>NC_137736.1:60631553-61284053 GCF_963264785.1 Psittacula echo
AATGACTTGGCTCGTTAGCCATGGGAACTTTCTTACTGTGATACACTTAGGAACTGCAGTTTACCAGCACATCTAGAGAAAGGGCTGAAGAGGAATAAAACACCTTTAAACTCTTCTGGTACTATCACACGAGGCACCTATTAATAATGTATTTGCAACAAAGTTTGCACTTTCCACACGAGGAAAAAAAGCTTTTCATGGCCTGAGATATATACCCATCTTTAGGCTTCTTTAAAAAATAAATTCAGGAACAAGCCCTTTAAAACTTGGTGAGGAAACAGTGTTACAGGACTGGCTCCACCTCTGGATGAGTTAGTGATGGTTTGCAAAAATCAGTTGCACAAATAGGTTAAAAATAAAGTGGTGGCTGGAAGAAGGATGAAAAAAACAATCAGGACTACAGGCCATTAAAAATACTTTTCCTGTCTCATAGCAGGAACAGGCTAGCTGAGAACATTTACTTAAATTCTTCTTATGAGAATGTTTATACTTGTAATAGGATAGTCCTTGTGGGGCTGATTTGGTTTCGGCCCTTAATGTGTTCAACCAGCTTTGTGTCAGTGAGAGACAAGTTATATTGGAGCCACGTTGTTTGAGCTGCTTGCATTTTTTCTACTAAAAGAATTTCTACTCAATTTCCAAGTGAAGTATCAAATTATCTAGCTAGGGAAAAGCACATGTAGAAAATACAAGTTAGGAGATGAGGACAGCTTTAGCAAAGTTTTGGCTTAAATATCTAAGTTTTCAGCAATTAAGTTTTCCTGAAGAGTACTTACAAATAACAGGAGATCAAGCAGCAATTAATACCCCCACAATGCATAGAGAGTTCTGAGTAGGAAGTTTGCTTTTTCTGTAAATCAGAACATTATATTTAGCACATACTGTAGTTTCCCTGTGGGTGCAGAGCAACAGAAGTCAAAACAAACAGATACAAAGCATTTTTAAGCAGCATTTAAGATGATGCATTGCCTGTTTGAAATGACAAGTTTGTACATTGCAGGGCAGGGCAATATCCATTTCTCCTTTATAATTTGAAAGTCTGTGTTGGTTTATTTTTCACTCTGTGCTGCGTGAGACAGGGCTATTTTAAAGACTTCTGGGGAAAGAAAAAAAAAATCACTGTGAAGTAACCATCCAGCAAAAGACTTTAAATGTGTTTTTGGAAAGGAAACTCAGGAAAGCTCTATCTCAAAGCCCATTCAATCATCCTTTACTTGGAGCTGCTTTTAAATACTCTTCTACTGCAATGGCAGAAACCTCTCCATACCAGCTTTGAAGCCAGATGTGCTCAATGTTCATTTTCATGAAGAACCACTCATAGCTACGAGGCCACTTTCTTACCACAGGATGCCTGGAAGGACAAAGAAAAGGAAAAACCAAAAACCTTGAAAGATGTGCCAAGGCATATGCGTAGTCTGCTTTTTTTCTTCAGCCTACTGTGCTCAGCCAGTGAAACCTGAGATCTGAGAACCACCACCATTCATCCTTTTCTGCCCTCCCTTGCAGTTAAGTTTTACAATCTTCCCCACCCTGGTCTGGTGACAACTGCAATGAAGGCAGCCAGCAGACACCACCTTCCCCAATTGCACAACCATGTCTCTAAAGGGAGATGTTTGGTCTCTTAAGTAAGTGAAAAACAGTTAGAGGAGATTCTTTGAATGTGTGTTAAGGTTGTGTTTGTATCTGTTCAAAGGAAACAGTGTTCTGAAAATACAGCATCTTCGGTAGCAGTTGTGGTATGTCAGGAGAGCTAATAAAACTGGCTAGCACAGAGCACAGCTTCCTCGATCTGTCGCCTGCTAGAACCTTCTCACCCTGTAATTCTGTCTTATTTATCGGGCTTGCCCTTACAGCTAGCTCAGAGACCCTCCCCACCATCAGTACTGGGTGCAGACATCTGGTCCCCAAGTCCCAGCAAGTGCATGTGCAGAGGATGCTGTGGGATGCTCAGCAGCAGTGCAGAAAGCAGATAAACCAGCCCAAGTTGCAGTGTTCATGGAAGTACAAGCAAAAGTGGTGCCAGTCCAGGCCAGGTTGGCCCAGTACCCCTCTGCCCCTGCAGAGAAGATGGTTGGTTTGGCAACCTCTTGGGTTAGCTGGGCTTTCCCACCATTTTCTGAGTTGTCCCTTTGAGCACGCACAACTGTGGCATTGGGAAGTGGCTCCAGCTGCTGCCAGTGTTGGATGACGTAAGCCCTGGTAGCCTTCTCTGTGTCGTTCTGGCTTTTGTTCAACCCAGTTTCCTGGCAGTATTTGACCAGGCAGGGTGTGCCTGGAAGACCATCCCTGGCAATCAGTGTGGGAGGTGTGTGTAAGCTAAGGTTCTGGCTTTTCAGGCCTGTTGTTCTGAAGACCCACTGGAGGGCACGGGGGCACACCCTGGGTGTGTGTGTATGTGTCTGGGCTGCGCTTGCATCTGTTCAAAGAAAGGTGTTTCGTAAGTGCTATGGCTTTGGTAGCAGTTATCATGGTACCTCAGGAGAGGTAATAAAACCTGTGAGCTCCACCCTACAATAGGTGTAAGCCCAGAGGCAACAGAGCTCTGCTCTGTCTCTTAGTAGGGTGCTGTAGCTGAAGAGCACTACCTGTCCTAAGGTGGGGAAGAATCATTAAAGGTAACAAATAAACCCTGGATTTATGGAATCTCGCCTTGGAGCCAGGTGAAGTATTTTCATAATCTCCAGATCATAAATCACGTGCCTTACTGGAGTCCAACACCGATTAATTGCATGTTCATATTTCATTACCTCTAGAGTTAAAAGTCGCACAGCTCTGCCTGTCATTCCAAACCACACAGAAGCCAACATGCTTTGTGGCCCAAAGTAAAGATTTGGCTTGTTACTGCTCAGGTTTTCTATACCAAATGAGCACATCCATATATTTGTCTCAAACCTGCAGGTTGCACTCTACTATATGCCTGTTACATACAGACCTGGAAAACATTGCTTGCTTGGCAAATTCCACTTCCTCAGGAGGCACTGTGACCATCTGTCCCATGAGAGTCAGCCTGGCGCACCTTGGATCCTCTGGATCAATTACATTTTTTCTGTGCACAGAGAAAAATGCTCATGTGTAATAGCTTGGTTTCTTTGTTAAGGTTTTTTTGAGAAACACAAACTCCTACAAAAAAGATGGAATATTTTGTCAAGCCTTGCAGGTCTTTTCTATACCCAGCTATAACATTTGAGGAGGGTCCTTAAGGAATACTCACCTGAAACAGCTTTCTGCTGTAGGTATTTGCTTAATCTTAATTTGTATTCTCAAAAACTGGATTAATAGATGCTAGATAGTAAAAATGTGAAAATGGCCGTTTTCCCAGATATACGTACAAACCTGAATTCAGGATTCTAAAAAGAACTAGTGACATGGTTAGTCTGTGCCTATGCGTACAAAATAAGTGTTCATACCTGTATTTATGCATAAAAAGATATGGTCTTTTACTTCTGCCTATCCTATAAACTCAATCCTTGTTCATTTTTACCCATTTTTCAATTGCTTTACGCCAAAGAGACAAGTAAGATCTATTAAAAATTCTCCAACTGCCTTCATCTTTCAGACCAAGGCAGGGAAGGTACTTGTTGATTTTTGGCTTTCTATACAGTAATAATAAATAATTCCCATTAGTAGCTGTCAGGCAATTGCTGACTCCAACATATATAATACAAGGAGATAAATCATAAGTAAATTTGACCAGTCACAAGAAAAAGTTTTATGAAATGACTGCAAAGTCCTGATCTTCACAACAGCCCCAAGTCCCATTGCTAGCATTTTGAGCCTGTTCAGCATCTCACAGGACTGTCTCCTCAGGTAAGGACATAAGCCCAAAAAACTACATTAGGAAATGAAGACTGCATTTTTTCTTCTCTGTCTTTTAATCAGAAGCAGCAAATCACAGTAAATTACATCTTATCTGTGTGCAAGTTTACTTAAAGATCTTGGCTTGAGCCCTTTAGCCTTAACTGTGTGCAATCTGCAGTGGCTTTTTTTGTTTTGTGGGGGGAGGGATATAATTCTCAGTATATGTCTATTGCAGGAAACATATGGACATCATCCTGCAGCAATTTAACACCTGCAGATTCCCCACAGATGGTTATGAAAGAGTGTAGCTCATTGGATAAAGAACCTGCTTTTATGGATAGGGCTATGAACAGAGGTACGCAAGGAAGTATAGCGGGCTGATTGATACTCAGCTATGCCCAGCAGGCACTTGGCACCATCTGTAGTCTGAACTCCAAAGAGCCATTTGCAGTCACATCATCTCTGGGATGATTTTTCAGCATCCTGTTCAATCTGGAACAGCAGTTGTCTGAAGAGGGTGTTCAGCTCTCTGGACAAACTCAACTCATACTCTTTTTTCCGCTACCACACTTTCTGTATGAGAGGAAGGGCAGCTGCCAAACATCAAGCTTAAACTTTCTGTTCACATCAATTAATAAGGGTGCAATTTTCTCTAGTACATTTTTTATTTTTTTAAAATGAAGTAGTAAATGAATGGTGTTCTGAGTACCTGAAAACCTGCATTCCCTGGCACTGGGTTTGGTTTATTCATACACCACTTCCTCTGCAGCCTAACAGTAATGTAAAACAACTGAAGAGCAGGGAAAAGCAGGAGTATTTGCAAATGCCTCTCTTGGGTATAGCTCCTGTTGTCGTTAAGCAGTGAGTCCTGCCTGCCTTTGCTGAGACTGTTTCGCCTGATAGGACTAGTGTCAGATGTGACTTCTCTGATTTACAGAAAAAACCGCTCTTCACATATTTGGCCGACAGCAAAAACCACACACTGTACATCCATCTCCAGAACGGTTTTATTTCTGATTTTCACCCTGTCTCCTTCTTCTGTTTGCAGGTTTCTGTATGTTCTCATGAGTCAGGGTGTTACACGGAACGACACGCACAATACTATCTTCCCAGTAAAAGTTATTTACGCTGAATTTTGCACATTGGAATAATACTCTGGAGGGTCAGTTTGTTCTTCTGGGACATGAGGCAAACAAATTATTTGTTGAAATCTTGTTAGATAAAGTTTTGGAAGAGTTGAATGGGAGAATGATACATTTGAGTTCAGTATGCTGCGTTATTACTTTGTTGGCTTTGCTTTTAGTGCTGCCTCTTATCACAGGTTTTCTGTTTCAGAATAGGAACCTTGTTTTCTAATCTTCCATTAGCGTTAGTATTTTCTTTATCAAAGGAGCCCTTCATATTCTGAAGTAAATCTGTTTCTGCATCGGTTTTGGCATAGTACTTCCCTAATAATATGTGATTACTTTTATACATTTTAAACCGTCAAAAATCCCTAAACCGCCAGCTATCACTTCTGACTCCATTGTGAACAGTTCTGAAATTCTCAGTTGTATTGCACTAATGTAAATGCAAGCTTTGCTTCCTAGGAGTAAATGGATACATCCAGCGATACATTTCATATTTTTACTGACGATAATAAAGGGATACTAGGGATAAATAGGTATATTTACTAAAATATTCCTCCCTCCTATCATGTAGAGGCCTAACCATGCATTCACTAGTCACTTTGTACCTTCTGCATAAATAAACACATATTCAGCTCTCAGTCCTTGGGTTCCTTTTATCTTTGCTAGCACAAGAACAAGTAGGTGTGGAGGAGTGACTTTATATAACATCTGTGTGCTGCTGACTGGGGATAAGAGCTGGGGGACAGATGGCATGCCACTGACACTGTCTCTCTCTCTAGGAAACATGGGGTATGATAAAGTATTAACTGAGGAGAAGGGAAAGCAGGGAACTCTGAGAGGACACCAAGTCATAGGAAATATTTTTATGCTTGTTTAAAATACATACACCTTGTTGCAGAAATTGGGGGAAGCCAAACTAAAATGGAAGAAGATTCAGTTTATACATTTTATAAGAACACAGTGCATTAAGAGGGATCATCTAAATCATTCATCTGATTTGTGAAGACAGAATAATATATTGTCTCTGTTCCTCTGATTATGGTGAGCGAACTAGATAGGCAGAGTTTGACGCAGTACAGGCAGTTGTCTCTTCCAAGCATGTGAGATGAGATCATGAGCTACATTCACTTACAAAGGTGGCAGCTTTACTGAACTTGAGGATAAATCTCTGTCCAAGTGAAATATGTTTCCCAACAGAGATGCGATGGTGCAGAGCTCACTGCTGATCAACACATCCCACTTGTTTTACCGCGTACCACTTCCGCACTTTCTGGGTCACGGTTCAAGAGTGGTTCAGAGTAGAGTGCCACCTACTCATTAAATTGTTTACTACACCAGCCATCTCTTGGATTTTAATTAGAAGGTCCCTATACAATAATTAGCGAAGTCCAGATCTGATGAACCCATAGTTCGTGAAGGCTGATGTGATTATATTGGCACAGAAGGTGATTATATTGGGACTTTGTTAGGATTCCATTTCACAGCTGAGATCTCTGCTTTGACTGACAACACTCTGTCTCCTGGTTTCTGACCAAAAGTATCCCTAAGTATTAGGTTCATTTTCAGCCTCTGCAGTCCGTTAGTGAGGTGAAACAGATCAGGCACAGATGAGCAGTAAAGACAAAATAGGATTTTGGGAGGCATTTAGGAAGGAAAGCCAGGTTGTCCCCAAGAAGGAACCAGTAGGAGGAAGGCAGGAGGGTTCAGTAATGCTCGAGGTACTGGGGAAGGAAGCACGGTTCTATGGAGAGGAGTCTCTTTCTCTTCTTACTGGGCTGCATCAAAAGAAGCGTGACCAGCAGGTCAAGTGAGGTGATTCTCCCCCTCTACTCTGCTCCTGTAAGATCCTACCTGCAGTACTGCATTCAGCTCTGGCGCCCCAACATAATAAGGATGAGGACCTGTTGGAGAGAATCCGGAGGAAGGCCATGAAGATCAGAGGCCTAGAGCACCTCTCCTGTGAAAACAGGCTGAGAGAGTTAGGGTTGTTTAGCCTGGAGAAAAGAAGGCTTCGGGAGACCTTAGAGCAGCCTTTCAGTATCTGAAGGGGACCTCCAAGAAATCTGGAAAGGGGCTTTGTACAGGAGCATGTAGTGATAGGACAAGGGGGAATGACTTTAAACAGATAGAGGGTAGATTTAGCTTAGATATTAGCAAGTAATTCTTTACTGTGAGAGCAGTGAGACACTGGAACAGGTTGCCCACAGAAGTTGTGGATGCCCTATCCCTCATTCCATGATTCTGTGATTCCCCAGCCTCCTTTTCCCACAAAGGAGGTACCATCCTCTTCCACCCCTCTGAAGAAACAGCAGGACCTTCCATCCTCCCTGTCAGGATCCATACATCCTCCCTGTCAGGATCCATTAATCCTCCCATCTCCTCTGAATATAGTTCTCCCTGCCCTGTAAGAAAGCATTTCTTTTACCCCTCTACCTCGTGGGCAAAATGGAAGAGAAAAGAAGTTGGAAAAGAGCTTTCTCCTAACGCAGAAAAGAAGAGCCAGAGCACCAAGAAGAAAGCCCAAGAAAAGAGTCTTCCTACATTTTTTCCTAGTTTAGAACATTCAGCTCATGTGTGGCATAAGGACAATGACTGTCTCCACACATCCTAACCTCTCCTATAGCAGCAGCAGCAGCTGCCATGCAAAACCATGCAATTAGGGAGGTGGGGACTGGCTGCTGGAACAACTCGTCCCTGTCACCTCCCACAGATGCAAGGTAAGAACCTTGTCACTGCGCACAGGGCTCCTCTTCGCCTAGCCCCAAACTGAAGACTTAAGAGTTATTTTCTAGTACACAGAATAATCATAGGATTTCTTGTCCCCTAAAATCTACAGAAAGGGAGGGATGAAATGCTGTGTCCTCAGAGATTTATTGTAAAGTGCTTATAATTTTGATTCATAAATGGGATTAATTTTGAAAAGCAAGTTATCCTCCTCATACATTTCATTTGCTCATCACTAACTACCACAGCAGAATGAATGTATTGGTACTGCTAATCTGCGTGGCATGAACGTCAAACAAAATCTCTGCTGAAAGCAATTTCATAATCTCAAAAGCTGTTGTTGGCCTTCCGCTGGATACGGCTGGGCAGTTTTGCCCTACCCTGCTCTGATTTTGTCAAGAATTTCTTTATCAGCCATGTTTGAGAGCCAGCAAAAATAGTTACAAGGCATCTTTGCTTTTGCTTTCGGAAGAAGAGTCTTCTGTTCTGAATCTAAACTCAGACTTGGGAGCTGCAAAGTAGTGGTACAATGGCTATTCTGCATCTAAGCCTGTATCCAGTATACTTGTTTTCATGTTTTAAATAATTTCACTCTTTCTAGAAGAGAGCCCTTCCTAAAGTGTTTTAATCAGAATTTGTTAAGTGAAGTCAGTCTGTTTGTCTGTCTTCATTGACAATAACAACTCACTCCTTTGGCTGAACTCTATGTTTCAGACAGAAAACTTTTATATAGTTAACCATAAACAATTCATGGGGGAGAAAAAAGGAATCACAGCAACAACTATTTTTGTAAACAGAGTCAGAGAAACACATACCACTTCACTAGAAAGGGACTTTGGGAAGTTGGTTATTTGAGAATACAGGAAAAAAAATAGTAATTTAGAGCTATATTGTGTGCATTGGGTCATGGTGATAGTAGGTTTCATATTTGACTTTCTAATTTGGTATCTTCCTGATTTTTTTTAAATACAGATTTTTGAGGAACAGTACTGACATAATTATTTGTATATGACTAAAAAAGGCCAGTATAAATACCAGAACTAGAAATGTGTCTGTGCCACAGAACCAGGAGGTGGACCTCAAAAATTGAGGGACATCTGAATTCAAGTCCCTCAATTCAACCTTCATCTTCTGTGTGCATCACTTCTCTTTCTGTGAAGGTGCAGTACCAAATTGCTTTGTTACATCCTTGTATTAACAGACAGTGACTCTACAAACCTAGGGGCAGCTGTATGTTGGAGGGACAACTGACATCTCCAAGGGTGTGCCTGCCTTTCATATGGCAGGTTTGTCATCTCTCAGGATTGCCCAGGAATGAAATGGGCAGTTTCATGCATGCTGCTGATCCACCACGTAGCAGGGACCCTAACCCACTGAATTACTCTCCTGTGCCCATGGCCTGGTGGTATCCAGAAGCACTGGAGATGGTCAGCACTTCCTGGCAGCCTTCTCAATGCAGAGTTTAGGAAACCTATGGAGCCGGCTTATATCCACTGAAGACATCTGCCTGGTTGTGCTAATCTGCTACTTCAAGCAGTACATGAGCATGGAGGGTAAAATGGCTCGGATGGAGCCACCCTTGTTTATGATGCAGGTCATAAACCAGGAGAGGTACTCAAGTCCTGCAGCATCACTCGCAGTCTGCAGTGTGGAGTCCTCCAAACTAATGGCAAAGGAAAACAAACAGACGACTGACCCCAGGCTCGTTGCTTTTCTTTCATTTTCCCTTGTGTGAAAACCGAGTCACGGCAGCCGTGTACCTGCTCTGTCTCCAAGAAAGCTGCAGTTGGCCCCTGCAAATGTGCTGGACCCGATGTCAAGGAGGCGACACACGTTTAAAGCTAATTGCCTGTTTTCCAGACTGCAGCTGTAATGAGGCAGGCCCAGGAGCCTCCCTGGAAAGAGGGATCCTCTGAGCAGCCTGTGTGTTGGGAAATGCACTTAGAACAATAGCTGCTCTATTCGGGCTCGGGCCTGCTCCCTCTGAAAGCTCTAAGAATGGGACTTAATCTTTTCAGCTTGCCTATGGCACAGACATGCCAGCTTAGTCTATTTATAGCCCTGAACCATTTAATTTTTCTTGCCTCTATTATCCATTTACCAGCCTTCAGATAGGATGCAGTGTCATTGCTAACAAACGCTTTCTCTAGCCCGGCCATCAGAGAGCCTTCTGAGAGAAGTGAAGCCCTTCTCCCTCTGGGAAATGGCAGTCTCTAGGTCAGAGATGAGGAATCCAGACTGTAGCTGCAACATTATAATGTCTTGCAATTAGTGCCTATTCAGATGCATAACAGCTCTCTTTCATTATTTAATGTTATTTCTCTTATTGGTTTAGGCTTTTCAATTTTTCTCTCCAGCTGATTAAATATTAAGCCTGGAGCATCAAAAAGGCCACTCTCTATTCCTCACATCCTTGATAGTGAAAATATTTATTGTCAAGGTTTGGAGCATGATCTGTTCTGAAACAAAACAAATGAAATCTGCTATTAAATAAATTTAATATCAAATTGATGTACACACACACAAGTCGCTTGAAAATCATTAGATACAAGAAGACTATTGAAATGTCAGTTATGTTTTCTTTCTAAAGGCTAGAAATTTCTTTTGTGTGCAATGGGTCAGAAGCATTTTTTAGGAGAGTGCCAAATACTCCCAGGAGCAGTGACTGCAGGCATCGACCAGCTTCCACATTTATCGTAATACTTGCAACTCATGTTAATAATGAAATTCTAACTCAGGTTAATAATGAAATTCTAACTCAGGTTAATAATGAAATTCTAATAAAATTCCACATGAAAACAAGCTACAAACACATTGTTGGCGTACAAGGACACGAACTTTCTCATGAAGAACATTATTCATTTAGCTATTTTGTTTAATTATTTTGAAGCCCAAACAATTAACAATGCTCTTGACCAAGAGAACTTCTGGTATTAAAACCATCTGTAAATGACAATTTCCTTTGCAATAAAACCTCACAGATACTATTTTAATACTAGCAGGACCTGAGGTCTCTCAGCACAAAAGGTTTGCCTCTCACATGGTGTAAGTAAAGAGGAAGAAACCTGCTATAGAGAACCTGCGCCACGACACAAAGCTCTGCACTGAGGATGCTATGTGCTGTTTGCATGGCACAGCCTGGCTATTCTGGCAGGTAGAGTGCACCCCCAAAGGGAAGCTTTGGGTGCTGGCAGCAGAGGCAGCAAGCTGACTGTGCAAGCAATGGATCCAGTGCTGCAGGCAGTGCTGGGGATAGGTCACCCCAAGCACTGGCAGTGGGGCCCGGATACACTTGTTGTGAAGCTTTTTCTGTTGGGTAACGGTAGAACTGTGTAAGATGTTGCTAGTTTGAAAGGTAAATTCATTTATGACCCTGGTCACAGGGGGAAGGGAAAGAATAAGGTTTAAGGCCCAGTGGTCATATGCTTCCTGGCTGTAAGACTGCCCCAAAGCTTGCTCACATTTTCCTAGCTATCATCAAAACCACATACTGCAGCTCGACAAATGTCCCAGCTTTTCATTCTCTGTATTGCTTGTTCTTTGCCCTAATGCCAGCCAACATCTGTTCCAGATGAGAATTCCAGAAATAATGAAAAACAAACTGAATGTAAGAACAAAATAAATAATGCAAGGAGCACTGATCGGGCTCTGAATCTGTGTACTCGATTTCTTATTAAGCTTAATATTTAGAGTACGGTTACATGCTAAAATGATGCCCTATTTTCCTCTGCCTTCTCCTTTCCCTTCTCTTTTGCACTTTTGGGGAGCTGATTCAATTTACAAACCCAGCAGAAATCTCATCCAGGAAAAATAAAATGGGAAGAGGTTTCCGCTGGGTTATAGAGCTAAAATAGGACCACCATATGGTCAGCTGAAGGGAGGGGGTGGGATTATGTGACCAGGAGCAGCTAGGGAAAGAAAGGAAGAAGGACTGGCAGAAAACCTTATTCTCATCGTCAGGTTAATTTTCTTCAGACGTATATTCAGCTCAGGGTCAGGCAAAGCCCAAAGCCGATGGGGGGGCACCACCATGTGACTGGTGGTAGGGAGGGAGAGTAGGGATGTACAACTGGTAATTAGCTTGGCTTAAGCTGTCTTGGAAATCCAGGTTTAGCTCCATGCCCAGAGAGCTCTTCTCACCAGAGAGCATGGTCTCAGGCTGCGTCAGGGACTAGTGAGTTGGGTGGCAGTATCTAGGTTGCCTTGGCTGCAAGACAAACAGCACCAAATATCTGGCGCACAGAACAAGAGTAGTGGTTTGGTTTGGAAGTTGATAGTTACTTAATAGAAAACCAGAGAATAAATATTCTTGAAGGGTTGTGATGTATATGAATTTCATATTTCTATAAATCATGCAGCATTTCTCTTTCTTTGGTGAGTTGGCACTTCCCAAACAGGTAAATCGGGCAGTGACATTGCTGAAACATAAAAGGCAAAGACTTTCAAAAGTGGCTGTTTCAAGTCAGGGATGAAAGGCTACACTTAAGTGCTGAAATGGGCGTGTAGTTTTCAGAAGTGCTTAACACCAGCAGTTACCATCAATGGAAGCTGCTCTGAGTCTTGAGCCTTCAAAAAACAGGGCATTGGGTAGGTGCTAGGACATAGGATTTAATGTACATTTTTAAGCACTTGGTCTAGATATTCAGCTCACTATTTGATTGAATGAAAAAGCTTAGCAAGCAGGAATAAGCTCCATTAGCCTGTTATGAAAGAACTGATAAATTTATTTATTAAAAGATTAATTCAAAATATTTGATGAAATAATGTGAAGGAACAAGCAGAACCCTTCCGGTGTTAACTTTACCAGTCTGTTGACCTTCTTAAGCATTCAAAGCTGAATTACCTTAATGAATGTTACCATAGAAGGTTCATATTAGGTGTTTGACGTTGCAAGCAGAAGCCATGGTTTCTATTCCTTGAGAATGGGATGTCAGCCTGAAATCACCTGTACTGCTTAGGACTAAGAAACCTTTCATTTTGCCACCATATAACTTTCAGGAAAACAGTATATTCTGGAGACAAATACAGACGAGTGTAACAGCAATGTGCTTTATATTTGCCATTCACTGCTTTTTCCAGTGTTGTTCTCAACTAGCAGGCTTGAGAGGCGGAATGATGCCCAAGGAAACCCCCAGCTGGGGAAATCTGTGATCCAGTTCTTAAGATATACTTCTCCTCCCTCAAAAAGAACCTTAACTTGTGGTAAAACCTTCATTGCCATTCCTTTCTGAAGCAGCCTGTGATTTCTAGTTCTTCTCTCTCTCTCTCCTTGGAATACCAGCTAAGATCTGCTTTGGTAACGGAATCCTGTCTGACACAATTTCGGTGTCATGCACCCCTTCACATAAAGAGGCCTTTGGAAATAACACTTCGCACAAGGCTGACCCAGGCAAGTTTGCCACACGTTTGACTGTAAAGAAACTGTACAAACCACAACACAAACATATGGCAGAGATACGTCTTTTTCAAGGAGACAAGAATAGAGGGGAAAACTGAATCATCTTTGAGTTTACATCCATACATCTTACACACGTAAAGCTTCAGTGATCTGGATTTATTCACTGTACATATGATTAGGGAGAAGTCAACTCACTGCTATCTCTGTGAGGATGGTGAGACACTGGAACATGCTACCCAGAGAGGTTGTGGCTGCCCCATCCCTAGCAGAGTTCAAGGCCAGGTTGGTTGGACAGGGCTTGGAGCAACCTGATCTAGTGGATGGTGTCTCTGCTTGTTACAGGGAAGTTGGAATTAGATGATTTTTAAGGTTCCTCCCAATCCAAACCATTCTGAGATTCTATGTATGACACATCTGCTTTTCTTTACCATGCTTTACTGGGCAAAACAAACCTTAGGAGGAGCCTGTGACTGGTGGTGAGAGGCAAAAATAAAAGCAGGACACTGAAGGTGGGGACTGAGCATTTTGTTGTGAGGACTCTGCTCGCACTGAAAGTGGTACCAGGCAGATGGATAAACTCTGTTACCTGCAGAAATTTCCATCAACCTCTGGCAGGGTCAGAGAAGCCACAGGATTCTTTAGGAGATCTGCCACAGTGTTATCCTTCGGCGTCACGTAGAAGAAAGGGATTCCAGTGCTGTTGTTGACAGGACCATCGCTGAGAAGCAAACAGTTCCCATAGGGCATACCTTGGATCTGCAAAATCCAAATAAGCTGCTGGTTATATCTTTGCACATAGTTTACAATGTTGGGGATTCCTTCAAAGGCTCTAACAGAGAGGACAGCAACCCCCAATTGCTCGCACTTTCTGCTGTCATCATGAGACAGAGCGCCTTCTAAATTAGATCTATCACGCTACTATGAAAAGAGATCTCTCCTCTATTTATTACTTCCATTCCTGTCCGTGACACTATAGAGAACATTTTATCTTCTGCTGAGCTTAAAAGAACTATCAAATTAAAAATGTTTAGAGTGCATTAAAATCAATGCCATCAGTGTCAAGAAATGTTTACTCTAAAACAGTGCTGATGCCTTTTTGGAAACCCAAAAGCATACAGAACCTAATTTAGCCTTGACTCAGCGTGCTTTTTACACCAATTCTGCCTTCCCTTTTGGCCTTGATTTGCAATGTGATTGCCGTCAATTTGCCAAGAGGAAGGCATACTAGTCAGAGTTGTGTCTGAAGCCAAGCTGTACATCAGCTCAGCTGCCTGGGCAAGAACCTCAGCTGTGAGGGGGTCTTGACCATCAAGCCAGCGCAAACACTCCTCCCATGTCAGAGGAGGGACACCAAGGAGCCAGGTTTTCCAAGTTTTCTCCCATACACTGGCCTGCATACACACACTGGATATAACACCTGCAAAAATGTCTCTGCCCAGTAGTGACACACATTAGCATTCTCCATAATGATTTAACCTCCTACTATGCTTTTCATCCCCTTATAAATTGAAATGACAGATACTTAATGAATTGCTACTTTTGCATGTCTTCAGATATTTCTTTCCTCACGGTCAATTAGACATTAAATAGTAAAATTACCAGTTAATACATTAATTCAATGTAACTGGTAAGTCGTTTGTAGTGAAATCAAATTAAGTAGGAATAGTTAATAAGAACAACCTGGATGATGTTATTACCTGGATTGCATGCTTTCTGATTTTTAATGTTCGTATGCCTTTAAAATTTTAATGATTATATTGCTTATAAGTGGTCCTTGTTAGCATACCTAAGAAGGAATGCTTTAATCATAGAATACCAGGTTGGAAGGGACCTCAAGGATCAAGCTTTAATGAAGCTACGTAACTTAGAAACTAAAAATACCTGTTTATTATTATGAGTTACAATGAAAATAAATATAGTAGCTGTTAGTAATATAGCAGGACAGGTTCCCATTGCCTGAAATCCTCAGTCTGTCACCCATGGTTAATGTCACAGTGGATTTTCATGAAGAATTGCGATCACAGGCAGCATAACTCAGCATTCAGAGCAGCAACACCCCCCATCAATTCCCAATTTTATTATGAATCAGATTTTTCTGTATTACTGCTGAGTTGTAACTGGAGACAGCTAACTACAGACTACACTATGGCTGTAATTCCACTGAGGGTTTCTGGATAGAGCATAAACCAGAAGAGGTAAGATCATATGATTTAACAGGATTTCCAACAATCTGATGTAGAATTACAGGCCTCTTGTGTGTATGTATATATTTATTTAATGGTACCGTTTTTTTAACCTGATACTTTGTATTTCACAATAACGTAATCTTCCACTAAACCAGCCAAGCTTTCCTTTTTAAAAGGGAAATATTTTAAAGCTGAAAAAAAAAAAAAAAAGACTCTGACTCTCCAGTGCAGCCCAGCTATTTTGCTTCACACTCCTGACAAATCATCCCTTAAGCTGGTATAGCTTGGATGCCTGTGGGACTGACAGATTTTGTGGTAGCCCGGCAGGGTCTTCTCCTCCTCCTCCTTGTTCCCTGTTTTCCATCCTGCTCTGGGATGACAGCAGCAGGAGCTGGGGTAGAAGCAGGGGCAGAAGCCGGTTCAGGGTCAGAAGTAGGGGGCAGGAGTACGCTGGAGGATGTTGCAAGGCATGAAATACCTTCTCTCCCAACCCAACGTTGTAGCTCTGGTTCTGGCCTAAAGCTCTGGCTTTTCGCGTGCCTCCCCCGCTGTGCTCCTCCAAACGCGATTCCCATTACTAGAAAGAGTTTTCACTATCTCCTCCAAGCACTCGGCGCTCGGTGGCGGGTACCGCGTGTCTGCGGCGGCCCGGGCCGGGCACCGAGGGGCACCGTACCTTTCCTTGCGCGGCCCGCGTCGCCACGAAGCCCCAGGTGTTGTGGCGGGCGAGGAAGCGGGCGGTGCCGGCGCGGCCCACCGCCCCGCCGCCCTCCCGGCGGTAGGAGAACATCCTGGAGGGGACGGCGCCCTGCCCCGCCCGCCGGCCCGCCGGCCCGGAGCCCAGCGCCGCATCCTCACGGTAAGCCGAAGCCGGGTAGCTCTGCTTCCAGAGGCCGCCCGCCTCCTCCAGCAGCGCGGGGAGCGCCTCCTCGGTGGAGGAGCTGTGCAGCTCGTCCGCCGCCGCCTCCCCACCCTCGGGCAGCGGCCAGGACACCGAGCTGACCACCACGTAGCCCCCCACGCCGCCCCACAGCAGCGCCGGCATCCACCAGCACCACCACCGCCGCCGCCGCCCCGCCGACATCTTCTGCGGCAGCGCCCGCACAGCGCCGCTCCGGCAGCACCCTCCTGCGGCCGCCGGCCCGCAGCAGCCTGCTGCCTTCGCGGTAGTCACAGAGTCTCAGGGTGGTTTGGGTTCGAAAGGACCTCAAGACCGTCTTAGTTCCAGCCCTCCTGCCGTGGGCAGGGGCACCTCGCACTAAAGTTTCCTGTACATGTGCTGCAGAAACTGGCAGGTGAAACCAACCGCCTGGACAGAGGTGGTGGGATGCCTTCTGTTATTGTAAAAGAGAGAATCCATGAGGGAGCACAACCATGTTGCAGGGAAAGCTTCATTTGGACACCAAGGTCAAACAACAGCAAGACTCCAAGTCCTAGAAGACAGACATCATCAATCAGTTCTGGTGCTCATGGGATTCGTTTTGACATCTAAGTACACGGCACTGCTATTAAATTATATGTTTCCCCGGCAAGGCTTTAATTAGGCAAAGATTTGAGTGTGTAGTTGAGTTTATGTCAATGGCCCTATTTACTTATTTACAGCAGACCCCTTCAGAATGGCACCGCAAACTTCAAATTCTGTAAAATATATGCTTGTAAACTGCTGTTGCATCACTCACCTGTTCTGTAGCTTCAAGATATATTTACCAGAATGACTTCAGGTAGGCCTTCGGCGTTACTGATGACAAAACCACAAGAAATAGATAAAGCTAAAGGGGGCCCTAAATGGGGCTTACGAGAAATCCGGAGAGGGACTTTTGACAAGGGTATGTTGTGACAGGATAAGGGGGAATGGCTTTAAACTGACGAAGGGGAGACTGAGATTAGATATTAGGAAGAAGTTCTCTACTGTGAGGGTGGTGAGGCCCTGGCACAGGTTGCCCGGAGAAGCCGTGGCTGCCCCATCCCTGGCAGTGTTCAAGGCCAGGTTGGATGGGGCTTGGAGCAACCTGGTCTAGTGGAAGGTGTCTCTGCCCATGGAAGTGGAACCAGATGATCTTTAAGGTCCTTTCCAACCCAAACCATTCTGTGATTCTATGAAATGCAAACCACAAATAATTTACCTTTTTTTTCTGCAGATTTATTCAATTAAACAACAAAATGACATCGGAAAAAACCAAACCAGTGTTGATTGTAGCATTTTGCATTTAGTATTTCCGGAAAAAATATCTTAAATTTAAGAGAATGAAAACAGTATTTTCTTATATCAGTTGTATCAGAAAGTAATAATGGTCTAGCATACAGAATTTTCAAGTCAGGCTGGTTTTCTCTGAAAGTTTGGTGTTCATTGAAGTCAAGAATTGTCTGTGTCTCTTTTTGAGTAAGAAGTCTTCCCTTCTGACTTGAAGATCCAACATAGTTAAAGTTTTAGTAGTTCTCTCTTTCAAAATGACCTGCGTGAGCTGAAAATTAGAAAAGAAAAATGGAAATATTTTGATCATAGGAACTATAAATCATTTATCTCTCCCTTCATTGAATAAAAGAAGTCTTCTCTGTTCTTTGCGGTTGAACCCAAGGTATTTTACAGATACTCAACCTTATTTTACATCAATTAACCCAACAAGAGGAGATACACATTGGGTTTCCTCATAGGGCAGCAAAGGTCTGATAGGAGACCACATCCACTTTTCAATACATCATTCACACTTTATATCTATCTCTGCTATAAGCTGTTCAATTCTTTTTAAAAACAAATAGTCTCAGCCTGTCTCTCCCCTGATGGGGACTGCCTTTTCATGCCAAAATCTGTGCTTTCTTAAAATCAGCAGAAGTTTTGCCACTAAATTTAAGCAGGGTCAAGATTTTGCTCGCATTTTTTGATCATTTTAATTAATAATTTCACGTGTTCTCTGTATCCTGGATTATACAGACCACTCATATGAACACTTATCATTCCGTTAAGTAATTAACTATGTCCTTATTTTTTCTCCCTTTTTAGCAAATCAAAGCGTTCTCTGCCAACAAAGTGATGAACAGTGTACCCTCGGTCTCTCTGCGCCCTGATTTGCAGTATATTGTATGTTATGAAGGTGTGGAATTGGATTAAAAGCTACAGCGTGGTCCTCTGCAGATAAATCCACTGCAGGTGTGCAGTTTAATAGAATTTTAATTTGGTAACAAGTGAACAAAGAGAGGGAGCCTAGAATGGGATTTTCTAGATGAAAAAATGCTATTCGTGCTGAGAGAAAGCAACTGCAAGCTCTGTGATAAGGAATAAAGATCAGGCCAATGCTCTCTGAGCTGCACTTTTATAGGTTATGGCTCACTCAGAGCATCTTCATTACTGCCACCAGTTTCAGCAATTCTTAGTTCATACTACGAGCTGTTGGCTGTATAACATTTCATCTGCCACGCTCCCTGTTAAGCCAGTGTGTTCAAATCCTGTATTGTCTCAATCCACACCCTCTACATTTTTTCATGTAAAACTAATGTTTTTCTCAGGAGATGTCACTAAATAGGAATGCATTCTGTTTTCAAGATTATTAGCAATTATTTCCATGCTTCAAATTACATGTGTATTAAAAAAAAATGATTCAGAAATGTGCTGTGCTGTTCAGTATAAATGGGAATAAAATGGTTCTCTGCTGAGGAGTGTAATTTATATTCAGCATGAACTAGGAATGGAGGACCAAAAACAGATGGGAAAGGAAGAGGAAGAATGAAGATGACAGCTAAAAGATCATGAAGGGATCTGCTAAGCCACAGACACACACTGATGCTGATGATGTCAGGGCAAGATTGGGAGATTCTTTTCTGATTTCTGTTACCAGTCCTCCCTCTCATTTTTCCAGGGTTTCACTGCAAAACAGAGTGTTTAGCACTAATTTCAATGAGATGAGGGTGGAGGTGCAATGCACAGATTTTTTTCCTGAGCCTAACAGGCTGTAGAGAAGGCACACAAATGCCTTGTGGGACAAGATTAAAAAGATATGGAGGTTGCTGTTGTTGGCAGTGGACAGAGTGGAGGATGGAAACTGACAAAAGGCACTGGGTCACAGAGAGCTGTGGGGGCTGCATGAGGTAAAGGAGTTAAAAGGAAAAATGATGAAATATACCCGTGATGCAGACCGAGAGATGCCAGGCAGCAGAAATGTGGTCCAGGAAACAGGAGTGTGACTGGTGGGTGCCACTAAGGCTGCTGAGGCTTTAGATACCCCACAGAATGGGTTGTGGCCAAAGGGGGATTAGTCAGGAGCAGGGACAGATGGTTGCTTGGGAGCATGATGATGGTGATTTTTGGTGATCAAAAGTCACAGAACACAAACCCTCATGCAACGGAAATCTATTCAAAGGATCTGCAGAGATGGTGATACAAAGTGGTGGGTGACGAAGATGAGCTTTTCAGCACCCTGTGCATTTCAGCAACCTGGGGAGTTAGTATGGACACCCAAAAAGAAGGAGCCTGTGACAGCTGAGGTGGGAGCTACCACCCGTTTGAAGACACGAGTAGGCAGAAGTGCTCACTCACTCTGTCACAGCTCCTAAAACCCTTTTGAGCTGCAGGTTCCAATTTTTCAGCTCCCTCACAAACTGCAAACACTCGAACCATCAGCAGATCTCCTTTTCAGCCTACCATTATCAGCATCTTGCATGTGGACTGATAGGATCCATCAGCCCATCAGCCTTTGTGATCTTTTAACTCTAAGCTCTTTCTACACTTTCCCAGTCCTTCACTGTCTCCATACCGTCTCTCAAGTCCTCATACTCCCCATTTCATGTTTTATACCTTTCCTCTCTGACACCCCTCATCCCTCACTCCGATCAGCCTTGCTCTGTTCTTAAGATCATGTACAAAATATGCAAACCTGATAGACATATTTATAGGCATATCGCTTATGCAGACAAACCCTTGTCTGCTGACACCTGCATTGCAATGGGCATAGTGGGACATACAAAAGCCCATATGGGCAGCGTAGTGAAAGAGCACAGGAAGGAGCGCAGATACTGAATAAGATTTCTACTGTTTTATCTCCTAGTTTCTGACCACCAGTGGTTTAGTGAGTTCTTACTCTTAGCCTGCACGCAGCTCAGTTTGATTTTTGACATTAAGGGGTTATGGCAGGATGGTTCATTGTATTACATTTGAAAAACAGCAGGAGCTGTCAAACACACCCATCACACATATAAATCTTTCTTGGTTTGTCCCCTTTGTACCTTCTTCCTCCCTTCCCATTTTCATTGCTGAGCTACTTTTGGTGTATTTTATATTTAAAAAAACAAGGGTCCACGACAGGTCTGTATAACTAATAAAGACTTTTAAAACAGTCCATTTCCAGTCCTGGTCCTAGTTTATGGGAGCTGAATACATCTTGAGAGTAAAACAGCTTTAGCAGCATCACCTTAAGAATGTAATTTTCTTCATGAGCCTTGGTGCCATTAACATTTGTCCAGCACCATTTTCTGGAAAACACAATGTTCTCTGAGATTTAAGACAAGGGCTGTTACTGCATGGAAGAGACTTCTGGAAACAGACAAATGTCTAATTCATCGTTTGTATTAAGCACAGAGGCTTGATCCATGTTCCCATATGTCTTTATATTTAGCCTTGTGTCCTAGGAAGACTTCAGGTCTTTCTTGTTTTCTACCTGTATGTCATCCCTTACGCTAGTAAGTTTGAAGCAGCAGACCGACTGCAAGGAAGTCCAGTGGAGCAGAAAGATCTCAAGGATTTCATACATCTTTTGATAAAACTAACAGGTAGGTGGAGGGAAAAGAGCTTCTCAGTGCTTCTAGTAGTGAGAAAAGGCCACGTCATGCACAGTGAGTGCATGCAGCCTGTTTGTCAGCTAGCCCACAAGCTGCTCCCAACCCACCAGAACTGCTCTTGCTTAGACAATGCTCAGGGAATCTGGAGGAGTGCCAAAGGTCTTCTGGAAACCCAAGGAAAGAATCAGGGAACTATGGTAATGGGGAGGTGGGTGGTGTGGAGGTTACAGTCCCTTGGTAGGATCATGGGGTGGAGGTGGGATATGAAGATTTCATTTTTACTGCTTTACACACCTCAAATCCCCCAAACAATCACAGACTTCCTGAGATCCCTCCCAATTTACCCTTCCCCCCCCCCTTTCTTTTTTTTTTATTTTCTTTAAAGTTAGCATTTATTTCACCTTGCTGCCCGTGGCTGTGTCCACCAAACATCTCAGAACTCTGGAAAAACATGGCTCTTTCCAAAGTTCTTCTGGCTCTGCATCGAAGTTGTGAAAGCTGGCTGTAGAGTACGGGCTTGACGTTGCTCCTCTGCAAAACAGCCCCAGAGATAGCTGGGCTTGTAATACCACAGAACAGGGAACTCATTTTGCTTTGCAGCCCAGGAACTTTCATCTTCCTTCTCCTCTATATAGGACAGGAAAATGTGAGCCACAAAATCCATGAGTAGCAAGTTAAGCAGATGCCAGGATCCTAGGTTTAAAGAAAAGCAAAAATAATTTTAACAACCTCCTCATTTCCTTATCTTCATGATGCGTTCTTCTTTGAAGGGCTTCATTATAGTCATGGGCTGGACAAAGTAGCAGACTGGCACTCATCAGGTAGTAGTTACAAGATTATGTACTTCCAAATATCACAGCAAAATAGGTACCAACAGCAGATTTGAAACGTAAGCAAAAGCCTGTCCCCCCCTTATTTTAGTTAGAGAGGAAAGCGTACTCCTGTTTATATGCTTTCCCGCTCAAGTTCTTCCCCCACATTCACTGCTGCTACAAGGCTTATCATCAACCACATCACCCCCAATTCTCCCCTCAGATGGATAAATCTTGCCAAGTAAACCCTCCTACATACATCTATATGTCTTGTACCTATGACATTAAATGGCCTACCTTGCAGCTTGGGGCATAACTGCTGAAAGCCAAGACAGACTCACTGAGGCCATTGACTTTTGAATCTTAACCTTGGTTGAAAGCCCTCACAGTAAACAGTAAGTCTTCTTCCATGCCATAAACCTGCGCAGGAATTAATCTAGCAATTCATAACCTCTGCATCCCACAAACATGTTTATATGGACATCAACAAGGAGATACCAGAATTTATATGAAAAACTAAGGTTTACAGAGCTTGAAAAATAAAAAAAGCTGCCTCTTTTTATTACCCTTGTTATATGGGTCTGAGAAGCTACTGCATTATGCTGTTTGTCCTTTTGTGCATCTTTAAATTATAGTTAAGTGGAAGTGCTTGTTTATCTATGGGTCAAGGAAAAGGGCTATTATATTTGGAGTTCAAACTATGCAGAGCTGGCACTAGTAGTCTATGAGTGCTTCTAACAGTCTTACAGATGTTTTCAGTGTATTCAAGAAGACTAAGCACGAAACAAAAGCTACCACTTCAGTTGTCCCTTGGGATGATACAGACGGACACAATTTTGAAGAGGGAGTAGGTTGAAAAGCTTGCATACAGAAAAGGAATGCATGGGTCAGCCTCCAGCCAGCATGGCTCAGCAATACGTTCCTGAATGCCCTGGAAGGCAGGCTGGTATGGAAAGGGAGGTTTACCAGCTGACATGAAGCTTTGTGATAGAGATATGTAAAGGCATGTTTGTCGGGGAGGAGGCAGAGCTGAAAGAGCTGTAGAGGCCCCCTTAGCCCTGGCTGCTGTGGCACTTGCTCCTTGCTGCCTTGCAATGGGAGTAGCTGAACACTTCCTCTGATCACACTTGGGCATCACCCATGTGAAGGCTGGGCTGGAAAAGGGTGAAAGTAAATCCTGAAAGTCAATTCTGAATTCAGAGGTGTGAGTATGACAGTACATTATGTGTGCCAGATGTGCCAAGCTCCAAGACAAGAGCTCCAGACAGAAGTAAGTTTGATTTGTTTGATTTTGGTTACTGTTATGAGGTGCAGTTTTGCATTAACACTGCATTAGCATGATGCTCACACATTTCCCTTAGTAATTGTGTATCCTCAGTGTGGATGTTACATACTTTGACTTGCAGGATGTCCACCATTCCTGCAAGAAATACTGAGATTTAAGAGATTTCTGAAAAGCAGTGACCCTGATTATGGAACTTCTACACCATATGGCTTGTTAACAGCACAGCATCAGCCTTGTCCACTAAAACTCAATACCCTACCAGAACAGAAACATGGGAAAGAAGGGACGTTGTTAGATGATATAACCCAAAATTTTAAAAAACCAAGGAGATAATTATGACCAAATCAATTGGAGCACCACAGCACAAAATTAAAAAATATTTTTAACTCTCATAGGTGAGAATAAATTCAACATTAGTGGTGGTGAAGTATAGTAGGAAGGCTGTCATAAGTAGGATGAAAATATTATTTGTAACTAGTTTAAGGAAGGCTCAGCAGAGGAAGGGACGATCTCCATCATTTATGTCCCTAGCCACTGACAACTGCAGAACAGGGACGCAGTTCATTAAACTCTTCTTGTGGTGGAAAGAAGGAAGAGGATTTCATCATCGCGGGGAATTTCAATAAACGTTATACTTCCAGTGCTGCTCTTGGAATTCATTCCAGATTCCCTCATTGCCCAAAATATTGCATGCAGCACTGGAGAGTGTTGTAGAGAACTCCTGTGGAGGGGAAGGAAGGACTGATTATTTTGTTACTAATGTAATGCAACAACTGATGGACAAGGGACCCTGCTGTGCTGACATTTGACAGCTCAGAACCCTAAATCAGAGGCAAAACTAACCCAACTAAAGGAGTGACCAGTTTTTAGTCAGTTTGTTTAAACAGGCTTGCTGCTGGCTAGGCAAGCACTTAAGTCAGTGGAAGGTGTATGGAAAAGGAGCAAATAGCTGTTGTCAAAGGTACCAACCGCCTTTCTGGCAAGTTGTTATTGCAGTGGCTCTACTCTGGCTGTATTGTACAGAAAGAACCCGAAGGACTTGGACCCACCACTTGATATATCTGTAATGTTTATGGGTTTGTATGTTAGTGGGTCTAGCTCTCCATCACACCCTTCTGCTGGGGTGTGCAGCTCTTGTAGAGAGGGAGAGCAAAGGCACACACCTCAGGCTACTGTTCCTCATTTCCCCATAGACAAATAACGGCTTCTGCTGAAAGAGAGAGGGAGTCCTGCCCTTCCTGCCATCTCCAGCTGCACGCTCCTATTCTCCTCCCTGCTGCTTATCCTAGGGTTTGGCTCAGAGAACTAATTTGGTAAAAAAAGGAATAATTTCATGTCCCTGGCCTGTCTAGCCACATCACCAGGCAAACGGTGCTTGATGCAAGGAAGGGAGTAAGGAAGAAGTGATGCCCTATTGACTGTAGTATGAATTTATGTCAGTTAAAATGATCTGGTGCCTCTGCCATCGCAGGTCAGAAAGGGGCATGCCAGCCAAGTCACAAAGATCCTACTTACCAAAACTGTCTGTGTCGTTGAGGGTCATAGCCTTGCTTATTGTTCTCAGTAGGAAGTTCCATCTCAAATGGAAATCTGATGCTAGTTCTCTAAACTCCTCTTTATTCCTGCTTGGCTGCAGGTAGAGCAAAAAAATTGCTTTATGAGAAAGTTGGTTAGAATAATTCATTATCGTGTTGCAGACCATTTCCCTATGCAGATTGCATACAAAGGTGGAACAAAACCAGTGTTCTTTTCTGGTTTGCTTTTTTTGTCAGAATCCTAAAATAACTTAGGTTGAAAGGGATTTTTGAACAGCTAATCCAATCTCTTGTCTAAAGCATGGCCAGCTCAGTTCAAGCCTTGTCCACCCAGGTTCTGAATAGCTGCGGGATGGAAGTTCCACAGCCTTTCCAGCTTACCTCTTCAAATGCTTAACTACTCTCTTGGCCTTTTTGTTTTGTTTTCTTTTCTTTTTATCTATTGGGAATTTTCTTTGCTGAAACTTGTGTTCATTGCATTATGCCCCACGACTGTGAACCCCCAGGAAAAGCCCTGTTCCATCTTCTCTAGACCATCCTTTGAGGTAGCTGAGGGTTCTGTGATTTGAAGGCACCACAGCACTGCAAAGTACTAGTCTTAATTAAGAATAAAAAACAAGGAAATAAAAGCTAAGGAAGTAAATTTACCCTACTTCTTCAGAAAGAGAAAAAAATCCCAAACCCAAACAAACTTTTAACCACCACCCAGACCCAAGTTAATTGGGCTGGCAACCATCAGAATGCAGCAGTACCCTTAAGCTACCTCTAATTCGGAATCAGTGATGGAACAGGGGTGGTAGAATTGGTAACGTATGGAAAGGTGCATATGTGAGGATGGTCATACTTGAATCTTTCACAGGAGCTGTAGGCGTTGCACTAGAAATTATCACTCTCCTACCACCTGCTAAAGGTCAACAGTTTTATGCATCAACGTTTTCAAGAATCGTGAAGTGTTCTCTTCATTTTTACCAATGCTTTTCTTCTTAATTTTGGTTTAATAGGAACTGTTAGGATATGTGGCTATGAAATGAGAGCAGATACTGAAACTGCCCAAGTGGATATATGCACAGAAATATGCTTGTAGTTGTTTGCACAGATGGAATTTTTGTATGCCAATTAATTCTCCCTTTTTCTGCAGCATGCATAAATTGTATTTATGCAAATCTGCAGTCTGGTCAGGTTGCTAGTGCACCATGTAGCTCCTGCAGACTAGTGACAGCCAGCTGGGTAATTTGTATGATCACTCTTTCTTTTCTGAAATTATTAATTTTATACCTGAATGACAAAAGCATGAAGATTCGAAGACACACAGTTCAAGAGAACCCGGATATCTGTGAAAGGTGTCAGCAAAGACACTAAGTCATTCAAACCTATGAAATATAGAAGGGAGATCATTACTTCAAGTGATTGGTTTGCTTTTTGGTTTGTTTCTGCAGTTTTTAGCTTCATTTTCTCTTTCTTTTATCTTTAGCTTGAAACATATTAAGACATCTGTTTATATCATTTTGATTAATATAATTATACTGTTCATTTACTAAGGAATTGTACCCTACTTTGAAATCAGCCAGAATTCACGTTTATGTCCATTTCTACTGTATCTGCACTGACCTAGTGCATCATGGCGAAAGCGGCAAGAATAAACACTTCCAATGTGAAAGCTGGAATTTGGTTATATGCAATGCCAACTTACTTACCTGAGATTTTATATGGTTGAGAAAAGAAAATACTGGTTTATCTGTTGAGGCGGAGAAAATGGTTTCAAAACAATAACAGAAAATGCAGAACATTCTGTAGACCAACAGAAATAGAGATAATACTGATACATATCAGGCAGCTGTTCCCCTGAAAGACTGGAACCTACCACCCAGTGCCAAAAGGTACATTACTGTGGCTCCTCTCTAAATTTATGCCCATCTAATGAGACATCTTACTTCAGGAAGACATATGGATAGGGTCTGTGAAACCTTTCTTATTATAAATAACAGTTTGGAAAAACAAAGAAAACAAAGAATGCAATATATCTGCCTTGGAGAGAGTAAGATCATCATTAATATAATGAGCAAATGTAATAAGAGCGTTGCACTTGATTTCAAGATATAAATAAATATTTTTAAAATGGTTCTTCTGATGGTTCTATGAAGAAAGAAAATCATTATTCCTACTGAAAGAAGTGATAGCAAGGCTGTGGCACATCCCTTGTCAGCGAGAAAGTCGGTGGCAGAGCAGGAATAAAGAGCTGAGGTTTCCCACCATCGGTTCTGTGCACAGCCTAGTTCAACTTGCCAGTCTCTCACTAATAATTTAAATGGCAGCCCACTAATCTAAAAATTAACTTGCCATTATGTTTCTTTCTTTTTTCATTAAGAGAATGAAAGGCATTATGGCAAGGCTGCATACAAACTGTATTTTATTGTTTACAGGCTGCAGTACAGCAAAAGGACATGAAAGCGGAAGGGCTTCGCCCAGTTCAGCATAAAGTATTTTAAAATCTGGCCACAAGAAATTATTCGGTGCACTTCAATTAATAGCAGAGGAAAATGTGAAATGCAATGCTTAAAAACTTCTTTTTTTTGTCAAAGAAAAGGATAAAAAAATAATATCCCTGCTTGTCAACATTCTTCTAGAAGAAACACAAACCCCACTGCTGCTGCCACAGGAAAAGCTTTGAGTCAGTATGGAAAGCCTCTCATTCTTAACCTTTAAAGTTAGAAGGGTAATATTATGTGCTCCATTCTAAGTTCTATTTGCTCTTTTCCAGCACTTCGGGTTACGGCAAGTCTGTAATTCCTGTTAGGGCAGACATCATGGGAAAACAAGAGGAAATGCTGGAGCTTTAACAGTGGGAAGCAAGGGCTTAAGTGAATACACAAAATGTAGCAAAAAAATATTACATTTGAGTTCTATGTCATTCTGCGGCTCCTCTGGACTCCTAAATGCCTTTTGAACGAGGTTTCCAGGAATATCCAGAAATCCCTGTTCGATGACAGCATGCAAGTCTGATCGCAAAACAGTGACTTTGCTGTGGCTGTTCAAGACTGTTCTCATTGTCTATAGAGAATAGGAAAACAGTTAATGGCTTTCATTTTCTCAAGCCCTTAGGTCAGTCAAAAAGCTTCCTTTATTCAATACTAGACTTTACATAACCAGTCTCCAAACTGGGGGGAGAAAAAAAATCAAAGCAGATGAAT
The DNA here is from genome assembly GCF_963264785.1 of Psittacula echo. Lineage (NCBI taxonomy): Eukaryota > Metazoa > Chordata > Aves > Psittaciformes > Psittacidae > Psittacula > Psittacula echo. The sequence goes on from NC_137736.1 coordinate 60,659,376, forward strand.
CTTAAGTTGTCTTCAAGAGTTTTTTTGTTCTGGGAGATATTCTTTTCAATGGCACTCTGCAGTGTTGTCTATGATGAAGCAGACAAGCCAACATAATTGAAGTGTCTGGGCAATTGGTTCTGCCTACAGTTATTATAGTAACGCCAAATAATGGCATTTTGTTTAAAACATTGAATGGTGTTTCAAGGCTGACTTTCCCGTCGATGTTATCTGTCCTTAGCACATGTTTCAATTAAATTCAAAGGCAGGTTTTCTCAAGTTGCTCAAACCTTTGAGAAAGTAAAAATAACATTAGAAATATGGTATTAGTTAAAATAATATTAGTTAGGGTTTTATCACATTTATCTGCTTATGAGTCATTTGTGAATGAATCTGGCTTCGTATTTGTCCCCAAATGTATTACTCACATTGACAGTGCAAATAATTTTCAGCCTAACATTTGATCCTAATCTTTCACTTTTTTATTCTTATTAATTGCTAATATCACACAGTATTCCTTCAGATTCTTGACGAAATGATGAAAACAGGAAGGAAATTAAACCTGAATCTGCTAAAATTTGTTAATCTATACATTCAGTCTCTCACTTCCATATGGAAATCAGTAAGATCCTAAAGCTTTTGCTGAATTTTGTGCTCTTATATGAATAATCCATGTCCAGATGAAAAATATTTTTTGCAAAATTCAGAAAAACTTCAGGATTCATAAACATTTTAATAAATCCCGTTCACCACGTGCTTGCCATGACCCCCAAATCAGCAGTGAATGTAGCTGACCATTTGTTTGCAAACAAAATTTCCAATCTAGCAACTCTTCATCATTCTGCTAGCTTTACTGAAATAGCAAAAGCACTCTGATTCTCACTCCATAATCCCCTTCAGCCAAGTTAAAGGCAAAGTCTGTTTTCTTACTTTACTTAGAGTTTCCAGTGTCAGGATTGCTGCTGCTTGTAACAAGAACACACAACCCAAAGGCTGGGAACTACCAGGGGCAGTCTCATCAGTGTGCTGCTAGCACCCAGCTCCATGCTCCAGTATTTCAGACTGGTCCCTTCAGCCATTGCTCTTCACTATACTAACTATAATTCTCTGGGTGACTGAGCCCCAGCTCTGACAATACTTAAATACAGATTATCAGAGGCAGCAGGAATCAGCCTCAGGAAATGACAAGCATCATATTCGCATTCCTTTCTTGCAGGGAATTTGCACCTTTTTATGCTCTAATTACTTGTGCGTGTCCAGGTACTAGCAGCTGTCAGCCTGCTTTATCTACACATGATGGGAAAGTTGCTATTTTTACTTTTGAATGCTGAGCCTGCCAAAATTGTTCCCATTTTCTTACCAGGTGGCTAAATTACTGCAAAGTACTCTACAAGGGATGGTTTGGTTACACCATTCAGAGGCTACAGCTGCACAGCTCCTCTGTAGTACTTCTCCTTAGGAGCACTCTCACCTGCTTTGACCATCAGCCTGCAGTTGAAATTCCAGGTGTGTTTTAGACAGAAAAAACTGAGAAAGATGATTAGAAATATCAAATGACTCCTATGTGAGATGAGATAAACCTCAGCTTTGGATAGAGGTTTGGAGGTTTGCAGAGAGAATTGCATGAAGAAAGGCAGAAATTTTAAAGTAATAAAGTTATGCAACAAGTAATCAAACCGTGGAACTCACTAACCCAAGATGTTGTGGATGCCAAAATCAAGCTATTAAGTACCAAAATGTGGATATAGCCTTCATCTCAGATTGCTGGAAGCCAGGAAAGTACAATGGATGAGGACTGAGGTGTCACTTTCTCTAGAGCAAGGGAACATCTCATAAATAGTCCAAGCAACTTGAGTGAATGAGATGCCCAGCTTTTTTATTCCACAGATTCTGGAACATACCTTAACCATGTTAGAAAGGTCTGTCTTTCTCCTGAGTCTTTTTATAAACACTGTAACTTCTGTTAAAGAAGAAGAGGCAGATGTTTTGTGTTATTAATATTTTACAGTCTAAACAACATTAATGAAGACAGGTTTTTTTTAAGCTAGAAAGTAGATCCCATGGGCAGCTATGGAGGCTAAGGGAGGGCACAGCAGGGGCACGGAGTCAGCATTATGGGCTGGGCTGGGGACCCTCACAGTTTAAAGCTTGCCAGTGGAAGCTGCCCAGGTCACCACTCTTCCTTCGCTGCAAATCTGTTAACCCCTGACACAGAGTAAAAATACTTGCAATATTTTTTTACATTAAATACTTCTTAATCAAGACTGGTACTCTTTCACATGCATGGTTTAAGGTGAATGAAAGCAAAGCAACATTATTTCTACACCTCCTATATTTTGTTTTGAGGGTTTTCATTTGCACCTTTGCAGCTATAATTCTGCAGCATTGTTAATATTAGTTGGTTTCTTTGGTTCTATTTTTCTTCTGTTTCTATTGTGTTGTAATTATGACAAGCATCACCCAAGAATATCCTTTTTAAGAATAAAATATAAAGTCACTGATAATTACAGGCAAACTGAGTATAATGCAATTTGCAAACTTCTGTAGACAGGCAATGGGTTTCAGGTGAAAATGTCTGTTTCCTGAAGTTTATAAAAACTAGAAAGACCAGAATGTATATACAAAGGGTTGCAGCTGATTAATTACATATACTTCCATGTACACACATTTTAAAAACACATTACTAAGTTTGCTCTGTCAAGCACTCAAATGTAAGAAATGCCAGAATTAAGACTGTCTGCAAGTCCTCCTTGAGCATATGAATGCTAATGCAATCATTAGTCTACACAGGAGCCCTGCTTTGCCACTGAGGAGTTGGTCTTCACCCACTGATGGTCTTCACACACTGAACAACTGAGCAACGTTTCATTTTAGTCAGAATCTTCTGCATCATATATAAATATGTGTATATACGTAAATACATATTTACAAACACACACATACAGACACAGCTTTGTATAGTAGAGACTTTTTCAAATCCTCCTTTAATGACAGAGCCATGGTTTCCTTATGGGACTATGGGTTTTTTTCCCTTTATATTGAACTTTGCTATAGCCATTCATTAATTTATTTGCATAAAACCACTTGCAAAGTGAAGAGGCAGAACAATACCCGAATTTCAGAGGGCAGATTGCATATTATTCCGTTTTCTACACAGCCAAGAGACAGATCTTTAAAAAGATTCAGGCACATTTCAATTTACCATGATTTGGGAATAATTTTGGCTTAAATTTGTTCTCACACATTATCTGAGACTATTTGTTTTTAACTGTATTCCAGCTAATTCTAGTCCTCACTAATATGGAGGTTACCTCAGCTAAAAAGATTTTACAAATAGTTTCTCTGAATGTCATGACACAGTCTTCTCTGCAGTTTAAGTGAAGATTATTTTATGAAAAATCTCTATTACTCAAACATACCTTTAGATTTGGATGTTTGGAGCTGGAATGGAAAGTATTCCAAAGCATTAACCATCCAAAGTTCAACATTCTTACTGAACATTCTGATTGACTTAATGTGTTGCAGAGGCACCTCCTCCAGAAAATCGTGAAGTAGGATGTTCTCCATTTCCTAGAATACACATTGATGGATCTGCATATGACTGGTGTGCTACAGATGTTTACAGCAGCATGAAACAAAATTGTGTTGATAGTTTAAATGTTAATGTTAAGAAGCCTTTTTTTTTCCAATTAAGCAATAGCTAAGCTACATTTATTAGCATAAAGAAAAAGATCCTAACAATAAATGTTGTTTCTTAAATTAATTACTAGACGCTACTCAATAAGTAGCAAATTGTTTTTATCAGAATACTGCATATTTCTGTGTGGAATGTCATCAAAATATGCAGTAGTGTTCTCAAAAGAAAAATACGTCTCATAATTCGGAAAACAGTTATCAGTTGAAATTTCAGTCGTATAACCTCAGGCCAGAATCACAGACCACATTTATAACAGTATACTCCATTGGTATTATGGCCTTTCAAAGGAACATCTAGTGGGAAATTGGCAGTAATCACAAATTCCACTGGTTCCTTTCAAAATCTAAACTGTGCTGTCTCAGAAGAAGCCAGAACAAGACTTGAGATACGAGCGAAAATCCCATTGCACAGCACACAAGAAACAGCTGTACCTTTTCATCAGGTAGAACTACCAAAAAGACAGAAACACATAATAACATAATTACAACAAGCAAGCGTGTCCACAATACCTTGAATAGCTGCCTGTCATAGCTTTCCAACAGTTGGCATACATCTGGCAAGGACATCAGTGCTATCTTTCCGGGCGGCAGAGACTTCCAGAATGACATGATACAGCCTTCCACCTGTCACACAAAGTCCTTCATGAATTTTCACTCATTTTGCGCTTGTGAAACGTGAAGTGTAATTCAATAAAGCAACACGCAGAAGCACAGGAGCAAAAGAATGACAGGGGAACTGGGCTCTTTGCCTGCCCCCATCCTGGCTGGGCTCTAGCATAAGTGGAAGCGTCCTGGGGCTGAACCTCACAAGGAGGAGGGAGAAAGAGGAGAGAAACGAAGAATTGTGTCATGGATATGTGGATATAATGAAAGGTATGTGTCCACGGCCTTGTGTTTTGTGCTAGGCTCAGACCTGTTGATGTGCCAGGAGTGCTCAGGGTTTCCAAATAGTTTAACTGAATGCTCCTTTTGTCTATAAATTATCATCTACAATTGGATCAAACCATAGAGATTTGATCTCTATTTGAGATTGGATCAAACCATAGAGGTTTGATTATTGGATCAAACCATAGAGTAAATAAGCTACACAGAAACAATTTTATCCTTACAGTGGTTTGCTGTCGTCAGAGTGTTATTAAAGCAAAGGCATACCTTGTCAAGCTCCCTCGTTCTCACCATATGTAAAATGACTTGACAATGGCTGTAGTACTCATTGGCAAGCAGTACAACCTATGACCAGAAAAAGGGTACAAAAAGATCTCACAGGCAAAGGGCTAACTCTCTTGATCACCGAAAACACGAACATACCATTTCATAGGGGTATTTCTTCACTAGCTCTTGTTGCTCCCAGAGACAGAATCTGCTGGATTCAGGCCAAAGGTACTGAAATGTCTCTTGTTCAGTCTTAAGATAAATGACAGATGGAGAACAGTGCAAATTCTTGCTCTCAATTCATCAGAATTTATTTTGAACAATAATAACAATAATACAAAGATCACAATTATCTTGTTAGTTCTGTTAAAAGTATGAAGTACTTTATTGAAATTGCATAACATGATTTTTTGAGATGCACTTCTGCAGAGAAATACTTGTCTTTTTTTTTTCAGAAAGTAAGGGTGATTGAAAGAAACAAGCATGGCTGACCAAATATTTAAATCCTGAGCAGTACATGAATTTCTTTGCAAAACCAGTGAATATTTAATGCTATAGGTATCTTCCACATATACGTTCCATAGCACTCAGGTCACAGTTGCAACCTTCTAAACAAAGCTGCAGACAGTTGGCTCTGCTGTCGGGGTGACAGCACATTTCTCATCAGCTGTCATTACATCCACTTCAGAGCATTCATTACTGCACCAGAGTGCTCCATAAAAATAAGACAGGCATCCAGTCTCTCCTTTTTTCCTCGCTTTGGTGCACGTAAGTTTGTTGCTCGTGCTCTGCTGGATGACTTCCAAGAACCTTGGTGTCGAGCCATCCCACGACAGCACGCTTATGGGAGACCTGCCACCAGCTAGCCTCGCATCTGCCCTTTTAGTGAGCAGGGTTTGCGGTCTTTTGTCTTAATTACTTCCCAGTATTTAAATACTTACCGTGCCAATAAGGTCTCGAGCACACTGAAAAGACACTGCCTCAGCAGCATGAGGGTCTGTTACCATGGGCCTCAGACAAGAAAGGCTGTGCTCCACTAACTCCCCTAATATTCAAAACCTGGGCTGTCAGCCACGATTTCCACTCTCAGCACAGATAAAATTATTTGAGCTGACGTTAAGGCAACAAAAATATTTTGCTACCAGGTGAAACAGGAAGGGGAAGTAAGCATTTAGTGAGATTACTCAAAGATTATTTTGAAGAAGATGAGTTGACAGTATTTCATCAGAACATGTTATATAGAAGTTGTACTTAAGCACACAGCTAGACATTTTGTTGTAAGTCTGATGTATCTGATACTTACCGTTCTTGTTCTTTGTCTCATGTAACCAGGTGCATCTCCATAACTCCAGGTGTCTCTACTGTGGTAAAATATGAAACACAAAACAAACCCAAAAACCTTTAAAAAGCTCACTAATTTATTCTGTATTTAGTAAGAAAATGAGCTCAAACTGGATAGAGTGCAGTAGGTTGGAGCATTGTTTGGGAAACAAACCCTGCTCTCCTTCCTGTCAATCAGCAGCTGCGTGGTTTTCTAATAAGTCTGAAAACCAACTTCTTCATTTTAATATAAAACTGAACCATTCATTACAAAGACAGCAAGGTATTAGCCATTTAACAGTGCAATGTCTTCCAATCTCTTGAACCAAAACTGTGGGGTTTTGTTTGTAGTTGCAGTTAATTTGCAATGATAATAATATTCATAAACATGCAAATAATGAAAACATAATCACCTGTGTGCTTTGATTTCACAGTAAGTACATTTTCTGCCCCCTATATCAGTTTAGATGGCATTTTGTTTCTGACTTTCTTCCATTTACTTTGCATGGTCAGAAGTCACCTGGACCTGCAAAGGCTTGACCATTGGCTTTTGGCTGAAAAGCCAGGGATGCAGGCACAATAGGCTGCTTTCTTGCTTTACCATTTCCTACTTTCCCTCCTTGCCTGTTTTGCTGAAGCTAATCCTACAGGAGGGAGAGAAAATGTTGCTGGTAAAAGGGATGAGCTGTGAGAGTTGGATTCCTCCAGTCAAGCCCCCATCTGCTGCGGGCACCTGCTCACTGTCTGTGAAGGCATTTCAAACGCCAAGGTCCTTCTGGACTCAGCTCTTTTGAAGGGTGACAGGCAGGGGCTTTGTAGAAAATGTGCTTTCACTGGTGACTGCCAACACTCAGGCTATCTAAATCAGATCCTGGCTGCTGTGATGTGTTATAAACCAGGGTACTACCACATGTCCTGAGGGACAGAGGAGAAAACTTAACAGCTTATCTGCTTGGAACATGCAAACGCCTCCTCTTGCTCCTCTGCTTTCCACAGGACTGACACTTGGCACCTAAAAAATTACCTTTCCCTCTGCCACTGCTCTCTGCCATGAAGGCGGTGCTGCAGCGAAACAACCAAACTGGCTGCCCAAGACAGGGCATACCATTGATGTTAGGTATGCTTGGTAAAGCTATCGACTCTTTCTCCCAAACATTTTTGAGCTGATGTCTGGACAAAGGGAAGGATGTGTAAGTAGAGATGTTTTATAACGCTTCTGTCAAATGGGTCCTTCCTACAGATTCCTAAAGCCTGTGAAAAAAACTAATGACTATTTTCCAGCTTCTGCTTTCCCTGAGAAGGCGGCCAGCTGTATCTTCTGCTGCTGCTACTATGGCAACACGTACCAGCATCACTCTCCTCTGATGGGCTGGCTCCCACGGCAGGCTGGCTCCCCTCTACCCCCGCCATGAGGATGGCGAAGTGGGAGAAGGGGAGCTGCATGGGTGCTCCTGTGCCCCAGCAGCTAGCTGGGAGCTCGCTGATGATTAAGTGTAAATACCAATGGGAAGCTAATATCTGTGTGCACCCACTGTTAGAAAAGGGGGTTCAGACTCACCTGGTGCCCACAGAGGTGCTTGGCTGCCAAGCAGAGCTGCTTGTTTTGCATGGAGAGTGGTACCTGGGTAAAGAGAGGACACATGAAAGAAGAGGTGGGTGGGAGAAGTGGAAAATGGGTGACAGCAAAATCACAAGGAGTTTCGCTGTATGTCTTGCAGAGTTTGGATGATGCTATAGGGTGGGAACTGGAGCTAAAATGGGAAATACAACGGTGGGGATGACAAAAAGACTAACAGAGGAGGTGAATGAAAAAGAAAATGAAAGGAGGGAGGGTGGTAAATGTGCATGGTGTCGACTATCAGATTACACTGAGATTAGAAAAACTAATTTGCTAGAATCATATCAGATTTTCTTTATTAAAAAATCATGGGTTTGCTTCACTAGGAAGTCAGAAGCTCAAGCCTCGCCTATGACCAGAATCATTAAGTAACTCTTAAGAAACCAAAATTCCCTGGCATTTTTTTAACATGGCTGTACTCTGAGCCAGAGCAAGTACCGTTTTAGGGAGAGGTTGTCCTCAAAGCTCCCATTCCCTAGAGGGCATCCTCTTGTAGCACAAATCAGTAAACACCGTATTCCCTTAAATCTCCATAATTCATTTGTAGACCTCACTGATCACAGTTGTGTTTATTTACACTACTTTCATAACATCATTGTCAGAGCTGTGGTACACATATCTTCAAAAAATCCAAGATTTCTAAGCGAAAAAACTCACAAGTGCTGTATAAGAGCACTGTCATCCTTCCTCAGCCAACACAACACATCCGAGGCCCTGCTGACTATCAAAAAGCAAATGCCTGCTTTGTAGTCAAAGGCAAACCATTATAATCTTACTGCCATTTCTATGACACCAACAAGCACAGCTCCCAGCCTGCCAGATCCTACATGGGCTTAGTTCCTCCCTACCAGCACCATGTCAATTGCCAGCTATCTCAGTATGGTCGAGAAATATTCCTCTCAGTAATTAGAGACCAGCATTTGCACTGCACTGAAATGATATATTCAACATTTTCTTCACTATAATTTGGAAATTTCCACACCAACACACTCTCAAAAATTGAGATGCTGGGGGTCAAATACCCCTGCTGCAATTACAGAGTTATCTCTGTGAGATCGTTCATTCTTGCAGGTAGAAAAGTCTTCAAGTTTTCATTACTCTTCTTCTAAATATCCATTTTCCAATTAAAAAAAAAAAAAATAGAATTTCCCGTTGCTGGTTTGATTGACTTCATTGGTTCATGAAAAATTAATTTTGATTGCAGAAAATACTGAATCCTACCAAGAGGACAGTAAAGATGAGGTATTTCCATGATGTGTTCGTATTTGTTTGCAAAGAATATACAAATCTCAAGACAGAAGAAAACAAGCTCACTTGGTTGAAGCTGCTTATTTTGTATGTGACCTAAATGTTTCTTTCATGGTTGTGCTACTCATGCTTCTCTGGCTTGTTTTGTGCTTTTTTACTGCTTACTCTGTTTTTTCCCCACTGTTCTTTATCAGACACTAAGCAGTTATCGTGATGCCCGGCTGCCCAGTGTTGCGGACCTGCAGATTGGCTTGGAACAGGGAAGTGTGTCTGCAGCTAGTGGAAGCTGTTCTAATTTCAGCTGTCTAGCTTCACACAAGAGCTTAGTGACTTTTTATAACTGTCTTAAATGAAGGAAGCATCAGACAAGATAATTTTGTAGTTTAGAGACTTTTCCATTGGAACTAGAAAAATTATCTTTGTCTGAATATGATATATATATATACATTTAATTGGAAAAGTTATCCTAAGAAACTATATCAAGCTCACTAGATGCTGTATAAATGTTAGCCTTACCCTGGAATACACCTCCTTTTCCTTGTTTTGACCAAATGAAATCTAGCTTTTAGGAGCACGTGTCTAGGCAGCCACTTCAGGCACCTTCACTGGTGGAGGAGGGGAGAGGTCTGCAACCTGAGCAGTGGCTCCCCTACAATCAAGCATGGGCTATAAGCATGTTCCCCAGTCCATGACAGAGCATGGCTCCATGACTTGGGGGTGTTGGTCGATGAGAAAATGAACATGAGCCGGCTTCAGTGTGCGCTCGCAGCCCAGAAAGCCAACCGTATCCTGGGCTGCATCAAGAGGAGCGTGACCAGCAGGTCGAAGGAGGTGATCCTGCCCCTCTACTCTGCTCTTGTGAGACCTCACTTGGAGTATTGTGTGCAGTTCTGGTGTCCTCAACATAAAAAGGACATGGAACTGTTAGAACAAGTCCAGAGGGGGGCCACGAGGATGATCAGGGGACTGGAGCACCTCCCGTATGAAGACAGGCTGAGAAAGTTGAGGCTGTTCAGCCTGGAGAAGAGAAGGCTGCGTGGAGACCTCATAGCAGCATTTCAGTATCTGAAGGGGGCCTACAAGGATGCTGGAGATGGACTATTCATCAGGGACTGTAGTGACAGGACAAGGGGTAACGGGTTCAAACTTAAACAGGGGAAGTTTAGATTGGATGTAAGGAAGAAATTCTTTACTGTGAGGGTGGTGAGGCACTGGAATGGGTTGCCCAGGGAGGTTGTGAATGCTCCATCCCTGGCAGTGTTCAAGGCCAGGTTGGATGAGGCCTTGGCTGGCATGGTTTAGTGTGAGGTGTCCCTGCCCATGGCAGGGGGGTTGGAACTAGATGATCTTAAGGTCCTTTCCAATCCTAACTATTCTATGATTCCATGGGGAACGCTAAGGATACGAGCTATGCTGGCATTATGTAGTGCTTCTGACTCCTGGCTATGGGTAAAGTCCTTGTTTCTCCACTTGGCCTGGATTTAGCCAACATCACTTCTTTGGTTCCTCCTAATTTTTGTAATTTTTCCTCATGTTTCTATGCTGAGAGGAAAAATAAAATTTGAAATTGTTCTCATCTTATCTATGACCAGAACTAGCAGCTTTCCTGCTATGCACAAGCAAGATTGCTGTTTCCAAGTGACGCTGCAGGAAAACACCTTTCTTTCTCTGAAGAGGAAACATCAGCAGAGACACAGCCAAGGACCCGCAATGTTCTTAAAACAGTGGCCAAGAACTTTCTTCATTACAGATGTCAAATCTTAGGCCTGTCCTGGTTCTACTGGGTGCATGGGCTGCGAGAGTTATCACTTCAGTAAAGGTCTTATGGGGAATGAATATTGCCTATGAATAATTTGTTTGGTCTCATAACAACTGACTGCCACTTGATCATCTGCAGAACCTGATCCTCCGCCTGTCCGATTCTTTACCATTGTCACTGTATGGGCTCCTGCAACATTACTGTGCTGTAAAACCCGTGGAGAAAGGCAATAAACCTATTGGTATAATTTTTCCATGCTTTTGTAGAGCATGCATTCAATTAACTGACTATAATATATCACAGACACTGAAGTGGTTTCATTGTCACTAGAATGTTTGGGTGCTTAGTAGGCTGACTTGTATCCCTCTAAAATTCATGTTATAGAAAAGTGCTATATCTCCATATTAAAGAATGGAAAACAAAGCACAGAATTTATCCATATACATATTAAAGTAATGTGCAAGTCTGTAAGAGAGTAAGGATATGAGCCTGGTCTCCAAAGTCTAAGGCATAGGCTGCACCTATTTTAATTCTCCTGTGCACTTAAAAGGAGTGTAAAACTTTGCAGAATGCCAGCATTTCCTTTCCATTTTTCTGCGGAGAAACGCGAGCCTGTGGTTTCCTTATCTCAACCATGAGCTTAACTATGAGAACTCCTCGTCGCCTGCCCACAGCTGGACCATGCTCATGTCTACATCTTAGTCCACCAAAGTATCTTACATTCATCAGTTATTTTTAGACTTCTGATTTTTGCAATCAATTTATACTCATCTTACAGATTTTCTCACTGTTGTTCCCTTACGAGAGGTGATTTAAACACCTTTATATACAGACAATATATAGACTGTCATGTGACATTTTATGTTAAAACATTTTAAAAAGCAAACCTGTGATAATTTTTTTCAGACAGAAGACTGCAATAACTCGCATAAAAGGAAGAGTCCTTCTTGATAGCTATTCCATCATAATGATACCTGGAAAAAAAATATGAACTGGCAACCATATGATTTTCAATAAGTCAGCAAATAATTCATACTCCTCCTTTGAAAGCAAATGAGATTTCTATTTAAACAGGGAAAGACCAAGTAAAAAACCCCACATTTGTTTTTTAAATTCTGTTGAAAAATTATTTTCTCCAGCAGAATATAATTGCACAAACTCTGTACAAACTCTTTTTTATAGGATTTGCCCTGGAATGATGAATTTTTTCTAAACAAAAAAACTTAGGCCAGTGAATAGGGTGCAACAGGTTTGTACAGGAGAATTAGTGAAGTCAGAGACCAGAGCCTCAGCTGACAGAGGTCCCCGTATCCCCATGGAAGCTGAAGGATTTAGTGCAGTTGTTCCACAGCCATTCATGGTACCTTAGAGACTGGGTGGCCATCAGTGGTCATGGCACACTAAAACCCAAGGAACTCACCAGACCTTCTCTAAGCTTTATCCCAACCTCAGCAAGCAGCCTTATCACCACCCCTGCTCCTGAAGTGCTGCTGCCAGCTGGCTCTTCCTAGGCTGGGTCACTGGGAAGGCAGGAGAACAGCGCAGTGCTTTTGGAATATCAGCAGCCAGCAGAGGGTAACCTTCTGCTGATGGGGAGAGCCAGCATGGAGGCTGGGGGCTATCATGCACCCTCCCAAATCCTGCCAGCTACAGGGAGAAGCCTGGGAGTGTCTGCGGTGAGGCACTCCCAAAATAAAGGATCTCGCTGGATCAAGCTGATAGCAAGTCCAGACTAGCGGGGAAGAGTCGCAGATCAAGTAAGGGCATGTCATTCTCAAAGCCAGTGCTTGACAGCTATTCAAAATGCTTGTAAAATTGGTGTGTGTCAATGCCCTGGAAATACCCCTTTTTCCTCTCTGGGTGTTCAGAGTGTGACTGTAAATTTGGACATTGAACCAACGAAAGAGTATAGAACTCTCTGTGCTCTCGAAGAAGAGCGAAGGGAAGAGAAAGGGCGTGTAGGAGGAGGATCTGAGGTGGTCTGATTTAAATGTTTTGAAACTGTTTACGACATGTCCTCTGACCACCAGTTCACACTGGGTCACTCCACAGATATGTGCGAGGATGAAAAGCACAACACAGACATTAATCATGGCTGCCACCCCCGTGCATCCCAGAGCCAGGCTTTCCTGGCCCAGTGTCTCAAGAGCTCTGAGTAAGGTTGTGATGTCTCGCAGATGCCTCATGCAAGCCATGCTGCAATAGCCAGTACAAATTGGAGCACTAGTATTTTAAAACCCAGCCTGATTTGGAATCCATACCCCAACACAGCAGCCCCAAAGTGGTGGTTTTGTGGAATTAACTATTTTAATGTACATGGTGACATCAAGAATCACTCTGGATCCTGCAATATATTACAGACTTGCAATCGGCAATTCAGCTGCTGTATTAGTGCTGGAGCTGAAAATTCAGCTATTTTTAGTTTTTATTAGAACGGTTATAAATAACATTCTTAAACAAAGGATACAAAAGCAATACCTGGTACTCCGTCTTGTGCCCAACCTTCTTGTCCCCAGACCAGGGAAAACTAACCGAATAAGCTGAGAAAACCAAACAGAAAATTAGAGGTGACTTGGTAAATTCATTCTAAACTGCAAAAACATATCTGCTACATTTTTTTTTTCTCCTTAATTACTTCTTTTGCTTTCCATCATTTGCAGGCCAATACCTGTCCTTGCATACCTCTCAAATGGTAACTGTGGAACTGAACCCAATCAGGCTTTTGTGGATTGAAAGCTAAGTAATTTAAGGGATTACCTCTTTCAGGTAGGAATTTTTTTATAGATTAGCCTGGTTTACCTTGCACTGAAACACAATCAGTGCACACACCAGGAGACCACCCGCAGTGAGATAGGATGTATCAGTTAAGGGAACTTGAAGGTGCCCTGATTCTCCAATACTTTACAACCCTTACTCATTTGAGTAGGACTTACTCAGACAAGGGACTCAGACGCTTACTCACTCACTCTTGCAAGGAGTATTTGCAGGATAGGGCCTGACTTATCTATTTTAAAAGGACCTGACTCATCAAGCTGCAAAGCAACCTTTTGACCACCGCGGTGGTAAATGTGAACTGAGGTCAAGCAGCATCTGTCGAGGTTAGGTCCTACACAGTACTAAGATTCTGCATGAACTGTCCTGTGAAGACAAAGACTAACCCAGTGCAGCTGGAGCTAACATTCCCTATATAGCAGTGACAGTGGATTGAGTACTCCATGCTAGCAAGAGGTGAGGATAGTCTCCACTCAGCAGCACAAAGCTTGTACTGTGTGCAAAATGCATTGTGCTGGTCCAAAGGCCTGCTAAAGGACAAATTTCCCTAACTCACAGTAACATGGACCTCCAGTTTTAACAGTGTTGGAGTCGTCCTGTTCTCTGCACATTTCTGCATGCGTGCTGCCCCAGCTGCTCCCTTTCTCAAGCTGCTATTTTAGCATAATCCCGTTGTCCTAAAAGGGCAGCCTATGAAACTGGGGCTCCCGTGGCATGAAACACACACTTCTTCCCACTGCCTCTTCTGCAGAGACTGTGGCGCATTTGAGCAGAGGGATAGTTAGGATGAGATTACTTGTGTCTTAAATCACCATGCTTTGATTCACATGGGACTTGACTGCAAAAGTCCATACAGTCCACACACATGTAACGCAGTCATGTTACTACAGCGTGATGAATTATTAATAGCTCGGACCATTAGCTAGGCTGTGGTAACTGGTTACATGTGTATATTTAATTTAAACCAGGGTTGCTGCAGTTCCTGCCCTCCTCAGCCTCTTGCTGCAAAGTCCCACCTCCTGCTGTGGAAGGACAAACCATTCCAAGCCACTGGGGAGCTGCACCCCAGCTTGCTCACTTGGAATGTGTTAACTTTTACCGCAATGCACTGGGTCAGTTAAACCTGTGAGCAAACAGTTGCAAGCACCAACCTATAGCAGCTATGGCTCATCAACTAAGCTCTCCTGCGTGACCAGACTCATGCTTCATCCATACCTGTCACAACTTTAAAGTAAAATGTATTAACTTAAACCGCAAGAAGGCTTAGCTTATAGGTGGTAACTCAATCATGCTGGAGCACCTGAAAGTGTACAGAAAGGATGGGATTAATCTTACCTACGTGGCTATGAGGTAGAGTTGTCTAAGCTAGTCACTGCAGACTTTGTAGTCAATGGAGAAGAACAGTTTGAGGCACATTTAGACTCATAGAATCATTTACATTGCAAAAGACCTTTAAGATCATGGAGTCCATCTGTACATCATCTGAGCTGCCTGAGATGACTGATTTAGGGTGAGAGGGATCTTATGTAACTACTTATTTCTCTCCACTGGCTACCAAGAGATTTTAAGATAACTAGCTTCATGGCAAATATCTACAATAAGCCAGGCAAATTCTACTCATGGGCTTGGCTTGTGGGTGATGATTCATTAAGCTATGGCAATCAATCACGCTAGATCACTCACTCAAATCTTAATTTTAAGTAAGAGTGATTTAACTTACCTTAAGTTAAAAAATTAGATTAAACTGAACTGAGAGAAATGATTCCTAAAATGAGGTTATCCACACAAATGAAATCAATTTCAGGTTCAAGTTTTACTTAAATTATTTTGGGTTTTTGTTAAAACAATCCTTAGTACTATTATTTATATGCTATTGAGCACTAATAGTGGTAAAAATAGGAAATTCTGAACAAAAAGACGATCAACAAATAATCACAAGGCATTCTATCTTCCTTAATTTGTTAAATAAAGTTGAATAGCTATGAGTGTTCTTTGCAATTGGGATTTCTATGTAGTAATTGCCCTGTAGGTTGTATCAACCTCCATGTATTAGAAGAGTGGAACTGTTTAAAGGAGATTGGGTTTTACATCTGCATTTGCTTTGCTTGGATGATTCTATAACACTTTTTTAGGGTGTGTTTGAGCAAAATCTCTCCAAGTATACTTAAAATGGAAAGTATGAAATTATGTAACAACCAAAGGGGTCTTTTAAGGACAGGATATTCAGTTCCTAAGGATGAATTTATTATCTTTGCACTGTTTACCCTAGTAAAGCTTGCTAAAATATATTGGCAAAAAAAGCTTTGCTAGTGTAACATACACCAGTTCCTTGAAGAAAATAAGCTCCGTCACAGGTAATACTCTTTAGGATAACTGCATCTACATGAGGGCTTACGAGAAATACATTAGAAAAGACACAAACGTAATACTTAATTCTTCTCTGTTACCTAATATCTTTTGATATCTAGTGTGTGTATTTAATCATCATATTTCCTGCTTAGGTATCTCTGCTTCTTATCTTATATATCCTATCTACTCTGTACCTTTCCAAAGGTGGCTGAATTTACTTGACGCTTGAAATATGGACTGCAGCTTTCCACATACAATTCATATAGTAGCCAACGGGGTATGGTGCTTCCTTCACACAAATAGAAATTATCAGCTACCCTTTAAAAGAAAAACAGCAATTGGTTTATGTCAGAAGAAAGAATTGTTAGCTTGTGATTTCAGTAGCTCATATTAAAATCACATACTGAAGTATATATTAAATTAATCACATATTAATATGTATTCGTATATAATTATAAGGGGCTTTTTCTTTTTACTTATAAATTTCTACTTTCCTTGTTTCCAAAGTGTAAGAGAGATCAGCTGGCGCTCTGCTAAGGAAGTAACTAGATCTCATAATATTTAATAAAAAATCCCAACTTAGCAAATATCATTATAACATTAACACCGAAACAGAAAGTATTGGCATCTGTCATATGATAACTGTTGTTATATCAAAGGATGTAACTCTGCTCTTCTAATCAGAAAGGTCTCCACTATACCAAAGCTAATAATGTGAGCATTTTTCCATCTAAAATGTGCAATATGGTGTTTTGGGACTGAGAGTGCACAAACTATGAAGGACCAAATTCTGTTCTCATACAGCCTGACTGCTTTTAGCACAAGTTTAATAAGAGAACAGAAATTTAATTTTAGTCACCATGTAACAGAACTGCCAGGATTGAAACTGGTTTAGGTGCTTAAATACTCATGCTATGGCCAAATCCCTCTACTCATGCTACTTACTGGAATGGCCACAGTCAAGTAAATGCAACTACTTATGTGAATAAGGTGAGGAAGATGTAGACTTAGTTACTTATTAGCCTGAGTTAATACCTTCACCAGGGAAAAAAAAAAAAGACCTTTAATTATGAGATAATGCCAATGGTTTCGATGTCAGAAGATAATAGCCTTCTGCGGTACAAATGCCTGAGCAAAGCAGGAGCAAAGACACACAGAGATTAACTTCCGAAGCATGACGTGCTGATCGTCTGACGGTGTTTTCTTATTCTGACTCTGCTTCCGTTATACCAAATGATGTATGCCTATTTAATTAAATTATCAGCTGAATGCTAGTGCAGCACAGTGCCAGTTGCTCACTGTGTCTTTACTGACAATCAAGTCGGTTGGGAAAACAGACTTTTCATAATCACCAGGTGAGATAAGCCAGCTGGATTTTAAATCAGCATCCTCTCTTTTATTAGCAGCCTGATTTCAGGTGACCCAGTGTTTATCTCTCTGTATTAGCTGTATTGGCAGTAGATAGCAGATAAGGTCTCCAACAAACTGGCTTGCTAGAACAGACTGAAAAAGAAGGCGGTCACTGTGCAGCCTGATGATGTCTAGCTCACTTTTTATTCACTCCTTCTTCCCTTCCTCCAGGGAGGAAGGCTGGCTGACTGCCTCCCCCAGCAAAAGGCCCCAAATGCTTCACTTTTACGTCCTCGGAGCCCATCTTCTCACCCACCAGCCCAAGAGGCTGGTGCTGCCAAGAGCTGAGGCTGAGCTGGGCTGGGCTCCTGCCAGCTCCTCACCACCACCAGCCATCAGCAAAGGATTCACAGGTAGGCATGAGCAAGAACCTGCACTAAGGAGAGGGGATCTGATCCCCTAATGGAGTATTTCCTGTCACAGGGCTGGAGTGTAAATGAAATTTATTCTAGATAAGAGTCCTGACTGAGCTTTGACTCTCAGCAGGCAGAAATGCTTGTTTCTTCTACAGCAACCATCTCAAAACCCTCCATAATTGAGCATTCCCAGAGGAGATTAAATCTAAGTCCAAATTCACCCTTAATATAATACCACAAGAGGCATTGCAAGTGCAGAAGAAATTAATTCATGCTTCAGTAGCTGGTTTCTGCCAATAATTTAGCCTCAGCACTTAACTGTTTAGTGACAAAATATTTGGGAATTTCATTTTATTGATATATTGCCTATTAAACTGCCATCCTCTTTCAAATAATGCATTCTTAGTGCTGACAAATGATACAAAAATGCTGTCTATCAGGAAAAAAATCCACACAGAAAAAAGCACAGTGCTCATCTTCTTGCCTATTAGCCCCAAGGTTCTCAAAACCTAAGTGTTTATGGCATGCATTGAAACAAAACTGTTAGTAAAGACAACAAAATCAAAAGGAGAGAGTGGTAAGGGAGGAAGATGGAGGTTAAGAAAAGCTCATGGGGAAAGACCTCCTCCATTTATCTACTACCTTCTATCCACACTCTCTGTGAGGTTTGTTATCCAGTCAGTTCTAGGACCTCACATAGACTCCAGGTTTTTGGGGTTTGAATCCTTGGCAAGCCAGACTCTCAAATCTGCTGTTAACACCATTCCTGGACCAAAATCTGGTCTGCTACTGTTAATGCACCAACCCTAAAATGAAACTGAGTATTTAGAAATTTTCAAAACATGAAAAGGTGATTCAGAAAGTTGTTGTGATTAAAAAAAGAAAGAAAAGAAAAGAAAAAATCAGCTTGTCCTTGCAAGGATTGGCATGATTCAGTTTTATGCAGTGTCTCAAACTTACTGGATGGCCTTGGCTGAATCTCTTCCTTTAGTCCTTTCAAAATGGGAGTAGTGGTATCTATATCACACCAAAAGCACAGACTAACTCCCACTTGCCCAGATACTACTGAGAGGGGAATAAAAAGATAGATCTCTTGCTGTCAAGTTAAAAGTTCGCGTGTATGTTTAGTTACTGTTTCACACAAAGCTTCAACACTGTTTACTAGCTGGACTCACCCGTGCTTGGGGAAAGAAGGAAAGTAACCCTGGTTTCCCTTCGGCTGTCACGTGTCAGATGACACACATCTCAAAGCTCAAGAAAATGATGGTGATAACCTTACTCCACCCCAGCAAGTAACTCACTGAGGAGTTCAACCATTGCCTTCACCTCAAGGAAACATAACCTTGGAGGACATCAAACACAGCGTCACTGCAAGCTGGCATACCTCTGGCTGTGCAGCATCACAGCGACCTGTGGTGCACTGTCAAAGCACACCGACCCGCAGTGGTCCAGCCAGTGGTCCAGCCAGGGGTGGTCCCAGCATTGGTCCAGCAGGGGCAGCCATTGCCAGCTGCACTGCAGCATCACATCAAGCGGATGGCAGCTCAGGGGCCAGATGCCCATCAGTGGGTAGGCTGAGACAAAAATCTCATTTCCCCCATGTAGACCTCCCTCCACATCAATGAGACTTGTATTAGGAGATGGACTTTCAGGGACATTTCCCTTCTTTTGTGGCACCATTCATACACCACTGTGATGATGGAGCCTTTGCAGCAAACCAGACTTGTCCTATGAAACGGTGATAGGGGTTAGAAGTGGGACTCCTTCCCTTCCCGTAGCAAGCCCACCGGGCAGGTCCTGTGAGCCCCCGGGCATGGTGGGGACACACATAAGCTGCTCCCCCTACTCCCAGTGCTCCCCTTCCTGTCCCATCCATGGTCCCCGAGCAGTCCCGTCAGCCCCATCCCCATGGGGGAAGGCAGCCGCACGCACCAGTGGATGATGGAGAGATGCAGGAGGGAAGTGGGGCTGCCCTGGGACATCCCGGTGGTGGCCGTGCAGGGCCAGGCAGGGCAGGGCCGTTGGGTACCGGCCGGCTGTTGGGGTGGCGGGTGGCCCATTCCCCACCCAGCCCCCACCTGCTGCCCCGCCTGCCCGGTGCCCAGGCCCGGGGCGCTCTGCATCCAGACATGAGTTGTACAGGAACTGCAGGTGGGAAATGAATTATACGTAAACCAGGAGGTGCAGAGATGCTGGGAAGAGGCCTAAACGTGTGTGAGTGCTGTCTTAATAGGCCTTGCATGCCTTCTAAACATTGTTTTCAGAGTTTTCTACAAGAATGCTGTGAACTCCCATAATTGTTTAATTTCTCTTTGATACATGCAGATGAAAGGGCTGTCTGCGCCGCTGAAACCCTGTAAGCACTTTTCCATTGCAAGTATCCATTGTGCAAAATGAGCTTTACGGCCATGTGACTGCTGGAAATAAATTATGTATGGCTGGAGCGTCTAAAAGCTTCCTAGTGGATGGCATTGGGTTACATCAGAGCTCAGCTCTGCAGAAACTGCCGTGGCTTCCTCATGGTAATTAGCTGCTGAAAGCCCAGGTATGACACAGGCTGGCTTCCTTGCTCTCTTATGACAGCACGACCAACGTGTCAGTAGACTGCAACATTAAAGGGGGCTTGAAAGGAACTAGGAAAGGGATATTGGTGGTGGGAGGATGCTGGTTTTGTAGTCCCTCAATATAGCTTGCTTCTGAGGAGCAGTAAGCACAGATGTCATGTATAATACATGTTGCTTTTAATCTGTAAAGCCTCATGCTGGTTTGAGACGCCCATGGGAAGATGCTGTTCACTCACAGGCCCCTGAACCAAAGCCTTGAAAATGTTGTCTGCCCAAAATACAGGTTAGTACGCACACTGTAACCAGTACAGTCTGTCATCGGTAACTGTGCTTAACCTACTGTGGAAGCTTCCTTCAGTTTTTGGTCTGGATTTTCTATGTCCGCAGCCTACTGATCTCTGTGAAACACCCAGCTTATGCTGCAACTACTCCTGCAAATATTAGAGAGCGAAAGCTTTCTCAGGTTACTTTATACTAGCTGTTGTAAGAACCAGCAGCAGTGATACTGCAGCAACCATGAGACTTGGGTGTTTTTGCCATGGTTGTTGCAGCCTGTCAATTTTCCTAGTGTCTCAGCACTGCATCTGGAGAGGGGCTTTTTACAAGGGCATGTAGTGGCAGGACAAGGGGGAATGGCTTTAAACTGACAGAGGGGAGATTTAGATCAGATACAAGGAAGAAGTTCTTCACTGTGAGGGTGGTGAGGGGCTGGCACAGGTTGCCCGGAGAAGTTTACATTTACAATTTACCTAAAACTTAAAAATGATAAATGGACTACTTCTCTGCTGACGGACTGAAGCAAGGGAGGTTGTGCAGATCAGAAAGTCCCTGGACAACTCCGAATACTCAGAAAGGTTTTTATGAGAAGAAGCAAATACTGCACAAAGAAACTGTCCAATTATTGTCCATGGGTTGAAGTAGGTCACAGAATTTCTCTTGCCCAATTTCCAAATCAGAATAACAAGACAGATGGACCTGTGTGCTGTTCAACTCTTGACACCACTATCGTTTGATTAGGGTTTTTCAGAAAATGTCTTTATAATTTCAAATACATCTAACACTTTTAAGGGATGGGAGGGAAGGGGCTCTCTGATTTTAAATACCAGGCTGCTAGTAGAATCTGATTGAAAACCTGAAAACTGCTTCTTCAAATTAATCCAGTCGGATAGGACTGGGTGGGTGTATACTAGGTCAAGCTGTAGTAAAGTCTTTACCCTTGCATAAACTGAAAGTTGCAAAGCTCTTTATTGCTGTCATGGATCTCCTCCTGGTGTAAAATGAAAGAGTATTTAATGAACATGAGCTTGGCTGAACAAAATTTTGACCTAAAATTAGGAGTATGGTTGTGCTGATTAAAAGGTGTGCTAAAGAACCTCCTTTCCTCTGACTTTCACCTGTAACTAGGACAGATTTAAATCAAAGTTGAGGTAACAGACATCTCAAAAGTGTTGCAATTAGTGTGTTTAGCACAAAATTGACTCTTCAGATCACTGTGTCCCGCTATCCCACGTTGCTCTTCCACCATGGTCAAGAGAAGATTTGGATACCTTGTGAGGTAAATAGACCACATAAGAGCTCTTGCTGGTGACTGAGGTCTTGTAAAGGAACAGTAAAGTGCTAACATCTCTCAAATACATAAAATACTTAAAATAAATGCTTTATAAGATTTTTAAGCACTTAAGCTAAAGTATGCATAAAACAATAATGAAAGCAAGAGAATCCACTGCTGCTTCCACCACTGCAGGCAGCAATGAAAATATGTGACTGTAATAAATTGTATGTCCCCTTGGAGTTAAAAAGGCCTCTTATGATACTTATTTCATTTATTCTCATGTAGAAAGAAATGGGTAAAAGAGGTCAAAAAGTAAAAAGAAAACCCAAATCCCTCCTAGCCACCCACCACACCAAGGCCCTGGAGCAACGTACTATCGAATTTCCAATATGTAAAGTCAAAAGAATTTGGTCAGTGTTGGAGTACGAGTCCCAGTGGACAAAGGTAAATATCCTGCTTTGAGAAATCGATCAGTACATTTTGTTGGGTTTTTTTGGGTTTGGCGTGGGTTTTTTTTGTTTGCTTGTTGTTTATGCCTACTGGTTGACCTACCAAGGATGAAATGACATCTGTGCAAAGATTTACTTATTTTTCCTTCCTTTGAGATCTGAATAATGCCACCGAACAGGCGCCACCTTGAACTGATCAGTTTACTGTGAACAGAGATCTTCAGAGTCATAGCTATCTTTCAAACCTGAGCTTAAAATAAATCCTTTGGCAGAATTCAGAAAATACAAAAGATTATATCTGGTTGTGTCCCAACATCTTGAGCAGCAGCTAAACCAAAACAGGGCTGCAACCACCTTCTCCTTGAATATAATGCTTTGACATTATAGAAAACTCTGTGTCCTTCGCAAACCACTCACTTTAATGTGAATGCACATAAGGAAACGGAAGGCTCCTCTCCTACGTGCCTGTGGCAAACGAACTCTTTAGTGCATGAAAACCCAGTTTAGCAAAGCATGTCAGCATGTGTGACTGCTTCATTTCAGCAAAGCATTTAAGAATGTGCTTGACTTTAAATATGTACTTAGCTGAATCGTTTTGCTGAGTGGGGATTGATGACTGAATTAAGGCATTAAACATTAATGACAGAGCTGGGAAACGCAAAATAGTATGTAAATTGGGATGTGTTGGGACTAGAATGAACTGATTCAAACAATGCAATCATTGCATGATTAAGATCTCTTGAAAGATGTGAAGCCATTAGAAAGTCTTAGGGTTTGGTGACTTGAGATAGGGGGACAATCACTGACAATGGCTCCAGTACTTACACCTTCTCAAATCGCCTGGTTTTGGAGTATCTGGTGGGTAGACTGGTGGACATCTCTTCTATACAGTAACCGAAACACGTAAGACTCAGTTAGTACAACATTAATCCTAGATGTTGCTCAGGACAGTGTTGGTCACTGATCTGCTTTTGACAGGATGAAGAATGAGGGTACCATGACTGCATTTCCAGGTGTCTCCATGTTCTTTGACTGCTTTTGGTCCTGCCTTTAGTGCTAGCAGGTTCTATCTGAGGAGCTCTGTCCCTCTTATCCTGAGGGTCTACAAGTGCAAATACTTACCACAGGGCTCTGCCGGTGGACCTCTGTGCTCCCTGTATATGCAATGCCCCTAGAAGGATGACTGTGGAGCTGAGGACTGCGGTTTCCACCATGTGCTGATGACACCAGCTCTTTATATTTCTCCCTCTTTAGACCTGCTCAGGGCAGCGAAACAATTTATATCGTGACTCATGAAGTTAGAGATAGAGATAAAAGCCTATCTGTCCAGAGGTGGTTGACGTAATGCTTGCAGGAGAAAGCAACTGCTTCATTTCTGCTTGGCAGAAAATGCTGTGTTTGCTCCTCAAAGTTTAAATAGCATTTTATTGTGCTTTGCCCATTCATTCCTTTTGTGCTTTTTGTTCTGTTTTCTGCATCATGGATGTATACTGGAGTTAGCTTCCTATTTAATAGGGCAATCTATTATTAACAGCTGTGTTATAAACTCTGAAATGGTGACGATGGTTTGTGTGTTACGGAATTCGAACAGAAGCAAAATATCTTTTTCTTTCCAATAAAAGCAGTGGTGAGTCATACAGAAAAAGCTCAATCTATCTCAGAGGCTACTGGATCAAACCGGAGCTCTGCCATTAGCTCCTGTGCCTGATTTGCAGACACATGCAGACAGCCCTTGACTGTGTTTGTGCATCAGGAATGTTTACTCAGTGAATCAATTAGTTTTGAAGGAAGGAATGGCATTGAGGGTAGCTTTGAAATATGTTCAAGTGCAGCTACACAAGTTTTGAAAAGAGAGAAAACATCTCCCTCCTCCACCAGAATAAATACAGACTTTATTGTGAAAAGAGATTTTTGTATTTTAGCTGAAAACAACAGGTGAAAGTGTTTCCCTTAGTTAGATTAAGCAACAATTTTCTTGAAAGTATTTGTTGAAAGCCTCAGCATACTATGTTTGACGTAAATGACAATGGAGTTAACAGTTAATCTCCTCTGAGAATGACTTTTATTATAACAAATAAAAATCCTACCTCAATAGTTCTTTGAAGGCAAAGCATGGATTACATGACTGATGTAGTTTTATCTTCTTGCCTTTTGAATGTCTTAGACCAAAGTGGCATCAAGGAAATATTGTGTGTATGTGGTGTCAGAGGTGATGCGGTTAAAACTGTATGCAGCTGTATAACTGCTATCAAATTTAATATTTGCAAGCCCTGTATTCCTATTATTCTTTTACAACTCTCATTTTATCCTTCAGACTAGAAAATATAGCAGGATATAGCATGGTTTATGCCTTGCTTATAGTTACATAATTGATATTTTTATTTAATGCTTGTGTCTGGGACTGCCAATAAATTCAAGAGAAAAAACACTCTAACAGACTTAAGCATCGCCAAATAACCACTGTAGGAACAAAGAAGCCTGAATGTCCCAGGACCAATCCAAGTTGCCCAGATCCACCAGGACCCCACTTTGAGGAGGGAGGTGGACTAGACAACGTCCAGACATCCCTGGCAACCTAGTTTATTCCATGATTGCTGCACAGTCTCTTTAATCGCCTCTGAAGCATTTGTGACTTGTCTATGTTTGGCTTTTGTTCAAATAAGCAGAATGTTCATTTACATCGCTAGCAGTAGCATTGCTGTAGCTGTAGCAGTGTAAAGATACAGCCATGGCAAACTTATAAGGAGAAATAGTATATTTTTCTTAGGCCAGTTGATGAAGCTAGAGTACATATAGGTATTGTGTTGGATCTGAAGCAAGGAGCACACGTGAATCTGAATAAAGGTTGGGAACAATTGCACTGATAGAATGAGAGTGGTTTTCTTTTTTCCAATTTAGCAAATTAGATTATACTGATATAGTTTAGGATGAGATGTCTTCTGTATTAATTTATATTCTCTGTTTCCACTGGAATAAATTACAGAATCAACCTTTGTGAAACATTCGTTTGTGAAACGAAATCCCTCTTGTGTAGCTTGTGCATTTATACTCTGACCGCAAAGCTTTGCATTGGCATGAAACTGCTTGGACCTAGGGGGCTGGAGTATGAGCAGCCGTGGTGGGTTTCTGCATCCTTGATTTATGGTCCTGGTTTGTGATCCTGATTTTGAACTACACTCCATCATTCCTGACACTTACAAACACATTCCTTACTACTAAGTGTTCCTCAGATGGCTTACATTAAACATTCCCACCACTGTGAACATTTTATTTCACCTGTGTGCTATTTGTAACATGGGTCTGACTCTCTGGTTGGTACTGTTGGAGTTTTGCATGAGTAACGACCAGAGCTGAGTGAATAGGTACTCTAAATATTCATTTGCATTCAAAAGGTAACTTCTATTTGACTGTGGTTGTAATCCTTTCATATTTATTTTCTATGAATATGTGATCATGCGAGCTTTACTAACATAATACTTGCCTGTGAGAATTCCCATGTGGCTTACTCATGGGAAGCAAATGTTTAATTCAAATGTCAGGTCACCAAAAGGCAGTTAAGGATTTTCTATTGACTTTGTTTTGATTACTTATTCAAATTAAATGTTATGATCCTTGGGGATAAAGCCAAACAAAACTGGGCAATATTGTAGCCAGTGGGACAATTAACTTTCACATTCTGTTTGTCAGCTTAAAAAACTTTATCAATATAGATCAAAATATGTATGAGGCATAAATTACTATTACTTGTTTTATTGCAGAAGACACGTCTCCAGTTGAAAAATTCAATCTGAATTACAAAATTAATAAATGAGATGATCTGCAGACCTACAATTATTCACTGAAGTAATTAATTTACAGTTTTATAACAAGCACATTTCAGACACGAACTGCAGATCTACAGGTGATTTGAGGTAAAATCTGCCAAAGAAAATCCTCCGGTAAGATCAGTGCTTGTGAGTTAGGGATGCAGGATGTGGTTGCTTAGTTACTAAGCAGGAGTCCACCTGGAGAGCACAGTGCCTCTGCACTTCAGAGTATGGAGACGGGTTTTGCTCTTTATTTTTGAATGACATTACCGATGAATGTTAAAATCTGAAATCAGGCAGCTTTAATGAACAGTCACTCTGCTCTTGCAGCCTCATTGCAGCTGCAGCCAGTGGTAGTGTGATCATCCTTCCACCACAGGAGATAGAACCATGGGCAAAATAATAGACAAAACTTCATTTAAAGAGGTGTTTTAGAGAATGCACCTCATCTTTTTCTTGCGAAGGTACTCTTACTGCCCTCAGACAGACAATTCACAGTGCTTTGTTGTTTAGTATATTCAATGTATCCTTGGATTATTTTTTTAATAAATTCGTTAACTTTTTAAGATGAAAAATTATAAAGTTATTAACCTGTAGCAGTTAATTCTCCTTTGAAGGTCAGCCTTGACGGAAATGGTATTTAAAAAGTTTCTGCAATTTGCCAGAATCTGTTTATAAAAGAAAATATACTTTCTACTGCTGCTTTTGAGTTCAGACCAGGCTTAGTAACTTCCAGAAGATGTGAAAAATGGAAAAAAGCTTGGATGTGAGGATGCGATGAGGATGATAAAATCTTTCTGGAAATGTGAGATGGCTCTTCAAAATGTCTCAGCCTACTGTATTCCTCATGCAGGTGACAGAGGGTCAGCCTTGAAGCACGCTTCAGACCTGCAGTAATGCTTACTGTTTCCCCAAAAGGTAGCTTTTTTCATCTGAGAAAATAACACGTTTGCTGAAATAAAAATGTGGAGATAAATATTCAAGAACAAAGGCATACCTGTTTTGCCATAATAAGTTTTTATACAACTATACTTATGGTCAAATATTCGCTCTCGTTACTTGCTGTATTTTACCTTTTCCAGAAGACAGAAATGTTGCAAACTTCAATCCATACAAAATAATTTAGTTTCTGAATTTAAAATTTTTAAAATTTGAAACTTCTAGAACTGATTATAAAAATCTTTTAGGGTACACTGCAAGGCAAGTCATGCCTCTTCATCATCCTCATATTTGTCAATTTTAACAAGCTTAAAATTGCAACTGTATCCTAACCTGCTGTACAAAAAAAAATTTCTTTTTCCAAATGTGCTGTATAAAAAAGAAAACTGAGTGAACATTTAAAGATTTTTTCACTTTTAAGGTACAGAGGTACCCAGGTGTAGGACCTTGCACTTGGCATGGTTAAACTTCATAAGGTTGGCACCAGCCCACCTCACAAGCGTGTCAAGGTCCCTCTGGATGGCATCCCTTCCCTCCGGCGTATCAACCGAACCACACAGCTTGGTGTCATCGGCAAACTTGCTGAGGGCGCACTCAATCCCACTGTCCATGTCACCAACAAAGATTTTAAACAGTGCCTACACCTGAAGAACACCTCTCATCACTAGTTTCCACTTGAACATTGCGCTGTTGACTGCAACTCTTTGAGTGTGACCATCCAACCAATTCCTTATCCACCCAGTGGTCCATCTATCAAATTCATGCCTCTCCAGTTTAGAGACAAGGATGTCATGCAGCACAGCTTCAAATGCTTCGTACAAGTCCAGGTAGATGGTGTCACCTGGTCTTCCCTTATGCTGTAGCCCCATCATAGAAGGCCACCAAATTTGTCAGGCACTATCTGCCCTTAGTGAAGCCATACTGGCTGTCACCAATCACCTCCTATTTTCCATGTGTCTTAGCATAGTTTCCAGGAGGATCTGCTCCACAATCTTGCCAGGAACCCAGTGAGACTGACTGGCCTGTAGTTCTCAGGCCTTTTTTTTCCCTCCTTTTTAAAAGTGGGGCTTATGTTTCCCCTTTTCCAGTCAGTGGGAACTTCACTGGACTGCCACAACTTCTGAAATAGGATGGAGAGTGGCTTAGCTACTTCATCTGCTAGTTCCCTCAGGACCCATGGATGAATCTCATCAGGTCCTAAATAATCTTCAGATCATCTTATGGCACACTTTTTAATGCTTCTGCATCTGTCATCTTGTCTTTTTCTAATTTTCTTATTTCTTAGCTACAAAACAGATTTCAAAAACTTTGTAGAAGTTATCCTGGAATTATTTTATCACTCACACCATTTATATGCATTAGTGTATTTAAGGATTCAAGTAGTTAAGAAAGTTCTGCATAAACTGCAGTAAGTGTTGTATTGATCTACGCACAAAAATGCACAAATAGATCACAAATATGATCTATTTCTGAACAAATTCTAGAAATTACAGAACATCTTCTTTCTTAGAGTTTGCTTCTTAATGGCAGTTTGCCATCACAATTATGGCCACAGTCTGTGTAGAAATGTAGCTTGACCAAGTAAAAATACATAAGTAATACACAAAGCCAACCTTACTTTCGGATTACTTACCTATGCAACACCCACTTCATACCTAAAATGCAGATGTTGTTTTCCTTACAGCTAATATTTACCCATGTAAAATGCATGGGAAGGACCTCCAGCCATAATCTATCTCTGCTGGAATGAGATGTGTTGGGATGTATCAGCATCCCCTTGTTTTCTTCCCCCCTCCTTCTCTGACTGAGGCTTTCTTCAGCTGCCCTCCATCATGAACAGTTCCTAGCACACAAGCAGTGTAATACAACAAAACCGTATCAAGATGAAGCCTACTTTCCCACAGACTGCTGAAGCCTGTCTGGGCCTCAAGAACCAAGAACCTCCAGTAAGATTTCTCCTGAGCAACAATGGGCTACCCTGCTCAGTCGAGACACTGAAACATCACATTAAAACACACTAGAAGCCATTGGCAAAGTTTTGTAGTGTTATTCCTTGTACTTCATCTCCTTAGCTGGGTTAAAAGTGTACAGGCAATGGCTGGAATTATGTCATATTTTAACAGGGAAAAAACAAAGCCACATCTGCAGCTCTTACTTCAGGTGAGCAATTTAGCACGGCTTCAGAACTATATAAAAAGACAAATCAGGTTTTTTAAAGCTGTGATTAATTATTATTGTAATGCTAACTTTCTTTGGGCCGAATTCTACTTTGAAAATGAGATTTAATCAAGAGTTACTGTGCTTAGCGTTGCTCCGCACAGGTTTGATTGATCGATTCAGTTTTCTTCCTGCTCATGCAAAAATTAATGCAATAAGACATGACTTTTAAATTAAAGAGTGGATTATCACCTTCAGGGAGAAATCAAAGGAATTAGGAAGAACTTCAAATAAGGGATGCATGAACATGTTAATGACAGAGGGGTTAGTATTCACTCTCTGCTAGTCTGAAAGAAAGAAAGATCATTTGACAAAGCTTTTCAGTCTTCTGAAGCCAAATTTGTTAACCATTAGTGCATGCTAAAAATCCTTAGCCCTTTGATAAAAGGTTGGGAAATATGATGTACATGGTTAAATTTAAAGTAATTTTTCATTATTAGTAGTATTATTAAAGGTGGTATTTTGCCCTGTCTTTGTTGGGTAGGTAGCCACTAGCCACTCATGTTCTGCCAGTTAATCCTGTTCTTTTGTGTTTTAATTACAAAACACCTAATAATGTGGATGACTGCTTCTAATAAATTAAAAATATCTGGATAAATAGAGAGATGGCATGGTGTATTAGGTGCACTATCCAGGTTTGGTTAAAACCAGGAAAGTCTGCTTGAGCTCTTAAAGCAGATAATCTTCTCTGCAGTTTAACACAGATGTAAAAGACATGCTCTAAACTTTAGCAGAGACGCCTGAACCAAACAAAACCTGGGAGGTTTTGTTCAAGGGCAGAAATAACTAGCACACAGAACATCAGATGTTGACTGCTCAGCCCTCATAAATACTGTTGCTGATTCTACATGTGACAGTGATAAATATTTTCAGGCTTGTTAGATTTTTACATTTTCAGCTCAGTGTGGTTAACCACAAGCTTCGTACTCTGAGAAAAACAACCTATTTGTGCATTTCCCCAAAAGCAATGGTTCATATGCCTCTGAAGCACAGGATAAAGTGCCTATGCTGTGGCCAGTCTCAGTGCTTACCTCATCAATGGTGTTGCTGGTCATCCTGCAAAGACAATGCAGCTTTTAGTCACAGCTGCTTACACTAACTTCTGATAGTCTGAAACAACTGGGACTTGCCCTGGTGTTTCTAATCAGGCACTTATAGTTGTCCTTTTGCTCTTACACAGAACTCAGTAACCCTTAGAGACTAAGTTTAGCCAGGAGTTCTGGGTGAGGTCTCAGCAAAACTTGGTTTGTTTGGTGTATGAGCCACATGAAAACTGAGCCCTTTGGAAAGCCTCATCATCATTATCTAAGTGTGGCTTTATCATTCTACATCAGGTAACCTTTCTGGGGACACAATCATGGGTGAAAGTACTGAGCTGAGGAGAAAAAAGGATCAGGAGAAAATGTACCACAGTAACCCTTTATTAATGAATGAATGCATACTCATGCATACTTCAGCTATCTGCTTTGATATCCAAGCACAATGGAGCTATAGACTAGGCTCAGAATCTGACCTTCAGTATCTTACTGCCAGGGCATTTATTCCTCAACTGGTTTCTTTAGTCTTAGGTTGTTTTCCTGGTAACCCCTGCTGTGCTGGAGGAGACTGGGCCCATCCAGTGGCGGTGGCTTAAGACTGGAAAACTTGAGTCCTGTACTTCCTGACAATCTTTCTTCATCAACAGAAGCCAAGCTTTACTAAAGAGCTTTAATGATGGGATAATATTTACTTCTGTCTGTCAAGACCTCTTTTTCAGTGGAAGTACAGGAGTAATTTGAAAAAAATTTAGTCCCTCTTAGCCATGAAATATGTTGTGAAGCACGGATTGTCTTTTGAGACCATGGGGGGGAAATACAGAATACAAACACAAAATCAAGGAGCAGGAAGTATTTTTTTCTTTGATCAAATACTATGCTGAGCTCTATTCCTTTGCTACATATTGAAAGCCCATGCACCTATAGAATATGATACTGCAGCTTTGAGTAGGGGAAATTAACTCAGTAAACATGAGGCCCTGATGACTACAAACAACTCTCAGAACTTCCCCTTTAATAGTAGGCATAATATGAGGATGTATTTTGGGAGACTCCATAGGTCTGTGACAGATGTCCAAGGTTTTAGAAAGAGAAAGGAGCACTTGCCTTTCAGGAAGGATAGTTATGGGCCTTCTCATAGGAAAGGATGTACCCAGAGCTGATTACCCTACTATGTGCTTGAAGGGCAAAGCAAGATTTCTTCTCTGCTACTGCACTGCCAATCCCAGTTGTCAGGAATACCAGTTCTCCTTCAGCCAGGGAAAAAAGAGACAGGGAGAAGGACCAAAGCTTTGTAAAACTATCAATCAATCAGGCTTCACTATTGCTTCCAGTGGGGCTGGTGGCATGCAAGGCTGGCCAGAACCACTTCCCGTAGCTCCAGTACCCCAAGAAACAGGGGAAAAGCTGGCCCTAGAAACCAGTCACACAAAGACAGCAAATCATTTGGAGCCACACAATGCCTGCTACTATGGAGTCAAAGAAAAATTCAGCAGACTTTTTGTGCCTGGAAGCCATTCTTGAGGCAAAAATGCATTCGTGGACATTTTCAAGCTGGATTTGTCACTACACCCATGAAGAGGCACTACTTGTCTAACATGCCCCTCCCCTTCCCCGCAGATAAGAAATATAACAGACAATCAAAACTCATGCAGCATGCAGAAAAATGCATTAGTTAAACTGTGCTTTCTGAAGGAATCAACTGAACCTGTGGTTACCACTCAAGGATGTAATCACAGGGGTACAATGATGTTACTACAATATAGCCATCTTCAAAGAAAGCTTTTTCGGTTGGGATTTCAACCTCAGTCTCAACATGTTATTTCTTTGCAAAAGGGATGACAACTAGTAGCAGCACTGCAGGATGCTGAGTGATCTCCTGTGACCATCAGATGACATTATTTTTTCTAACAGTTATCATAAATTTACATTTTCTATTAAAACTCATGACAGAAACGCCATTACATTTTTTTGTTCTGCTCTGAAAGAAATGCAGTTCTATAATTCATTATCAAATCTGGCTAAAAGACTCTGGAATGGAGCTTTTTTTGCTGTAAATTGGAAAAGAAGAAAGAAAAAGTATCTCTTTGTCAAGGGGATTTAAAGTTGCCACAATCAAAAATCAAAACTTCCACGTAAGCTGAAATGACCAAGAACATTTTTTAAATCCCACTGTCTTTAGTTTGACCAGCAGGTCTCCATCCATGCCTGTCTTTCTCCTTCTTTTCCTGATTTTTTACAGCTGGGGATCAGGAGCTCTTGCGCTCTATAGAAAGCGTCTTTAAAGACCTGCCAGCTCTTCTCTGCTCCCTTGTCCCTGTGGGCAGTTTCTCAGGGGGTCCTACTGACTAAGTCCTTGGAAGAGCTGGAATTGCTCTTTCCTAGAATTTAGGGTCCTGACGTAGAGGCAACACCTCCCTCCTTCCTCGCCTGTCCCTTCTGAACAGCCTGTAGCCATCAAAGCCACACAGTCATTGAATTCATCCCACCAAGTTTCAGTAACAGCAACTAGATTGCAGCAGTATGGTGGCTTCCAATTCCTGTTTGTTGCCCATGCTGTGCACATTGGTTTAGACGCACCTTCTAAGAGGAACACCCCTTAATTCCTTTGAAGCATTTCACTGGTGTTTCCTTGTTGGCTCCTACTACCTCAGAAGCCTTTGGCTCCTCTCTGTAAGATGTTAAGTGTGCTGCAGCGTAGCCAGCATGTCTCAAGGCAACAGGCCAAGGGCCCTCTCTAGCACCTCATCCCTCTAACCTTGGTGTGTCATCCCACAGCTTGTCATGGGCAAGGCTGATATTACCTCATTCCCCCTTCAAGTCTAGTTTAAAGCTCTATCAATAAGCCCTGTTAGCTTCTCAGCAAAGACCCTCTTCCCCCATAATTAAGGGGAAAAAACATAAGGCTTAAATTTGGTCACTCTTGAGCGTTAGGCTGAATTTCACCTTCGGCTATTCAATGCAATTGAAATGGAAATAATCGGGTTTGGGGCTGAAAAAGGATTTTATGGGCAGCATTTCTGAATAATTTTGTTGTGGTACAGCCATCTTAGTTAATATTGCTTTTAGCAATGAAACTGCTTTGCTTTGGGTAGAACTCAGAACTTCTCTGATTTCTTAGAGAAACAGAATTGTGCTGATTTGTATTTTTGCCTTATGCAGGCTGCATTTGTTTGCACACAAGACATGAGTAATGAAGGAGTCTACAAAATTCAGTTGGCAAAATTCTATCAGAGTTTGCGAGAAACAACACAAACACGAAAACCAGCCCATCAAGTAAAAATGGCTGATTGATGCAAAAGGCAACACAGATGGAGGTAATGGGGTTTCAAAAGAGGAATTAGAGAAGATGTACAGCAATTCAGCTTTGCCAAGAACTGCAGTGGGAAATCCTCATCATAGAGATACCTCTATGCTGTAGTCACCCATGGGAGCTTTGCTAGGGCAACCACAAGGAAAGCATGATCTAGTGGTGACTGCAAGACCTAGCAATCAGCATTCCTGAGCCCTGCCAGGCTGTGCTGCTGACTCATGCAGCAGCCTTGAGTTAGTCACTCATTGCCAGGTGCTTTGACCTGACCTTGTCAAGGTGCTGCAAACAAGGAAGGAAAACAGACTTAGCTTTGGCAACTCTGGCAAACAAGTTTTATCATGTTTCAGCTTCCCACATGCCACCAGACAAGCAGCATGGCCAAGGAAGAAGCTTTGGGCCATGACAAGGGGGCTGAGGACTGTTGCCTTGGTGTGATAGAGCCACTAAGGAGTTGTTCGTAGCAGAAGTGGAGAAGGAGGCTCGGCTGTTGCAAAAGAAACATGAGGGATGGTTCAGCTCAGCTGAAGGACTTGTCTCCCTCTAAACAGAGGCTCACTTTAGGTCTTCCACCTAATGTGAAGATCACCAGTCCCAACAGTGGGCTGATGAATCTGGGAGCGCTGCAAATCTGGGGATTGGCCTGGTTTATTCCATCAGTTTCTCACCAGAGGAGGGCACATTACGTTGCTAGCCTGGGAAGGGCTGTCTGTGGTGTGACAGTCTTCCTGTCTCAAAGCAATTGTTGTGACATCCTTTCTCTGCTATGGGATCAGATGTGAGGAGACTGATCTGTGTTTGAAAAAGATCATCAGGAGTTTCTGAGATACTTTCACTTGGGGCTGGGTTTTTCCTGAGGGTTTCTCTCTGCAGTGCCTCTCCGCAACATCTCTTGTACCACCACTAACGCTGGGCTGGACTAACAGAGATTTGACCTAAACCTGACTGGCAAAGCCTGCAAAAAGAGTTGAGACCTGAGTGGTGCTTGGTCAGACCTGCAAACCCAGGGGAGAAGGAGATGTATTTGCCCTTCTGTCTGTCAGAGCTTCAAGTCTCCTCACCTCCCAGTGCTGGCTCAGGACCAAACTTTCCTGTTTCATGACAGGAGATAACTTTGTCATTAATCGTATTGCTGCATCCACTATTTATACATAGAAAATTCAACCTGTATTCCAGAATATTGAAAATCCCTACCACGTGCCAATGAAGGGTTTTGGCTGCAGCTGCCCGGATTCCATTACCGGTAAGGATCCTTACCTATCAGCTAGGAGGGGAGTTTTTCTAGGAGGCGTAAATGAGAGGCTACAGTGCACAGCTGTAATCTGGAGTTTGGAGTCAGCTCACATATACAAGAGCCATATACAAG
The DNA here is from genome assembly GCF_963264785.1 of Psittacula echo. Taxonomy (NCBI): domain Eukaryota; kingdom Metazoa; phylum Chordata; class Aves; order Psittaciformes; family Psittacidae; genus Psittacula; species Psittacula echo. Next base: position 60,694,272 of record NC_137736.1, read on the forward strand.
TGCCATTAAAGTCAGTCTAGGAGCTCCTGCTGCAATAGGCAGGTTAGACAAACACAGGGGACAGAATGCACCCTGAGCCCTTTTCCATGGCTTCTCACAGGCTCTGTGAGGGCTGTGAAATGCTGGAGGGTTTGGGAAGGGTTTCAGCTCTGCTCTTCTGGGCTGAGGTAGATAAGCTGTTGTAAGCCTTATGGTCCCTATTTTCTGTTGCTATAACCCTTCACATGACACCCAAAACACTTCAAGGAGTGATTCATAAAACTACATTTAAAACACGTTAGCTGCAGTAATGGGGTTGTAGGAAGAGGTGGCTAGAAATCTTCATAGGTGTGGGCTAAGCCCAGCCGCATAACAAAGGCAACACAGAAAGCTGTCCTGAACTGTTTGTACTGACGCACAAGTCAGGTTTTATTTTAGGAGGTAGGTCTCTACCACTACGACTACTCCTCGGCACTCCAGCAGTCACCCAAGGAGGTGGTGGACATTCCTTTACGTGAGGTCTCACCCTAACACCATGAAGTACTGTGTAAGGAGCAAGCCTTCATTCAGAGAGGGAGAGATCTCAATGCAGTAAGTGCCTCTCTTGTTTCTGCTCTGTGACTCTGTTGGACCAGGCTAGTGAAATGTGTTTGCCAATTTGAATCCCTGGATAGCACAGTGAAGCCTTATGTCCTTTGTGATGCTTCCAGCTATTGCATTGCTTTCCTAAACGTATTAAGTGTTAGGATTTTTATACTCTCTTGGTACAAACAGATAAAAGTAACATTTATGCTGGAGCTGGCCCATTTGCGCTAGTGAAAACTTGAAAACTCACAGTCGTCTTTGAATAGATACATTTCAAAGTATTGCCCAAATGCTTTGGAACAATATTCAAACTCCTTTTTTTTTTTTTTTGTGAAATATTTTATTTGATGTTTGAAAATATTTGATATCTGCAAGCCATTGGATTTGACTCTTAGCTCATGTTGAGTGCTAAGCAGTGTGCTTTATGACTGCAGGACTAAAGCTTCCCTCCTGACAATGAGTGGCTTGCACACCACTCTGCCTCTTTTTTGAGTTTTCTGCGGGTAATTCATGCTGAACTCATGAAACATTTGCAGAATGGCTTCTATTCACCAGTAGTTAAACCATTATGTTATCTCAGAAGCTGCAGTAAATGAAATTATGCAGGTTTTATTTGCTGCGCACCTAAATGTGTTATTTACTCTTTGAAAAGAGCTATAAATTCCTCTTTCTGAAACTATTAATGAGCATATTTTCTGTCACAGTTGGAGTTGCATATGTATTACACGACAAGCTGTCTTGTTAAATTCTTTTGAGCAGATCTTCATTTAGTACCACAAGTGAAAATTATTCTGGAGCCAGTAGGAGCAGCGAGTGTGAATCTGAGAGCTGTGTTTTGTCTGTTGAATCAAACTGCCCAGCCCATCAGATGACCGAAAGGGGATGACGAGAAAGATGTGAGCGATAAATTTGGGTACCATTAACGCACTGGTACACTGGAAGGATATAGAGTGACAGGCCTTTCTGGACACACTACCACTTCCCAGAGATGAGGAAAGCTGGGGAAAGTGGGGACATCTGAGAAGCTGGGAAAGAGATGTAGCAACTGAAGCTAGTGGGAGAGCATGACTGTACCCACTGTCAGAGTTTCAGTGCACCAAAGCCAGGGTGCCTCACCCCATAATGACACAGCTAAATGGAAAGATTTTGTTTCTTTTGTGTCTCCACCCAGTTAGATAAAGGTACAGCTAACGAAAGCCAGGTCACACCTGTCTGTCTACTGGCACCTTTTACTCTCTCATTACGTGTGTTACCTTCACAGATAGATTTATCTCAGAATAGAGATAAAGGGGGTTCTTTTTGTTTATTTTCTGTTTTCTTTTTAATTTTAGAGGAAATGTCTCACACCTGAAAGGTGCAGGTTACAGCTGATTTTACTTTCTCTAGGATTAACTCTGGTGGCAGGATGGGATCTGCTGAATCTGTTATGCTGATCCACTAAAGAATAAAATATATATCCTTCCAGTAAATAAAAAGTTGGGGCTGCGGAGATTATAGCACTCTGACAATAGCCAACTAAAATCCACGAAATAAAACTAGGGATATCTTAAGCCATCTCATGGAATGAAAAACAATTATGATTTTCACATACATTTTTACCTTTTTGAATATTATGATTTGATTCACCACAAAATACTTACTAATGCAATGGAAATGCTTCACTATCTAGTACAGTTGGTTCTAGACCAGCGTCTTTCATCAATACCTTCTCAAAGGAAACCCTTCTTATTTCTAACAGACAACCCAAATCAGGATAACAGAACTCGACCTACAACGCATTAGGGATGCAGGCATGGCTTGGCTGAGAAACCACACGTTTCAGTTAATCGTGGAATTATCTGTCCTGAAGCAAAAATCCTTCTTGAATAGAATATTTTTTTTTCAGCTTGAAGCCTCTAGCAGAATGAAAAACTCCTCATGTTGAAACTTTTACAGGTGCTTCATGCAACACTGAGTAAATTACTCTGGAGTGAGTTTGGCTGGCGAGAAGTGACAGTACTTTTATTCATTACACAAGCACCTCAGTCAGTCTGTCTGCTCAGGCTTCTGGAAACCTCTGTGGTCTGATTCACTATTTCCTTACTGTTTGTTCTGGGACTGGGAGTAACTATGCAAACACGATGTTGATGCAATGTTGTAGGGAGTATCTAGGCTAATCCCTACATTCAACTTCTGAACATGTTTGTTGAGAACAAGGGGTTGGATTCCTTACTATCTCCTATCCTGTACTGTCTGTAAGCCTGTGGAGCTATAGCCATACACACAGAGAGTTTTACACTTATTTTCCAACTGTAAATCACCATGCACAAGCCAGTGAAAGACATAATTTCTAGCATCCAGTGGACACATTCTGACAGTTGGCATAAGGACATAGCTAGCACAAGAAATGTATTATCACACTTAAAATGTTTTTACAAGTTGTCAGTTTCCGAGAAATCATCTTTGTCTTCAAAATCATCTAAGGTAGTCAAGCTAACGCCTTGGTCCTGGTATTGATGGCTAAGCACTTCCAGGGAAGAATCACAACTTGCTCCCCTCCAGATTTGCTTTAATAAGTCCACAGATTTAATTGTTATAACAGGACTCTTCAGAGTTTAGTTGGAGGGCCAGTATAGGAGCCAGGGACATACTTTTAGAGATCTGAGCCACTTTTTAATATGCATTTCAGACAGTATCCATCTCAACTAACACTGAGCATCTTCAGCGTAGACATCTACATCTGAGATGGTCCTGTATGCCCTGCTCCAGTAACTGGGAGAAACATCTGACCTGGTTTAGATATTTACCTTATGAGGAAAGAAAGGTAGGAAACACTGCTTCCCTCCATCAGCTGTGGAGGGATCCATGCAGTGTACTCGATGTGGCAGTCTGCAGCCGATTGGGCCACAGGACATCCCACCCTTGCAGCTGAGCAAGAAGCAGGATTCGATACAAGAAGTAGCTTATTTACAGTAGCAGAAAGTGTGAAGAAAGAAAACCCAGCAGACCTTCCAGACCTGCTTTCCAGTTCTTGGTTCTGCAGGGAGTGTTGTGTTGGTTTTGGAGGCATTTATGAGGGAGGAGGATTTAACTTTACCTTTAAGGACTACAAAGCTTCTAAGAGCATGGTGGATAGTGGTTACAAGCCTTTTTAGGAAAGATTAACCTCTCTCTCTCTGCAGACACTACCACTTTTAGTTGCAAAACAGTGGTATGGAGATCAGAAAGGCTTTCTGTTTAATCTCCCATTCAGAACTATAAAGATACGAACAATTCTCCAGAAGAACAGTTAGAAGATTGCATTTCCTGGCACTGGCTACATAAAATTGAATTGCAAGTGGATGTGGTGTTTTGATATTGGGAACTTTACATGGCCTGCAGATAGGCAGGACAGAAGTCTGTGGTACTTGGGGTGCATCCAAGGGTGCTGAGGGAGACAGCTATGGCTTTCTGACATCTTTGAAAGGTTATGGTCATTGGGGAAGGTCTCAAATGACTGGAAAACTCGGTCACATCTGAAGGGTGAGGAAGGAATCCAAGGAACTGCAGGCTGGTTGGCCTAACCTGAAAAGATTATGAGCATATCTCTGCAAGCTGTGCCCGGACACATGAAGAACATGCAGGTAACTGGGAACAACCAGCATGGATTTAGCAATGACAAATCAAGGCTAACCACCCTACCTGCCTTCTGTGCTGGCTCTGTGAACAAGGGGAGGGCAATGCTCATTAACAAAGGTGTTAAACAGTACTGGCCCCAGTGCTGACCTCTGAGGGAGGCCATAGCAACCAGCTGCCAGTGGGACTTTGTACCCCTGACCATGCACTTCAAAGCACAGCGATCCAGCCAGCTTTCCACCCACCATACAGTCCACTCATCCGTTCCAGCAGTTTGGCTCCAAGAATGCGATGAGAGGTTACAGCGAAGGCCAAGATCAAGTCAAGACTCAACCAGCACAGGCTGCGACAAAGGAAATCCTGATCAGATAAAAGGAAAACCCAGCCTCACAGTGGGTTGGTTGCGTGGTGAGACTCTGGAACACCTTGTCAGCGGAGATGCCCACAACACAGTGGCCCAAGGCCCTGAGCAACCTGATCTGCGAGAGCCCTGTCCCAGGGAAGGGATGGATCAGATGGATGAGAGGCACCCAGACAGGTTCCTTTCAAACCGAATTATTCTATGGTCTATTCTGTGGTGTATGTATTAATACGTAGGTGTGCAAGAGGCTTTGAGCACCATCTCTGGCCTTGTGTGGGAGGCTGTTTTGTACCTTAACTCAAAACAGTCATGTCTAGCTTTCTCTGAGAGAAGAGACAACCTTCTGAGAGCTGATGGTTTTGTTCCCACATCTGGATCACCAAAGTTACCACTGTGTGCAGCCCTAATTACTACCTATTTGAGAAAAGGAATATGGGGCTGTACTGCCCTCTTACAAAGTCAAGTGTGGAAGCTGTTCAAGCAATGGGAGGGAGCCTGTGCTATCCAACAGAGCAAGGGCTCCAGGACAGAGGTGTCAGTCTACTGTTTATCACCTCCAATACACATCTCCATTTTGTGCGCATGTTTGTTGTTTGTTCCCCCATGCCCCTGCTCTAACATTGAAGATCTCAGAAATCTGTAACAACATTTCAAGATGGCCTTGCCAAGCAGAGGCAACTAAAAAGAACTAACAGCAAGGATGGATCCATAGGAAACAGCTGTGAGGGGCAGTACATACCTTCTCTGTCCTCTGGATGGGAAACAGAATAATCTTTAAGGGCTCAGCCAACAGTAAACATTTTCATTACCTCATCAGTATTTAATCTAAGAAATTAATGTTAATATTGCCTCCAGTATCATGGTAGAGGTAATGCATGTGAATGGATAGGAAGGCTCCACGGTATGGGGCTGCACCCTTCTTGGTACAGTCAGTAAGGATCTAGACCATATAGTTAGCAAGTTTGGAAAGCAATTTGGATGACCAAATGCTGGGGTCTACCTCAGAAGAAGGAAAGTAGCTTGCTAGGGTCCACTGACCAAGTGGGCTCAGGCTTCCTTGGCTGCCGTGGGAATTCAGGCTGTATCTCACATCCAGGCACTATAATTTAGGCAAGCTAAATCCCACCCATGGTGACTAGAAAGAGAAGAAATAAATACATTTATGAGAAAAACATGAAAATTATCACTTCGTGTTAAACAGTATGATTTTCATCCGATAAGTAGAAAGGCAAACGCTTCGTGGATATTTAAGGTTCAGTTGCTGTGTCTGAACATGCAGTCATGCACTCCCAGTATATTATATGATATACACTCTCACAAAACACATCCTTTGTTTATAGTCACATGGAACAAACACTCCCTGGAAGAACAAGAATTCACTCATTGTATACAATATACTTTTGCTTCTGTAAACTATAAATGTGGAACTACAAATAATAGTTTTGGATATTTTGCATATGGTTTCCTGCATTTTCTGATACAATCTCTACAAGGAGTAAATGAAAATATTGGTAGTGTATAACAATGATCTCTTTTTGCCCAGTCTCTTCTGCTCAGTTCTACAGTATTGTTATATCCTCCTCTGTTGCCATAGAAATTATTGATATGTCCAATCCCAGCATTCTTGCCATACTCTTGCCTCTACGTATTATGTATCTTGCTCTTTAAACCAGACTCTCACTTGGCTTCTTGATATTTTAGGTTGCGTTCTAAAAAAAACCCAAAAAATAAAAGGAATCTTTGGCTTTCAAAAAGCTGAAATTAATCCAAAAGACAAGGTTGCATACGCTAACATTGTGAACCTCCGCGATTTTACCGTAGCCTTGTGACATTTGGTATTTTATTAACCCCTGACTCTGGCAAGCGATGACTTTCAAGAATCTTAGCATCTTCTCATGCAAAGCAAGTATATGCATTGTTTGAAGCTTACCAGCTATGGAACTTGAAAACACAAAAGCAAAGTTAAAGAGCTGCCTTTTGGGGGGTGTGCTGATTTCAGGGGGAATGAATTATGATTTTTGCAGATTTAGGTTTCCCTCTTGAGAAAGCAGGAAGGAAAAACAACCGCTCGAGCTACTCTCTGACATGACACAAGGAGTAGCGGTCAGATTGACCAGTTTAATTTTGCTTCACATGTTTCAAAACTTAGTAATGCAGGCTGGCTACTTCCAGACACGGATGTCCATTCCACAGTAGTTTATCACCCTAAGAAATACCCTGGGGCTGCCTGGGCTTCCTTTCTGCCGACTTCCTCCTTCCCCCCAGCAGTGCCTGGAGGGATGTGGCACCAGGCAAACCTCCCCTTCCCCCGCCTCTTGACAAAAAGCCTTTTTTTTAACTATTATTATTATTCTCATTCCTTTGCCCAGAGCTGCAGGAGGGTCTCCACGGAGTCCCATGTACATCCCCTCTATAGGAGAGAGGGCTTTCTGTTCATCCAAGGCAATTGCAACACGTACTTTCAGCTTGCAGCAAAGGAAACCAATGCAGAGAAAACCAGCACAAGCCAGATCACGAAACCAACAGAAGCTGAGGGCATGGCTTTGCACCCCCTGCTACCTCCCATCAAGACACTCTGCATTTTGTCCATGCCTCAGAGGATCCTTTAGGAGCAGGGTGGCCCAGCCAGCAACAAAAAGAGCTTTCGGTGCAACTTCGGCAAGGCATGGATGGACCATAAAACTGCCACTAAACCTCTTTCTCAGTCTCCTTCCTTTTCTGGGGGGCTCTGTAGCCTGATGCTGTCTGTAATACCGATTTCTAGCCAATGCCACTAGGTGGCTCATGATTGAACATGCTGCAGGCAGCAGCCTTCAGTGGGATGTGCGCGTGTGTGGGGGAGGAATTTGGGAATTATCCTTGGGTGGTGAGCACCACCCTCATCGCTTCTGTAATTTTCAGATCTTGGTTGTAGATGGGAGATGTAGAGGAGGGAAAGGGGCATCCCAGCAAACCTGCTGAAATGGGAACGAGCTTATTCTTATTTCTCATGTGAAATGAAACACCGGCAGTTTTCTTTTGATTTATTCCCTGAGAATCGGGACAAATGATAGCCTGGAGCCTAGTAGTCCTCCCTGGAACACCAGTCACGCTTCCCCCCGCACCGCCCCCCGCTAAAGAAAAATGTGTGTTATTCTTCTCTTTTAAGCTTTATCAAAGGCAATTGTTACCATCATCAAGGGCTTATTTTGACCTGAGTTTGCCTTGAGAACACACCATGCATGGGAGGTCTGAGTCCAATGTGCTGGAGGAGAGGAGGGCTTTCACACACTCAGCACATGACAAGGGTGGTCTCCACAAGGATCACTTTTATGACTGCCCCTTTCCAACCCCTTTCACACGAGTGCTCTGAAGGAATTGATTACTCCCCATTTCTCGTTTCTCTCCATACCAAACCTCTGTGTTTGCTGCCCATTTCTATTCACTCTTACGCCAGGGTGCTCCTTGAGTTGCCTTCCTCTCCACGCATGGGGCTTTACGTGTTTTCCTGTAGCAGGAGCTCTGCGGGCATCTCCTTCCCTCCTTTCCCACAGAGTGCAATTCAACGTCCCAGGAAGACTCTGTCCCTCACCCTTTTCCTCATTGATATTTGTTCAGGCATCAGACCTGAGGATTTCTTTGCACACCCCCTGTGACGGTGGTGGTGGCATCTCCCACTACTCTGTCCTACCTACCACCTCGAGCTTCTCCACCTGCCCCGGGAGGAGGTGTGAGAGGATGCTGTGGGGAACGGCTGGGAGAAGCACGGAAGCCGGGATGCAGAGCTCAGCCTTCCCTGGAAAACCTCGCCCTGCTCCCTGGGGAGGCCAGGGCTCAGCTTGTCAGAGTGTCAACACCTCAAAGGCAAGGAGGAGGAGGAGGAGGAGGGGGAATGAGGAGATAGAAGCATTGTTGAGCAAGAAGGTACAAGTGGGTGCCATCAGCCAGTTGTTTGAACTATAAACAATTGCAGAGATGCTGGAAGCTGTAGCCATGCTAAGCAGTCGGCCCATCCCCCTCCTGTGGTGTTCCCATTCCCCTTTCCCTCTCTCCCCCACAGTCAACAAGGTTTTGGCCAGAGATACCTTCCCTGACATTTTGGATTTGATTAGAAAGCAGCATATATCCTATGACACGAAGGCAGGCGAGCACAGAAACACCATCAAGTCAAGCGTGTGGTCTCACAAGCCCTGACAGCAAGTCAAATATCTCCCCCAACCCCCCTAAATTCCTCATTTAGGGCCTGAGACAGCAAAGGTGAACAACACCAAAGAGCTTTGCGGTGGAGCGTGGGGAAGATTTCATTTGGCTTCTGCACGGCAACTACTGGAGCTCCCGCTAACCATTGACAAATTAGGTGCTTGTTTTAAAGTGTAAAAATATACTTCTGCTGAACTTTGCTTTTATTGAGAGAAAAGGGATGGAAAATGAATTCATAAGCCTCACCTAAAGACTCTTCCCCAAAGTTGGCTCCGGCTCAGCTCCTCTCCCCACAAACAGTATCTGCCTCCCCCCCAGAGGGCTCCTCCTGTCTTCCTCGTTTTTAGGGTGGAGGCTAATAAGCCTCCCCAGCCCTGGTAAGTCAGGATTAATTAACCTGCAGATCCCTGCAGGCTTCCAACACCTGCTAGCTGAGAGAATCCAGCCAGGCTCTCACGGTGCACACAGCAAGCTTTAGCACCTGGAATAAGAGAAGGTTGCAAGCTCTGGCTTTGCCTCGGTGCTTTACAATGGAGAGGCGGAAAAGAAGGGAAAGGAAAAAAGAAGAAGAAGAAGAAAAAAGAAGATAATATTTTGTAGGGTCTTTGCTCTTTCTTTCTTCTTTTTTTCCTTTTTTTTTTTTTTTTTAGGCCAGCAAGCTCTTTTGCATGGGAGGGGCATCTGTTTCAGAAGCAGCTCTGTTTCATGCCATTACCACCTTTCTGAGGCTGGGGGAGGCACTCGTAGCTGAGTTCTGCCGCTCTGCTAATGGGCACCCCTCTCTCCTGGCTGGTGGCTGCCATCTGTGGCAGACCCTGCAGAGCGGGTAGTCAGTCACTGCGGGATGCAGTTATCTGATGCAACGGCTCTCCAGGGACTGATTTAGGACCACTATAGAAACGACAGTTGGAGATAATTGGATTTTTGTTCCCCCCCAAACCTGCGTTTCCAGATGTGACAGGGCAGCATTGCTTTATTAACCCAGCCGCGTTCACCCATGCTCCCTGTTACAGAGGAAAGGATCTTTTTTTCTCCTCTTAGTGTTGAATCACAGCTTAGTGGGGGTTGTTTCCTGCTGGTTCCTGAACAAGAGCCAAGCGGCCTTGCTTGCCTGCTGGAATTTTACAGTATGCACTGAGCAGGGGTGCCACCCTGCTGAATGCTGGCATTTTTTATTGCAGTGAACACCTCTTGTTACCTCCACTAGTAACTGACTCATTTCAGTGCACTGGGCAAACCAGGAACAGAAGAAAAAAATTCCCAGCAGCGTTCTTCAGTGACTCATTCAGGTGGATAAAGCTGTCACAAATGTCCCCTCATAGCTAACAGGACACTGGCAAACAGCTTGTGTGCAGAAGAATTAACACCGTGTTTTGCCGAGGCTCTCCTGTAAGAGCCTTGGGTACTCCATGTGTGAGTTGCCACCACCCAGCCCTTCCCTGCCCAGGCCCTTGGCTCTGCCTTGGTGCCAGCTTTGGTGCTCCCCGCATACTCCCGCAGCCGTTTCATCACTATGACTGGGTGGAAACACAGAGCTGTCCTCTGCTAGTGCTTTGGCCCAGCACTTACCGGGCCCTGAGGGAGGAGGTAGGTCCGCCTGACTGGGAAGGTGTTAGATCAGCATGGAGCAGCAGCAGCCTCAGCTCATGTGCCAGTGCCGCCCACCAGCCACACGTTCTCTTTTACAGCACCATTCTGAGAGAAATGAGAAATAAAGGCCCAAGGGGTGATGAAATCACCTGCCAAAGGTCATAATACAACAAACCTAGCCTCTCTCACAAGTTTTGCTAGTGCATTGTACCAAAACACCAAAAAATGACTTGTATGCTATATTTGTTTAGATAATCCTATGCTTTAGATAATGGACAGCTTGGCCCCTCTGCACTGTGATCCACTCATAGAGCAAAGAAGTGTGTTTCAGAGAGCAGAGATTATTTTCTGTCATGGCCATTGATCCTTTGTTTTCTGCATTTTTTCCCTGAGGATCTCTGATGGAATAAGTGCTCTGTCTTTATCTGTCCTAAAGGTGTTTCAGAGAGGCTGAAGGCTTGCTAGTACTGTGCGCAGTATTACTTCAAAGCCAGAATGGAGAACACCCTTCAAAACATGGTAAATTTTTGTTCCTAATAGTCCTGGGAAGATGCCTTCCAACACAAGTGGCTCTGTCAAGACCCTATGCTTGAAAGGACAGTCCATCCACCTGCAAACAGGCATGGCAATGGCCTTGAGAAATACGGTTCGGGGGCAAAAAGGACCACATGCAAGCCATCTGCATAAATGTCAGAGGTTTTATTCCCTTGGATACCCTATGCCTGTGGACACATCTGCTTGTGCCTGGCCACCACTTTCTACTCTCTTCACACCTAACCTCTCTTCTTTTTTTTTTTACACCATCTGCCAGCAAGAGGGTAAACTCCTTTTGTATGAAGTCTGGTACCAGAACAGTGGTTCTCACTACAAACTCCCTACCTGCCTTCCCCACATACAGTTTCCCTATGAAGCATCCTCCCTGACACACTGTGCTTGGCTTGCCTAAAGGCTGCAGCCCTTTAACTAGAAGACAGGCTTCTGGCATTCTTGGGAAGTGAAATTACAGTCATGCTGGCAGCTGCTCTCTGACCCCTGTCTATTGAAATAACTCAGGATGATCCCAGCAGCCCCTACGCTGCATTAGGAAAAGGCTTGCCAGTGATCGAGGGAGATGATTACTGGCATCTGTTCAGCACTAGTAGATGTATCAGGGGTGCTGGGTCTAGTTCTGGGCTCCCCAGTACAATACAGACAGGAACTTTCTGCAGCAAGTAAGTGAAGGGCCATGAAGATGACAAAGGGACTGGAGCATCTGACACATAAGGAGAGGCTGAAAGTTGGGATTGTTCAGCCCAGAGAAGGCTCCAGGGGTAACTGATCCAGGTGTATGAATACCCAGTGGGACAACTAAAGAAGATGAAGTCTCTAACTGGTGGCCAGTAAAAAGTCAAGAAGCAATTGGCATGAATGGAAATACAAGACTATAATTTCAACATAACCCCCCCCCCCCATACTTCTCTACTAAAAGGATGACCACTCAGACAGGATGTGGAGTCTCCATCCTTGGAGATACTCAAAATCCAACTGTATTGTGATCCTGAGCAACCTGCACTAGCTGGCCCTGCTCTGAGCAGGGGTTGGACTAGACAATTCCCAGCCCCAACCATTCTGTGATCCTGCTTGCTGACCCTCTTGTCCTGCAGTCAAGTCCCACTACCCTTACTTGTATTTTCCCTCAACCACCTTGGTGGAGTAATGTTTGACACTCCTGGGTGAAGGGACAAATTAGCTCTTCTGCAGCAGATACTCAGAGACACCTGGCCAGCTGATACATGCATACCTCTAATAGAGCAGTAGATGAGGAAGAAAGTCTTTCTATATGGTGTTAAGTCCAGACAAGCATGTGGGATTCATCCCACCTAAACCTAGACATTTTCACCGTAATCATTTATGCCTGAGTTACATATCTAGACTCCCTTTTGAGTCAATACAGAGAAATAGCCATTTCTAGAAAGTGATTCATGTGACCTATTTTACATGAGATGAATCATGCCCCAAAACTGCCTGTCTTTCTCTGCTGACTATTATGAAGAGAAAGAGACATGAAGAGGTCAGGTTTGGACTTTGACACTGTAGACATCTTATGGCATTTAGAATGATTCCCACCCTGATAGTTGCGCAGAAGTCTATCTGTTATTGCCTAGAGTAAGTTTTTACACACCATAAAATGCAGTCAAAATTGATGTATGTCTCTTCACCTACGAATAGGACTAAACAAGCAGACAACCAAAAAGGACAGGCAAACCCCAGAGCACTGTAGATTAAAAATTCATACAAGGAATCTAGGGGCAGGCTGGAACCCTGCTTTATTCTTCCAAGAATGAGTATTTTAGGGGTACAGCTCAAGGGGATTTTGAGTAATGGGACCTCATCTACTACATTATGCTGAAGTCAAGGGCCCCGAAGTCAATCCTAGGGATTCCTTGTGTGGCTGGGCTTCTCAGCCTTGAGTCCAGGGGGGCCTAGAGAACTGGTTACTTGATCAGTCCATGTTATCATCTCTGGGGCAAATAGAGGAGAACTGTGGACATGATGGCTCAGTAAAGAGATACCTTAGACCCTCCTTTGCAATTGTTAGTCCAGATTCCTTTGCATACAACCATCAAGAGAATCTTACTGGAGCAGAAGATCTTCACCTTGTCATGCTACTGATTGAACTTTCTTACTCGTAAACTACACCTGGTTTTCAATGACAAGCAGCAAAGAGGTAACGTACATCCTTGGCATGGCAGGCCCTATGCTGGAGCATCAAATGCTTGAAGGGCACTGCAAGATGATGCAACTTGTCTTGTTTTGGTTTTTGAAATATGATAAGGCAACGTAGCATAAAACTGTTGTCCCTTTTTGCATTGGCTGGCATGCATCTAGATAGCATCTGGACAGCATCTGGACAGAAGACTGGTCAAACTTGGCAGAGGTGTTTTGGCTATGCAGAATGATGCCTGCACATGCTATAGGAAGCCAGATTACATAAACACACTATGGTGGTATGGGTGCTGGGCTGCAGTGTGGTCCTGGGTGCCTTAGACAATCAGTTTAGGAGCTCGACCTTAATTTTGCTGCAAGGGTTCCGTGAAAAGGCATTAGAGCTCCAGATTTCATCAGGCAGGTAACCTTTGAGCAAGATGCTTAGCCCAGGGATTTTTCAAGGCAAGCCACAACTTTTAGAGATCTGTATGCTTTTCTGGGATGTTAGAATTGTCGAAAAAGAAAGGATTGAGAAGGAGTATATAAAGTCAATTGCCAAGAAGAATGACATGCAAAATGTGAATGAAAATAGTTCATCTCTGCTGTGTGATGCAGCGATAAGGTTGATATTTAAAAATAACCTTACACCTTTACCAGTATGAAATTTCATCATCAAAAAATCATAAAGTGTTCCCATCCTACATTACTTTCGTAGTGAAAGTGACAAACTTACAAAACGCTTGTAATACCTGACACTAATGTAACTGGCCCTTATTTAAAACTCAGTAATTTCACCCACTTGGTATTGCATTTTCAATGGTATGAAAATATATCCAGATGTTATTTCCCAGAAGAGCTGGGTGAACAACACCAAGACAGGGCCTTTTTTTCTCCTGCTCCACAAGTGTCCACCTTGTTGGAAATCCATCATCTCCACCACTCCTTGCACTGGTACGATTCGATGGAGGTCAAGAACATTCCAGCTGCAGAGGTTTTTACCCCCCCAACCTTTTCAAGTTTCAAATGTAAGGAGAAACAATTTTGGTGAGCTCACATTCACCCTCAATGAGAAGAATTTCAGCTCCTGACACAGTGTAAAGTTAGTCTTTCTCTCCTGGAGGAAATCAAGCACTTGATCAGCAAGGGAACTGCAGGAAGGGTTTGAGTACATCTGGCAATGTCCTGGGGAACTCTGCAAAGTGCTTTTGCAAAGTACTTAGGATCTGATCTGGGGGAACGCCCTTATTCAGAAGCACACATTTGCATACCATTAACATCCCACCACTTTCAGTACTTAAGCTGTTTTCTGAACTGGGACTTCTTCCTGTGGTGTATGCTTTCACCTCATCACTTGTCCCTATGTACTTACACCTAGCTCAAATAATGGCTCCAGTCTCGGATTGTGAGAGGAGGGAACAATAATGATCAAAGCAGCAGCACAAGTTTTCAAGTGCTGTTGGGAAATCACGTGCTGTTTTTTTATTCTTTGTATAAATTTTCCTGATTTTTCCATTCAGAGCTAATTGAGCTAAGGGCAAATTGCCTATTCATCACTGCCTAACAACACATTGTTTCTGATGATGACTGCTTATAGTAAGTACGCTAGCCTTAAATTGGTGGAGTTGGTCAACAGAGCATCCCTGCAGTTTCACAAGAAAGGCTATGCTAATTCACAGCAGTTAAATATCTGTCCCCTTGACTTCACTTTGCTAGTCAAATGGGTAAATAGCTTCCAAAACACACAGGACTGCACAGCTGAAAATCTTAAAAGCTAGCATGGCATGAAAGAGCATTGACCAGCTGCATGGGATTCATCGCACCAGCCTCAGATGTCTTCAGCATTGGCTTCTGCATCCAAACTCACCATGCCTTCTTCAAAGACAGTGCTAAGATAACTGTTTCTCTGAGCTACTTTATCTCTCTGTTTCAGGATGAGATGAACTGTACCTTGGAGGTGCTTACTGCTTCCAGTCAACTGTTCAAGGAAGCTTAGGTGATCATCTTAGACATAGCCATGCAAAATGGAAAGGTGAATCCCACGTGTTTTGTTTGGAGATGCTAGCCCTCTGTACAACCTCTTTATTCAGAGTTTCTATTATGTCCAGAAGACCCCTAAAAGCCTTCACATTCCAGAAGGTAAAATAATACTGTTCATTAGGAAGTTCTTCACTAACAGTTACACTGAGGAGCTTTACCAAACTGCTGTGTCACAGCAGCACTGAGATTTGGTTTACTTAAAACCAGATCGCAGAGTATCATACAGAAGAGCCATCTGGTAAATCAACAAGACCTAGAAGAAAACAAAATGACACAAAATGCCCTTTCAAGCCAAACTGTAGGTAAAATACTTTGCCTCGCATCAAAACCCAGCAACGCCCCATAACATTCAACCTTTTACTGTGTTTTAATGACAACGTTTTGTTTAAAAAAACCCAAAACAACAAAACCAACAGTATCTGGAGGATTACGTTGTGTCAATCACTGGCCCAAGGGTGACTAATACTTTTCATTTCAACCATCTATTATGACCAGTGGGTGTCTTTTGTTAAATTATATACTGCATGGTGATGCCTAAAGGCTTTGTCTCTTCCCACGGATCTTTCCCTGGCATTTCTATTGACATGTCAGCAGCAGTTCCATGAGATCTTGGCTTTGCTGTAGGAGCTAAATTAAGAAGTTGCCAATGCCATTTCACCATTTCAGTCTCCCACATGCCCCTCTTTGCTGTCACGGCCTTCTCCGTGATGCCACTGCCAGAAATCAGAACTTGATTCACTTCTTCTGGGACAGCGTTATTCTTGCTGTTTGGCCCTGCAAAGTCTGGTTCTGGAAACAGGAGCTGCCCACAGAGAGGGCAGTGCTTTGCGGTATGACGACAGGTATGAGGCGCCAGGGAAGGGAGGAGAGGGAACATTTCAAATTAGCTTCACTAACAAAGCCAGAGTTTCCTGAAATTATGGCCTCTGCGGACCTCATGCTGTATAAAATAAAAGGGAAACTTAAACCAATTAAGCCTGTGTATTAATTGTGGAAATCCTCACCTTTCCTTCAACAGCTCTGGGTTTTTACTTTTTCATTCGAAAGGACAGTTGATTCTCACCTCTGCTTTCTTTCTCCCTTTTGTTGCATTTTGGTGATAATTCACTCTTCGTTTTTAGAATGTCTTTCAAAACATAACTCCCTACTCAGTCTAAAATACAACACAAAATGAAAATCCTTTCAATATTCAAATAAAAGTCACTTGGAAACTGAAGAAGAAAGCTTTCAAAGGGCAGACTTCAGTAGCCTTAATGTTTGTTTAAAATATATGCTTTACACTTTAATTTTGATTCCTATAATTTACCTCCCTTAAGCCACAGTCCTCAAAGATTTATGAATTCTCAGGGAGTTTGCACAATGCGTGAAGTTCAATGCGAGGATAAATGTGCAGGATTGAAGGCAGCTGTACTCAGATCAGGGCACTGTGAGAATTTATGCTCTCACAGCCTTCTTGTAGAAGCCCACTGTTGGAAGAAGTGCATTAGCTTCATTCTGGCAATGCGGTAACTTCTGTCTCAGCTCTGGTCATGGTTACAGGTCGGTTATTATCGGATCCGTAGGCTTTCTGGGATCTGCTTGCTCTGGATCAGATATAAGCACACAATAATCTTCTTTCTGTTCAGACAGCCCAAGTATACAGAAATATTTCTGTGCCAGATTTATGCTTTTATACCAGGTTTAAGATGGCCACAGTACCTGCTCCATCAGAAGATGTTCTGGGATAAAACGACTCCTTCAGAAGTTTTTGAACCCATGTGAATTGGCAGAGTAACTCTATACAGGTTCAGTGCTTTGCATCATGTTGTTGTGGCACATCTGACTCAGTATGTGGCACATCAAGACTATGTTCAGGGCCACGTCAAAACCGGGCTGAAGTTCTTGAGACGTAATCCCCACCAATCGCCTCAGGAGCCTGTTAGGCTTGCATACTCAACTTGAACTGTGTTTATACAAGCTGGTTGCCTATGAAACAGCAACCCAGCCACCTCCATGCTCACTTCTTTGCTTGTTTCTGCTCTTTCCCCACACCGTGAGCACAACTGAGCTGGATAAAACGAAATCTGAAAACAAGGGTTATTTCCAGTGATGTGTTCAATCACATGGCTGTGCAAGAAAAGGCACTGGCACAACAAGGGCAGTGCCGTGACAGGAACAAAAGAGCAGGAGGAAAAGCACAGGATACGTGCCCATGTGCTTGGTGGAGAAGGCTTGGGAAATCCTTACACAAGCACTGCCTGTAGAGAAATGCCTACAGAGCCACAGCCACCATCACGCTGGTAGAGCAGCTTTTCTTACGCAAGGGCACAAATGTGAAATGGGCGGGTTTTCTCTCTCCCTTGTTCATTGTCCTGAAGCATGGATCTCAAAAACTCTGGGTGAGCATCCCCAGGTGCCCTTGGGTGAGATAAGGCACATCAAGAAGAACATGAGGAGGGACAATTCGCCCAGAAGAGTTCTGACGCAGACAGGGAGGAAAAAAGTTTGCTCACAGCAGCTACAGATATGGCTCAGGGCCCTGTATAAGAGGTGAAATAAGTGTCACATCTGGGTCACGAGAAGATAACTACAAGCCAGCTTAGCTACAGGCAGAGATAGCTTGTGACAGCCAGCCACACTTGGTAATTGCATGCTTTGTGTGATAGATAGCAGGACCAGAAACAGCTAACTTATTAAAACTTAGGGCACGGGCAGTGTCCAAAAATATACCCAGGATTACAAGGATACCCTTGTAATCACCAATTACCCCAAGCACGCAACAGTATTTTTATGCAGAGTTTATGCACTTTTTTTATGCCAGCTTTAAGCCTGTCTGCAGGACTGACAATTCCCAGCGTGATGTGAAGTGCAAGGTCCTGGGCTGTGCTGTGAATTCAGTCTGAGTACATCTATTAGGGATGTGGAGTCAGTGAAAGACTGTGGCAGCATGAAATCACCCCTCCTCATCCTGTTCTGTTCCAGGGACGGGAGCAGCTTTCTTGCAGAGGCTGTGGCTCTGCAGATGTAAATTCTGTGTGGGCATGTTCAGAACCATATTCAAATGCCCAGCTAGGTGATGCAAACTGATGAACTTTGCTGGTTTGGATTTGTTCACAGATTTTCCTGGGAGCACATTGTCCTGGCAAACCTCATACCATTTCAGCTATCAGCTTCTCTAATCCTAAGGCTTTTGATGGACCAGGTACCATGTGTCTTGACCACATCCACTGTAAAAGCATAAGGAAGATATAAACACCCTATAACATTATTTTCATAAGAACATTGTCATATGCTCACTTGAGATCTGGACTGAGTTAGAACTGCTGGGTGTTCCAGTACTGCACAGGTGTGATAGAACAGGACTAATGTTAACTTGTCTCCCTAGGCTATATTGCAGTGCCATTTGAGGTCACTCACCCCAAAATGACTTTTGGGACGTAATTTTGTCGTACCTACCTCTCTGTGCAACAACTTGAGGAATTCCTGCTTTCACATTACTGCCCACCACTCCTTCAAAGCAGGGTGTTAATAAGAGGTAAAGCAAAGCCTGCAAAAAATGGAGAAAAAAGGTGTTTTCTTTTTTGCTGGGATCAGCCCAGGTACCTGACCATAACACAGGTGAGCTGTACTGGCACAGCTGAAAGAACAGCACAGGTGTGGAGCCTGGCAGGGGACGGGGAAAGGTGGGTACCTCAGAATTGCTGACAGTGCTGACAGTGCTGTGCCTCCCTGCCCAGCACCGAGCAGCCGTGGGAAGTGCTCTGCCTCACTTTGCCACTCTTCCCGTGCTAGCAGGAGTGCTATATTTAGGCAGCCTCTGTGTTCCAGGAGTCCTGTTAATCCAGTCCCTGAAACGCTAACAGAGGAAGCCAGGGGGTGGACAGGAAGCTGGTGGATGGCCCCAAAGCATACAGCTGGTGGAAAGCTGCTCCTGTTGGGCCCAGTTCAGCTTGGCGTCACCTATAGTGTAATCTACGTGTGCTTCCCTGTCCTTGGGTCCAGCTACGTGCCTGAGCATCGCCTGCATGCCAGTATGAGGGTATCAGTCTGGGAGGCAGGGAAGTACTGTGAGGGTGGGGGAAGCAGCAGGATGTCAGCAGCAGCAGTGAGGGCACAACTGGGCAACCTAGCTGCAGGGACATGTCCCACGTCCATATGACATTCAGACGCAGCATGTAAGAACCTGGGTGTGCCAGCAGCGCTCACACAGAGCAGCCCACACATGGAGGTGTGAGATAGTGGTGGCGGAAGCAGCAGAGGAGCATAAGCTGGAGGGAGGCTGATTGTGTGGCACCCTTCTGTAGGTGCTCTGCTCCCCGTGTGCCTTGTAATCACCAGCACAGCGACAACTCACCCAGCATGAGGAAAACAAGCAGTCTTTAAAGCCTCCCAACCTCCCTCTGGTCTCAGGAGCCCACTTGCAGCAGGAGAGCTGCACTGTGCAAAGCCTCACCCAGCCTTGGTTGCTAATCTGTCCTCTGCTGTTCCTCACTCTAGTCCTCATGGACTTTCCTGGCCAAGGCGAGAACCATTTCCCTAGACAGTACAATGGGGCACATGTCTAACACTTCACAGTATCAAGGAGGTCAAAGTCACTCCCATTTTCCACACAGGGAAAAGGAGTGGAGGCAGGAAATGAGATGCCCCAAGGCTAGGGGATGAATCAGTAGCAGAAGCAAAATGAAAACTCAGAACTTCCTGTCCCTTTACTCATCTCCTTGAACACTGTTGATGATTAAGCTCTTAAAAAGTTAATGCAGTTGATGACCTCTACATCTCTGGTCAGTGATTAGGGCCCCAGTGTATTAAATGTGGAAAAGAATAAGCACAGTTTCAAAGAAACGGGAGGAAAAAAACAGAGAACAAGGAATTTCTTTTGTGGCTACAACATAAACGTTGGGTTCCCATTATTCCCACAGTGCCTCTTCAAGTAAGGAAGGAAGTTGCTCTAGTTCTGCCCCTGTGGGTCCACTGAGATTTGAAATCGGCTTAAGCCACAGCTACCACCAAGAGGCAATGCTATGGTTACACTTCCTCCCCTGCACATAGTTTCTGCCCCCCCTTCCCTCTCATCAACACGACCACTCCAGCAGGCATATAAGGAACCAGCCCAGGGAACTGATCAATTGTAACATCAAAAAGTCTTTTCCTTTCTGCTGGGCTATCACTGCACAGCAGTATGAAAGCTTATGCTGACACAAGGGATGAGGTGCCAGATGAGAGGAACAAAAGGCTGGAGAAAGGGATCTTCAGCCTCCCTCCTTCAGGGATACTGAAACTGCTCAGGAAAGTTCATCTCCTCTGTTCCCTCAGCTGCTGTGAGCCCAGGGAGCAGGAACGGGTGCGACTGTGTCCGAGGGTGACAGAAAGCAGCACACTGACTCTGCAGCTTTCTGTTGCTTTGTTCCCAAACAGATGGAGTTGACTCAGATTTTTTGATGCTTCTACTTAGTTTGTCATTAGAAGACAGAGTCATTTACTGCTCTGTGTGTGGGGTGACTATCCACAGGGCTGAAATTGCCTATCCTTGCATTTCATCTGCATTATTATTTTCAATGGACTCAATTCAACTCTGTCTCCTTCAAGGGTGCTGGTTTCACTCCATGAGGAAGCCCAAACAGAGCGCTCATCTTCTTTCCAGTGGTTTTAGGTTTGGGCTTTTAACCTTTAGGCTTTCCAAACTTGGGTAAGTATGCTGTGCTGGTGAAGGGCATGATGAACATGTGAACAGAGTGGTTTTGGCTGCAGCCAGAGAGACTTCTTCCTGGAGAAAGCAACCCTTTCATCCCTCTGCTTGTGTAGGAAGGAAAAGAAAGGTGAGGTAGTGTGGTGCTTCACCCCGGGAACTAGCAGGAAGCTCTCCTGTGGCATTTACTGCTTTATGAAAACTGCTTTTTTTTTCCCTTAAAATTAGGGAACGTGCCAATTTTCAAGCATTCACAATCTTGTTGTTAGCACTTTTGCTTCTTTAGTGGTCTTCTAGCTTCTTTCAGTATCTGATATGATGCCAAAACAAACCAAACAACAAAACTCACTGTAGTAAAATATAAGCTCAAAGATTCGCTGGGACACTATGGTGGAGCCACATCAGAGCTATAATGGTGAAAATGTGTATTTGGGCTCAGAGCCTCAGCTCTAAAAAAACTCATACTGTATTTTCAGGGGCACAAGAAAGGTGTTACATACTGAGTATGGACAACTTAAGTCCGGAGCTAGGGCTTGAAAATTCTTGTTTCATCCAGAAGGACACAGCAACAGTCTCTGAGGTAGTATGGAAAGGGATTGTGGCATTATAATACACATGTTCCACAAGAATGTCATTTTTATACTCAACAACAGTGAAAAAAGGGAGTACCAGGAGAGGACTGGAAACCAGGACATCACCATGATGCTGTATGGGGAACCCATCATGAAAATGATGTGGAAAATTCTTCCCTTGTATTAAAAAAGAAGGCATCAGAACTGGAAATGGTCCAATGAAGGGCAAGTATGGAATGGCTTCCATCCATGGTATCACTAAATAGACCAGAACTTGCTAGCTGGCAAAAACCGAGGGGGAACACAACAGAAGTCTATTAAAAAAAAAAAAGAATGTAATGGAAAAAAATGAGTAGGAAATGACTGTTGTCCCGTCCAACACAAGAGCCAGCCATGGATCCTTTCAATCTAGCAGATGATGGTTCAAAGCCTATGAACAAAGGTGGTCTCCACAAGCAGCTAGTTCATCTTTGGAACTCCCTGCCAGGGGACACTTTAAGAGCCAGAACCACGTATAATCTACAAAGTAAATGGGCAATCTAATGGAAGGCAAAAATCATCAAAGACTATGAAATGCGGTGACACTAAACCCTGCCAAAGAACGCCCCGGGCTGCAGAGAACTGGGAGGATGCCCCAGAGAAGTGTCACTGGATAGTTAACATGTCCCTCAGCATCCACCACTGGCTGCTTCTGGAGACGGTAGGATGCTGGGCTAGACAGGCAATGGGGCTGACCTAGCAAGGCTGCTCTCATGCATAAGAAGACAGAGTTAAATTAGCCATGTATTGCAAACCAGGCCGATGATAACAAATCTTTGTGGCAATCCACTTTTCAAAACTTACTGCATCTTGAGACCTGATTCTGCTACTGTGTGCACGCACTCAGGTGGACCCAGCACTGAGCCCATTGCAAATCAATTGCCTTCTTATGCCTATGGGTTGCTGTACAGAGGAAAACAGTTGCCTGGTCCAGCCCTGGGTTTTTCTTTGTAGCTGCAGTTTAAGTGAATATGAAGTACACCATTAAACTGTTATGGTAATTTATCCTTACACTTTCTGCTCAACAGGTTTGCTTTGTTTTAAAAGTATGTTTCTGTGATACTTATAGCTATGTATATGTAAGTTTGTGGTTACAGTAGAAGAGACAGGAAAACCTTGGTTCCCACAGGAAACGTAACTCGACCTCTTGCAAGCAGGTAACACTTTTGCCGTATCAGTGTGATAAAGAACTTCAATGAGAGACAAATCCTGCCAAGGTTTACACCTGCGTGCAACTGCTTGATGTGACTAGCTTCAGAGTGGTTAATGAGACTTTTCCATGATTCAGATGCTGCTGGAGGATGCTTTTGGGTGGGAATGGGGCCTAAGACAATTCCGGCTGCCAGTAAATGGTGTGTTAAAATCACAGCACCATCTTAGCAGTGCTGGACCTGTTTCTGGAGGATAGGGTTTGCTTCTGTGTCTGCGGAGGTCTCTTGATGGGGCAGGAACTTTTTTCCTGTGGGCCTAGGGTCTCGGGGTGGGGGGCACAAAATACAGCTTTGTGTGCGTGGAGGAAGAGATGGGAATGGAAAATACCCCTACGCCCCACCCCACGGGCAATGCCTGTAGCAGCAGCCTAACACTGACCCTGCCGTCCTCCTCCAAAAACGCCGGGGGCTGACTGGCACACGGCCCCCTTTCCTTGCCCAGGCCTCGGGGCAGCGGCAGGCTGGGGGGCCCACAGCAACCGGCCCGACTGAGCCCGTCTCGCCCCGTTCTGCCGCCTCGCCCCACGGCCCTGCCGCGGACACGCGTGAGCTCCGCCACACACCCCCATCCGCCCCATCGGGGCTATTGTTGGATTGCGGACAGCGGCGGTGCCAGGGGCACCGCTGCCACGGCTGCCCCCCTCCCCATCCTCCTTCTCTCTTTCTCTCCCCGCGAATTTACCCAGCAGTGCTTTGGTGCGGGCGCGTTTCCGCCGGTTTTTCCTGTTGGAGAAGGGAAGGGGGAGCTGTTTTCTTTCTCTCCCTCCCTCCCCGCTCGCAGTATATTTTGTATCCCTTTTCTCCTCCTCCTCTTCCTCCTCCCTCTCCTCCTCCTCCTCCTCCTCCCCCTCCTCCCCGGCTATCTTTGTCTGGCTCGCAGCACCCCACTCCAGCCGCGCGCCCGTGCCCCGCCGCCGCCGGGACGCGCAGCCGCTGCCCGTCGGTGCCCGGCGCCGTTTCATGCGAGGGCAGCGCCGCGGGAAGAGCTCGGAGGCGGCGGGGGCTCCGCCGCGACGCTGGGCGTGAGCTTTTCCCAACCCCCCCATGCAAGAGCGGGGCCGCGGTTGCCGGCTCCCGGCGTGAGCGCCGCCGCCCCGGCCGGGCCGAGCCGAGCCGTGCCATGCCCGGGCAAAGGGTGCACCGTGAAGCTACCAGAGGCTGCCGGCCCCGGCGCCGCTCCTGCCGCCGCCGCCGCGACATGGTGTGAGCCCGCTGCCGCCGGGCACCCACCGACCGACACACCGAGCGAGCGAGCGACCGGCCCGGGCACCGCCGCCCGCCTCGGAGGGACCCAGCCCCGCAGTGCACCGCGGGGAGACAGACGGACCGCAGCACCCCCTCTCCTTCCTTCCTCTCTCCCTCCTTCCCTTCCTTCACCTCCCTCTCCCCCTCCTCCTCCCACCATCCATCTATCTATCCATCAGCCCCCCCGCCAACCCCTCCCAATGCTGAAGAGTTTCACCCCGGCGGGGCTGGAGTGAAGAAGGGAAGGGCGGAAGGGAGGAGAGGAGCTCCGCGCAATTCACAGCTGCTCCGGGGAGGGGGAAGCGGCGGCCTCGCTATTATTTAACAGAGAAGAAAAAAATAAGAAGGAAAAAAATACATATATAAAGGAAGAGACGGGAAAATGGCGAACGATTCTCCTGCAAAAAGTCTGGTGGATATCGACCTTTCCTCCCTGCGGGTGAGTGCCGGGGTGGGGATCCCCCCGGGGCCGGCGCTCCCCTGGCCGGGGCTGCCGGGCCGGCGGTGGTGGTGGGAGCGGCCGGGTCCGGGGCTGGGTGCGGGTCCGGTGTCGGGGCGCGGGGGGGCGGCGGCGGCGTGCGGGGAGCCCCGCGGGGGGAGCGCGGCCCTGGGCTGCTTTTCCTTTGTTTGCATGTATTGGCATGTGCGTGGAAAAACAGGGCGCAACAGCTGCACGCCGCCAGCAGCCATCGCCTGACAAAGTGTAACCCCGCTTCTCTTTCCCCCCCCTCACCCCCACCCCTCTCTGCCCCTTCTGCCCACCAGGACCCCGCTGGGATTTTTGAGCTGGTGGAAGTGGTTGGCAATGGCACGTACGGGCAAGTCTACAAGGTTTGTGGCAGCGTTTCTTCTCTTTTTATTATTGCCGTTTGTCGAGAGGGTACCCGGTGGCTGTGCCGGGCTGAGCGCTCGGCGGAAGGCGAGCCGCCCGCTGGGGTTGGGGGTGATAAAAATGTTGTCATTGTTACTGCCCGTGACAAGTTTGGCAGCCTCTCGGTTTCAGCGTTTACAGCGGGGCAGGAATTACTTTCCCGAGCGCACATCCTGAAATGGTGATAAAATCCTTTATTGTCCTTATTCCCCCCAACTTCTCCCCAAAGAAATAACCGAACGAGGTGGACACTGTCGGGGTGTGTTGTGGCTGTACAAATAGGTCCATGAGCTTATTTAAAATCGCTGCTGGAAGTCCTGATGGAAGTTGCTGCTGCTGCGGTGACTTTAGACAAAGGCATTGGCCTTCATTAAGATTGTCACCCGGTTTCCTTGTTGGAAAACCGTCAGAGTGCTGAAGCTGCGGAGTCGGGAGTGAGCGGTGCCACATCCAACCCTGCATGGTTTTTGGGGGGGGGGGGGGATTCAGGGTGACAATGATAAGCAATCGAAGCAGGGAAGCTTATTTTGTGAAAATCAGAATTCGCAGAATAACCTGTTTGACAAGTGTGTGGCTTTAAAAAATAGAAATCGGAGGGTGCCCATATGGATGTGAAACGAGCCTGCCTTTTTCTTCTTCCCCTCCAGTGTGCAGTCAGTGGAACAAACAGATCTTGAGATTCCATGACTTTGCAGTGAGCGCTGGCTACCAGGATGACTAATTATTCACACAGTCCTAATACTTGGCGAAAGGCTGAAGGCTCCGGCCTTAAGCTGTATAGAAATGAAAGGCACATTTGCAGGGGGAAGGAGAGGTAACTGGAGGTGACCGATTGTGCCTATCTGCTTTGTATTTATTTTATTTTCTATTATATTTATTTATTCTTTTGCTTGTAAACAAAGCAGAATAATTGGTGAGTTTCCCTGATGGCAAGATACTGCTGCTTGCAGCTCCAGTAACTAAATAAAGCACTTTGGTGCCTCTTCGGCAAACAAAACACATATCAGTTTGTTTTGAGGGCGTGAACCTCAGCCTTAGTACTGATGGAGAGGTAGTCTGCCTGCGCCGCGCGAGTTGCATGTGAAGACTGGAGGTGGAATAACCAGGCTGCTGCTGTTGGCAGAAGGCTGGGGAAAAGGATGTGGCTCAGAAGGCCAGAGAGGAAGGGGGAGATGAGTGAGAAGCTGCACTTCATAGAATCACAGAATGGTTTGGGTTGGAAGGGACCTTAAAGCTCATCTAGTTCCAACCCGCCTGCCATAGGCAGGAGCACCTTCCGCTAGACCAGGTTCCTCAAACCTGACCATTCATTTTTTAACCCCTGGCATTTAATTTCTGACAAATTAAATGGCACCGTTTGTGTATTTTCTGTAGTGCTTCTGCTCCCAGAGCTTGCATCACCTGAACCCTTCTTACATAAAGAAAAAAAAACTAGGGCGTGAATGTGTGGCTTGAAACTCTCCTGTTAATTATTGCAATTCGGTGCATTGTTTCTCGGCTTACTTGTTAATACTTTAACTTAATGAGCGAAGTCCTGGGTGGTTTAACAGTCTTGACAATAGAAATCTTAGATTTCATTTTCCTTGGGTATGCTAGAACCCTCCTGGAATAGTTAGCATTAGAAATGAAACTCAGCATACGCATATATTGACTTGGAAGAGTGAATGACACCTAAGGTCTGAGGGGCATCCGTGTCGCTCTGATAACAGGGGGAGCAGGAGGCGGTTTCTGTCAGGGCGTTAGTTTAAGTGTGTGTCTGATGAGGTTTTCCCCTGCCCTTTCTCATGGTTTCCTCTTGCCTGGTGACTGAGGGCATGGTGCTTTGGGTGCCAGGGATAAAAGAGATAGGTAAATACTGCTTTACTTTGGAGCCTGTTGGACAGTAATGTATTGTCAGCTTGGATTGTCACTGCTGCTTCTTAGGCATTTGTCCACCTTTGTGTACAGAGTCTTGACATGTGGACAACTAACAGGGTTGTATGTAAACAAAAAACACCAAAACAAAGAACTTCCCTTGTTGTGATTAAACCTGGGCTTTCTTCTTAAAATAATGCAGTTATATTAAAAAAACATAGATCAGTGCAGTAGGATTTAGCTTTTCTCAGCCACTCTTTTGTTAGGAAAAATGCTCCAGGGACACCCAGAGATGAAACGGTGTGTCTGTGTGGTGAGGGCTTTTGGAGGAACTGCATAACTGAGGGAAAAACGTGGTTATGCTGTGTTTGCTTGTTGCTTTCCGCTTTCCTCCTACCCAGCAACCTCTCCTCGGAATCCCTCTTCCCAGATGGTCTTACTTCCCTTTCCAGCAGGCTGTCTTCCCAAGGGACTGGTTGGGGGGGGGGGGGGGCGGAAAGGGATACGTAGGTTGTCTGTGGAGCTGTGCATGCCCCCAGATGTGCAGGGCAGTGTTAGTTTGATGTACTTCCACGCTGGTATATCGGCATCGGAGATGATGTCACCCGGGAGCGGGATTGGCTGGCTACCTGCCACTGCGGGAGGACGGAGAGAGCTGGAGAGGGCATGACGTTATCTCTTTGTCTAGCTCATACACCCCGGCGATGATACCGAAGGTCGTGTGCCATGCTGGAGAGCCTGCTTTCCAGCCCGGGTGGGAAGGGCACTGCACCGACCTGTTGAAAAGCAGAAAATAGTCCTGCTCTTCTCTTTGCCTCAGCTGGGCTTGCTGGAAATAGCTCAGCTCTGCCAAGCTAAAGATATTTCTATACATAGTTCTACCATAGCTATTTATTTAGCTATATATATAGTTGTATTGATGTATATTGGAACATGAAATACAAGGGCAGGCCTTGTTTGTTTGGCATCTAGATGCAAGTGGGGTTACACCCTGTCATGGAGCAGTGTGGATCCTCCTGGGATTTTATGCCATTAAATGGGTTGGCTTATGTGGAGTGTACTGCAGGCCTGGGACCTTGGTGGTAAGGTTTTAAAAATACTAAGTTTTCAGCTGCTGTGCTTGAAGTCTGTAGAGTTTATGTTATTTTCATCTTCATAACCTGGTTTACACTTCTCCGATGTGAAGGAGCCTTGTGTTTCAAGAGGAGCTTGTTACTCAGCAATGAATGGGGGAAGCCTGAGTTCCCCAGCCCTGGGTGCCCAAAAGAAATGGGGTGTTCTGGGAAAGTCTTTGTGCAGGGGAAGGGGCTGTGGCAGGAGTGTTTTATTCATCTTAGGGCAAAGCAGAGCTCATCCAAAGTCCTGGGGAATGGAAAGGCAGTCTGGAAGTTATTTGCCCTTTTGTAGTCAGTTCAAAATCTGGGAATAATGGCACAGAAGAAAGAAGGAAGCTTCTGCAAATTGCATCACTTGTAAGTTAGAAAGCAAAGGGTTAAGCATTGCAGAGCAGAGTTCCCTCTGAAAACACCGGCTGTGGAACCCCCTGAGTCCTTGAACACTTTTAAGGAGCCCCACGCCTCTCCTGGAGTTTGGAGAGGAGAAATTGCCCTGCAACAGGTTGGTATCAGCTGATGGGAGTGAGAGGCATGTGCGGGCTTGTGCCTGCCTGCCTGCGGCAGGCAGAGCTGGCACTGGAGCTCACCTGCATGGGGCTGGAGCCCCTGAGCCCTCTTTTAACCAGCGGAGTAGTGATGTGCCACCTTTAAGCAGTGAGGTGCAAGCAAGGGATGATGCCAGTGCACAGAATTCAGCAAAAAAACAGTGATAGTCTGTAACTGTGCTTTTGTGTGCATGCTGCTGTCTTGTGGAGTGGCTGTGCCTCCAGTCCCTGTCCCTCCTGAGCTCTCTCCTGCTTCACCTGAGCTCTTCAGCGTAGCTGGAACTTGTAGGCAGCTTACTGAATGATCAGCTGCCTTCAGGACTTTATATCTGATCTTTTGCAAATCGTGGAGAAGCATTTTTAGCATTGCTGTGGTCAGATATTAGTTTTTCACATCCAGCAGTGAGCTTCATTTGAAGTTTGGCTTGCACAAAATAAAAACAGTCCCAAAATTTGCCTTGATGGGTGTTTGCTTCCATTCTGTTTTTTCCTAGATGCAGAAATGACCTGTGAGCTAAAGGGATTGGTTAGTACTTCGCGCATATTAAAATCTCTATCATCTGATTGTTCGTGGAGGCACAAGTGTTAATTCTGTTACTGAAACTGAACTGTGTGAGGCTGCTCAGTCACTTCATTTATTTTGGGGTGCGCGTATGTGTTTTTAAAGTCAGTTAACACATTGATATAGCTGTTGTGAGTGTGCTGTTATATCTTGCAGATAGACATCCTAATTCTCTTGTAGCAGTGATGACTGGGAGGAAGGCTGGTTTTCTGTGAGTTCTGAGGCATCACAGGGGTGCACCAGGAAGAGGAGACTTAGGGATGATATTCCTAATTGCCCTCAGCACAGGCTGGTGTGGCTTTGGAAGAGCCTTGTAATAGTTAATTCATAGTGAAGGCTTCTTTTGTTGATTTATGTTGCAGCCTTCCAAAACTGCATGTAAATGATGTGTATTGTCTAACTGCTGGCTTGTAAAAGGAAATGATGTAAGATGTGATCGTTTAAATGCTGATTTGAAAAGAAATTAAAACTTGGATAAATGTTTTCCCACGCTAAGGATACTCTATTTTTGTCTTAATGGACTTTCTATCTTAGAAGGTGACTGTATTGGAGGGTAGGAAAAGAGGACAGTGCGTGGTATTCTCTACTAACTCAGTTGAATTTATTTTTTCACCCTCCCCCCCTTTTCCTTCTTTCACTGCTAAAGGGGCATCATTGTGGATTCAGATGATTTTGTTAACATGAATACAATTCCAGTCTTATCGCTATAAAGACAAACTGTGCTGAGGATCAGTGAGGTCACTGGCTTCCAGGAACTGGTTCAGACCAGCTCTCTTAAGTATGAACTGCCCTTCTTGCCTTCCTGCTCGGACTTTTCGTGGGTTGTATTGCAATGGGAGAGTTTTCTGTTGGAGAAACCAGGAGGGACCAGGCAGTGGCTGGAGAATACTGGCATTTATCTGGGTCCTGCAGCTAGATGTTTGTGCCTCTGTTCTCCCTCAAATTGGCTGGACTCTTGAGCAGTTCTCCATCACCCAAATCCTTCTTAATTAAGTATACAAAAGCTAGGCAGGTGGCCAGTGGGGATTACTGATACTTATTTTTATTAAAAAAGAAAAAAAAGAAAGCAACCTGCTAGTTGTGGGTAACTGCGTGTCCCTCTTGTTCTTCCTCCCCCAGTCCATCTGTCTGTTTGTCAAAACATCCCTTCTTTTGTATCTTGTCTTAAATCAAATTGCAGACTCCTGGGCAGGGACTTCTTATTCCTGGAGTAATCGTAAGAGGCACTCTGAGACCTGGCTGTGTGCAGGGATTCGGGATGGTAGATGTGACAGAACACAGTCTTATGCTGACTCCGAGGAAATTGTCTCAGGTTTCTGTAGGGAGATTTTTTCTATGGAAGAGGATAAAATTTCAGTTGAAATAGTCTTGTACTCTCTCCTTGCTTTTTATGTGTGTGTGTGCTTGCTTCCTGTTGGCAATGGTAGGGGTCATTTCCCCAGGCCTACAAAGGTGGATGGTTTTCCCCATAAAGCTCTCTGCACCTCACTCTGGGCATGGAGAAGGTGAGCTTTGTTCGTGAAGGCCGAGGATAGGGATTCTTTTTAGTTTAGGGGTACTGAAGCACGAAGGGGAGGAAGAACAGAATGTACACCTTCTGTGCCTTGCTTTAGTTTTGCTCTCTCCTGGTAATGGAAATTTTGGTGACTTGTCAGCTTCCAGGTACCAGAGCATCAGCGGTAGCATGCAGAAATGCTTTCTTTGGCCTCTGTGATGATGGCAGGTCTGCGCCTCCCACCCTAGGGGATGATATAGAGGAATGTCCCCAAAGGGAATCCAGCATTACAAGAGGTGTTCACCCTTTGCATTTCCCTGCCTTCAGCGTATACATTTTTTAGTATAAGTTTCTGGACTAGAACGCCAGCTGACTTTTCTCATGTGGTCTAGCGTGTGTTTTTGTATACACATTATGTTCTAGTCATCGTCTTTTCAAGTGGTGCTTTCTGTTGCGGGAGTGATTTCAGCCGAGTCGGTTATGTACCTCCCTTCTTGAGATCTGTTTTCCTTGGAGGAAAGTGATTTTTTTGTTTTTCCCATTTTACATTTCTGACTGTACACCGGCTCCACCAGAAGTGTTTCTCCCTGCCTTTCGATGACGTTCATATTTAAGCTCAATAGCATCGACTTGCACAATGTGAGCTTGACTGTAGTCAAAAGTTACAGTCAGATCCTTATCTGCGGCGTTATTTTAGGTCCCAGTCCAAAGAAAGTGGTGGAAAGAATTTGACTTGCTTGAACGAGAGGTGGATTTGGGAGGGGATCTCATAGCTTTGCACAAGAGTTTTGTTATCAAATACCTTACGCTTGTAGCATTATGGTCCCTGATTGTTTCTCAGGCCGGCACAGGCTCAAGGAAAGATACTGTTGGCTCTAAAATCAGGCTGCTATGGGAAGGGGGAGGAAAAAACCCACGACTGTGCATACTTCTTGGGAACTCTGAGGTAGCTTTGAATGTAGAGGACGTGGAGATCTTGGCGTTACACCTCTGTATTACTTCCAAAGTGTGTTTTCTGCCTTGAATGAGGTATGGAACACTTGCACAGAGG
The DNA here is from genome assembly GCF_963264785.1 of Psittacula echo. Classification (NCBI taxonomy): domain Eukaryota; kingdom Metazoa; phylum Chordata; class Aves; order Psittaciformes; family Psittacidae; genus Psittacula; species Psittacula echo. The sequence continues at coordinate 60,725,510 of NC_137736.1, forward strand.
TACAAAATACAACACTGATTACAAGCTGCAGAGTGCTGCCAAATGGTCAATACGCTGTTGGGAAGTTCATGATGCCTCCATGCAGCCCTTGTTCCTAGTCCCTTGTCCTGTCCTGAGCAAGGCTTGCTGTGTCTCCTCCTGGGTGGCCGGGGACTCAGCAGTCCTAACTTCTGTGGTATTGATTTCAGTGTTAGAGAAGGGGCAGAGCAGCTTTCTGAAGGAGAAGCGAGTACAGACAGGAGACATGGTAGTCCTGCAGTCAAAGCAGTCCCTTGCTCTCCTGGGCTTTGCTGTCCTGCAGCAGAGTGAAATCTGCTGCTCCGAATGTAATGAATAACTGCAATTTGACCTCAGTGGTGGTGTTGGTTTTAATTTGCTGCTGAAGAAGGATGAAATCACAGAGACTGGGGAATGCAGATGCTCACCCTTGCAGGGGACTTGCACTTCTGAGGCACATAGGGAACAGATAGATGTATGGATAGAGTAGGCTTTTGTCCACTTCATTTGGAAATTGGTGCAGCTAACTCCTGTCTCGAGTACCCCGTAGCAGGCATGAAGGGTGTTGACACCTCCCTGGGGTTCTCCCATGTCCTCCTCTTGCTTGATCTTGCATCATACTCATAAGTGAAGGAGCAACTCTATGGGAAAATGTGGAGTTAGGAAGTGATAGTGGGAGAGCTCAGAGAGAAGCAGCCCACTGAAGGCGAATTTACAAAGGAAAGAAGAGGGAGCAGAAGGAGAAGCTCGCTTAAATAGTAAGAGTGACTTGATGGACTATTCATAGTTGAGGGAAACAAAAAGTAGTGTGGAGTCAGGGGAGTGCTTAATACAAGAAAAAGTGAGGGACAGCTTAACTGTCAGTAATAACCACATTAGCATATATAATTCCATATTAAACCCCATATATGTTATGAAAGAGATCTGCTTTTACCCGTGGCGGGTCACTAACCACCAGGCTTTGGGCTTATGCAGACCAGGGGAATGTTTATTGACACAGGTTTTTGTGCTGATTTCAGCATGGCCCAGGCAGAGGAGACCTCCTTCAGCCCACTTAGCGGTGTTGTGACCATGTGCTGGAATAATTGATGTCTTCTGGGGGAGATTGTTCAACACTCCTGGCAAAATCCTTCTTTCCCACCAAAGCTGCACCTCCCTGGGCTGCTCTGCCACTGTAGCTGTCATTACTGCTGTACAAACAGGACACTGCAAGTGCCAGCAGGTCCTGATCAGCCTGTCTAGTAATAAAACAGCTAATGTGGTAAAACTCCTAACGTGGATGCAGTTATACTGGTATTGTAGTGCTTATCTGGTATGTCTCCGTCACCTCCCTTTGGAGCTGTCCCACGGCATGTTGATAATCCCTGCTCTGTGTGCAGGGATCACAGTGACTCATGGTACCTGCGGCTGAAGGAGCTGCATGGGCTGTAGGCACACGCTTTCTGGAGCAAGGCAGCACTGCCCCTGCAGAAGGTGTGCTGTGGGCTGGGGTCAGCAGCATGGCTACTGGGGCTGTTGGTGGTGCATTGTGGCTGTTTGTAAGCTTCTTCCCTTGCCCCTCTGTGCCTCCAGTGCCCCAGTATCTCCCTGGCTTCAAGGTTGCTGGGACTGCCCACTTGCCTAATGCTCTTTCCACCAGCCTGGCCAGGGAAGTCCTAAAAGATCCAGGTTGAACGGGGCTTTGAGCAGCCTGGTCTAGTGGAAGGTTGATGATCTTTAAGGTCCCTTCCAACCCAAACCATTCTACAGTCCCTTTGGGAATCCTGTGTTTGCAGCTTTGGAGGCATGGGTGCTGCTCTGCTCTGCACCTGCCTCTGAAGGCTTTCCTTCTTCTAGTGCCACTCTCCACACGTAAATGCTGGTCTTCATGTCCACACATAACACCCATCTGCTTGGTCATTGGCTCCTTACTCTGTAATGTACTATCCCCAAATGTGGCTTTGGCTTTCAGTATGCTTCTGGAGTCCCCTTCGTTTCACTGGACATTTTAGGGCTCTCAAAATCGGGCTGGTTTAAGTAACTTCCTGAGGTAGTTCACTCCTGCTGGTTTACCTCAAAGCTGATGAGCTTCTTCTGGGATTTTTTGCAACAGTTAAAAGTTACTTTAAGTCTTAAAACCACAACAGGCCATTTTCAGTTAACCTCTGGTAGGTTTCAATGGTTTCTTCCCAGGATTTTGTGAAAGTAGCTGTAGGGGATGACAGTGAGCAAGAGTTCATGATTCTAATTTAAACAGTAAGCTCAAACCAAAATAAACTTGTCTCAAAACTTGCCCCCTGCACTTCAAGCTATCTAATGGTATTGGGTTGTTTTGTTTTCAAACCCAGGAAATAAAAGCTTAACGTCAATGGGCCTTAATGTGTTACAGCAAAGTATACTATGCTGTATTTGGATTTATGTGTCTTAAAGTCCAGGACCCCCCAGCATTATTGCAGTTTATAATTTTTCTTCGTTCTTGTGCTTCACAAGGAAAATTCAATAGAATAGCTAGAAGGAAGCACAACTGTACCCATTTTGCAAGGTTGTTGTCAAGAGGGAATACTTGTGCACCAGTTCCCGCAAGAATTATTATGACTATTGCAGTAGCACTTGTTAGTGAAGCTTAGGGTCCATCAGCATTTCGATTTTCTTTATGCACCCCTTACCTGCTAGGGTTTATAACTTGGGTACAAGTGTTCTTTGTATTTTGTAGTGAAAGCTGCGGACAGAACATCTGGTCAGTAGTTTAGAGCTTGTTTCTGTGCCCTGGGTGTGGATGGTACTTCTGAAAGGTGCTTAAATAGGGTCTGCTATAGGCCTATTGCCCCTCTGAGCTGGGTGGACTTTATTAATTATAACAGAAGCTTATGGTGAATGTCTCAGTTGTATGTCTTTTAGGTGTCTAAGTATGTCTTCTAGATGTCTAAGGTTGGCAGGTTGATGCCCCCCTTCTTCTACCCATACCATGCATGTAGTAGCTCCTACAGTCTATTGTCTTTGTGAGGTATATAGTAGGAATGAACGTGCCTCTATACATGGATATGCAAAAGTGCCTGGCATATAAAACCCCTCTTGCCCATCACTGGGAAGAGAAGCATCCCTTTACCCAGAAGACTCATAAATAAGTGACTGGCTTTTGCATGTATTTACCAAAAAGTGAATGTGCTTTCCCTCAGTATCTCTGCACCTTCATATGAAGGCTGGGAACTTACATATAGATGGGTTTATTTCTGCAGAACTTCCGAGGGATTTGGTTGAGAAGAACTATCGGTGTGAGAAGTCAATGCCTTGTGTCTCCTCTCTTGTGCTCCCTGCAATAAGTGCTGAGGTCTTCCCTGTTAAAATAAATTATGCGTCTGCAGAGAATTCATTTATTCTAGTTTACTGTTTTTCAGGAGAGAATTACTGAAATACTTTCAAACTCCGGATGATCTTGATAGGGGTCGTAATTAAGCATCTGATATTCAAGCTGTTTTTTCAAAGGTGTGCTTCTCTACAAGGTATCCTTTCCCAGCAAACCTGCGTGGGTTTTTGTTATTTATTGTTCCCCAGCCATGTCATCGTATTGCTTCTCTGTAGCTGTGAGCTCGGATAATAAATTCAGTCTGGTTGGGATCTGATTTTTAAATTTCAGCCTGTTGTAAATCCAACTCTAATTTTTCTCTCATTAACACTTGGGGCTTTTTTGAGGCAATATAATGTGTGTTCCCCCAGTAGCTAGAGTGGACATTCCTGAAGTACTTGAAGTTTCATATTCTGCACCGTTTGTTAAACCGAACTATCAATTGCATGGTAATCTCCCGTGTAAACACAGAAGGAAGTTGTGCTCTTTTGTGCTTCTCTGATACTCAAGTTATCCACTGTGCTTTACACCCTCCTTGGGTGAGGATGTGTGAGGGAAGTACAGTGGGGAACTGATGTAATTTATTCCCAGCCACCCAGGAAATATGTGACAGAGGTACAATCCAAATCTCTGGATGCAAAGTTCTGTGCTTTGACGAGAAGAGATCCCTTTGTTGCCTTAGTGATAGCTGGGATCAGCTTTCACGCTTGCCCATGCCAAAGAGAGGGAACACTTTGCATGGTGACCCTCTGGTCTTGTAAGAGCCGCTCAGAGGAAGGGACTGAATGTTCTTGGGCAGCTGAGCGAGCCTCATGGTGCCCCTGCTTGTTTTACTTGTGTTTATGGTGGGATTGTTATGTGCCGTCTTGCAGTTGGTGAGGCTTCTGTTTATGGATGGGTTTTGCAGAAAGGCCTGCACTGAATTGCTCACATTGAACTGTATTGCTGTCTGTAACAGAGGTGAGGCGGGTATTAGGATATTTTACTGTGACTAAACAGCAGCGTTAATACCTTTAAAATTGGTATATTGATGTTTATGAGCAGATACCACATTACAGCGGTAGCTTCAGGGGCCGTCTGCTGCGTACGAGACCTCTTGGTTGGTTTAGAAAGCAAATAAATAAAATTTAAAAAGCCACCCTAACACAATGGAGCACGTTAAACCCAAAATGCAAAGTGATGCTATATCCTTAGCTTATCCTGCAGTCCGCTGTTATTTCAGCAGATTAAGTTAATGATGTACTGTCGCAGGAGAAGGAACAAAAGGCGCAGCGTTGAGAGCTGCGGGGAAGTCTCGCATGTGAAGGGCCTCCCTGATTTCACGGCACGTGTTCTATGCACCAGCACCATACCTCACACGTGATGCTCTCGTCCTGGGGCACGTTTGGAGGAGACCCTGCGCTGCAGGGGCTGGGGCTTTGGCAGGGCTGGCACACCTCCAGGCTCCCTTAAATTGTCGCCTTTGCCTGTGTTTCTGGTGTGGTCTTGTGGGGGAAGAAAGAATGTCAGGCTATGAATAGTGACGGCACAGGCTTTCTCCTCTTCATCTGTTAAAAATCACTGGAATGCTTTGAATAGCAAATTACCAAAAAACCATTTTTTCGCTTTTTCAATCTGAGCGATGGGAGGTGTGCTTTGCTCCTTACTTCCCCCCCCATGAAGCGCAACGAAATCCTCTGATCTGACTTGTCCTCGGGCGCTATGGAAAATGCTTTACACGGCTCTCTCTGTGTGTTTTAGGTTCTCGCCAAGAGTTAAATTCTGGAGTGATGACAAGTGAATATGGACAAAATGTTTCAAGTCATGTGAAAGAAATGTTACTTGCTAAATAATTTGAGTGTTAAAAGAAGGGATGGGAAAAGCTTTTCCTAGGCTTTGTGGAAGTCTTATATGGCAAGGAATAAAAATCTTTAATATTGACCTAATTTTATTTGTATTTAAGATCAAAGAGCTCTTGTGAATGAGTTGCTTGTCTTATATGTCACTGGCTTTATGGTTTTCTGAATGGCTTGAGGCAGTAAATCAGTCCTGAGCAATGCTACCTTTCGTTATGTTTCCTCTGAGGTAATGGAAGAGGTCTCTGGTTTCCTCTTCAGGAATAAAAATATATTTGTTACTGAGCAGACTTCTTTTTGGTTCAGTTGCTGAGTTTGGAGGTGCCTCCTCATGGATCAAGTGTTGTGGCAGCGCTTGCATTGGGTTTTGGGAGAGGAAGAGAGATGGGCAATGAAACCACTGTCATTGACACTGCCACTTTGGTTGTAGATCAAGTCCTTGTTGTAATTGGGGTTTGACTTTGGAGCATCCCCTTCTGCTGCTGCTCTGCATCTCTTACATTTTTGATAACAAAGTGTATAGTCAGTGTGTGCTGTTGTTTTAAGGCAGTATGTTTTGTATACATACGGTGTGTTTGCACTGGGCTGTGTGGGAAAGGGGAAGGTTTTCTTTTGTACTCCCCTCCAGTAGGATTTCCTACTGTGAAAGGAAAGGGGAAGGTGAAGCAGACATCTGAAACACCCTGGGTGGTATCTTGTTGCTTTATTCCAGTAGGGAGAGGAATCCTACTTGCTGACATGGTACAGAGCTGTGCTGAAGGTGCTGAGTCTTGGAGATGTCTCATTCTCAGTGGAGAATATACTGACCCAGTAGCACCATAATGTGGGTTTTAATCTTTCTCTGTAACTCAGATAGGAGAAGATGGGAAAAGGGAATGTGGACAGCATTTCAGATCTGCAAAGATGGCAACAACTTAGTTTGTAGATCCTTGGGAGTTTGGAAACAAAGCCAGTAGGCTTGGGTATTAAAGTGTCACGTTACTGTTAATACCCATTCGCCCTGCAGGGTCAATACGCTTCAGAGAAGAGATGAAATCTCTATGGGTGCCATTGTCTGAACTGTTGATGGATGTGAAATAGCACGTGTACATGAAAACCCACTGAAGAGGTGTGGGTGGTACAGTACTGCTGCAGTGGGGATTTGGTCTACTGAGCTTTGACTGCTAGGAGGTCTGTGTCAGTGGTGGTGGATGGTGTTGACATGGCTGAGACTCATCTCCTGCTCGGAGCTGGTGTTCCTTGTGAGAGTGAGAGGTGCCAATAAATGGAGATTCTCATAAAGCCACTTGTGTTGCTGAGCTTTACCATACCTGGCTTTTTGTCAAGGTTAGCTGGAAAGTTGGGAGTGTGTTTTCCTTCCAAGAACTCTTGGTTTAAAGCGCCATTAATTGAATGTCAGTTACCGTATGTGTTACGATAATAACCAAGAGTGGAAAGGAGTAGATTTATTTCAGTAAACATTTCACCTAGTAAAAATTTAATAGCTTGTCCGCCTTCAAAGGCCATTCCTTTTTTATCCTTTTGCAGACTGCGCACCCAGCAGCAGTACAGAGTGTTTCCCAGAGAGCTGTGTTTATAACCTGACCTTGAGATGCTGCTCTTCCCAAGAGATGGGGCTGTTCAAGGATGCTCACTCCTGAGTTTCTTTGCAAGGCGCAGATTGGGTTTGCCTCTGCTGTGCTGAATTCTGTGGGTTTCTTTTAATAGTGACTATGGACAGCTTTGAAAGATGATAAAACCAGCACGCTGAAATGACTAGGGACTTGCGTCTGAATCACAGCCGTCAGCAAAACCACCTAGTTTCGGGAACTGCTCTGCGTGATGGCAGAAAGTCTTGTGAGCGCCTGAGCCAAAGTTCTCTTCAACAAATGTGTGGTTTCATGATTTGAATGTTTTGAGGGGAAAGTTTATGAATGCCTCTGCTGTCTTAGGGCGGCAGGAATAATATCCTTTATGGATTATGCAGACTACCTGTGTATTTATAATTCAAGAGGCATCAATGTCATTTGAGAGAAAAAGAAGTGTGTTGGAATAAGAGCATGGTAGAGATAGTCTTTCTTCTGCAGTGTTCAGGTATATATTGGTTTGATTCAGATTGCTTTCCTAAAGCTATAAGTACTTTGGCTGTCCAGGGTCAGGCCCTATCTGCTGAAGTCAGTGGGAACTATACTGGGTATCAGCCTCATTGCAGCTTGGAGTTAGAGCTGTGTTGGCAAAGGCTTGCACGTTTTGATTCGAGACAATGTTCCCTCATCATGCTTGAGAGAAAAAGGTATTCTTTCTAGAAATCTTTTTGGAACATGAGGCATTTTTGAGAAGTGCCTCATGACTGAAACTTCTTTGACTTATTCTTTAATCTTTTCCTATAGAATGAATTTTCTATTTTTGCTCTTTTTTTAGTGGTGGCAGGTTTCTCCCCCTTTCTGTGGTTTGTTTTGTCCTTCTCGCTCTCTTCCCTCATACTCATCTGATGTGGGTGAATTCCTCCTGCTGCTCTCCCTTCCTCTAAACTCGATGCTCATCATCCTTTGCATTTCTTCCTCTAGGCTTGTCTGTGGCTTTTTCTTTTGCTTTTGGTGTAAAAGTAAGTAGCAAAGAGAAAGGAAATGGTTAAATCCGCATGACCTCTGGTACTGGCTGTAGTTCTGCCAAGATGAGTGAGGTTTGTTTGTATTTTCATTAATGTGTTTCGCCACATGCATTCTGTACCTTCTTTAGATCTTTTTTTTTTGTGGTCTCTTTTTACCCTGGCCTTCCAAAAAAATGAGGCTCCATCCGTTTCACCCTGTCCTCAGCACTTTTTCAACCTCAGGGCTGACTTCAGCTGTATTTTGGTTTGGGGTATGGGTCTAATCTAAAATCCTCCCAGGTTTCATGAAAAATAGATGACTAGGTAGATAGGGAGCGAGAGAGCCTGTTCTGTCTTCTCCTGCCCCCTGCTTACCTGTGAAGAAAGCCTATTAGCCCCCCTCTTTGTTGGGCACTGGAAGATGCGTGCCTGAGATGAAGGCTTCAGGTTTATCTCTGCTGGCAGCACTGGCTGTTTGCTGAGGGGTCACGGCTGTTACCTGTTGGCTGGGCAAAAAAAGAGAAGATAAAGGTCTCAGGTCTGTCTTCTGCTCCACTGGGTTAATTTATTGTTTCCCCCACATTGTCCTTCGGACAAAACTGTGGTGCCATCTCCTGAAGTTAGGGGTGTCCCTGCCGGTGGAGGTGGCAGTCAGAGGAGCCCTGTGGGGATGCTCTCTCCCAAGAGCTCCTCTCTGTGCTGGTATTGAAGGTGTGAGGTTTGTATATGCTAACTAAAGTGCATTGAAAGTCTTTGTCTAGACAAGGCACACTGCCCTTGACACATGCTAAGTCTGTGTAGTTAAAGCCTCAGGTACTTAGCGTGTATGCTAACCTCGGGTGGTAAATCCAGGGCTAGACAAGCCCCCTGAGGAGGTGGTGGACAAGGTGGGGATTTCTTTGCATTAGTCTTTGCTTCAATCTCAGTCGGTGCCTGAATGCAGGACTGCTAATAAACAGTTGTAAACCCTGGATGCTTTTGCTCTTGTCAGCTCCTGTCTGAATAGGGTTTTTTTCATGACACATACTTGTTTGCTCATGTTTCTCTTTTAAGGAAAGCAGTTAAACTAGGCAATAACCACTAGTAATTCAGTGCTCTGTTAAGCATGTAATAAACCAAGCCCCAGATCCTTTGCTCTCAAGCCATTAGAGACTGTTGCCCTTTGTTTCTCCCTGTGGGGGGAGGAGGGAATAAATGGGGCACAGCCGACTTGTTTGATATGGGAAGGACAAAAGCGAGGCCAGAGAGGGGAGCAGTGCGATGCATTACCATCCTTCCCAAAAAGCACAGGTTCAAAACCTGGCCTTTGCTCTGTGCCTGTGATGGCAAATTTGTTTAAGGAAGAGATTCGAGCTCCGCATGGCTGGGGATGGATGAAGCATCGGGTCTCAGCTCACCCCCCTGAGCAAAGCTTTTCGATGCCAGTGTGGGTGCAGAGTGGAAACAAAGCGAAGGTTTTAACCAGTGTGTGGATGTGTTTAGGACAAGTGTCTTACAGAGTTCTGGGAAACAAAATTAAGTGCCTTCTTACCTCTAAATTGCCCTTTTAAGCCTCAAACCCAACCTCTGAAAATCAGTTTGCTCTTTTACAAGGACAGCGATTTCATGCCATTTCTCCACATGATTTTGGAAACTGCATTTCCAGAGAGGAGCTTTCTTACACATAGAGAGAACAAATTTTGGCAGAATGTTTCACTCCCTTCTAGCTTCAGACTTAGGAAAATGAACTCCGTCATAACTTTTCAAAGTGTGGGTTTAAGCAAAAGCTCTCAAGGCATTTCAGTGCTGCTTCTGATGCAGCTGTTAGTTTAAGAAATCTCTTTTTAAACTGGAGGTGGCTGGTAAATATATTCAGGAGGGAAAAATGCAGCACTGATCTGGATAAACTGTAGTTTAGCTGATACTCTGAGGCTGGTGGCAGGTAAAAAGACATCCTGTCAGAAAGATAAAAGGAGAAGGATTAGTTTAAATCTAAATATGTCTAATTTTTAGCAACCTTTCCTAAAATTTTCTGTTTCTGCAACTTATTTTACCAGCATTGCCGTCCAGGAGAGAACCATCGCTCCCTGCCACCTCACTTCAACTGCTTTGTTGTAATGCTTCTGGCTGTTCAAAATTTGATGTGACTTTTAGTGCAATTCACTGTAGCACATTTAGTATGCATGAATTTTGTTTCCCGGTCTTTTGGGTATAAAGAGGTGCCCAGTGGCTGCGTAAATGCCGAATGGCAGTGTGTAAGACTGTATGCATGAGGCAACTGATAGGGATGGGGCAGGGGAGTTGAGGGAGGAGAGCAGGTTGTCCCCAAGGGTCTGAGTTCATCTTGTTGGCTTGCAGCTTCCACATGAACTGCCACCGCATCCCGTCTCTGGTTCTGCGGGTTAGCCAATGTGATCATCCCCCTGAGACTGTGTGGGCATTACGGCCTTAAGAAATGGTTCATTTAATTCATCAGGATGCTAATAACATTTGGTGGGGGAAGCTTTAAATGTGGAGTGGCTGCCCTTGAAACCTGGAGCTTAGTCACTGTTTTCCTTGCTGGTTGTGCTTCTCCCTCCTGAATGTGGCTGGGGCTATCCGCTCCCTGTGCTGGAGTGATGCTCTCCCCTTGGGAGCAGCCTGCCCCTCTGCTTTGATTCAGGCTGTACTGCCCAGGAACCGCTTTCCAAAGAAGCGGAGGGTGTGGGAGAGCTGTGGGACACGCCAGGCTTATTATACCCACAGTTTCCCAGCCTGCCATGTTTGCCAGGTGAAGTCAAATTGGTTATCTATTCAGATTTTTCTCACCTTGTGAATGAATTGAGGTGTGTGTAAGGGTGTCTGTGGCCTTGTGCCATATTGTGAGCAGCAGGGGATGAAGAAGAAGCTGATATACATCTCCTCTCCAGCTTTATGCGTGCTGGTTGCTGCTGTATCCTTATTCAGCCTTTCAGGTGCTGGGTAATAATGCAGTGGTCCCTCTGGTAGCAGCAGGCAACAAATTCTAAAGATCAAAACTCTCCCACTCAGATAGCTGCAATTTTGAATGTACTCGCATAGCCTCTTTTTTTTCCCCCAGGAAAACCATGATCACATCTATTGCTCAAGCTGTTTTTTAAGGTTCCCTCCTCCCCTCCCACCCCTTGATCTGCAAGGAGGTGACAGTTGTGGGAGGATTGAGCCAAGTCTGTTTTTTAGGTATTAGGAGGCACTTAGAGGAGTTTCTGTTGAGCCCACCATCTGGCCAGAGATTCGTTTGCACTGGTTCCAGGGGAAAACTGTTCCGATATGGTGTGTATGGTACTAGCAGGCTGAAAAGGCAGTAAGGGGAAGGTATGGGCTGCTGTATGGTTACTTGAGGACAGTTTCTTAAAGATTTAATTGGATAATAAATAGCAGGTAGGCCAGAAAAGTGAGCAGATCTGTTTCTTGGAGGGATTGGTCCTGACCTCTGTAATGCACTGGGTGGGCAAAAGGCTCTAGTCTTTGCTTCTACATGGCAAATTCAATAACAGTGTAGATGCCTGAGTACTTAGGAATCGCTTACTTTCCTCCATTGATCTAGGCCCATCCCATGCAGAAATTGCTGAAAGCAGGTTATTTTCTTGATAAGAGTTTAAATTGCAGCAGATTTCCAGCTTGACCCCTTGAAGTGTTTGGATTGCTAGAACAAACTCAGGAGAGAAGACGCTCTTGCCCTCGGACACAGATCCTGTTTGTCCTGCTCTGCTGAATTTAACCTGCTGCCTTTCATGCTCTCCATGCTGGAATTGATTGAAGATTAGAGCCGGGGGGACACTACACACACTCCCACTCTGGGGCAGTGTGCTGGGGGGGGTTCATGTTTAGGCACCAGAAGGATGAAAGGATGCTTTGAAAAGATACTCCTTCATCTCACAGATAAGTGGCACTGAACAGGCGCAGGGACTGGAGGTTAATGCCCCTTTTACCCGTGTCTGTTTAAAGAAAGGCAGTTGTTTAGCTGAAATATACATCCACAGTTCATTTGTGTTTAAACTGAAATTACTGAGTAAAGAAATGCATCCTGGGAACAGATTAAGCCGTATGTTAGGAAAGGAGCACATTTCTCTCAAGCTGAGTTGACAGCAGCATGCTTAAGGGTTTTCTGTATTAAATATTTGATAAATCTCTACTAGACTTGAATTCTGTGTGGTTTTAATTACTTTGGATTTTTAAGCCTGTGGGATTCTGACATTTTTCTTCATCGTTACCCTGTTTCGTTGTGGAATGAGCACTTGGGTATAATTGGCCATAGCCACGTCCTGGTGATGGGCAGAGCCATCCCTGCAGAGCTGGCCATAAGGCTACATTTCCAGCTCTTGGATATCCAGAAAGCTCTGGTCCTGAAATTTGTTGCTTCAGAAATACTTGATTAACGTCATTGTGTTACTGTGAGGTTGGGCTTATTGCTACTTCCTATACTTTATTAAAAATCTATTATTAAAATTGCAGGCATGTATGTTTGCTGCTAATGAACCCCTCCTTTCTGTGCTATTGGCAGCAATTTGCTATAGTGTTGTTAGCAGCCAGTGCTTCCAGGGATGGTGGAGTGAGGAGGAAGGAGTGGTAGGGAGGCATTCACTCCTCCTGTTTTCTTTGAGATTTTATTTTATTTTATTTTATTTTATTTTATTTTATTTTATATAAAAATATTTAGAGTTGTTCTTTTATTAGGCTGGAGAGGGGCTGATTCTCCCTGTGCATTTTAAAGCGGAGTTCTGGATCTGCCTTTCCCATTGAGTTGGATTTGGAGGATATTTGCCTGTCTGTGGGCTGTAAGCATGTTGGTGCCACCGGCAGCTTTGCCTGTTTGCTTTCTTCCCCCCACTCTGAGCTGAGCAAAGGTCGGACCTTTTCACCTGCTCCTGTCTTTGCATTGCCAGTGTTTGGATAAACTTGTCTTGCCAGGGAGCCACAGGCACAGGCATTTCTGTAGGGCAGATGCACCCGTGTTATGCTAGGTAGTATGGTGGTGGTCTCAAAACACTGAATGTACATGGAGGTCAAGGGGAAAAGAAACCCAATCAAAACCTGGCATAAGCAGTTGCTTGTAGCTGTTTCAGACAGTCTGTTCTTGCTGCTGCTTTATCACTCACGTGTTTTGAGGTGGCAGACTCTGGACTGCAGAGGGTAAGGAAATAATAAATAGATCCACTCTAGAGAGAACTTGGTTTGCTTAGTCACAGTACGAGTATCTTTCTTAGCAAAAACATCAATTTTAAGGGAAAAGCACTGGTCCCATGTGAGCAGTTGGGATATTTTGTTGTGAGAAATCAACACATTCCTGTGCAAAGCAGAGTTGTTAAAAATACTTTCACCCGGCTAGGGGTGCAGGCTGGGGGTTAAGTTGACAGTCTCCCCGTTTCTCCTTATTTTGACCAGGTCTGCAGCTGTTTGTGTCTTGAGAAGCCCTTTCTGGAGATGTTTTTTTGTGATCCACCCCCCCCCCCCCCCCATGGTATCTTCTTGGTCTCTCACTTTCCATCCTTCAGAATATTACAGATTTGGGAAATTAATCTTTCTTTGGTATGTTTTCCAGAAGGTTGTAGGTATTAAAGAAATGCTGGAGACAGCTAAAACAAAAGACCTTCCCAGACAAAAAATGTAATACAAGCCATCTAAACAACTTGGTCTTCTCCGTCCTCCTGCAAGCAACCCTCCTATTCCCTCAGCCTCAAGACCTCCCTGAAGTCTCTCCCCTCTGGATTTGCCAGTGCTTGGTTGCATGTTAATCACCAGTAATAAAAAGCATGCTTAAGATCAGACGAGTGTCTAAAGGTACTTGTCCAGGCTGCGTGTCTCCTCTGTCTCTGCAGCTCTTTCCAGCAGTGTGTGGATGGAGTGATTCATCCTCCTCAGCTGCAGTGCTCACTTGCGGTCACTGGCTCTTCCATTTCCCTCTTACCTCCTGAACAGGTATCAGTGGGATCCACGTTTCTCAGGGAAGATCTGGCAGGTTGTGTATGATTGAGTAGAGGATGTGTTTGCTGTGTGCTGGTGAAACTTCAGCTAAAGGGCTCTGGCTCATTCTCCTCCTTACTCTGAGACCACATGTGTTCTAAGAGGACTCTGCTGCTATGGACACCCATGGTAAAGATGGTCCCAGCGTGGGTACGGTCATAGGGGCATGGTCAAATAACTGATTAGGGTGGATCTGCATCGAGGCTTATGTTAGCCCTGGGTGACCCTCTGGCTGACCGCAGATTTGAAAGCTTAAGCTCAGGTGGGAGAGCCTGGTGGTGCCGTCTTTTCCTCCGTCACCTGTCTCTGCCAGTGCTTATCAGCACCTTGGCGTGGCCCAATGCCGGTTTAACTCCTTGTCAATTCATCTCAGTTATACAAGTCATCTGCTGACAAAACAAAGATCTGGGTCACTGCTCTTAAAATAGATGCAGCATTGGGCAAATTGTTCAAGCAAGCTCTCCTTTCCTCTGAGAAGGCAATGTTAACCCAACCTTACAGGTATACCCCTAACAGGCACAGCATCCTTCCGCAGAGGCCCCATCAATTTAGCAACACTTGCTTAATGCCCTTCTAAAATGCAGTGTCCAGCTGTTTGCACAATGTCTGACTTGTGCTTGCAGGGGTAAGTTGGGTTTTTTCTTTATATTAACACAGATATATGCATCAATATGAACTGCTTTTTTTGAGGTGGTCTTTGCAAATCTTTCTTTGTGCTTTGGTGCCTGCAAGTGTGGTGTAGTTAACTTTAATGCATAAAAGCAGTGATAAATGTTATCTGTACAAGCTGATTATTGCCCTTGCTTAGAGGCAGAATTTACTGGTGCCAATTTCATCTTGATAATAGTCACCCAGTAACTGCTTTGAACACCCTGTGCCAAGCCCATGTGCGTGTGTGCAACTAGTCAAGGTTAATTTACTCATGAAATCCGGTTTTAAGGTCACAGCTGGGCCTCTGCAGACTCTGATCCTGAGTTTATAAGACTTGCTGCACTATGTGCCTTTCTGCCAAAGTCCTGCAAACTTCCTGGACCTGGGCTGCAAAATGTGCTGCCTGGTTGGTTTATTCTGCTCGTCTAGGGGATTTCTACTCTGAAGAGGGCTGCCATCCCTGGGAGTGGGGCTGGAAAACACACCGATTGAAAAAGGGGAACTGGAAAGTAGGATGTTGGTTCTTTTTGCTCGTCAGAGTCTACCTCTGTCTGTGTGTACTGACTTCACTGTGGGCATGGAAAGCACGGTAGCCAGTGATCTGATAAATTGGGAAGTCTGGGTGGAATTTCCAGTTGTGAGGCAAATGGAGTGAAGTATGGGTTGGTGTCCCATGAATGGGTTCCCTGCTTGACCCCATCCCAGTCTGGGCTGGGAGTAGCAGAAAAGTCCATGTAATGGCAGGGGAGGTGTCAGTTTTCTACTAAGTACCGAGTCATAGAGTCATTGTGGTTGGAAAAGATCTTTAAGATTGAGTCCAACTGTTAACTTAGCACTGCCAAATCACGCCATAGAAAACATGGTATGTTTTTGAGGGGCAGTGCTTTGGCAGCATAAGCCCTCATAATTCTTTCCATGCCCTTTCGGTATTGTTATATTTGTAATATTTGCTTTGTGTTTGGGTTATACCCCAAGGAGACTAGACAAGATTGTGGACAGGGTCTTGCTATCATGTGAAGTCATCAGCACAAATTGTGCACCCCCCTCAAGACTCTGTGGGAGCAGATGCCTTAAAGATGGATCTAACAAAACCAGACTACTGACCAGAGAGCCATGTATGCAGGCAGGGAAAGTACTGGTGAGAGTTGTGTGCACAGGATTGTAACTGGAGTTTAAGACGTACCTTTTGGCAACAGGAAAACACTCTCTGTGAGGAGTCTGTAGCCATAAAACAGCAACGTGACCACCCGCGTCACAAAATATAGGGAATGCTGGTGGTGTTTCTGTAGTGTGTTAGTAAGAGCACTTGGCTAGCTAGGAACTGGGATTCAAGCTCTTTCTCTGGGATGTCATTCCTCGTCTCCGACCCCCGAAGGCTAATCCAGCTGCTGTGCTGTAGGAAAGTCTTGGTAGAATTGATCCCTCTCTCTTACTGAAATTGTTTTACTTTGTACAAATAAATGATTGGTTTGGGAAGGAGATGATACGATTCTTATGGCTTTGTGTCATATGTCATCACATACAGTGTTTTGAGTCCCAAATCTGCATGTCTAAAAGTATTGGAATACTATGTAGGTGAAAACCAGGATGACCCTTCCCCATGATATATTTGCAGGAAAAAAGAGTGCGTCAGCACTGCTGAGGGTGAGACGGGAGGCCAGGCTCAACTGAGGAGTTGCTGCTGATAGGTACCAGTTTTACCACCACCAAGGAGCAGAGGAAGTCGAATACCTCTATAGATACTGTGCTCAATGGGAACAGAAAGCTCCCTCTTTTATCAGGCCTGTATGTCCCCAGTGGTTTGTAAGTCCAAGCCATCTCTTGCCTATCAGCTAGGAACAAACCATTTCCTTTCACAGACTAGAGGAAAAACCAAGGAACAGTGTGGTAACTATTAATAATGTTTCTCTACTTTCCTGTGATAAAGGGTTGGCTTTGTTTCTTTTTCCCTTGATGATGAGAAAGCAGAAGTGCCAGGCAGGGATTTTAAACTGCCTGCTCCAAGGAGCACTGCTACTTTGGAAATTAACTCTTTCCCCTTGCCATGCTGCCACTGGGGTTAATCCGGACCTGAAGCCTAGCATTTGCCTTTTCATTTTGGATTCTTCCCACTCCCAAATCACAAATCTAATCAAGTTAAACAGAAATTAAAGATGCTAACTGGGAGAAGGCTTTGTAACTGCTTTCCTAAGGAGGCTGATGCTCGTCCTGGTGTAGCTTTTTGTCAGTGATGCATTGGGAGCACAAAACTGTTAGCTGTTGTCCATCTCGGATCATTGTCAGGAAGATGGACTGAATGGGGATCAAAAATTGTTTCAGGTGATTGTCACCCTTTTTATTTGAGCTCTTTTTCAAGGTTTGCTTTACTGAGTAGGCTTGGTAAACCAATATGACCTTCAGGTGCTGCTGAACCTTCATTTGGGAGCCAAGCTCTGGGCTTGAATGTTTGGTTCAGAAAGGTTGAAGATTGAGACTGAGAAAGATTTGATGGCGTGTGAGTGTGTTTATGAGATCAGGCCCAAAGTAATTCACTTGACGATACTGAAGTACCGCAATGCACAGAGTAGCATTTTTCAGGGCGATGCTGTACACTTCAGTTCCTTGCTGTATCTTTAGAAAATAGTTCTCTCTCTATTCAGTATTCCTTTTAAAAAATTAAATTGGCCCTAGAATGGTTTCTTTTTAGGTCTGGGGTGAAATATTCACGTAGGCTAGAAAAAAGCGAAAAGGAAATAGAAGCTTGCTGGAATGCTCTTGTTGCTTGTGCTCTGCTTTTAGCTTTTCTTCTCTTTACCGGAAACATTGAGCTAAACCTTAACCAGGGCTTGATGGTGAAATCACATGAAGTGCTAATTTTGACTCGAAAGGTAAGATGACAAAAGGAAGATGAATAGAAGGGTGGACGTAATGCAAAGAGGTTGAATTAGTATATTGAGTTAAAGCCATGTGTGGAATATTCTTACTCCAGAGTTTCATGCAACTTCTGACCAAGAACTCCGGCTGCTGTGGTTTTTCTTGGTCTACTCTGTGTCGTTAACCATGAATTTTTCAGTGTTTGAGAGAGCTGTGTGTGTACTGCACATCAGAATAGTATAAATCATGCATGTTAACATACTAAAGAGATAATGCTAACTGTTCTAGTTGGCTGCTAGCATCTTGAAAACCAGGACTTCTGGATCAGTGCCCTCCCTGCAATGTATGGAGCTGTGACAGCTGTCCCTTGGACATACGTGTGTGTATTAAGTTTTAGTTCCTATATCAATTAGTAGCTTTATGCAAATCTTGATCAGGTTGATAAAAGGCAAAAAAGGATCCTGTCTAATACAGCTTACGGTGAAAGTGGCACAGTAAGTTCCTCCTGCATGAACAGCAGTCCCCTGATGCATCAGGGAGACCTGATTATACAACAGGACTAATCAGCTCTGGATGCTGCCATGAATTATGGGTTGGCTTAAGTGCTGCGATACACATTTCTGCCTTAAATTGGCGGCAGAAGCAAAACAGAAAACCAGAACAGAAAGCCCAAATGTCGGCAAGGCTTATCTTCTTTACGTCTCTATCAGGGTTAAAGAAGCGGTTTCCTAATGTAATTATAACCTGTCTCTTCAATGCAGGCTAGCAAGACTAAACCAGGTTATATTGAAACTTTACTGCATAGTGTTACACAACTGTGCTTATTTAAATGTGGCTATTTTCATGGTATGCACTGAGCCTGATGTGGGCCATGGATAAAGAGTGTTGACCCACCAAAACATAGCTGAATAGAGGAACAGTGTTTGTAGAAGTTTGCACTTAGGGCAGAAAGAAAGCGAAAACTAATGAATGTTGAGAGAAAAAAAATCCTATCTGCCTGGTGTGTTTGTGGCTTACCTTGGTGGCACTATGGTTAAGAGCAGAATAGGTGCTTCTGGGTGATTCATCTGACCCATCTTGAGACCCTGATCAAAAAGTGACTAGCTGAAACTAGCAGATAAGTGCAGTGAATTAGGACAGATGTGTTCCCTCCCTTCATCTCCATAATTTCCCAAACTCAGGTTGCTTGTGAAGATGAGGAGGGTGACTTTGGTCTACCCCTGGTAATTTCCCAAACCAAGTCCACAGCTATTAGTTGAGTTTGGAGGAGAACTGTGCTTGGGAGGTGATGGTTCAGACCAAGTGGCTTTCGGAAGTATGGTACAGTGCTGGCTCTCGAGTACTCAGCTGTTTCTTAGATATGCAAATCTGCTCCCTCTGATTTGGCTGGGAGAGCTGGGTGTCTGCATCTCCTCATGATGAGATTGTTTGTTTGTTTATCTGCATGGGGTTTTCAACATTATAAATTCCCAGTATAATTACAATAATAGATGGCATGGTTATTTCACAAACAGTGTGCCCTCTGCCGTGATCAGCTGCTCCACTCGAGAGCCTACGTGCCCTTCCACAGCTTCCTGCCCTCTTGCCATCTTTGTATTCCAGTTGTTCCAGCTTTCCCCTCCTTGGAAACAGCAGAGGTTTTCACACATGTAAAAAATGATAATAAAGGGACGCGCAGAACGTGATCTAGCGAGGAGGAAATTATTAACGCATTCGTAAGAAGCAGCGCTCTGTTGCCTTATGTCTGGGAGCACTGGGTGACGCAGCCCCGTGACGTGCTAGGTGTGTCCGTGGAGGAGAGCTGGCACTTACCTTGCAAATAATTACAGCCTAAGCAAGCTTAGAGAAGGGGCGGAGTGCAGGGAATAGTTCAGTTTGAGGATTTATTGTACAAGGAGGTTGGCTTTACTTGCTATCTTTTCTTCCAGGGTTTTACCCTTGCAGGCTTCAAGTCACGAAGTAAGGGGACGCTGCCACCCTTACACTGTTCTTGGGATGGGACTCTCAAACTTTAACCCCCAGAATTTAAACGTGGCTGTTTCTCAGGCATTCCCTTGAGCGGAAACATCAGCAGGGAGAGCTGGGCTCTTCTCCTCTGCCATGTTGGTACTCACTAGGGCTCTGGGTCAGCTGGAAACTGTTATCTTTGGAGTCGGAGCCCTCGTAAACACACAAAACCTGGATTAAAAATGTTGGAGTGGAGCACTGAAGGGAGGTCCCTCAAGTCTCACCTGCACTGTGAAGACAATCATGTAGGTCTCTTTCCCCAGAGTACAGCTTGGCCCGAATGAATGGTTGTAATACTGCTGATCACAAACACCCCACAGCTTCTTGTTTCCCTTGAACAGGCCCACAGCTTGCAGCTTTGTCTTGAGAAGTTTCAGTTCTATGCTACTGCTCTTGAAGAAACATCACAGGGCCCAAAAAGCTATAGGAAAACCTTTGCCCTTTCTCTTCCCTCCTCCTCCCAGCCCTTTTTCTGTGGGATAGTGGATGTACCAGCCAGTGCAATACCAAATTCACTTTTGGTTATTGTTGTTTCTTGATGGGAGGTCAAATCAAGATGCAGAAGCCCCACATCAGAAAACCGATAAATCATTTACCTGGAGGCTGTAGTAAAGGTGTGCAAATTTCTTGATAGGTTTTCCCCTGAGATTGCATTTTGGCTGTGCAGCCCTTTTATTTGTTTGAACCAGGGATGCTCCCTCCTAATGTTTGCTGTTTTTTCCCTTTGCAAGCTGAACATCCCTCAGGTGTGCAGCTGAGCCAGCCTTGGGTGGGTGGGACGGAAGGCAAGAGGAGGACAAGTGTATGCAGGAAAAGACATATTCTAGATTCCTGCTGTGGAGGTGAGTAATCGCTGGAGGATAAAGCGAAACAGGAGAGTTACAGACACAGTTTTAGCTCGCAGCCCTTTTCCCCACCCGAGAGCTGTGTGCCTTTTTGTTATTAAGGTCTACAGAGCTGAGCCACAAGGTTGCAGAAAAAGTTGTGGGCTGTTTTTTGATGGTGTTGGAAAAAACTTTGCAAACTACCCTACAGTTTTTCTCTTTTTGGAAAGGTGATGTGTAGCCAAATGGCAAATACGGGATTGCCTGTGAGAGGGACTGTGTAATCGTTGCACAGGAGGTGAGGGTACTTGTGTACTGTCTGGGTATGAGGATATCAAAAAACCATAATGTGGTTTTGTAGGTCTAAGTTTGAGTATGTAGTGCTTTGGGAACACAAGGCAGAACTGAAGCCCAGTTCAGTGAGGCACAGTCACCCAGGCTGGCAATGCTAAAGGTTTTGTGTATGAGGCCATGAACAATGGCTCTAAATGTGATGCTATTGATTTTCTTTCCTGCAGTGTTTCATAGATACTGTGCAGTTTAACTCAGCTTTTAACCTTGCATGCAGGTTGAAGCATGAGGCTTCTCCCCTTGCATCAGGTTGCTCACTCAGTGGAAAAAAAGCCAACGAAAATCAAAACCCAACTGCTCTACAGCCCACATCCCATCGGTACACGAAAACATGCTCATTCTGCTGTCAAAAGGGGTGGAAACCCTCCAGGGTGGTCCGCGTGAGGTCTTGCACTATATTGTGCTGCCTGGACCCTCAGGCTGCAATCTTAGATGGCTTCGTTTCTCACCTGGATCAGTATAGCATCTGTTTGGACCCAGAAGGGCTTTGTAGTACAGCCTGGCTCTGTTAGTTAAGTTTCAGACTGCATGAGGTACTCGGTGCTTGCCTTGAAAGGTGGCTGTAGAGTGCTCTGAATAGAAATTTTATAGCTAAGACTTGTTTTCCACCACAAGGTTACTATTTCACTGAATATCACATTGCATATTCATTAAAAAACCATAAAGTCCAGTGTGGGAGGTTCATACATTCTCCATACTTTTGTAATGTTCTGATTTTTCTGGGCGTGCAGGTGTCTCATTTACATTCCTAGAAACACAGCCTTCATGTTTCCTTTAAAGTCAGGGTTTCTGATCTGTTGTACTTAGTTAGCTTAAGGCAGCCTTGGCACCACTCAGGAACACCTTTGAGAGGGGATTGTTTCACAACTGCAGGAGCTGATGTCATGGCAGTACGAGCAAAAGGAAAACCATCAGAAGTGTCACTGTGTGAGCTGGGTTTCTCCTGTGCTGTGTCATTGTGAGTGTGGCTTTTTGTATGTTGAGTTTCTGTCACTGCATGTCTTGACTTGTGTCCACGTGTTGTACTGTGTCTCTTGTACAGCTGACCTCTTGCGCAGGTTATTGTGCAGTTTCTGCTCCCAGTTGCACAGATCTGGATTTGGTTGGTGCTACCCTCCCCTATCTGACCTATTAATTGCTGTTTCATATGGACCAGCAAATACTAAGGAGCATCCTGGCTGCTTCTTGCCTGTGCCTTGCCTGCTTATAGCCATCTGGCAGCTGGAGATATTGTGTGTAATTAGAAGTATCCCAGAATGGTACACCTCAAAGTGTAATCAGTGTCTGTGTAGGGGCAGTTGGGACATGTGAGACCTGTGCTCTCTGCAGATTGACCCACATAAAACAGAACTACAAAAGAAATCCACAATGTGCAAGTGTCTGTCTTTGTATTTTACACCTCTGTGTGCTTATACTTCTGCTTGAGATCAAGTTATCAGCGTAGGTGTCTAATTGGAAGCATTGCTAAAAGATTCTAATATTGAATGTGACTCTCTAATACTCTAATACTGAAGTTGAGCTCCTCCAGAAACCAAATTCTTTCATTTTGTGATGGAAAGATTTTAAACAAGGGCAAGCCCTGGGTATGTTTGTGTCTTTTTTTGTATTTTTAGGAAACATTAAAAAAAAAAAAAGTAGTTTTATGTAAGTTAAATGAAAATTAGTTCTATGTAAATTAGTTGTAGCCATTAGGATGCTGGTAGGTTGTTCCTGTGCTGCCAGACAGCGTAGCCATGGTCCAGCCATTGCACTTGAGTTCTTTGCGTTCTGGCAGCACTTGCAGTTTAGCTCTTGGGATCCTTTGGTGTGCAGAACTCCACGTGGTGGGAAGGCATGAACGTGGGTTCTCTGCTGAAAAATCATTCGATTGATCCTTCCCTCTTCCCCCCCAATCCTGCTGTGGAAAAGTACAAACAGGCACTTCTGGTGGCTGTTTGTTTGCCTTGCAGAGGTTTGACTGCAAAACCCGCTCTGAAATTATGTTCCTTGAAAGCCTTCTGGAGAATGGTGTGCTCAAGCCAGAAAGGTCTTGTTTTACAGCCCTGCTTCCATGGAAGAAATTGAAGTATAGAAAAAATACAGCTTAAATGCCTCAGATATTTATTTTGCCCTTTCATTACACAAGCCTCCCCTCCCTCCTTCGGCTGGGAGGTCAGGGCATATTTGTGTGTGTGTGGCTGTGCTTTAAGGGGAGAACCCTGCTGCACAGGCACTTGCGGGCCTCCTCTGGGCTCTGGCCCCTTTATTGTTTTAACAATTAATCTTTCACCATTTATAATGGTGAAATAATATATATTAATGTAATGTACAATATAATTAATGTACAATAATAAATACACCCTTCTCTCTTCCCTCCTCCTTTCCCCCCCAGATTCTCAGGAATCTCTGCTCGATTACTTATCTCCAAGCTTGCACAAATAAGTCCTCCAGTGATATCTAGCCAAATGAAACCTTGGAGGGATGTGTTTGACCTTGGTTTGTGCAGTCACTGTACCTTACCCACTTGTCCTGAAGACAGAAAAGAATGTTGACATTCGCGATGTGAAAATAAATATTTGAAGATAGGTTTTGGTCTGTCAGCATAAACAAAATCCTTCTCTTGTTTGCATTTTCAGGGTCTATATTGTAGCCTTTGCAATGCTAGCCTGTATCATTGAAAGCCTTTCATAGGACACATTTTAAGTTTAGAGTTAAAACCAGAAAACAAACAAGAAGTGAAACTCCTCTGCTCCTATAATTGCTTCTATTCGTTTCTTCGTCCTAAATTCCACATATATTTTTTTCCTTTTATGTTTTTGCATATCCCCACAATGACTGGGATGTTTGCTGTCCCTCTTGGGTAGCTCAGACCCATGCCCCAGCCCTTGCTTTCTTGGGAAGCCTTAGTTTGAAGTAAAATTTGAGAACTCCGGTAGACTGCTAAGGGAGAATCAGAAGGCTTGCTTTGTGTTAGAGCTCCCACCTTCCTTCCTAGCTGTGGAAGTAAATGGAAGACTTGTTTTGGTGACCTGATGTGTTTGCCTGAATGCCTTCCTTTTCACTGATGGATGGAAGGACAGGCTTTTGTAGCTCTGTGTTAACAGTGAGCCATGGGAACTGTAGTTCCCAGAGCAGGACTTGTAACAGCAGGAAAGGAGTAGAAGCCAAAATATCTACATTTTATTCCATGTGTGTGCAGCTGCTCCAGGAAGCTTCAAGATGGGAAAAATCTGAGATTCAAGGATACCGAGTTGGTAGCTTTTTTCTTGCATGTTTCTAGGTACTGTTCAGCTTTCCTCTCCTCATTTTCTCTGCCTTGTTGAAAGAGTGTAAGCGCTTGTCTTAGACCATTCACCAACCATTATAACTACCTAAGAAAGTAAGAAATAACATGGTGAATTTGGAGTGGTCCAGATTTGTTTGCCTGAGGCTGAACAGGGAATCATGTAGTGGGCTCTAGGGGAGAAACCTCTTGCAAAGAAAATGGTTCCTCAAGAGGTGGTGCTAATTTCTCTAAGTGCAGTTTGCACCAGATGAGGATGTCTGTACCAGTGAGGTGCAGTGTCTCCCAGGCACCCAGGAGAGGTGTGCCAATGGGAATGGGCTTTTATGGATAGAGATGTGAGAGTGCCTCCCACAACTCTCCAACTAATAGTGCAAAGTTTCCTCTGGAGATTTTGCTGTAAAGACTGAAGGGGACCAGAAACATTTGGCCTTGGGTCAAAATGCTGAGATTATTGTTCTACTTGTTGTGCTTTTATTTTATTTCTAAAGCCAAGGTGAGATTGGTGCTGATCTGTAGTATGTTGTCGGTTGTTTTCTATGTCCTTCTGAAGCTACTGTACCTGCCAGTACTGTTGCAGACCATCAGGATTCTGTTAGCTCCAGAGAAGACTATAAAAGAGCAATTGTTGGTATTGATTTGTGCACGGAGAGTTCTCTGTCAGTCTGTGTTGCATGCAACGACCAGATCTGGTTTTGATCTGATTAGCTTGATTATAGCTTGAGGTGGAAAAGCTGAAAACTGCCTGGAAGCCTCTTTGCCATCCTTTGTTTTCCTTGATTGCTTCAAAATACTGTTGCTTTTTCTTGGAGTTCATTGGGAACCCTTTCCCTGCCCTCTCTAGAAAGGGACTGCCCTGTTTGGTGCGGTGTTTGTAGAAAATCTAACGCCGACAGGCAGTAATAGATTTAAACAACTTTCCTTGAAACCTCTTTGTCATTGTTGGCCTTCCTGGCAGGCTGATTGTATTCTGCAGAGCAGAGGCCTGGAGTCAGATTTCACGTTTTGGTTAATTTGCAGGTCATTTAGAGCTAAGGGTATTGCAGGGAGAAGACAGCAAAACTGTGTGAAAAACATGAGCTTCAGTCGCTTGAGGTTTGTTTTTGTGCTTATCCAGAGGATTCCTGCCTTTCCTGGCTTTTCAGTTCATGCCCTAAAAATCACTGAACTCTTGATGAAGAGGTAAACGTGAAGTCAACAGCTTGGCTTCCTTGATAGTGTTTGTTTGAAAGAAGATTTTAACTTTTAATGGTTTAAGAGGTGAAAGTGTAACCAATCCTTTCTAATGGTACTTCCACCTCCTCGCTGGTGGCCTGTGCCCCGTGGTGTCCTACCCAGAGGTGGTCCCCTGATGGGACGAAGACCCTGACGGTGGTCCTTAAGATGAAGAACGCTCCATGTAGGGCTCCATACGCCCTATAGCTTTGCTCTAGTCTCTTGTTCTAGCTCTGTTCTGCCAATAGTAAATAATTGGGGTGATTCTTCATTGATTGGGAGGCCAAAGAAGGCACCAGCTGCTTTCTGTTCAGATTACAGATCACCTAACTCCTGATGCATATGCACTTTGAAATGTTAGCACCTTAAACTCACACCATGTCTTTTTTGCTTATTCTGCTCACTATCAAGGTGGAAGCAAGGCACAAAAAGTAAGCACCGACTAAAGTTAAGAGTTGTGATTCAGTGAGGTTATCTGTTCGTTCCAGTGCAATATTAACCTTGTAATGGTCTTTTGGATAAACAATTGCTGGGAACGGTTCAGGAGTCTGATCGCTTTAGCCAAATCCGTGGTTGGAAAGAATGACAGACAAGAGGACAGAGCTGGGGTTTGCTAAGCTGCTTTGGTTTCCTGGAGAACGATGCCTGGTTAATCCATCACTGCTGTGGGGTGCCTGGGTGTCCCCCAGGACGGGGTGCAGGGAATTTGCATGGGTCGCCAGGCAGCACGGCTAGAGCAGAATGGGTCTGAAGCAGGAAAGCCTCTGCTCTGAAACAGTGGCATCAGGGTGGCAGCGCCTGGTCAGAGCTGCGTCAGTATCTTACTGATGTAGAACATGCTCCCTTTGAGAAGAGGCAAGGGAAAGCTTATGTGACAGCGTTAGAGGCAGCAGTTAGGAAGGAAAGACTGACAAATTTGCCTTTCGTCAGCCAGAGCCAGGAAAAGCCATTATTAACTATTAGAGAAGCAACTGGTTCTGAGCTGCATCCATGGCATGTAGACCTTTTTTCAGGTACTGGCAGCTCAGCCTGCTGGCGCTGGGGGATTGCATCTCACTGATGGGGTGCAATCTGTTTTCCCGTTGCTCTCGGGTTTTTCTGTATTGGGGTAAGGGGCAGGACCTGGGGTAAGTTGAAAAGCGGTTGTTGGCCTGTGAGATCTTGCTGGTGCCATGTGTGCTTGTGGCTTTCGTCTGCATGGGTTTTGGGGCTCTGATTTGACCTAGGGAAGACAAATTGAATCAGCCTGTGTGCTCCTTAAAGCACTTCTGTATGTGGTTTTAATTTGCTTTTCCAAAAGAGTAAGTGTTGGTCCATTTTAGCCTGCTAATTATTTTTCCTTTTAGTGTAGTGACGGCCTGAGTTTTTCAAAACTAGTCCACTGAGAGGAAAAAAAACGGAAGCATTTAGGCAAATGAAGGCTTCAGCAGCTTAGTGCTTGTCTACATGGGGAAGTTAGTGCGCAGTAAGCTAGGGTGTGAATTTACAGCACGCTAGCTGCTCTGCACTAACTCCCCCTGTGGATGCTGAGTGTGCACTAAGAGCGCCTGTTGTGCAGGTTAATTTAGTCCGCTGAGAGAAAGTGTGCTGAAAATTCACACTGTCGCTTCCTCCACCCTGACTTTCCCATGTAGACAAGCCCTTAGTAAGTGTAGGCTAAAATGTCGTTGTTCAGAGGTGTGGTTTGAATTCTCTTTCCCCCCTTTTTTGTTTGTTTCTTCCTCTCCTCCCTTTTTCTTTCCTCTCTTTTCTCTCATCAGTGCAGATTAAATGTTACTGGGGCTTTGTCATCCTGGTGAAGACTCTCTGTAGGTACAAATTTGGGGGGAAGGAGGGAATGACTTCAGAGGGAGGCCTGAAGGAGTATCACATGCACGTGTAAACTGGTTCTGGACCAGATGCAGAAAGGGGCATGTCCTCCAAAGCATAAGGTGGATTTGACTCTGCCAAAACAACATAACCAAAAGCTAGAAAGCATCGTGATTTGGAGGAATGTACTTCTGCTTGCTTAGAAGATGAGGAGCTATTTATGCATGAAACTGTAGGTTTTGTAGATTTATTATTAAATATGTTTAATCTTCAGCAGTTAGAGATCCCATAAAAGAGTTCTTAAACAAGTAGAGGCAGTAATTCTCTTACTGATTCCTGAGATACCGGGGTAGATTAGTGTTGTGGAAACAAATTAATTTTTTTATAGGTTGTACTCACTGGTGGTTATTTCCCTCGTCACCTCTCACTGCCTGTTATCTCAGTTCATTTCCTCTTGGGAGGCAGGAAACATGAGAAGGAAAATTGTATGATCTGGTACAAAATGTGGAGCCCTCAGTCGTTTTGGTTTTTAGGTACAGGCTAGCATATGGAATTGTGGCTGTGTCTTACTGATCTTTTTCAGTCTAGGTTTTGGAGAAATAGGTGGTTCTGACTTAGGTGACCTAAGTGATGGAATGAAAATGGGTGTTTCTTCCTCTTAGTTGGGAGGGCGAGAAGGCACGGTTCCGCACATATGTGAAAATGAGCCACTCCTTTTCAGCTCATCTCACTGTGCTAAAATAAACCCAGTCAAATGGGTGAAATGGGTCAGGTACAGTGTTATGCCGTGCTGGTTCTTTGGATATGTATCTTGGTTCATGGTGGAGTTTCACAGAACACTCTTCCAACTTGTCTGCCCCAGCCCTGATGAGAAGGGAGGTACAGGCGTGAGCACTCACATACAATTCATGCACATGTCATCATACTGGATGCAGCCCCTTTCATCCAGTGTTTACAAATTGAAGGAGAATGAGCAGTTGGGAGGTGAAAGAGAAATGCCAGGGCTGTCTTGGTTAGGAGATCTTGTTTTAAGGATGTGCACAAACACTCACTGAATTATAGAAAACATAGTCTAGGTTCGGGGCTTGGCTGTGTATTGCAAATCCTCCCCACAGGCCCCATCGATGCTGCCTTAATGATCCACCGCTGTCTTAATGGTCCACCGTTGTAATAGCGTAGAGGCACCGCCATAAGGGATGGAGGATGTGTGTTGCTCATCTTCCCCATCCCTATTGGTGCAGTGCTTAAAATCAAAGCAATTATATCAACCTCTTTACAATGGAGTCTGTGTTGTTATTGATGCAGTTTGTCTTTAAAGCACAGAAATTACAGTGGTGGTTTCTGCTTGGTGTCCTGGCTGATGCAGCCCTGAGTTTCTGAAGCTTGCTTTGGCCTCCTGTAGCAGAGATCATGAGCTGTAAACGTGGGTGTGCCACCACTTTGGGGTGTTCTGACTTAGTTCTTCCTGGCTCTGTTTCTTGTCTGCCGCAGTATATCAGCTGGTGGTTTGTCAGCCTGTAAACATGTATTTCTTTATTTTATAGAGAGTTTATAAAACACAGGAAAAAGTTCCTGTTGGGTTCAGGAAGAATAAACCAGCCCTCAACAGATCTCTGCAGAGGAGCAGGAGTTGTGGCTTATATTGTAATTGTAGCATATTGTTGATGGATTTTATTTAAACAATAAAAAAAACCAACCCCCAAAACCGACAAAAAAAAGCATTGCAAGCTGGTAGGTGCTGCAATTTCCCTTCCAAATTCAACTGATTTGTGCCCTTTTCTCTTGCCTGATGTAACCTCGCTTAAATTGCTTTAAGCAATTTTTGTTTTCTTTTTTTTAATCTGTCTGGTCATTTCCTTTCTTTTCTGGCATCTGCGGTGGGAATATGTCTCTATTTAGCCCCTCCTCCCCTCCTTTCCATTTTTGGGAGACCCTTCTCCTATAAATGTTCCCAGTGCTGGCTTCCCTGGGCCGCTGCTCCTGGCCGTGCCAAGCAGTGAACAAAGCTGAACTTTAGCAGTCTCTCGGCTTTCCAGTCGCCTGCCAGCTTCCGAATAGTGGCTGGGGAGACTGATGAGGCACTGTTCACGTCCCTCCTGCTTTGCTGCTCTTTGGCAAGGCAAGGCCGCCCACTGGGACAGTGCCCTCCTGGGCTTATAAAGATATTACTCGCCTTCTTTTAGCCCGGGTTTGGGTTTGAGTGACTCCCTTTATAGCTAGTGGGGCACAGAGGTGGGATTGTGCTGTGGCTGAAAGCTCAGGCTCTGCTGAGGTTGGGGTGCTTGCACTGAAGTCCTCCTTGTTTTTTATGGGTGGGATGAATTCTTCAGAGCATTGCTTCTTCCCTTTGAGCATCAAACACCTGAACACAAGTAAGGAGGACAAGAGAAGGAAAATGGGACCCTCCGCATGTAGCTGGGAGGTGCAGGAGGTGTGGAGCAGCAGGAGCCGTGGCAAAGCCTCACTGTGTGGGGGACGGGCAGCTCTGCGTGGAGGGAGGACTCGAAGGTGACAGAGATAAGGCTTGGATCCTAGTAACCCGACTAATAAAGGACTTATTCCAGCCTTAATAAGCTCCTTGGACAGATGGATTCTGTTGGACAGATGGATTTAATCTGGGAAAATGATTACGTGGCTTTTGTACTCATTAGTATTTCTGCTCTTGGTATTTATGCATTAATATTCTTGCAGTAGGTTGGTGAAAATAGGGTTGTGTAAACCTGAACTGCTTTCTGCTTGCAGCAGTGGGGCAAGATGCTTTTGTGCTCCCTTTCCTACCCAGTACGTGGTGAATACGTGTGCTTGTGTGTATAGACTCTATGTATTCCTAGGATTCTTGCGTGACTGAGGTGCAAACTCTTATTTTGATATGGCTGTGAAACCCCGTGTCCCCTGAAGGTGCAGCTGTAAGTGATTTTCCAAGCAGGAATATTCTGTCCGCATCTCGTGTGCAGCCACCTTTTTGAAGGAGACTTAGCAGCTCTTTGAGGTAGTGAGGGAGATCAAAGTTGGGACTGTTGGGTTGTCCTTATATTCCCAGTAACATCATAGGCAGCAGGGTGGACCAGAGGGTAGCTAAATTGCTTCATGGTGTTCATATAGTAGAGGAAGGCACTTGCACCGAAGTGGGTGTGTAATAGGAGAATAATTAATGTTAGGACAGAGGGTGCTAATAAGCATCAATCTTTCCCTGAATTTTATTGAAAGTAAGAGGCTATAGAAGCACAGAGTGAGAAAGAACATGCCAAACTGTTGGGACTTCTTGTTTTCATTGCCCTAAGTGGAGAGGTACTTAATTTTAAGCACTCAATTTTCCCATTATGGATGGGTGTCATTTGCAGCTCTGGACTGGCTGGGGATGTTTGAAGTAGCTGGGGCATGATGAAATTTTAAGTGAAGGCAGAAACCAAAACTTACAGTGGAAACTTTCTTCATATATTTCATTTTTTACTGCCAGAGCCAGTGGAAAAGGGCTGGGGGGCAGAGGGGAAGGGAGTAAGAATGATTTCCATGGATTGTTCAGCGAGTGCGTGAGTGGGTGTTTTAATGGGGAAAACAAACAAACAGAAAAGTTTATTTCTCAAGGTTTATAAACCTACTCTGCTATAAACCCGAGTGGTGTTTGCCAGATATTTATTTTCTTCCTCCTCAGCCCTTCATTTTCCTTTAAGTGCTTTACCAATGCTATCTCTTGCAGAGAATTAGCTCAGGGATTGTGATCCCAGTTTTGCAGGCTTTGGAGGAACAGCCATTCATGGCGGGAGGCAGTGGTGTGACTTGCTGTGGAAGTCTGGGCTGAGTTGCTGGCAGTGTGGGCATGATGTGGGGCTGGGTGATGCCCACCCTGCCACCCCATGATGCAGGGTTACCCTATGGGATATGCAGCTTCCTGCTTCTGTGACTGCCGAGGAAGGATCCCCTTCGAAATACCTCTTTCCTTGTGAAGGTGTCTGCACTTTTGGTTTTCATAGGGAGCATGTTAAGGCTGAAGTATTAGTGTTTAAAATGTTTTTGTGCTTTCTCAGATGGAGTGTGTCCCTTCTCTTTTTCCCACGAGTAGGCAGGAATAGGGGAGCACAGGGTCTAGGTTGTGCTGGTGCTAGCGTGGCTTCCCTGCCTCTCCCTGCCGTACTGCAGCCAGGGTAGTATTAAAATAACACAGACTTTTGGGTGGAAGGTGTGCGTATTCGATGTTCTGATTTGTTTTTTTGGGTGTCTCTCATGACTTGTTCAGTACTTAAATGTCTAGACTTTCTTGATGCTGGAAAAAACCCAGAAATTGTGTGCTCGTGTTTCAGGGACCTCAGGGCCATTGTAGTGAGATGCTCAAAACCTGGTTGCTTTGAAAGGGGAATGGGGTTGTCAGGCAAAGAGCAGTTAAAGAGTTCTTCAGGGAGCAGATGATCCCAGTTGTGTAATTAAAAATAGTGACCTGCTGCTGTCAGTGATGTTGGGTTTGCCATTAGAAGCAGAGCCGAGAAAGGCAGCAAGCTGCTGCCCTTTCCAAAGCCTAGCTGCGGGATGCCAAGGCCTGGCTGCTCAGTCGTTCTTCCCTCTAGTACCCTCTTTCCACCCTGCTTTCCAAGCATATCCTCAGGAAAGCCCCTGCTCAAGGGCACGAAGGCTGGTCCAAGTAGCTCGGCATGTGCTGGGATGCTTGTTTCTGAGCAGCCTGCTTCAAAGCACCAGGAGTCCCAGTGCATAGAAACCCTGTTCTCTTCGTGTTTGGCTAGGTGCTTCATGGGTTTCTTTAAAATAAGGAAAAAAGGGCTAACACAAGTCTTTAGGTACAAACAAACAAATGTAAAACAAGGGCTGTGGAGGAGCATCATTTATACTGTCTGGCAGTGGGTTGTAGAAATTGATTTTCCCCAAGTTGTGGAGTTTACTTTTCTTTTTTTGCCTTTTTTGTTCACTGCTGTAGGACTGTCCACCATGCAAATGGTTTTCCAGGGTAGTGTACTGCGTTATATTACCTGGAAGTGTTGGACGGGGCTTTGAGCAACCTGACCTAGTGCAAGGTGTCCCTGCCTATGGCAGGGGGTTGGAACCTAGATGAGGTTTAAGGTCCCTTCCAACCCAAACCATTCTGTGATTATAAATTGCATTAATAAAGCAGCTCCTAAATAAATTCCTTTTTTAGGGAACTCAGCTTCTCTCCTTTATCTTTTTAATGATGGTTTCACTCTGCTTTCTGTCTGGTGCCATGAATCATGTGGGTGTTAATAGCTCTCTGTCAAGGGTACTGCTTGCTTACAGAATTCAGAAGGGGAACAAATGATTAGATGCCTTGTAGATGAAGAACTGCTGTAGCTGTAATATAGGTTGGAAAAACAAACAAAAAACCCCTCTCAAACCTGCTAGCATGAAGTTATTTTTCTGTGAGGAAATACGATTGAAAAGACAATGGGAAAGCAAGTTGGCGTAACCGTGACCCTCCAATTCTTTGTCTCATCCAAGTATATAAAGGAGTGCAGATGCCATTGGCCTTTTTTGGCCTATCTTTTCTTTGCGTGCCTGTCTTTAAGGTTCTTTAAGGATATTTGCATCTTTTGCCTGCAGCAAACCAGAATTTGCTTTTTTCTGGTGAGATTTGAATGATACAAGGGAATTTCTGCCATAGTTTTATTTAAATTGAAAACACCTCCTGATTAATTGCATGAAGAGGGATCATGTGGCGCGTATGCTCTGTTTTGGTAGGAAAATTCATGTGCTTCCCATATTCAATGTGAAACAAGCAGTTGCTGGTGGCTGAGCTGCTGGTGCGTGGTTGTGATGGATGGTCCAGGGTTGCAGGATAAAGACCTTTGGACTCCGGACTAAATTCCTGCGCTGAAGTCATTGGCAAAGCAACTAACTGAGCTAGCATTTGTGATTGCCTTTTTAATTCACTTAAATGCACAAGCTAACTGAGGTACGAGGGGGACAGCCAGGCACCTCCATGAGTGCTTGCAGATGAGCTGTGAGCAGACACCTGGGACAAAGCAGACCTTCAGCTAGCACAGAACAACCAGCCAGAGCTCATCTGTTTTGGCTCCATTAATAACCGTGTTTGGGTCACGTTGACAGAAGTGAGATGTTACCCTCCACCCTGCAAAAATACACAAACCCCAAGTTACTACGTTGAGTATCTTTGCTCAGAAGAAATAAATTGGTAGATGCACAGCTATTCTTTCAGCAGCTTCTTTTTGACATCCCTGCTTTGTGTAGTTAAAACATGCACAAGCGGAGTGTGATGGTACTTTATCACAACGCCAGTTCGTAGGGATACAAGAATAGTCTCGGAGGGGCCAGAAATTGCGTCCGAATATTGGGTAGCTCCAGCACAAAGAAAAAGGTTTCTGCCATAGGTTTAGGGAAAGGGATGGTAAAGGTTTTTCATTTTTCAGCAACTGTAAATCTGTCTGGTTTTGGCACTCCTTAAAAAGTACTGTTTTTTCACAATGTAGCTGTCATACACTTCAGTTTTCTTCTGGGTCTTTTAGAAAGAATAATTCTTCAGGCTAATCTTGCTCTCCGAAGGATAGGTATGCATTTACTATCCAGCTCTGCTCTGGGTTCTACTGGCCAAATCCTAAATAATTCCCAGATTGAATGAGATCAGAATCCCAGCCCTGGGATTCAACAGTGGGTTACAGGTCATGTGTAAACGTGCCATATATTGGATGAAGCTGGAAGCTGCTCTTTTTGAGATGCTTGTGCTTAATGTTGGTAAGCTCTTTGCCCCCCCGACCCCTGCTTGCTGTTTTGGAGATGACTGTACATTATTGCTCTCCTTGGAGATTATTTATAGCAGTTTAAGCTATTCTGGTTGCCACAAGTTAAGGCTGTCAGTAAAGTGTATTATTTGGGGTGCCTTTGTAGCTTAAAAATAAATAAAAATAAATATTTTATCCCAGCCTGTATTCTTGGGAACTGCATGCACACGTTAACCAGTCTTTGGAAACACCTTCTTGTGGCAGGCACTACTCAGTAAATACTATAATCTCCGTTAAAAAGTGGCAATTTTCGTCTCTTATTCCTTCTCCCTTATATTTCTCCTCCCAATGTTTGTTCAGCTTGATTGCTTGGAAGCATGCCTTTAGACTCGTGTATGTAGAAGGCTGCTATATAAAAAGTTATCTTTAGTTTTGGATGGATGTGCTAGGGCATTGGTACCGACAAAAACACTGACGTGGTGTCAAGTTTAGGTTCACAAATAATTTCATTGACTAGGGGCCTAAAGGGGCAAATTATTCCAATTTATTCATTAAATTTTTGTAATCCTGGATTCGAAAAGTTTCCTGTTTGAATTAGATGTGTCACAAATGGGAGAAACCTGTGTCTAGTTTATTTTACTTATCGAAGAACTAGAAGTGGTTGGGTTTGGGTTGATTAGAGCTAGCAGTTTTACCCGTAGCTCTGGGACTTCGTCTTGAAGAGCAGATTCGTCATTGTGATTGAAGGTGACATGAAAACTGAGTCATATACCCAGCCGCATCCAACACTGGCATATAATACATTTTAATTACTTTTAAATTTGGAATAAAAGTCCATCTCATGAAGATCTTTATTTTTATGCTAAGAGCGTGTTTTCTGATTTCGTGGCAAGACTGCATTTTGGCTGATTGCTGTGTGGCATTTTAGGGTGGTTTTTAATGAGGATTTTTTTCTATAGAAGCTTTGCTCTAGATTTTTACAAAATCCAAATAGAATCTTGTACTTGTAGTCTAACGTAAGAAATAATAAACTGAGAGATAATTTGCCTTGTCTTTTTTCATGCGGCGTTCTTATGCCCTGCCTCAGTTTTGAGCAGTGTTACCTTTGGGTACGTGATGAAGTTGATGACAGGTTGATGAAGTATGACAGCAAAGTCAGGCTTAATTTTAGTGTATTTTATACTCGGAAAGTTCGCTAAGTTCTTTTTTACAGTCTGACTTAAATGCGTCTGTTAGTTGCTTAACCCATGTTTGAAGTGGAAGGAGAAACTTCTGCGCAGGGCAGAACGTGTAATCCTGGCAAGTGAATAACAGCTTGTGATTATGGAATTGAAACTACTGGTGAGAATTTTTATAGTGGCATGTAGTTTATATAACTAACCGAATTAAAATTTAACCATATGTGAATATCTTTCCTCTTACGGAATATGTTTACTTAAAAAAAACCCCAAGAAAATAAAACCCAAAGGAATCCAGCAGTTACACAGGGACATTGCATTTGATCTCCTACCAATCTTTTACTAATAGTATTTTAAGATGCAAATTTAGTCTTAATGCATACATAATTCTTTACTATTTCTACTTGTTTGATTTGAACTGTGGGAACGGACCAGCAGCTGATGTCCATGTTTATCAATGCCCTCTTCCACACCACTACCTCCTCGGGAGAGAGCTTTTGCTTTCAGAGCAGTGTTTCAAAAGAGCTTCTCTAAGCTCTGCTCCCAGGCTGGCTGGCCCTGAGGGAAGCAGAGGGCCATTTTAATTTACCTGCTCCTTCTTCCATAAGGAAGAAGATACCCAAAAAATGGAGAGGAGTAGGGAAAAAGAAACCATCTGCTTTTTCCATTGAGCTGTACAGCTCCACTTAGCCAACTTGATACTAAATCCCGATAAAGAGAAAACGGGAGCTTTCTCCTTCGCTTATTGCTTAATGTCAGCATTACATCTCCTCAGCTGCACTTAGTGCTGGATCCTACTTCTTGAGATGCCAGTGAGCTGCCACTCTTGATGTAAAAGCCTGTTTCCAAGAACTTAAGCTTTTTCTACAGAAAAATCTAAGTATATTTGGACTAGCCTAAGAGCTTCCATGTGGGATCAGACTACAGGTCTGTAATGTGTAGGCTGCTGTCTCTAGTACTTGCCAGTGATGGAGAAAAGGATTAAAAATACATATACAGAGAAAGAGAGAGAACTCCCATAGGCTGTATCAACCTTTGGCAGCTGATGGTGGGGGTGCAGGGTGGGTGCTTTCTTTGTTTTCTGACAAAGGTTGCACCCAGTTCATTCATGCTTAATAGCTCTTATGGTATAAACCATGTTTCCACCTTTGGCTTCAGCGGCATCCTGTGGGAAGGATTCCGGCTGTGTAAAAAACTACTGGTTGAACTCACCGCTGTATAAACAGTGGTAGAAGCATGGTGGCATGGCTCTTCGGGGTGGATTTCTCCGCCTGGGGAGGAGCACCCAAGAGCCGTCTGCAGCTGGCACAGCCTCATCTTTCTGCTGTTCATCTCCCCTCATTGTGAGATAGCAGAATTACACCTACACCTCGGCAGCTTGATGACCTGTGGGTTGCATTGCAGGCGCACGCAGCCCGCTTCCATCTGCCAGGCGTTATTAATGATACGTGTGTGTCTGTCTATTAGAGTATCAGGCTTGTGTAAACAGTCCTTTTTCCTTTGGAAACACGACTGCTCAAAAGCATGCTATCGCCAAATTGTTTTTTTTTTTTTTTTAATTTTAATCTACAAGTGGGAAAAATATGTTTTTCTGATTTATTAGGCTGTCAGGAGGGCTTCATAAATCAGGCCCGGAGCCTGCAGTCTCCTGTAATCTCAGCTGGGACTCCCTTCCAAAACTGCTACAAATCCCATTTTTGCTGAAACACTTAGATGTGTTCTGCAGTTAGATGAAGAGCACTTCAGATGAAAATTTGTCTGTTAACAGTGAATTTGAGACTTAAATAAAGAAGTTATTTCAGCTTTGAAAATGTTCCTTTTAGCTGTGAAAGAGATCTTGTTCCTGAATTTCTGCAGTTCCTTTCACACTTCTCAACAACGTACAGGAGGAGTTTTATGAAGAATCAAAGCAAGTTTTAGGCATTGCTTGCCACATGGTGTTTGTTGGCTGTAGTTTCTCAGCTGTAGGGTTTATCTGCTGTAATTTTCTAATTTGGCTCTCCAGCCTGTGTACTAAATTTATGGATTTACTCACAGATACACATTCAGATGTTCACGTATGGAGTTTGGGCCTTTAAACTGTTCTTAACCTTCGTGTTACATGTAGAAAGAGGAAAGAACAAAGCAAACACTGCATAAATAAACATTTCATGGTATTTTCTTACGTTCACAAACTCAGATGTTCATCACATCAGTAGGGAGCAGGACTTTTTCCAGTTATGGTGTCCATCGAGAAATAGCTCAGCAGGTTTGAATAGCCTAGGAGGGCAGGAACAAAAGGATGTGACTCATGCAGTGTGCGTCTTCCAGAGAGACCAATGAAAATGTGAAGAAAGACTGAAATTTTGTGTACGTTGTTTTTGGCATCTGTTTGGACCTGCAAAACCCTCCCATTTTTATGAAGGAAAATGCTTTCGGGTGTCTGCTTCTGTCTCCTAAATATTTTCAGCAGCCTCAGAAACCAGCATTTTGCTGAAGAAAGTTTGGATTATGAATTCTTCGTCAGCAAAGAGTGAGAATTATTATGTTTTACTGTAATAAATATTTTCAGGATATCATAATCTGAAATGAAATATGGGATACATTGAGGGTTTCCCAAAATGTGGAATACATTTTTCATATTTTTCGAAGAGTATGTATTATTTTTTTTTTCAGGATGGAGATTATTAAAAAAAAGGCTTTTTTTTTTTTTTTTTTCCACACCAGCAGTTGGTGACATAGTTTGCCGAGCATGCAGTATATAAACAG
The DNA here is from genome assembly GCF_963264785.1 of Psittacula echo. NCBI lineage: Eukaryota > Metazoa > Chordata > Aves > Psittaciformes > Psittacidae > Psittacula > Psittacula echo. The sequence continues at coordinate 60,762,790 of NC_137736.1, forward strand.
ATGAAAGCTATTTTTGATGTGTCATTGTCTCAGCAAGATGGGAATTGGCAGCACCGATGAAATGACAAGTACTTGGCGATGTCGACTTCACCACATGGCTGTCAGTCTAGCGATTAAAAAGAACTGGCAGGCAAGGATTGCTGTGGTTGAAGCAGAGGAGCTGATTTTTTTATGTTGGAGCCTGATTCTGCACATTTTGACTCATTTTGTAGTTCTGAAATCAGGTGACTTGGCTCAAGCGAGGCAGGGGTTGCTCGAGCATCTTGCAAGGTTTTGCTCCTCAGGACCAGGTCGGCTCCTGTGCAGACCCTCCTGTTGTGCTGCAGGGCTTGCTAGCACACATGGATGCACAGACGCACGGATAGACATGTGCATGATCGCCATCAGGGTGTTGTATTTTGAGCCAGAAGGGTTCAGGCCTTGTGTTGATCCTTGGGCAAAAATCCTCCATGCACCTCTTGACTCTGAACTCTGGGCTGAGGTTGTATTTGCCTTTAGAACATTGCTTCTGGTTAGCATTGGGCTGAGGAGGGTAAGTTGTTTTTCACTGCAGTGGGTATCTAAAGTAGCTAACTGTCCTCTTCCAGGTACCGTGCAGGAGAGATTTCACCCCTTAAGTTAGCAAGTTAGCTGAATACTTGGAAGAATGAAGATTTTGATCTTCATGTGGATGGATACCGGGGGTCAGACAGCATGCCTAAATTGAGGAATTTTCTCCCCGGGCAGTTGGGGGTACATGTGCCCCAGCCATGTCACTTTGTGTGGCATGGTGAAGGGGTAACATTGTTGTATAAAAGGGTTTTTTTTTTTTTACTTTGGTGTCACAGTTTAAAGGCTAATTGGAAGGATACTTGTCGGCTGTGCAGAAATGCTTAAAAGGGCTCCTTGTAGATAGCCCAGCAAAGGGCCTTTGTTCAGTGTGCAGGCTCACGTGATGGCAGCGAAGGGATAAATAATGACAAGACATGTGCAAAGCAAAGGATTTACTTATCTTTACAGCCCCCACCATCCCCATCTCCCCCATACTCAACCCTGCTGCAGGCCCTTGGCTGATTTTTTGTTGTTGAGCATGATCCAGTTCTCTCTTGTGCAGTTAAATTTGGCGTGGAGAAGGGGGAAATCTCCATCTGAGTTAAGATGAAGTTGCCAATGACTTAATGCTGCAGAAAGGGCAGTTCTCCAGACATCTTTAGGGTTTTAATGAGCGTAGCTGATAGTTCGGCTGGGGCTTTTCTTTCCTTTTTTTTTATTTTTGGCAGATTGCTGATACCCATCCAGGAAACCCAGATGCAATAGTCATTCGTGGCCGTACCGTTGTCATTGTCCTCTGTCCAGCTGTGCTCACTGAGGCTGCGAGCAGAGGTCGGTGGGACCTGGGTTTTCTGTCCTGACAAGATGCTGCATGTCAGTCCTGCTCACAGCCTCGCTTGCTGCTAATGCAGACCTACCCATGCCAGCAGATACCTGGGTGATTGATGCTGGTGCCTGTGTTTCAGAGGAGCGTGCTCTACCAACGCTTCACGTGAGCCATCTGTCTTTAATGACCTCTGCAGCCGGGGTTGGGGTTTTTGTGTGGTTTTTCCCTTCTCGTCAGACAGGAAAATTTTCAGTATTGTGCCTGTTAGTTTCACATTACAAATCCTCTCAGCTGGTTTCTCCTTTTATTGGCCTTTTTTCTGACCACCTTGTGCCATCTGTAAGGAACGGAGTGAAGCCGTTCTCCAGGGCTAAGGGTCAACTGCTGCCTCTGCAGTTTTAGCTTTTCCCACTTCTCCTTCTGTTTTTCAAGCTCAGTTTTAAGTCTCAGGTACCAAATGCATGGCACAAGGTGGCTGGACCTATGCAAACCTGAACTCACTCTGACATTTTAAGCTTAGCAGAACTGTTTTAAGGGATTTAAAGCCACATGGCCATTTCAGAAGTGCAGCAGGTAGTAATTCTCTGAGCTCCATCATTAATCTTTACAGAAAAAGCTGGACAATTGCAGATTTTTGACCTTTGTTCCCTGTATCTGATGAAAGGAAGAGGAGGTAAAATACAACTTAACTGTTGTCTAGTGCAGGCCTCTTTGCTTTGTGGGGACATCAGGAAAGAAATGGGGGGTGACACAGAGTTACCTGTTACTCTTTTGAAGGCTGGAATAATACTTACATGAAGGGAATGTGAATTCTTGGCATTGCTGGTCTCAGGCTGGCAATTGGCAGAGCTTACAGCAGCTTCAAAGGGCTACAGGAACGCATGCTTTAGGTTATGCATGGGGTTTTTTTTAATCCCTTTTCTAGGAGATTAGGACATGTCTTTGCTTTGTTTTAAGGAAAAAATGAGTAGGCGTCAGTGATTAGTCTTTCCTGTCTTGCGTACTTCACCAGCTATTATGGAAAGCTCCTGTTACTGTCCTTTTTATTTAAATGCGAGATTCAACCTCTGCTGCCCGTGGCCTACCAGTTTTCCAGAGATTTGAAAGGTAGCACTGTTTCAGATGGCGTTTAACTTACTGCTGTGCTCCCTCGTGGAGTATTGGGATTATTTTGCTCAGTGCATCCATCTCCTCCTCCAGGTGACTGGGCTTCAGGGAGATCCTCACAGAGCTCTGGGGATCGTCACAACCCTGCCATGGGTTTTGAAGAAAACAGGCCACTTTCACAGCTTTATATACTGAAGTTTAGCCAAAACTTCTCGGAGCTTAGGCTTTCAAAGCTTTTAGTTCTTATGGGAAGGTTTTTTATGTTTTGGGGAAGAAAGCAGGCAACCACCCCTGAGTGTTTTATGAGTGCCATCAGAATATCCTCTATGTAATCATTAGCATCTGATATTGCCAGTTGTTACAAATACTGCACATTATTATCTCCTGCCAGATAATAAACCTTACCTCAGTTTGGAGGTGTGTGGAGGAGACAGACTGAAGGAAGGGGTTTTCTCTGTGTGTGTGCGTGGCTTGCGCAAGAAATCTTTGAGTCTCTCACGTAGGTTTCTAGATGGATTCCCAGGGGGTGTGGGTCCCGCAGCTCAAACTTTCACACGTGAGAAGTGTGGCTGTTCACGTGCCCTCATTTTTTGGGAGGGCTTAAAGAAACTTGCATTTTGCAGTGTGCGCTGTATCCGTCTTCCAAAAATCACTGGCCGCTTCTTGTCCCTTGTTTAGTTAATTTTATTTAAGTTCTTACTTTTTAAGTCACATCGCTACTACTCGGTCTTCCACAGTGCTGGTGCTAATGAAATGCCATTGCTATTGTGATACCATTTGCCCTGCTGGCTGCAGAGACAGTGAGATTTTGGGGGGTGATTGAGGTGAGGGGGCAGCAGCTTGCTCTCTTGGCTTCCCACCCTTCCCACTGTGCTCTTGCTGGGGCACATGGCTTGTCCTTCTGGACTTTATCCCTCCTGCCATGGAGAGGCCCCTTTGTTCTAGGCCCTTAAGAAGGTGGCAGAGGTTTTGGGATGCCCTGGAGGGCAGCAGAAGCCTGCAGGGGTAGGTAGCCCAAAGCATACATGCAGGATTTGCTCCTGGGTACCTGCCTGGTAGTCGCAGGGCCCTGGAGCCCCATGATGCTCTGGCATTGCCCCCAGCAAGGTTACTGATGGTGCTGTGGTAGCAACACATCTCCCATAGCACTCGCAGTCACAGCTCCTTCTTGAAAATGCCAGACTTCCTCTCCTGACTTGAGCAAATGTCAGGCCTTGTTCCTAATCAGTTTTTTCTTCTTTTTTTCTCCTCCTACTCTTCCTGTGAGAAGTCCCTGTGCTAGCCTTAAGAAGTAGATCAACGCTTGAATTCTCATTCCTGTAAACATGGTACTCCCATGCACTGACTTAGAAATCCCATTGAAGCTCCTTATGCTGTTATTTGGTTTTGAAATATTTCAGATAGGCTCTCATTGTCTGTGGCAGCATGTTTATTTATTTTCTTACTTATCCAGGGTGCCCTTTGGCCGGCTGAAGGGCTTCAGTCATTTTTGGCCGCACTTTGGTAGGTCTTTCAAGTGTGGTTAACAAGCATGCTTAAGCACGGTTTAAAATTCTTACGGCTGAGCAAAATTACAGCGTGCTCCTGCCAGCATTGTGGTGGGAGCCAACTGGTGTCGGGTCTGTCTGAATAAACATGCTTCGAGATGAGGGAGAGCTGTGGCAGAGACAGGGGCGCTTGGCGGGACTGACCTGTGTTACAACCTGAGTTGGCCACAGCCACATGTGAACCTCCCTTCAGCCTGCTGGGCTCCTGCACCATCGAAGGCTGCCAAGGGATGCCCTGCCTCCCTTTGGGGAGAAGGAGGCTTTGGAGATGAGGCGTGAGTTGATGGAGAAGAGGCAGGAGGAGGGAGAAGAGGGGCTTCAGCATTGCAGGGTGGAGTGTGATTCACAGTGCTGGGCGCAAGCCGGGGCAGGAATAATCTGTACTCATCTGTGTCATCCTGTGCTTTCAGTAGGCACTTTCCGTAAGTGTTTTTTATAATAGCAGGTTAACCTTCCTGAGGGAAAAAAAATTGCCTGGTGGTTTAAGAGTAAAAGTCTGGCTATTGCAAAAGAAAATACGTTTGTAGCACAAATGGGTAGTTATCTCCCAGAGTGTGGTCTTATCTGTTCTCTAGTCTCAAAAGGATCTGATGATACCATCTCAGTGGCATTTCCTCAGGAAAGTTGGTAGCTCAGATCCCCGACGCCACCCTGGCCCTGCTGGTAACGAAAGCCCCGGGCCTCCACTGGGAAGGGAAGGGAAGGCAAGGGGGAGAAGGGAGCACAAAACAGGCATGTTTTCCGAGGGAGACAAAACAGGATTCATTGCCCCCCTTTGCCTCCACCTCTCTCCGGAGTACCCCATGGAGCCCGTCAGGCGTAGCAGGGTATAAGGGAGGTTTGACCACACGTCCCCCTGGCACTTTTGCCTGGGCAGCACGAGATGTCGCGTCCATGTGTACGCAGCATGCTAATCTAATGCATGTGATCCCGTCTCCTTTCGGTGTCTGGCCTAAGTTACTTAACAACCAGCAGATTAACCTTAGGAAGATTTCCTTAGGCTTGAGGGGGAAGCCTGTTCTTTTCTCCCTGAACAGGGGACTCAAGCCTTACGTAAGAGACCAAAGGTGTTGGTTGACCGCAGTCCTTGAGTATGGGATGCCTGGCACTGTCTTGTGTTGCTGGGATTTTTTAAACTGTAAATCATTTGAAGGGGTTTTGGGCTGTTTCTCTTTTCTTCCCAGGCAAGATCAGTCACAGCTGCAGACTGTATTAAGAGAAGTAAGTATGACATCTTCCCATGCCCTCAAATCAATAATTTATATGTACATGTTTGCATATATCATGGAGTCATAGAATGGTTTGGGTTGGAAGAAACCTTAAAGCTCATCCAGTTCCAACCCCCTGCCATGGACAGGAACACCTTCCACTAGAGCAGGTTGCTCAAAGCCCTGTCCAACCTGGCCTTGAACGCTGCCAGGGATGTATATATACGCGCGCATACATACATACATATATATACATGTATCTATATATGTATACATATATGCAAGTATAGATACATAATCCATTCACATAATTCATTCATATAGAAGAGTCTCAAAGAGTTCATCCAGTCCAGTGTCCCAAGACTGGATCGCTTTGGTCTGTCAGGCTGTTCCTGATGGGTACTTTGTGTAGCCTGTAGTATCACGGAGCAGCATTCTTAGACAACCTATTTCCATGTCCCACTAGTTCTCATTGGTGATGGTTTTCCTATTGCCAAACCTGTATCTCTCCTGGTCAGTCCTGATTTCTGGAGTTACCTGTTGTCAGTAAGGAGGACCCTGTCGCCTGCAGCAGCAGGCCTCGTGATTTCCAGCTGATAAATGAAAATCAGTAGCAGTTTGTGTCTTATCCTCAGAAGAGACACTGTTTTTAGTAGAAATGCCACCTTCTTTTCAGAAAGCCCTGCCCTCTTGCTTGCTGACAGCAGGCAATCAGCCTCCCAGTGCAGCAGCACCGGTTTTGCCTCTGAGCAATGCTCCTGGCAGCAGCATCTCACCCAAGCCATATCCCCAAATCAGACACACAGGCATCTGCTCACGTCTCTGCTGAGTGAGGTGTTAACCGTGGCGCATTGGTGGTGGGGTGAAATGCAAGTATAAGCTGTGGCTTGTAGCAGTATGTTCTGCCCAAGGTACATGGGCTTATTTCGACAGCAAGGGACTCACAAGGTATTGGTGCACATACGTGGGCTTCCTGACCCGGCTGCTTCCACACTTTGCTTTCTACTTGAATTCTCACATGCTTTCTTACTCTTGGCTTTTGCCCATTTTTTGCCTGTTCCCTCTTGCTCATGTAGCGGCTTCCCTGCTTTGCCTCCTTTACCTCCAGACAAGGATGGGAACTAACTTCATGCAGCTTAGCTGAAGCTGCAAACAAAACAGCCTTCTCCTGAACACCCACTTATTTTTTGTTGAGCAGGCAGTGAACCTCTTTGAAAGAGCATTTTCACCACTTCTGCTTTCCTCTCTGGGGATCGATATCTGTTCTTCCAAATCTGCCTTGGCTAAGTACTGAAAGTGATCAAATCACCCATGACTTTTTGCAAGTGATCCTGTACATTTGGAGCTGTAACTCCTGGCAAACTAGACCTTTTGGTTTCCTTATGCATTAAAAAGAGATGACTTGCTCTTCCCATAAACAGAAACTAACCCTTTTTTTTTCCCCAGCTTTAGCTGAAAGGATGAAGTCAAGCTAGGAAAAATAGTCCTGCATTCATCTGGCTGGTGCGAGAGAGCCTGCTTTCACAGAGGCATGTTTTGAAAAGGCTTAAGTTACTCTTATGTTGTCCTCAGAAAACAAAATTTGTTTTCATAGCTGAGGACAGAATAAATGGATTTCTTTAAATGACAGTATTTTTAGGAAGAATGTGGGGAGTAGAGTAGTAATAAAATTGTCTGCAGCTGAGATAACATTTTATTTTATTATCTATTTTTTTTTACTGGTTGAGAGGTAGCATAAGGCATTGTCATTGCATGAGCACAGCAAAGAAGCAAAGTGCGTATTGCATGTTCTCTAAGAAAGGGACAAGAGCTAGAGGAGCTCCACTTTGCTGGTGAGCTCGTGGTCTTTATTAGCAGCCTGTGTATACTCACTCGTCTTGGTGACATGGTTTTCTTCTTCCTTACCATGTTACAGGATCATCCATCCATCCATCCATATCTCTTTCCACTGCACACTTATCCCTTCCTACTTTCTTTGCAGAATTAGCTGTCTGGTTCCTTGGTCCTCCTAATTGAAGAGATCCCCTGGAGTTCCAATCCATCCATCCATCCATCCATCCATCCATCCATCCATCCATCCATCCATCTTTGAAGTCTACAGATGTAGTAACAAAAAGAAAAGTAATGGGCTCAGAAGTCAGCCTCAGCCTTTCCAAATTACTTCTTGGTTCTTTGGCACCTTAATGAATACCCCCTAAGATACGGCTGGGGAAAGGTAGATGTTTTTCTCCTCCCGGTAGAGTTCATCACACCTCCAGTCACAGAGCACAATGGTATTGTGAAGCTGTGCTGAAAGTGATGTTCTTGGCAGCAGTGAGTTTTTCTTGTTGAACTCTTTGGCATGGAAGTGGCTTTTAGCAGTCAGTTCTTATGATCCTACTTCCTTAATTTATAAATATTAAATTAGATGAATTAAATGTCTTCTGATTTTAGTCTTTAAGCTAATGAAAGTGAAGTAAGTCATGGCTATGGATAAACTGCTGTGTAATCTTGCTGCTGTAAAATACCCTGCCAGATAGAACACTATAACAAACTAAATCCTATAAGCCCAAAGCTTAATTATTGATTTGATTTAGGCATATGTACAAATGCTAAGAAAATACTATAAATTCGGGGTCTAGTGTAAGTTGTAATTCAAGTAGTAAAACAGTTTCCATTATAAGCCTCAGATCGGAGACCCTCTAACTGATTTGTTTCTTTTCTTTTCCTGTTTTGGCTGAAAGTTTGCATGTGGCTTGTTCTCCCTAGAGATTGCTTTGGACATTTGTGCTCTAGTTTTGTATTGGCCTTGGAAATCTGAAGGGTGATGGGAGGAATTAGTTCCCTTCATCTGATTAAATTCTAACCTTTCTTTTAAAGTGAACTATAGCAGATGTTTTAAACTAGAGAAGAAATTGGCATTAGGGAGATTTTGATGGCTCTTGAGACATGGAAATGTTCTGAATGCGTAGAGAAGTCCTCCAGTGGAAGAGTGCCCTGAGAAACTGCCTCCAACAGGTCCTTCCAATATTTTCTTAAAACCAGGAGTGTAAATAGTATCACTGACCCTATAGGTTAGAACTGTGGTAATTCTGGCAGAATCACGTTTACAGGGAGACATTTCATAGTTGATAAACAGTCAAAATTTGGGCACAGAAAACCTCCTTTAAGCAAACTTCAAGGTAAATGCAGGTTGAGTTGTTTCGATTTCTGTGTAAGAAGTGATTTTTTTTTGGGGAGCCTGTTATACTTTGGGTTTGTGTGTTTTGTGGGTTTTAATGTTTTTAATTGCATGCCCTCTCTTTGAATACCACAGCTGCATTTTGACCACTGTAGAGAACTTTTTGGAAACCCTTAGCAGCAGGGTTTTCCCTTCCATCTTACCAAGGATCTGGGATCTTGGAGGGCCTGATCACTGAACACAGCACAGCCAGGCAGAAGAGCTGAATTTGCTGCAACAGTTGGTCAGGCCAGGCCTTTTCCAGACTGGGATTTCTGACGTAACTGGGACACGATTAAACTCCTGGAGTATTTGCTCTCTGGGATAGCTTGGGTGCACATGCTTTCCTGAATGAGGACATTGGCTTGTGAGCCATTTGGGTTAAGCGCTTTGCTGATGTGGGTGGTTGAGCAGTATCTAACACAATGCTGCTTTGGTCATGATTTGAGGCCACCGAGTGGTACTGCAGTATAAATAAGAAATAAATTGTCACTGAGCCGCACTCCCACGCTGAGCCTGTGTAAATCCATTGAGTCCCAAGAGGCTGTTGTTCCAACTTTAATTAGCATTAGGCATGAGCTTCCCTCAGTACCCAGACCATGTCAGTAGCTGGTGGAGAGGCTGCAGACTTACCTCTTCCCACTTTGTTTGCAGAATTAGCTCTCTGGTTCCTTTGTCCTCCGAACTGAAGAGTTCCCCTTGAGTTCCATTGCGCTTGGTCCCTATGTGCTATCCCCGCAGCGCATCAGTGTATGTCTGCCTGAGCTCTGGGGATGCCACGACCTCCTTTAATCTGCCTGGATAATGGCTCCTTAGGGGGAAGGGCCTAGTCTTCCTGCGTTCATGCCAGGTCGGGTCCTCAGGACATGGCTGGTGGGGAAGTTGTGTGGGCTGCAGGCTTCCTTCTTCCCTGCTGCATGGGTAACACTGTCACTGTCTGGTTTTGGCTGTTTCCCCTTGGGAGTTACTGGTATCGTGTGATGCAGAAAAACTGCCTGGCAAACCCAGCCTCGTTCATTTATTCCCATGGACGGCTTGTACCTTGGAAATAACCTGCAGAACATCTGCGTGCAGGGGTGTATTTACTCATGGTTGAGACACCAGCTATGAAGTTTCTCCCATCTGTGTCTCTGCCTAGGCAGCTTAATTTAATTTTTTTAAATAGCTTTATTTTGCCGTGAGTTTCCCCCTTGCTCTGCTTTAACTGTTGGTGTTTGGATGTACTAATATCAAACAGATGACCGGGGGGGGGGTATAAAATAGGTATTTATAAATATTGCACGCGCAACTTCAGCATTCCCCACAACATCTTGCTGTAAGCTTGGCCTTCAAATGCAGGAAACCTACTAGCTTAAGAGAAATGGGGTAAAGCAGGTTGTTGGTATCAAACCCAGTTTCGGAAAGAGACGAGAGGAGGAGCGTGGGGAGAAATCACACTTGGACTTCACATTTGCATGTGATGAGAGGTCATGTATGCATTTGCGCTGGATGGTGCTTTGGTGACCTCCGTCATTGTGTTAAATGACAAATAGATAGTTAAATGCCTTCTAGTCTAAGTTGTTAGTCCTCCTATTCCAACAAAGAGAAGAATAACACAATTTTAGCCCACTGTGCTGCTCCCTACTGTGCTATAGTGTTGGCCTTGGAGAGGGCTTTATTTGAAACTTGGCATAGGGAGAAGATAATTGGACTGTTGCTCTTTTTTTTTTTACTGTTCTGTTAAATTCATGGTGCACTTCCCTCTAACTGATGCTCATTATATGTGATCTTGTAAACTGCCCTGCTAAAGCTGCTAGCAGCATGATTATCTCCAGTTGTACCTTAGTAATATTCTAATGAATTAGAGGCACACAAAAGCACCAGGCAGAGGGTGAGTTTAGGACCTAATTAATGATGAACTAAATGTCTGCCTCCCCTAGAGGAGGTGGGTGACAAGTCCTCCGTGTTGGATGTGTGGTGCAGTTTCTTTAAATACTGTAACTCCTGCATCTGAGCAAGGAAGGAGGATGAGGATGTGTTCCTACTGATGATGGGTCATGGGAGTGGTCAGCTACACCAGGATGCTTGGTGCTCCTACATCACAGTGTCTAATAAATCATGACCTAGGGGTCTGAGGATCTTTTGCTTTTGAGGAGTTCCTTGGGGGTGCCACCTTGCCATGCAAAAAGTGCCATTTAAGGGGGGGGGTGTTAAACCAGCAGCAAAAGCCGGTGGGTTGTGGCGCGCAGGAGAGGGTCCCTGTGGGTGGAGGGTGCTGCATGGCCCCGGGCTGCTCCTCGTTTCTGGAACCTTCTTCCTTGGATTTGCGGAATTTTAACGTAATTTGGCATAGAGTGAGCCATCAGTTGAGAAGTGTGGGAGGAGTTGGCCTGCGTTAAAGGCAGTCTTTTCTCACCACCCCTGAAACACAGAGCCTTTGGAGGATCCAGTGACTTTTTAATTTTGGAAACAAGAGCACCTTAGATTTGAAAGTACACCAGCAGCTCCGAGCCGGGCAAGGTGCAGAAGTGACAGCACTGAAGCAGTGGAGTTCTGTCCTGAAGGACAAAATGTCTCTACAGAGAGGGAATTCAGAAATTTATTACATTTTGCTTTGCTTTAAGACTTACAGATAAAGATCTGCATTTCCTCTGCATCAGCAGATCTTGGATTTACAGCCTCTTGAAGATATCCAAATGATGCTGTTAATGTTTGTTCAACAGATCTTTCTGTAATAGAATAGCTACTTCTTCAAGACACTGCCTTAACCTGCTCATTCCCTTTTGCTGTACTGAAGTGCAGTGAAAGAATTAAGAATAATCCTTCCCGTAACCCCTTTCTTCCTTTCCAGATTTAACATGGAAAGCTTCTAATACTCAGAAGCTGAAAGTTATAATGCATATACTGCTTGAACAACTCACACAACCTTTTCAGGAATAGTAAACTAGCCTTTTTGAATACGCACTCCTCTTTTTCTCATTCTGCCTGTGCTGTTTGCAGCTTGCCTTTTTGTGCAGGCTGGGAAGCTGTGCCTGCTGTTAAGCTGCTCGTGTGTGCTTTGTTCCAGCCATGCTGAGGCACTTCCTTAAAGTCAAAGGGATTCATCCCACTTCCAGGAGCCACAAGCCCCTTCAAAACTTGGGACAAGGGGTAATGGTTTTAAACTAAAAGAGGAGAGATTCAGGCTGGATGTGAGGAAGAAATGTTTTACAGTGAGAGTGGTAAAACACTGGCACAGGTTGCCCAAAGAGGTGATGGATACACCATCCCTGGAGACATTCAAGGCCAGGCTGGATGTGGTTCTGAGCAACCTGATCTAGTTGAAGATGCCCCTGCTCATTGCAGGGGGGTTGGATGAGGTGACCTTTGAAGGTCCCTTCCAACCCAAACTGTTCTATACTGTGACATAGATCTCTCATAGGTCTCTTGCTGTGTTCTGCCTGCCCTGGGGTGTCCCACAAGGCATGAATCACCCCTATTTAGACTGCACAAATGGAGCCGCAGGATGGCGGCAGTCCGGGCTCAGCTGCTTGCTGGAGGAAGGGGAAGTCTGACTCTGTTTCCTCAGTTTTCCCTCAGCACCCATGATCTTGTTGCTTTGCTTTTATGGTGTCGGCTGCTCTCCTCCGGATCTGGTGAAGCACCGAATGTGCCTGGCGCTTCTGCTGGAAGTGTCGGCTGCTGTTTCCTGGTCTCAGATGGCTGCTTGGTACAGAGGAACTGCATATACTTGTGTAAGGCACCAGTCCTGGTAATATTTAGCTCTTCTTTAATATGTGATCTATCTGTAGCGGCTTTTAGTGAGGAACATCAAAGCACTTTTAAAAATAAACATTAATGGGTTATGCCTGACAACACAACTATAAAGTTAGTTAGTATTTTTATGGATTTAAAAAAAAAACACCAAAAGAAAACCCAGGGGAAATGAAGTTACACATTCAAAATTGCACAGGAGATCTATGACTTGAGTGGAAATGTGTTACCTCCTTCCAGACATCTCTTCTTGACGTGTGTTTTCCCATCTCACACCGTCTCGTAACAAATGCTTCAGATTTGTGTGTGTTCATGAGTCTCCTTCAGTGTGCCTCAAGTTGCTCAAGATAATAATCCCCTTGTGAACTTAATTTTGAAGCTTTGGTAGTTTTCATGGCAAAGTTGGAAAACTAGAGTGGGGTAAATTGGGGGCTTAGCATCTGGAGTTTATCCTGGGAACTGGCTGTCTCTTGGATCCTGGCTTGTGTCCATCTCCGCACTGTTTTCCAGCCCCTAACCCATTGTCAATATGAGAACCTTTCTATATTTCCGTGTCCTCTTATAAACAGAGGGTTAGAGCTATGTACTGGGTTTAACAGGAAAAAGAGATGGTTAGCACGTTTTTATCTTTCAGAACAAAGACAAAGATGCAAGTGCATGCTCTTTATCTCCTGAATGCTAAGGCTGTTTCCTCTGAGGAAGTGGAATGTGGTATAAGAAAACCATTGCTTACTTTCTGTAGTAGTAGACTTCGCAGGATGTGGCTTGAAAAGTGTAGAAAGAAACATTTGCAAACTGAGAAGATTTAGGGAAGTGTTCGTAAGGTTAGAAATACAAGTGATGTTTGGGTCAAACTGTCGCTGCATGCATGAATTGAAGTAGCAATGCTAACATCTAAACGCGTATAGAAGTTTCTCCACAAATAATTTGTATTGAGGTCCTCAGGCTCAGCTGCTCGTTTCAGAAGTGCTTTGGCTGAGAGCTTATGGCCTGCTAGAGAGTTTTGCAGAAATATTTAATAGATACTTGTTTTGTAAGTTTTAGAGTTTATGTTATTCTACCTTTTCATTTCAGGGGTCTTAACTGTCTTGGTTTTGTAGATTGGGGAAGCACCTTGCATGTTTTGGCTGTTGCAGCAGACAAAGAATACAGGATGTTGGTGTCTTTTTCTTCTTTTTCCTGGCTTTGCACATCAGGCCGGTTTTTTTTCACCGCAGTGAAATTGAGGTACCTGTATTTGAATGTTGACTTTTTAGTCACTGCCGAAGTGGTGGGAAGGACAAGTAGAGTCCAGTCCTGGAAGGCCTGCCTCTAGCTGTGGTGAAAAGAAGCATCGTTAACTCTCATTAACAGCATCATTAAATGGATAAACCTTCTTTAAATCTACCTTGGAGGAACCAAAGTCTCTTAATCTTGTATTGGCAATAAATCACTGACACTGTTCAGGGAATTTTTTTTTCCTTTAGGAATGAAATTTGGCTCTCTGAAGGGGGACTCCTGTGTAAAGAGCACATAGGCAGGTTGCGGTGTTGGTAGCTGGGATTACTAAATGCTGGAATTCCCTCATCTTTATAATCTCTTGTGTGCACACTTGTTTCCTGGGCTCGTCTGCTCTAATGGCTTGCCATCACGAGTTGCCTTCCTAGTAATTGGTAGGCAGGGATCCTTTGTGAGGCTAATGATGCTGGAAGCAGCCCTCTTTCTCTTCCTTCCCCTTACCTTTTCTGTTCCTTCCAGCTGTCTGGAGTGGGTGCCACCTCTTTATGTCATGGTATATCCATGAGACAGGTTTCTTTGCCTGAGTTTGGATGTATAAAGCAAGCGGACATGTTAGGAAAGAAGCTCTATTGGTGTTCTGTCCCTGTCCTGTCCCCCTTGCCCCCAGCTGATTTTTGATTGCTTGTCTCTTTTGGGTGGGCATTGCCATTTGTGTCAAATGTGATCCAATGTCAAGTAATCTTGATTAAAGAAAGAAAGGCTTTGCTCATCATTCATGAGGTGATTGTAGCTGGGGGAAATTAAATCCTAACAATACTTGAATTTATTAGGTATTCTCCCTTTGAGATCCTGTTCTTTGAGATGAATGGAATCATCATCCCTGGGAGTGCTGAAGATCTGATGAGGAGGAAGAGATGAAAGATAAGGCTGTACTTGCACCTACATGCCATATCTTCAGCTCCCTTGCCATTGAGCCATCCAGTAAAAATACTCTTTCTTGTTTGTTTGGAGTTGTTAACTCCTGTCTCCCAGGGCTCTGCCAAAGCTGTCGCATGGCATGGTTCTCCAGGGTGGCTGTGCCGAGCTGGACATGCAGACCTTCATCCTGGTTCCTTGCTGGGGCTCTCTGCCTGCTCTTGGGTCTCTTCTATAGGGCAGCCTGGAGAAATGTAGCCCCAGGGCCCTCCTTTTTAAGTGGATTTCCTTGAAGAAATCAGGCTTCATTTAAGCATATCATGTATCTTCTACTTTGTTTGCTTGGAACATACTGGCACTGACTCGCCTATGCTTTGAATGATTTCTATCTCTAGGCAGAGCTAAAGCTTGTCATTAGTATGTACTTATCATTGAGTGTGTGACACATTCATGGGAGTTGTAAAGGTAAAACAAATGAACTTCTGCCTGCAGTGAACATGGAAATAAAGACGGAAAGGCTGGGGTGATCTACTTGGAATTCACACTAGTAGGATTTCCTGATAATTTCCAGTTGCTTTTAGTGAGACTAAGGTTGACTCTTGAAGTTTTCAATGAAGTAGTCAACTTGACTGTTTCTCTCTCTCACTTTTTCTCTCGCTTGCCACTTCTTGTTGAATTTCACCCACTGATTTCAATGCTAACTATAAATGCAAGTAGCAAACAGTATAATTAAGTAGATTAAATCTCTCTTAGCTACAGGCTTATTCACATAATGGAGAAATGTTGGTTTTCTTTTTTTTTTCCTTTTACTTCGGAATACTGTCTCCTGAAATTCTTAAAGTAATGAACAGGCTAAATGGAAGCTGTGCATTGTCCATTCTTCAGTGTGTACAGAGGATGGCTTGTAAGCAGTAGTTCAGAGAAGAAAATAAAAAGCAGAGTCATCAAAATCAATTAAAATAAAATCAGGCACTTGCTAATTTTGCTAAAATGGAGTGCTGCCAGTAACCTGCATTTGCTTGTTTGCTCTGCCCCAACCATTGAGTTACGTATTGAGGAACTTTTGCTCTGTGCTTCCTGCAGAAACTTTGGATGTTACAGCTCCTCAGTTTTAATTTTCCAGATCTTGGCTTATTTAAACTCTGATCCTTTTAGCTCTGCTTCTTTCTTGGTTGCACATAGGGCTTGTGGAAAAAGTCAGAAAAGGAAGCCCCTGTAGCTTTCCACTGCGGAAGGTATGAACTTCTTCCCTTCTTTCTCCTGTACTGGTCATCTTTCACACTTCCAGCTTTGAATTCTTGTGTGCATTTGAACTCAAGCCCAGTGTAACATCAGATTAAGCTTTTCGGGTTTTCTTGATGTTTCAGATGAAATTCGTTGGAGGCTTTGAGCCTGGTTTTGTTTTTTTCTTTCCAGGCATCTCCGTTTGA
The DNA here is from genome assembly GCF_963264785.1 of Psittacula echo. Classification (NCBI taxonomy): domain Eukaryota; kingdom Metazoa; phylum Chordata; class Aves; order Psittaciformes; family Psittacidae; genus Psittacula; species Psittacula echo. The sequence goes on from NC_137736.1 coordinate 60,778,503, forward strand.
GATGTGCTGTAGCTAGACAAGAAGAAAAGCACAAGAGGCCTGTGTTTTTCACTTGGTTTTGACTAAAGCATTCTCCCAGGCCCTGGTAGAATAAGAATTCTGGGACAGACCTGTGTTTCTGTAAGGATCTGATTGCCCTCCGTCAGGCTCTCTGTAGCTGCAGTTGTACCTTTGGGAGGATCAGAAAGCCCTCAGCTTTCCCATGGAAAGAGCCAGGCGTAGGGACCTACCTCCCTGCCATAGGCAGAGGTGAGTGCCAATGGAAAATGATTTTTGGGGTATATGCATGTGTGTCTGTGTGGTTTTCACCTTTGGTGATAGTGGAGCAGCATTTCAGCACACTGTTGCCAAAGCTAGGGCTGCACTTTGGTGGCTGCCCTTGACTGTCCTTCCTTTGGTGTCCTGTAGTTTCTGAACTTGGGTTGCTCCCCTGGGTGATGAAGAACCCTTCCCTACTGAGCTGGCGGCTGGGATGGGAATCTGACTGCTGTTAGGGTTTTGTCACCCAGGGTAGGTGATATGGGTGGTGGAGTGGTTATTAGTGCTCAGGTTTAGAGTATGGTGCCATAGCCAGCCCTTAATTCAGTTGTGTATTTGATAGGGCTGCCTCACACTTGGCATAAATATGAATCTGTGCTTGTGCATGTCTTCAAACATGGCCCATAATTGACAGCACGTTGCACTAAATCTTGTCTTACATGTACTTCTCCTGGTGATCCATTGGTTCAGTGAAATTGCATCAAGTGTTAAGCATTACTCTTGCTCGTGTTTTGAAAGACAAGCCCTTGGACTTGTTATGAATTCTACTTTGACAGCAGTTGCAATAGCTGTGCATTGTATAATTGAGCAATCAATTCCAGCATACTATCTTGATGTTTTCAGTGCAGACGCATGATTATAAGAAACTGTAATGCTCTTTCAGTGATTAGACAAGTGGTTGTAAATTTAAAAGGCAAACTTTAAAAGCGTTGGGACTTTCAGAAATCCTGTTTTATTACAATTTAAAAAATAATTACCTTGTTTTAGCTCTCCTCAGAGTGCTGCAATCTGGGACAGGCACAGCTGGTGTATGCAGACCCCTCCCCAGCATCTCAGAAATCCAGTCCTGCTGGTGATACAGCATTCAGACTGGTGGAAAGGATTTTGTTTTATTTCCCTGATGTGGAGAGAAAGAAGTAGTAGGGAAGCATCACAGCTGATTTAATTTTGTTTTCAGTGCATGACGCTTAATTGGAAGATTGCTTAATTCTGGGAACTGTTGTTCTGCACCACCATACCGCATAATGTATTTAGGTCATGGCTGTAGCGTTTGGTCGGAGTACCTGATTGTGTTTAACGCGACTGTTTTCCAGATTCAAATGGTGATTTGTGTAAGTGGTAGGTAGCTTCTGAGGCAGCGTTGCTCAAACTTTCCTCTGTAGATAGGTTTGCATACATCCAAGGAAAGTGTGACTGAGAAAATACCTTAAAACAGGTATAAGGCTTCTACTTCTTTAAAAATTTATTTCCAGCTCCCCTCTCCACTCCTCTTAGTAAGGTTGGAAGTAGTGGGAAGGAATGGTAAGAGATTAAATTTGGGTACAGCTTTAGCATTATGTATATCTGTGTTTGCAAACTACAAATTTTAAAGTTTAAATTCTGTGTGGGATTAAGTGGTGTTTTCATTTGTGAATCCTTGGCCAGAAACTGTTCCCTCTCACTGGGGTTTCTGGGTAGTTCCCCACCTGGGTTTGTCTCTGAGCCACAGCAGCTGAGGCAACCGGTTATTTTGCAGACCCATGCGGCAGGAGACGGTGTGCTGGCTCCAGCTGTGCTGCCATCCAGATGTGGCTGGGTGCATCCCTCACAGTCAGCAGTGTCTGCTCTTGGATAGACCAGAGTATGGGCAGATACATGGGATCTTTCACAACTGCCTCTTTGGAAACCACCCAGCCGAGAATGGAAACTTTGGGTGTGTAGGACACTCCTGAGTTGGGGCTGAATGATTGCTCTTTTGGTTTGCCAGGGGCTGGTACTTCAGTCCAAAATGTTTACAGCCTCTCTCATCTGTATTTAGGGGAGATGAGCTGATAGGCCAGGAGATGGTCAGCCTGCTGTAGTCATTGGAAGGGCTGGCCTACTGCCTGCTTCCTTTATGTTGTGCACCTGCCCTCAGTGAGACAGGACCCTGTCCAGGCTCATGCCATGTCTCTGTTGCCTCTTTGTCCATGTCTGCATGGCTGCCATAATACTTGCAGGGCCAAAGGGATGCCTTGCTGCTTGTACTGGGGGATTGTTTGGGGTTGAAGCACTTTACCGCTCCCTTATTTCTTCCCCTTTGCTGCCTGGGAAGCTGTGCAGTGTTGGGGAGGTTTCATGGATGGTGATGCTGTGATTAGCTGCCTGGCTGTAAGTGGTTACAAAACCTATTAGTGGTCCTCCAAAGCTGAATTTTGGTCCTTGCTCATTCTTTGCAGTCCTGGAGCATACTAAGTTGTCTTATTTGTTCCAGTTTGCTGAATGATTTACAACCAAAAGCCTGGCCTTTCCAACTAACAATTTTTATATTACATCTAATGACAGTTGTGCTCCAGAGTCATGACTTGTGGTCTGCAGGAATAACTGGTGTTGGATCATAAGCAGGATAATAATACTTCTGTGTAGTGTCATGAGAAAATAGTGTGGTGTTTTGTTTTGTTTTCTCCAAGTGCAGTTTTTAGTAGAAAGCCTAAAAAAAAAGTGTTCAGTGTATGCCTTACCTACAGTAACAGAAGGTGTGTAGTGGGGACTGAGATCATAGAATCAAGAGAATTGTTAAGGCTGGAAAAGACCTAGCACTGCCAAGTCCACCACTAAATCATGTCCCTAAGTGCCACATCTACAGGTCTTTTAAATACCTCCAGGAACAGTTTTTCCACCACTTCCCTGGGCAGCCTGTTCCAATGCCTGACCACCCTCTCTGTGAAGAAATCTTTCCTAATATCCAACCTAAACCTCCCATGGTGCACCCCACCTCTTGTTCTATGGCTTGTTACCTGGGAGAAGAGACCAGTCCCTACCTCACTACAACCTCCTTTCAGGTAGCTGTAGAGAGTGACAAGGTCCCCCCTGAGCCTTCTCTTCTCCAGACTGAACAACCCCAGTTCCCTCAGCTGTTCCTTACAGGGCTTGTGCCGTAGGTCCTTCACCAGCTTTGTTGCCTTTCTTTGGACCTGCTCCAGCGGCTCAATGCCCCTTCTTCCAAAGATCATAACTCTTCTTTTTCCCTGAGTTCCAGCCCAAGCTCTCTGTTCAGCCAGGCCCGTCTTCCCCACTGGCTCATCTTTCAGCACGTGGGGACAGTGACAGCCTGCTCCTGTGCCTTTGAGATTTCCTTCTTGAATGTCCAGCTGTTCTGGACTCCTCTGCCCTTCAGGACTGCTTCCCAAAGGACTCTGTCAACCAGGATCCTCACCAGGCCGAAGCCTGCCCTCTGAAAGCCCAGGGCAGCAGTTCTGCTGACCCTCTTGTCTCCAGGAATTAAGAACTCTTGTCATTTTGTGATCTCCATGCCCAAGATGGCCTCCAATCTTCACATCACCCACAAGTGCTTCTCGGTTCACAAACAGTGGGCCCAGTGCGTGCCTTCCCTAGTTGGCTCCCACACCAGCTGCGTCAGGGAGTTATCTTACACACACTCCAGGAGCCTCCTGGACTGTTTCCCCTCTGCTGTGTTGTGTTTGCACAAGTCCGCCCATGTGAAGAAGGACTAGCGGTTGTGAGACTTCTCCTAACTGCTTATGGAATATTTCAATTGCCTCTTCATCCTGGTTGGATGGTCTGTAACAGATTCCCACCATGAGGTCTGTCTTGTTGGCCTTCCCCCTGATTCTTACCCACAAACACTCAACCCTATCATCACCATCATTAAGCTCTAGACAGTCAAAATAGTCCCTAACGTACAGGGCTACCTCACTATCTCTCCCTCCTTGCCTGTCACTTCTGAAGAGTTCATAGCCATCCATTGCAGCACTCCAGCTGTACAAGTTATCCCACCATGTTTCTCCGCAGCCGCACAATGAATTCCAGCTCCTCCTGTTTGCTGTCCATGCCGTGTGTATTGGTGTAGATGTGCTTCAGTTGGTGTGAGAACACTGTAATTCCCATGTGACTGTTCTTGGGCTCTTCCGTGGTTTCTGACACATCAGTAACCCTTGTGTCTTTGCTGTCACATGGCTCTCAATCCCCTACCTCCATGGAGACAGCAGTCCAAAGGACCTTGCTAGCACATTGTCCCTGAAACACTGGTGTGACGCCCCCAGGCTTATCTCTAGTGAGCCTGCTTTTATCCCTTTCCGCCTTCAAATCTAGTTTAAAGCTCTTTCCTTGAGCCCTGCAAACTCTTGTTTAACGATCATGTCCCCCCTTTGAGGTAGATGTACCCCGTCCTTCAACATCAGGCCTGGTGTTGTGCAAATTGATGATCAAAACCCCCAAATTCTGCTGGTGACACCAGGTTCAGAGCCAGGTATTGATCTGATGGCTCTTCCTGTAGAAAAATACCTCACAAATCCTTTGCCCCAAAATAACTTTTGCTTAATCTACATTATATCTGTACACTGAGCGTGCAGCAGGGCAGGTGGGGACCGGCAGCAATGGCAGCAGCACCATGGGCTTGCTTTACAAGTCCTCCAAAGGAATTTCTTTCCTTTTTTGTTTGCCACAGCTTGGTCTTTGAAAGCCCGTGGTGTGTTATTTAAGACCGGTGAACATGTTTTGACTGGCTTTTGCGAGGCACTTGGTGTGTTCTTGAGTACTCGGTAAAATGTAATAATCGGAGAATGCACAGGCTCCATTTCCTTAATGAATGCCATCCTTCTCCATGGATTAACCTGCGAGTCAAGTAACGCTATATAATGGCTTTTCTGTCGTGTGGCCCTTTCATATAATAAACATGTTGGCTACAGGCTTTGGGAGCACAGCTTAAATACTACCCAGGTAGCAACTGAGAGGAAACTGTGTTCAGCTTGGACCTTTTTCTGCTAAGCAAAAAAACAAAGGGCCCAGCAACCTCTGAGGTTGGGGTTTTGTTGCTGTCGAGTCTGGTGCAGAAAGGGTTGTTAGTACAGGCATGGATTTCTGAGTCAGGCTCCTATGCTGACGAAGCAGAAATAGTTTGAGGTCTGAAAATACTGCCTGAGCATTTGAAAATAGTTTTGTGTGGACACAAAGCTGTTTACGGATCGCTTGCTGGCCACGTGCCAGTTTCTCAAGGACAAGGTGGGTTTTTCTTTCTTTAGAATCACAGATGTACTTGGCAGGGTATCAGAAGATAAAAATGCTGGAAAGAGTCTCCTGGTGCAAGCCCTCGTTTAATTAAAATACACACAACTCCAGGCTAAATGTGTGTTTTGCATCTTACAAACAAGTTGGTAAACTATTTCTTAATTTGCTCTTACAGATGGGCCACAGTATAAAACGTGGTCCCCATTCTTTGTCAGAATGCCTCCTCATGTAGCACCCTCTCAGCATATCTGGTGCCCCAGAAGTTGCATTTTAATTTCAGCAGTTACTGCCTTGTAAATTATAGCTCCCTACTCCACAATGGTGAGAAGATGTGACTAACTGGAAGTGGCGCTGCTCATGTTTGTAAGGAAAGAGGTTGTCAGTCAGTGTCTGCCCTCAGCAGGAAAAGCAGAAAGCCATAAACCACACAGTTCCAGCCCTTCTTTGTTGCGTGTTGTAGCACTGGAGGAGTACTGACAGTTGGACTGGAATTTATATATTTTTATATATATGGGCACATATATAAAATGTGTATTTAACGCTTCCTTAACTTTTCTTTACTACTTACGTTCTGTAATTTTCTAAAGGCTGTGGATGTGAAATCTTCAATTTTAACCTTGTTGAAATAGAACCCATCGCACAGCCTGACTTCCCTGCTCAGCTTGGCTGTATTGTTCTGGTGGAACGGTACAAATGAAAATAGCTCTCCTTCCCTTTGCCCCTCATTAATATGAAGCAGTCTAGTGATAGCTTCAGGTCCTTCCCACACAGTAGGTTTGTTAGTGTCTCATGGTGCAGCTAGACAAAAGGCGATACTCTTGTCAGTGGGGTCAGCTAAACGCAGTAGTGTGTGTGTTGGGCTCTTCCTTGTCCAGTGAGTTGAACTGACAACAGCAAACCCCAAAACATTAAAAAGGGAAATAGAAGCAGTGGAGCCAATTGTTCTCCCATTCCCCTTCCCCTCCCACTAGGTCTTTTGTATTTACACTAAGGTCAGTTCCCCCGTTGGTTTAGTGTACTTGAAATAAAAGAAGTCGTTGGTTTCTATTTAATACCCCTCCCTGGTGTCCTCTGGGAGGCTGGTGGACATTTTGGGATGGTGCCTAGGGGAGCTAGGTCCCTGAAGTAGTGTAGCTGAATGCATGCTGTCTGTACCTGCTGGATACCACCTAGTAGTGAGGGGTACTGTTCCCTTGCTGCCTTGGGGGTGGATATTGCCTGTCTTTCAGAGCTATGCTTTTTGGCAGTAGGCTGAATGCAACAAGACTGGTAGGGTGTGTGTGGGCTTGGTTTTCCTTCTCTTGTGGTGTATGACCTGTGACAGTGTCTTCCAGGAGAGTGCAAGCTGCTTACAACAGCATTCGTGCATGGAGAGGCAAGGACTAACTATGGTTTTGATTTTATTTTCCCCAAAGAGAAGTATGTCTTTTGTGGCACTTCTGTATAGCCAATGCTTAAATACTTAAATTTGCTGGGGAAAACTCTTCTTCTCTTTCAGAAAGCACTGAGGTGGTTTCTCAGCAGCTTCTTGGCAGTGACCCGAGTGAAATGGGTCCAGGCTTGCCTGGGTTTGCGAAGGGCCTTGGTCACAAGGTATAAATTGCTCCTTTTGGTCGGAGAGCTCAGATTTGCACATCCAGGGGTGATGAGTTAAATGTCAGTATGAATTCATTTAAAAAGCAAACAAACAAAGAGAAGCAGCACTGAGCTTCTTTTATCCAGGTTTATTTCAATGTCACTCTGGCGAAGCGATCGGGAGACTTTGCCCGTTATCTGCTGTCTCTCCCAGCTAAGGAGACACCTGTGTTGTTTCAAAGCCCTTATCATCCATGGCAGGTCAGTTTGGACCACGCTTGGTCTGAGGTAGAAACATCTGAAGTGGCACCATGTGGTTGTGATGGTGGCTTGCTTGCTCTGGACACCTTTGGTGGCCCTTGCAACCTGATAAACAGCAGGACTTGCTATGGCTGTGCCACCAAACCAGACCTGCATCTCCTTCAGTCGGTGGCCGAGATCCAACAGAGGGTATTTGGTGATGAAAGCAGCTTCTGAGGTGTACAGTAAAAAGTCATCTGTATCTGTGGCCCATGTCGTTTTATATCCACAAGTATATGTTTTATCATTTTGGTCTAAATTCTTCTCTTCATGTTCTCCATCTGGCTTGTTTTTATTTATGGTTGCCAGAAAGAAATGGTTCTGCATAAGAGACCACTGCAGGAGGTCCGAAGAGACAAGTCATTGTCAGGAGGGGTGGATTTAGTGACTGGTAAAGCCATTACGGTAGGGTGAAGAACTGATTCGAAAGAGAGCTGAACACAGCAGATTTTAGCTGTTGTGTACAGAGGAAGCCAAATGTAGTCTGAGCCAGCTGTGTCCACGTGGGAGGTGTGCCTCTACTCTGGTTTTATTATTTTATTTTTCTTTTAGTTTGAGTTTTTTTGGTGTCTTTCTGTAGTGTCCCAACTAAATTTCCTGTGTATGTTTAAAAGCAGAAAAAAGCAATAATAAGGTTAGAGGCCCTTCTCTTCTTGGAGAGGGCTCAGGGTTGGGACTCTTTTATAAAGGTGACTATGTGTTTAGTAAAAAATCACTAAATGTGGGCATAGCCGGGTGGTGGCTGAAAGGATGGGTCTTGAAGAGGGTGTTTTCCAGGCTGGGGACTCAAGCCGGTTAGCTTGAGTGTCCTTGTAGAAGCAGCATTGAATCTGGGGCAGGAAGCTCTTGGTGGCTGCTTGCAGAGCAGAGAAGCTTGATGCAGCAGCCAGGTGATGGCTAGGGTGTCTGATGGAGGGGCAGAACTGTGTGCCATTGCAGTTCTCTTCCTATCCTCTACCATTACGCAAAAACATCTCCTGCTAATCGGTGGGGTGAGGTGGACTGCTGGTCAGGGTGCTGGGAGTTGGCAAAGATGCCTCCTCACTCTTGAGTTCTGCCATTGACCTGTTGTGATCCTGGGAAAGTTAGATTGTGGCTTTCTGCCATGGTTTTCCCCACCATCCTTTTCTTTTTTTTTTCCTTCTCTTCCTTTCCTTTTTCCTATTTAGGCAATGAGCTGTTTGAGAGAAGGAAATACCTCTGATAATGTATATCTAGCATCTTTCGGAGTGGGAAGGCTACCACAAAACTAGCAATTGAAGTAAAATTTTTTCAGTGCGTGGAACTCTTTACCCTTACTAGCGGGTAACATCTTTTCACTCTGTCCCTGGAAGTACAGGACTGATAATAACTGCGTCTTTCATACTTCACAGAATGCAGTACTATGAGTGAATAAATTGTCATTATTATTTCTTCAATAGGCAGCTAGTGAGCCTGTGGATATCTAAAGCAGGATAAGAGGGTATGTTGTTTTCTGTTCTGCTTTCCAGGCATTTGATGTCAGGAGTTAGACAGAGGGAAAACACAGAATCCTGTCCTTTGTCTTAAACAGTGGGAGTCTTTAATAGCTTGTGGTCGGTTTGGGTTTAGAAATCATCTAACAGGAAGAAAGAACATTAATGTTGACCTTTTTTTCTTCTCATGTGTTTCTGTGGTGATTTGCTAGGTTTTTGTGCTGAGGTTTTTTTCAGATTTTTATTCTAGAAGGAGCTTCCATGCCAGATGAACATTATCCCTCTTTTTACAAATTTATCTCCATCACTGGAGCCTATGATTTAGCTTACAGAACGCTGTATTAGGGGGAACAGCATTATTTTGGCTACAAAGGCAACTAGGTAAAAAAGTTTAAAATATAAATTTTGTATTTTGTTATTTGTTTTTAACTGGAGAGGTTGCTCTCACTTTGTGCCATTCTGTCTTTTTGCCTGTCAAAAAAGGCATGTTCTGTTTCCTCCACAAGCACTACTCCTGTTGTTTTTCGTAGGGTAGACCTAGTCTTTCTGGGGAGTTGGAAGAAATTTCTTGCAAAGTCCAAGTATTCACAGTGCAAAGTTGGTTGGTCTGCAGCTTTCTTTGTTGGTGAGTGACAAAAAGAGCTGATGGTAAACATGCATTGGAATAAGAAGGTATCATTTATTGCACTGGTGTGTGCAACTTAATAGCAGAGTATTGCTCCATGGCCTATTGCCTTAGGCTGGTAGGAGTTTAGAGTCAACTAAGTGAGATGGAAACTGAGAAGTTAATTTTGGCATGGGGCATTGTACAGCACTACTAAGTAGTGGTACCACGGTGAGTTTTCACGTCATAGCATGTTGAAATGTAGCCTGCTGGTTCTTTGTACATTGTAGAAACTGAAATGTGACTGTAGATTATTTTTTTAACTTAATTGCTCTTCTTTCCACAACTGTCAGTACAGGATTTTGGGAGGTTGGAGAATTTTTCCAAAGACTTAATTGTGTACAGTGCATAGGATAATCCAAGCTTGCAAGTCCTTGAGTCATGCAGGCTGCCTTCCTTCCTTGATGTATGATGTTGCCCCTTGTTCTACTTCCATGGCATTTAGCTGGAGAGCAAGCTTCCAGGAGCAGCCCCCCAAAAGGCACGTTAATACACAGGCCGGAAACTGTGCTGGTAGGAGAGCTACATTACTGTGGAATACATATCTTGGGTAATCAGGGGGGTAGGAGGTAAATGAACTGATAGGATTTCTTTTGCACTTAATTTGCATAGTTCTTTGATAACATTAAGGCATCTTAGGGGGAAAAAAACCAGTGTGAAAAACAGCACATAACACCGCTTGCCTTTGAACCTTTCCAAAGCAAAAATTTTACAGTAATAACGTGTGCAGAGAAAGAAAGAGGCAAGAGGTAGGTGTATTAACTGACTTGGAGAGTGTGGGTAGGTTTGAAATCTATAATGTTCTGCAAATCTTGGCAGTCTACCAAGGATTCCCCTTGTCCCTCTGCTTTTCAACATGCTTAAAGCCCACTGAGATGAGAAATAAACAGCATATTGCTATCAGACATGACTGGGAATATGCTTAAGTAGTGCATTCAGTTTAAGATCCAGTTAAATGCTGCAGTGTTGCTGTGTTGATGAGAATAGCTGTATTTTAAACCGCTCCGTAGGTACATGAACTTTCTGTCATCCTCATGAGAAGAAACAGGACAAGATTTGGGGTCAGCAGGCTCAACTACGTTGACGTGCTCATCTCAACAGGCCATTTAAAAATAGAATGTTGCAGTAGCAGTCTTAAAAATATTCTTATGTTGCTTCCTTAGGAGGATTATCAAGTGCTTTAATATGAATAGATTAATGAAAAGAGGGAAAGAAAGGCAGGGAGGATGCAAAAGAAACTACAAGTAGTTTGGAAATCTTGATTGATAGAATCTTAACATGGTCTAAATGAAGGGGATGTGTTGGTGGGCTCTTTTTCATGGTGGTGGGAGCCAGGGTTAGCTTACAGTAGCAACGGTTTGTTGTGGCCCCTTCCCTGAGACTTGGTAAAGGGCGAACTCTCGCTCTCTGAATGACATAGCCTTTACTACTTGTTGCTGTTACTATGCAGCACAACCTCTGCAGCCTCCTCAGTCCATTGGCTCTGAAGACTGTCATCTTATGCTTAACAAGATGCATCTAGGTTGCTATCAACTTCATTGGATATTTCGTATCCACGTTTAACTTTCTGGCCAGGGGGCACTTACCCTGTGATCCTCAGCCTGTGGTATTTGGTGTCTAGCAGTATTTTAAGAAGCTGTTGTTTTCAGTTAGCATGGGTCGTGTTTTGCAATCTGGTGGTGACATTGTTCAGATACTCTGATGGTAATTGCCAGAAACACAGCTGCAAGAATCTCTGCTGTGCCCTGGGGATGGGTGAGCCTGGGACACCCCAAGGGGCCGCAACTCCAGACAGTGCTAAAGCAGAGGCTTCATTCTGCAAGAAAAATGCTGTCCTGCTGGAGTGTTAGCCAGTAGTGTTGCTGAGATGGTGTCTGGATGGGGCCTTAATGGTTACCACATTTATGAAGGGTCCTGGGAGTTGGACTTGAATAAATTTTTATCTCAGGAGGCTGAGTTCAGAGGGTTTCTCCTATCTACAACTCCTGTAGCTCTTTTGTCGCATTCAACTACTTTGTGATTTTGTTACTGTTTTTAATGAAGACAGATTTTTCCAAGGCAAAAGCTGGTTATGAAAATCTGAAGATCAGTTTCTGAAATGGGAATGCTTAGCCATTTCATGTTGCAAGCAAAATTATAGCAGCATGCTAGTAGTTTGACAAGTCTGTTCTTGAGCTCTTAGGCAGATAAACAAAATCTCTGCTCATGCTTATATGTTGTGCTTGTGATGTTTGCTTTCTCCCTCCCTCTAAAAATGTTTTTAATGAAAAGAATGTGGCTTGAAAATGTCCTCTTACTTCTCTCATATGAATGAATGTCGTGCAACCCCCCACATACGTGCTGTAGATGCTTAGAGTATGAATACTCCATACATTATGAAAAGGGTATTTGGAGTAATTTTAAACAATATTCTGAAATGACCGGGGTTTAAGTTTGGCCTGGGATACTGAGCAGCCCACACTTCCCACAGTCTGCAGTTCCCTTGCTTTCCAGTCCCTTAGGAGGGTTATGGAGAAGCTTTTCCCATCCCTGCTGCAGAAACAGCAAAGTGAAACATGAGTAATTGCTGCGCTGTGCTGTAGCTGTCGTGGCCCAGGTTTTCGTAGGGTCTAGTGGAGGCACCAGCAGGATCTCATAAAGATGCAGGGGAAGGATGGTTGGGCTGGTGCACGTTAGTCATCCTGAGTGGGCCAGTCTCACGGGGAGGAACATCGTCTTGAGAATAGCTGTGAAGCTGAGCCCTGGGAAGCTTGAGGCTTCTCTCTGGAAATAACAAGCCCACCAGTAGTTCGTAGATTTAAAAAGACAAATAGAGCAAACTTTCCATAAGATATGTGGCATCCTGTGGATGTCTTGCTGCTTCGTTCTCTGTGTCACTTTCTCTGCTTGGCGTATGTTCTATCACCGTTTTGGCACCCCCGCTTTGCTGCAGAATTAATGGTGAACCATATTTCACTGTTTTTTAAAATGTTTTTTCTTCCTCAGTGTTCTTCCTTATTAGTGTTGTGAGCTTTTTTCCTCTGAGATGTCCTTGTGCCTCTCTTATCTTTAGCATATTCCTCTTGTACCTCAAACCGTGCTTCCCCATGTCCTTCGGCCTTTTAGTTCCTTCCGCAGGGCTGTGGAAAATAGGGGCAGTGCTGAGAGAAGGCGTTCTTCCACCTCGGTGTAAAACATTTCCCCCTCTTCCTTTGATGGGATGTTAAATCCTGAGGAGAAGACCACAGGCTTTTGTCATTAGGCAGAGGTCCAGGGTGGGAAGTTGGAGTTGCATCTCTCCTGGGCTTGCTGAAAGGCTTTGGTTCAAGAAGTAGGAAGGTCAAGGTGAGGTCAGTCTTGGCTACTGCACACATGTTGCGACCCTAACTTTGTTTCAGAATCGAAACCAGCTTGAGACCAAGCTGTAAAAAGAAATGCATGCAATAAAGCGAGTTTACAGAGCTGGCAGAAGCCTGAGTACAGTGATTTATTTATAGAAAGCATGTGGATTGGTTAATAAGGGGAGAGAGAAGCGCAATGAGAGTTGTGAAAGAAAGCGGAGGCTGTGAATTCTGCAGTATTCCATCCTTTCTACTGCACCAGCAGTATACCTGGCCATTGGCTTCATGGAGGGAGCATCATAAGTTGTGAAAGGGTAAAGATTTCTCCAAAGAGGCTGGTGGCTTGGGGTGCTTCAGTTCTGGGGTGCCAGTCTTGAAAGAATCTATAAAGAGATAAAGCACTTAGTCCAAGAAAAAAAAATATACTGTTGATGTCCATCAGCTATACTGCATGCTGTGTATAAGTTTCTGCCTAGGAAACTTAAAAATTGTTGAGAAGAAAGGTAAAGGAACTGTGACTTTAATGCAGCGTTTTATTGTGGTTTTTACCATTATTTGTGATAAAAGTGAAGAAGTGTAGTGGGCACGCCTCTTCCTGGCAAGCATGACTGATTCAGAGAGGAGCCTTTGAGAACGATGCTTGGGAAAGGTGTTGCGAGACCGGGCTGTTTGTCTGGAAGTCTCAGGGCAGCCTGCTGGGTGTTATGTGGAGAGCAGGATAACACCAATCCTAGGGCCATTTCTAAGTGCGTGTTTGGAATAAAAATACAGCACAGCTAATTGATACGGCCCCACCTTGTGTAAAAATATACTGGAGAAAGAAAGGGTTTTGTCAGATTCGGCTGAGGCCAGTTAGAGCCCAACCATGGCTGGAGCTGGAGGGGCCTGTGGTGCTGCCTGCCTCCCAGGCGTGCAGTCCTCCTCCTGCCAGCTCTGGCTGTGCTCTGACTGCAGAGCAAACCAGTTCAATTTCCTGATCTGCAGTCCCCCACCCCACCCTGCAGTTTGCTTTTTCTGTGTTAACTTTCTGCCATTTCAGTGATCTCAATCAGCTTATCATATGATCTGATGAGTGCCAGAAGGAGCTCAGTGCTCCCAGGAGAAATATGTGACAGGAGGCTGGAGGGAGGCAGGGGAAGGAAGGGTTGGAGCTCCCCGCCGCAGGAGCTGGGATCTATTAATTCAGCTCCAGCTGTACTGAGAAACCATACCCTTATGGTGGTGTAGCTGAAGGGAGACAACGTCTTGTTCTTGTCTAGCTATTGTGAGACAGGCAAAGAGGGCTGTTGCAGGTCTGATGCATCACTTGAAGAAAACTCACTTTCTTTCACTGGTGAAGACCAAAACAAAGAGAAATGTCCTTTTTGCAACCCCCTAAGCATGCTTGCTTGCATTTACCTAGTAATATGTCACCCAGGTACTAGGTGCTGGTGCATGGAAATAAAAGATGCAGTATGGCTAGTTTAACTATTCTAGCATGTTAATAAACTATCATTAGTGACTATGAGCTTTGCTAAAGTAAACAGAAGGGAAGCTGTGAATGTAATCTGTCTGCACTTAATCTTGGTAATCATCATTTAATGTGGAGAAAAAGAAATGGGTTCTAAGATCTGTATAAGAACGTTTTTAAAAAAAACTTCCTTTTTTTAATCCTTCCAGAGTGTTGTTTTTCCTATGAAATATCAGAAGGGTCCAGTGCAGCTGGGGAAAACCCAGTGTCTGGACCTGTTGTCTGAATGTTTTGCTCTGTGTATGCTGAAGGGATGAGTGAGATGCTGGCACTGACTTTTCTCTCTCTTATTCAGGGTCGACATGTCAAGACAGGTCAGCTGGCAGCCATCAAAGTCATGGACGTTACGGAGGTGAGCAGAAGAACAATCTACTTTATTAACAAGATGGGTAAAATTTAATAATAAGAGATGGCATATGGCTTACCTCGTATTTATTTTGAAGGGCATAGTCCTTGCATGTGGACGTTTGCTTTCTGTTTGCAGGACCTGACCTCTCCAGCCCATCTGCCCTTTATGAGATTTCTGTTCAGGGCCCTCTGGTCTTCTTCACAGATTGCTTTGGCTGGTCCCAGGACATATGAGCAGACATAGCACTCCCTTTTCAGACACTTCTCAGAAGAGGGGAAAAACGTCAGATTCCCCGCTTCCTACCTTTTTCTCTTAAATGTAGCATCTTGCTTGTACCAAAAAAGGTGAGGAGGCTGCTTGACGTAGAGGACAGTAGTTTCACTGCTACATTTGCAGCCTACAAAGGGTATATATTTATTCAAAGGAGTGAGTCGAATAAAGTTCCAAGAAGTCTGAAAGCAGAAACATCTGCAGGAATGATGAGCAGATTGCTGGCAGAATTCAGCAGTGCAAAGTAGTATTTGTAACTGACCTGGGGGATTTACTGTGGAGCTTTAGATGGGAAAGACGGGAAATTAACCCAGCCAAAGAAATAAAAAATATATGCCTATACTTGAATCCTTAGATGTCTTGCAGTTTATGCTGTTCAAAAACCAATAAGTTTAAATTATGTCTTCAAAACAGATCAGGAAAAGCATGGGTTTTTCCCTGTTGATTCCGTTCGTGTTTTCTAGAGTTACATCCACAAATTAATAACAGCTTCAGATTTAAAATCAAATGGGATCCTCCTGTGTGATATCTGCAACGCTTGCCTGATATCACACTTCTGAAGAGAGGTCGTGCCTCTTCAAACCAAGCATCTTATTTTTCTGAACTCTTCAATCTTTTATAGGTATTAGGGGGAAAATTATGTTAATGCATGTGCATTGTACAGAGCAGGAGGGCTTTGGCAAGCTCATTACATTAAGCAAAACTCCTACAAGGGTGTTGCTGCAAAATGTGTTATAGTTCTGTGTGTGTATAGGTGCCAGCAAGTAAAAATGGCTGGAAAAGGACACAAGCTCCTAGGTGAGTGGCTGGAGAGTAATGGGTAAACAGGTAGGAAAACAAGAAGGCAGGGTTAGGTGAACTGGTAGGACTTCAGTCGTATCTCTGAATCTCCTTGTGATCGATGGGCAGTGTGACTGGCCCTCTCTAACTCAAGCTGTTGTGTCTGCCAAGAGCTAGACATTCTTGCTTTGTAAGATGGCCTGATAAAAATCAGTTTTCAGCTGGAGATTTTCAAAGGCTGCCTTCATGAGGAGGCAGTGCTCTTTTGCTGCAGTTAACAAGCAGGCAAACCAGAGAAGAATGAAGGTGTGTTGACACAGTGAATGTTCATTGCACAGCAAAGGTTTCCATTTGTGCAGTGGTTTTACACAGGGTAGCTTGCTGGACGGTGCACAGCGAAGGCTTCTTCCATAAGATTGGCTGTACTGTACACTCCCTCTGTTTTTAATACCTTATCTTAATCACAAACAGTTGTAATGGAGAGGTTGCACAGCAAAAGGAAAACAATTGAAAAGTGCTGTCTGTAGTGTGGCTGAGCTCATGTTGTGGGAGATGGCTTATGTTTTGAAACTCTTAATTTTTGGCTGTTTTTGAAAAGCCGGTTGTATGTTGGCATTGTCTGACTTTCATCTCAGAAGCTCATGCTTTTTCAGGGGCTAAAGGGCAATCAGAGGGAGGAGTTTGGAGATGTTAGCCCCATGCAGCTTGAAAGTGTTGTCGTTCCTACCAGTGGAGCTTATGTGTTTTTGCTTCTAAGCAGTGAGCCTGCGGAGGCTAAAAATGTGGTGTAAATTCTTCCAAGTCGTGTTAAGTCAGCTTCAGTTTTTAACACCAGGCACGCATGATACTGTTCCTAACACCAGGCATGGGTGATACCATTGCATGTACCATTTTCTCAGTGGGAGATGTGGCCATAGGATATTCCTATTCACTCTTTCTTGCTGGTTCCTTGCCTGTTTCCCAACACTTGTGCCGGCACAACTGCCCTGGGACCAGATGGTGACCTGGATCAGTGAACAGGCAGTGGTTGCAGGTTAAAAATATCCTCGCTCTTCTTTTTCCCCTGGTTATTTATAACCTGGATTGGTTTGCTGATCTAGTGTAGCACATGACATTGCAAACAGTTGTGCCGTTGCTATGAAGAAGGTGGTGTGAGACTGGAAAAGAGCTGTTGCCAGGCATGACGGAGAAGGGGCAGTAGCTCAGATTGACATTGCTGACAGAGATGTCCATACCATGAAGTTTCATCATCAGTTCCTCAAGGGGTGGTGTCATGAAGACCTCCTTTTGCTGGCAGACAGTGCATCTCCATCCTGGAGATGAAGGCTTATGGATGGTAGAGAGAGCATGTGAGACAGAAAGGGCAGTGACTGCCACCATCAGCACTGCCCCGAAAGAAATGCTGAAGGGACCACAGCCTCGAATGTACGTTCTCCACCTGCTTCAGGAGCTGCAATTAGGTGAACTGCTCTTGTAGGCCAGTGATAACACTGTGTCTGTGCCCATCGGGAAAGAGGCTTCAGTGGAAACTTCCATGAAACTGAAATTGTGATTTTTTTGTTGAGCATCTATGGAAGCTCTGGGTGATTTTTGCCTCTGTGCATGTTTCACTGGCAGTGTTATGCCTTTCTGCTTAAATACAGGCAGTGCTATGGAGGGTTATCAGATTGTTGTGTCTAACCTGCATTGAGAACAGATCCAGGACTTTCTTCTGGGATACCTCTGATCTAGTACTTGCTTTGCCAAACGCTTGACAAATTAGAAAGCTTAATGTGTTGGCACGCTCTGTGGGCACACCCCAAATTTTCAGTTTTCAAAGCCCCAATTCCGCAATTCACACATTGCTCAGGATCAGCGAGGTTACATCAGTTCTGGGCTGTACTCCTTTGATCACCCGCATGGGAGGGATGTCAAAATCAGAGTGACGGCTTTCCTGAAAAAGTTTTGGTTGGCATGAAGAAAACAAGGTGGTATAACCTCCGTTAGGAAGAAACATCACAGCTCTGTAACGTACATGATGCTGTGGAAATGCTGTTCATCCTTCCCAACTTTTCTTGTGGTTTTCTCTTCAGATTTTAATTTTGAAAAGAATGGTGGCAAGGATGAGAAAAGAGGAGGTGGGCTGAAGATATCAGCTTGATCTTTGAATATATTATGACTAGTTAGTACTGCTGCCTGAAACGTTAGGGGGGTGTTGATGTGCATAAAACTTTCCTGTCTCTTCCACTTTCCTCCTCGCTAAACAAATTAAGAAAAGGCTTAGAAGATTGTGTGGATCTTTATAGATCTTTACATCTGCAGCACTAAAGCAGAGGCACTAAAGGATCTGTAAGATCTAAAGATCTGTAAGTCTTCCTACAGAATGGTGCATATGTAGGTCCTGTTTTCACTTTGTGAGGGCGAAGCTGGAGAGCATGTAGGGTGAAAAAAAAATTCACTGGAGCATAGAACAAGTAGAAACCCCACAAGTCCTCATCAATTTGAAAGCTATTCTGTTGTTGGAATGAACCCAATGACCGTAAAAGGGGAACAATATGAACTATCATTGTATACATGCTTCAGAAATTACTGTCTGAGATGTACATATATGTAGGGTGAAGCTCAGGCTGCATGCATGTTATGGAGGGAGGCATCATTTGAGAGATTGCTGTAGTCTCTCTTTAATCTTTCTATTGTCTCTGTTCCTTTTGGGGCATTGTTTTGGAGAAGGCGGTGTTCAGTCCGTGTTGACCCCTTCCACTCACTTGCCTGTGAGCTCCTTGCTGTGTACTGATGTGCAGCCCTGTAGCACACCAGCTGAGCCGTGACCGATGTTATCAGATGGAACACAAGTACACTGCAAGATTTGGCAGTCACTGTTTAGTTAGAAGAATCCATTTTCTTGTGAAATAAATAACATCTGAAACCTTAGCAAAGCTTACTTGGCAAATCTGCCTGCATCTAAGCTGTTAACTTGCGTTACACCCTAAACAGGCGGCTCGATCCTGCTTAGCTGTTTTGGAGGCTTTCTGTGCAGGTGCACAGTTGGTTTCCAGTGTCACTCCTGTGTTTCCCTTCCAGCGATGCTTTTTTTTCTTTCAAAGGTTTAGTAACTGATTTTGGGGGAAAAACACAATCGCTTCTTTTCTATTTGTTATAACCCCTGCCGCTGCTGCTTCTTCCCACACACACACTTGGCATCCCTTGGGAAAGTTTTCCGCATGCCTTTTTTAATAGCAGCATTTCTCAGCTCTTGTGCCCAGTGTTTCATGACTTGTCCAGTCTAGTCTGTGTAAAATTATGCTAAGTAAACAACTGGATACTGTATCCTGCTGATTTATGAAAGACAGACAAGCTTTTAGTTCTTGCCTGTCTTGCCCTTTCTGTACGTGCTCTGCACAAAAATTAACAACCCCAAACCAAAACCTCCAGGCCTCCAGAGAAACATGGCACATCTCCCATACCTAGACAGGAAAGGTTACCCAAATTATTCATTGCTGTCTTCCCAACTCTGCTGACTGCTTTTTTTTCTGTTGCAGTAGGCAAGTCACTTTCATTCTTATGAGTCTGTATCTTACGGCCTACGTGGTGTTATAAACTGCGATCATGTGGATGATCTATCCATAGTCTGTAACACATCCAATACCAATCTGCAGAAGGACTGCAGATAAATAAAAATGTGTGTGTTCCCACACATGCTGGCAGACAAAATGAGGGGAAAACAAAAATGATAACCACCAAAAGTTTACAATAACATTTATTTATATTTATTTTTATTTACCATGAGAACCTGGAGACAGTCTGTGGATTTTGATCTTAATGAAAACATTAAGAAGTTGATGCTTCATGTGAAAAGACTGGGAAATGCAGATCCTCACAGCACTATGTAACACAACTAGGTTAAGCCAGTCCAGAGAAACTGAATATGGGCTGGCCTTTTACTGTGGAGACATGAATGTACTGCCTTACCTGGCTTAGTGCAGCTGCCTGATAAAGTTCTTATACAGCAGTCCATGCCTGTGTTTACTGCCAAGTTAGCCAAAGCAAACCTGGAGCTAGTAGAATTACCAAAAGCCCTTGCCGTATCCTTTCCTCTTGATATGAACTGGGGAGAATGGATCATGGTACTAAAAATCTAGATTGTTCCTATGGGGAGTACTGGCACCCTGCTTGCTTGTCCCTCCAATGTGAGTTTGCTTGCTACTTGTCTGTACCAGATTTTATAGTCTTTGGTTAAACAGTTACCTGGCAAAACAAAGGATCGTTCTGTGGAAAGGGAATAAATAGGAAAGGTATTTACAACGAGGACAGCCCTGCTGTCCAGTCCCTCCTGAAGCTGGTGAACCTCTGATCTCTTCCAGGGATTAGGTCAAAAAAGAAGTCTTCTGGGAACTTTCTATTGCAGTTCAGAGGAAAACAGAGCTGAGCAGAGTGGTCCCTTAAGCTGTAGCATCTGGTTTGAGAGGTCAAAAAGAGCTACAATAGTCTAGCAGTCAGCAGGGCAGCCTTTTTTGAGCTACAGAGCATTTGTATAATTGACTGTTTCCCTCCTTAATTTGAGCTCCCACAACTACTTCTGCTGCATGCCCTTGCCCAGGAACTTGGCACAGTTCTTCCCATGCTTTATCATGACCCTGATGGCGAGAAGCTCAGCCCTGTGGTGCTGGCTGATGTCCTTGTGGAACCAGGCTCTCCTGCAGACAAGAGGTCCACACTGCCTGGGTTGGGCAGAACGGTCCAGTCCATCTTCATGGTGAGGGCTCTGCATGGTGTGTGGGGGGGCTCATGGCATCAGACACGTCGCAACGTCCATGACCTTGGGTGGCAGGTCAGTGCTTAGCCTTCCTGCTCGTAGTCCTGACAGAGCAGCGTGACATTTAACTCTGGGGAGCTTTTTGTCCTTACAGTCATACTTTATTTCACAGCAAGGCAAAATACATCTAACACCCAGCTTGAGTCAGTTCTGCAGTTTTTGGGTGTGATCCAGTCACCTTTCCTGGAGCAGTGCTAGCATCAGTTTGGGTAAAGGGTAGCCTTCCACTCTCTTTGTCTGAGTCCTGGGGTGGTTAGCAAGACTATCTGTGGAAGAGCTTATTTGGGAAGGGGAGGATGTCAGGTTTGATGCAGCTGCAAGAGGGAGACTGAAGAGAGAGCTCCACATGCAGTTTGAGTCAGGGCAGAATGCTGTGGCTATTACCAAGCACAGCAGCTTGGGAAATGATACACAACGCGGATTGACTGGAGAGAGCTGGTGCTGAGCACCAAGGGTCTGCATTACTGAGTCCCAGTGAAGAGCAACTTTACACTGATACTGTGGTTGGTGGGAAAAGTTGGTAATGGGGAAAGAAAAATATATGCTTTTTTCTATATTTGCTTTTTTCAGCATACAGTTTCTTCTCAGTGCAAGTTTTTCACCTGAGTGGAAGACTGACTGCATTGCATGCACTGTCTGTTGTCAGTTGTCCTTGCAGGTATACTGCTGTATATATTTTAACATGCCTGTTTTGGAACCTGACTGTTTCAAGGCTGGAAGAAACAGATGTTTTCCTTTTGCCTTTAAGATCCTTGAGTGCACCATTGCTACCACACCGGCGTCTATTACCTGTCAACAGCAGAAGAGCTTTGACTGTGACAGCTTCATGGTGCTCTTTTAGTAGTACTCCTGTTGCACGGCTTTTTAGCTGAGGCCAGGAGGTGGCTTCATACTCAAGGTTGATCATGGATCATTGTGTTAGGAAAGTGCAAGGAAAGCTGTGTTGCCTTCTCCTCATCTGTGTGCTTATGCCAGGTCTGACGTGCAAGGTTTTTTGTCCTGTCTAGCAGAAAAAATGCTTTGCCAATGCTCTGCAAGTTATAATGTAGTTTAGATTACTCAAACTGAATTTATGGCCACATAAAGGGAACTTTGCTGTAGTTGGGAGTGTAGAAGTATCTCCTTGTTTTAGGGAGACAGCTTTAAAATTTTGCCTACCTGGCTGTCAGAGAACCAGTTAACAATGCTGTAGCGCAACAGGTGATGCTCAGGTTATACTGCTCAGCTCTGGTGCTGGAATCTGTTACCGCTCATCGCTTTGTGAGAGCGCATGTTTAGTACTGGAGCATAATGGAAACTAGAAGGCTGTGTAGGCTACAGCTGACTTCCATTAGTGAGAGGGCAGGATTGTGTATTAAGAAGATTTCTCTGCAAGCCTTGATCTCTTTGGACAAGTCTGGACTTTTTCTGTAAAAACTTCTTTCCTTTAGTCTGATGGTGCAACTGCATTGACACACTCAAAGGAAAGGATAAGTCATCTAGGTGAGCTACTGACGTCTGTTACTGTCCTTATAATGAGTAGGACAAGTGCTTGAATTCCAGTTTTTGGGCACTGTTTATCAGTCCAAGTGGGCAATATTCACAGATTTAACTGTAATCCTGTGCCTGTTTTCCTTTAGTCGTAAGCTTAGTACCTGCAGTCATCTGGAAAGCTGCTGTGAGCATTGACAAGGAAGTCACTAATGACAATGTGATTTCATATGTATATGAATGACTGCCAGCATATGTCTTTGTTAGGGAATTCTGGACCCTAATACTGGCAGTGGTGAAGGCTCAGTGTGGTAGTGTGAGGATGCTTTCACAATAGTGATATTTAATCTACAGGTCATGCCTGCACTGACATGAATTTGAGCAATAGTAGCCTGCGCAAGTTCTAGTGATGGAGCATATCTTCTGAGCCGAGGGGAGCGTTCATGCAGGTGGCCTCAACACAGACAATTTGCTGCTGCCTTCCCGACCACTGAGCTCTGTTTGTTTGAGCTGTCTGAGGAGATTCCAGTTCTGATGGGAAACAGAAATGTTTTGTGTGCAGATAATAGCAAGAAGTACAGGGCTGCGTTTTGTATCATTTCTGTCAGACACGCAGCACAGCTTAATTTACCCCTGGTGAATCAGACATATTGTCTACTCAAGGAAAACAAGGCAACCCTGTCAATACGGCGCTAGAGCATGTGTGCTCTTGCCAGTTTGGGTAGAGTAAAACCAATGAGGATTGTGACAGAGCATTGTGCTTTGATTTTAGCGAGTATCTAGGCTGAACTTGTATCTGTGGTGTATTCCTTCTGCCTGTGAATAGGCAAGCAAGAGATCCCTGGCCCAGCATGAACTGCTGTCTTGCAGAAGTGCACTTTAAAATGTGGCTTGGGCATTAAGATCAAAGACAGGAGAATTGGTTTTCTGTTTATGTTAAAGGGGATATATCTGCTTGATATATAATCTTTCTTGACTGTGTTTAACTGTAGTTTCATAAACTGCACCTGCCTGTGGGCTCCTCCTGTTTTTGCTGCGACATTCCACATTTTTATCTTGACTTCCTAAGGAAATGAGGCTTCTTGGCAATAGTGTGTGTGTGTGTGTCCTGCCTTCTTTTCCACCAAATATCTTTTGGATCTGCTGGCCAGCTTCAGCCAAGTTTAATGAGGAGGGGAGGAGAAATTCCAAAGTCCCAACAATGTATGTGAAAGCCGGCAGGCTGTGTGGAGAAGGGAGAGGCTGAAATTTATAGCCTCTGCTTTGGGAATGGTAGGCAAACCTTAGCCACTGTCCATTATCAGTCAGCTGGCCACTGTTCTGCAGTAAATCAGGAGGGGGAAGTAGATGTTTGGGGGTTTTTTTTATTTAAAGAAGAAGTTCTGATGCTTGACTTTCAAGTGAGTGATGCAGCGCTAGGAATGTGTGCAGGACAGCACATGCAAACTCCTTCTGAGCATCTTAAAGTCTCCCTTTGGTTCTTTCTTTAGCTTACCAGCCCACGAATTGTACTGTATAGTTGAGATTATCCTGTGTGAGCTCTGTCCCTTTCTCTTTCTTAACATGTGTATATGTAGATAGAAATATAAAATAGCAGTGTTACTCTCCAGCATTTAATGAGACAAAAAAATGTTTGGTCTAAGTCTCTTGACAGTGCTCCTTTTGCAAGATGCAGTTTGAGTGATTATGTAGGGAGTTGGCTGCAGTTCAGTCTTAAAGCGCAGCTCCTAAATCTAGAGATAAAGGCAGCAAGTGCTAATGCTGAAGGACCTGGGAATTCGTTGTACTCTAAGCTGACTTGTAACCGTGATAAACGCTCCCCTTGTGCCTAACAGGAAAGTGTTCTTCTCCCCCTGTGCCCTATCTCTTGAATATGCAATGGGAAGCACACAGCTGAGCCAAGTGTTAAAAGAGCGTTGAAGATGCTGTGCACAGCAGTTCAGTTGATCAATGCAGAAGATGCTGGTTTTCTCCTGACCCTAGAAG
Organism: Psittacula echo; assembly: GCF_963264785.1. NCBI lineage: Eukaryota > Metazoa > Chordata > Aves > Psittaciformes > Psittacidae > Psittacula > Psittacula echo. The sequence goes on from NC_137736.1 coordinate 60,802,217, forward strand.
CATTGCAAGTCTTTCTGACAAGGGGCCTGTGAACATTCCTCTAGGTGGGTTTAATCCAAAAGAGATTAAAGCCACTGACTCTGCTTTGTGTAACCCCTCTGGCAGAGAACATTTTCTACTGATAAATAAAAGTGCAAAGATGTTGTTATTAAATTGCAAAGATTTGTGCTTCATAAAAAGCACGAGTTTTAGTTTTGCTCTCCTGTCCTTGCTGTCTCTTCTTAGTAAGACCTGCTTCAAACATGATTAGACCAATGGGAGTCTAGCCAAGCAGGCATCTTTTTGTTCTGATGATTCTCTGCTGACTTTTTTTGTGTCAGGCTTTTATTTCTCAAGCATTTCGATCTGGAAGGTGTGCCTGTGAGAAGTGAGTGAGTTTAGCAGCTGAAGCAGCTACTGTTCCTGCGTGGAGAGCAAGCACATTGGTGGTGTGTTTTGCCTCACATCCACCTGGTAAAAACAGTACTTTCTTTACCCAGCACATCACTGGTGCAAAAGACGTGATGAGAGTTCAACAGCCTGCTCTCTTTTGCACCTACATCTGCAGCGTGGGGGTATTTACAAGTATCCCTCTCTGTTTAGTAGAGGAGTCTGTTTCAGAAATGAACTTCCAGGTGTTTTTGCATGTCAGTTGGTGTATGAGGTGTTTCTGCAGTGTTTCACTAGGGCAAGGATATTTTCCAGTGTAGCTCCTCCTTCATGAACTGAACTGAACGTTAGTGTTTCATTCTAGAGCTGGTAAGAACTAAGTGGAAATCCTAGCAGCAGCCCACAGACCTTCGGATAACTGTTACTGGCCTGGCGAAACACCTTGGTTCTGTATCCAAGATCAAGAGAGGAGAGTGTCTGTAATTCCTGAAAACCATGTTATTAATGTGGAATATTCTACCAAATGGAAACGTAACTGAGTAAAGAGACCAGAAGCAGCAGGGAGATGCTGCATCCCCATGGCCGGCTGCTGGGCTCCCCCCAGCACTAACCTGGCCTCCCAGCCAGGGCTGCGGGTGGCTAGGCAGCCATGAGTCACTGCTGTGGAAATACTGATGCAAAGGCAGCACCATTAGGGAGGGTTTTATTTGTCTCTTGCATATTTTACCTCAGCAGCCTTTTCTGTAGCATTTATTCGTGTTTCCTCTCCTTGAGCCTCTAAGGCAAACCCATTATTTATAAATGAGTTAGTTTTTCACTCTGAATTTTTATTTGCTTCTCTCACTGTATCCCTTCACCACAACTTGTTTAAATGTAAAGCCTTGAGTCAATTACAAAATGATAGAGGTGCACTGATTTATAGATCAGAGGGGGCTGCATCATCAGACAAAGTCTCCACTCAAATTTGAGGCCCTGAGGGTGGTGTTGGTTCCTATTTCAGAATTGCTGCTGCTCCTCAATTCTCATTAAAAGAGTTTGGGGAAATATACTTAACCTTGTCTTCGTTTGCAACACAAATCGTTAGAGTTTGCACTGTTCTTGTAAAAATGGATAGACCAGCTTGAAAATGCAAACTCATTCTCTTTCCCATGCTTACAAATGTAAACAAACAAACACCCATGTAAATTAAGGACAGGATTTCTTCCACTGGCAGGAAAGAAAGGAGAATCAGTTGCATTTTCTATTTGTAAATGTTCAGACAGCATCCTGTTGTGATAGCAGTGCTTCATAGGTGTCTATGGGTTTTCCCCATTTTCTACTTACTTCTTCAAGATGTGATTTTGCAATACAACAAAGCCAATCTGATGTCTGGCTGCTACTTCAGGGGCAACCCTGCCTCTCTTCCTCCCCTTTCCCAGCTTCCCTAGGACCACCATCTATCTGCTTCTATCTCTCAGAGAGATCCACTGGCAATAAAGTGTGTATGTGTATATATTTACTTATATATATAGTGTATGTATATGCACACTTTTATTAATATATCTATAAATATATATATTATTACAGATTAGATTTCTGTTGTTTTCACCTCAGTAAAAGCTAGCCGGGGGGTTGGCAAGAGGGGCCAGGCAGGGCAAGGAGCGGGAGAGGCAGCGGCTGGGAGCTGGCTCACAGCAGTGTGAGCATCTCCTTAGGGTTACAGCTGTGAGGCTGCCTGGGGAACACTAGCCCCCATAGCCATCTCTTTGCAGTGTGAATCTGAGAGGGAAGCCAGCTGTGATGCATTTCTGACAGCCTGGCCGCTGAGGGAGTGTTTGTAGTGCTCCACACCTGCAGATTTAGGAATAAAAGGATGGAGTGTAAAGGTCTTCTACAGGGATTCCCCCACCCTCTGGTTCTTTCCACTGCGCAACAGACTATTTTTAGTCCACTTGCTTGCCTCAGAATACTTCACTTTCTGCTTTGGACCATTTCCATAACATTTGTTGTGATTCTGAATTCCAGTCTTCAGGATAATGTCAGAACAAAGAATTGCTGGGTGGCAAGCTCCGTTCCAGTGGTGTATACAAAAAACCTGTGCTGAGGAAGCCTGATCTGGTGACCCATGGGAGACTGGCTTAGGTGAACCACTTTTTGGACCTTGCCCTGTATTTGCAGGCAAAGAAGCGTGTTAATTATGAGTTTAATAGTGCTTTGGTTTGTGAATGGCAAAAGAAAACAAGCTTTGAGTGGGCTAACCCAGGTAGCCAGAGTAGATCTACCTCTGAAAGACATCTGTTTGCTTTAAGTGAAATCTGGAAAAAAAAGCCCATCCTGCCCTTGCTTGTGTATGCTTGTGTGGTAGCATTGCTAATTCACTGGATACCACTCTTTCTTCCTCCAGATACTAGATAGGTATGATTTAAATCAGCAGTTTCTTTGGTAATAAAGTGCTCCTAATATAAATCAGGTGTTAGAGCAGGCTTCATTGTGGGAAACAATGCTCATTGTAACGTTGTTGCATATGAGGCATCTAATGATTTGCCACTTTGATATATAAAAATATATAGCTGGTTCTGTAATAGGTGAATTTCATACAGCTGGTTGACAGAGCTGAAGAATGCAAACAAGTGGGTTTGGGCAGAGTGTTGTAGTTTCATAGAGAAGACCTGCTGACACAGTAGCATCCCTGTCGCAGTGCTGGATCTGGAGAGGGATGTAGACTGGCTGGCAGTTAATAGGAATTTTTCTTAGGTAAAAAAAAAGTAAAGTTTCTTCTACTGGTCTCTGCAGCTCAGTAATGCATGGGATGAATATAGTTGTGGAACCTCAAGTATTCAGGAACTGTATATTCAGTGAAGAGCAGAAATTACATCTATTGCTGAGGCACAATATAGATTAAAAGTTGGATCGTTTGGGATAGGAATAAAAAAGAAAAAAAAAAGACGTTTAGTATCATGCCTACATTCTTGTGAGTTTTCCACACAGACTCATAGAATGGTTTGGGTTGGAAGGGGCCTTAAAATCTTCTAGTTCCAACCCCCTGCCATGGGTCTTAATTAAGAATCATGATGGATTGATGCTGGTTTTGGATTAGGGTCTAATCCATTATTGTTCACAAAATACCCATATTCATCAGCCTTTGGAGGACAAATAGCTACTTAGGGTGTGGATAAATGGTCACAAACACTCTTGTTTAGCATGGCTCTGTGAGCTTTTATGTACTCCTTGAGACATGGTCATCTTGACCTGGTGTGGCTGTTGAGCAGTCATTTCTTATGCAAGTGTTTGTCTACATTTTATCTCCTGGTTGCACTCCAAGTGAGTACTTGTGTGACTGGTACACCTTTGGCCATCACTAGAGGGCTTCGAAGAGAGAAACCTTCTTGCCTTTTACATGATGTCAAGTGCCAGAAGATTGTTCTGGAACCTGATACACAGCAACATAGCAGAGACCTTTGAGTTAAGATAGTAGGAGCTTATTGGTGTTCAGCGTTTTTCAGCATCTTCCACTCAGAGAACTTGTTTCATCATTATTTTTTTCTTCTTTAGCCTTCTCTTTTAAACCTCTTTACAAGAGGAATGGTAAAAGAGGGCCTCCAGGTGTGAGGCGAGAAGGGCTTGTGGACAACTAGCAGCAGATAATTCAGCACTTCTCTGAAGGGAAGAGGTGGGAAATGGAAGTTGTTGGTGTGCATGAGCATGTGCCTGCTTTGCAGGCCAAAACTGGGTTGTAACTGTTGCATGGCTGTGCACACTATGGCTCCTGGGGAAAAGTGTCTACTCATGTACCAAAGGCGCGAGGGAATAAGGGCTCTATTGTATGAAAGACAACATTAGCTGGATGTCTTGCTTTGAAGAGGTTTGCCAATGAGTTGGAGAGCTGCCCTCAGCCAAGCCCACTTTCAGTGGAGAAGTTTTATAGGTCATGAAAAGCAGCAATGTCCGTTTCTTCCACCGTGCCTTGCCTTTATATGCAGCAGTGCACATGCACTGCTGTCATCCCTGGCACTTTGAATCAGCGGCTCCGCGTTAGCCCAGGGAGAATTGTGAGCGCCTCCAGTTTCCCTCCGTGGTGTGGGAACGTTGGAGTACATAATGGCTGCGATTCAAAGACAAATGCTAGCTCTTTGCTACTGATCACTTTGGCAGAAACCCCCAGATGCTCAGAGACTACAGATGGAGCTGCTTTGGGGTGACTTCTAAGAAAGAAAAAGCTCCCACAACCTTAGAACTTGCCTTTTTTTTAATTATTCTGTTTGCTATCTTTGTAATAGCCTCCCTGTTCTTCTTTTTCCTATTCTGCATCCCCCGCCCCTCGCTTTTTAATTCATGCCAGCCAGAGTGCAGCTAAAGGCTTTTCCTAGCGGAGCGTCATTTGTTAGTAAAGCAGCAAAGACAAGCTTAGCCAATTTAACCAGCAATTTCTGAGGCTTTCCTTTTTGACTGGGCTTTGGGATTTCTCCATGCGCTTGTTGGAGGGGTGAGGCTGCAGGAAACCGCAGGAGAGGAGCCTCCAGCCGTGATGGGCTTTGTTCAGCTGTCTGTAGTCTGGCAGAAGCTGACCTCTGCAACACATGGTCTTTCACTTAGCTGCCTCTCTCCAGCTATTGGAGAGGTCCGATTTGCTGTGTGTGTGGGATTTCTGCTGCTTCCATGCTGCTTGGTGATGTTTCCAAACCAACCAGTGGGTCCTTGCCTTGGTGGTGGAGCTGTAGCTGGCAGGGTTTCTGCAGCCTGTCCCTTTGTGCCTGGCTTCATTGTCACACAGCTCTGCTCTAAGCAAATCCTTAAACCGCATCCCCCGAATTTTGGAGTTCTCCAAACAATCCAGGTTTCTTCCTTCAGATGTAAATGCCTCCCCCTCCCTTCAGCCCCCGTGCTTTGGCAGGGCTAATTGCTCTTTGTTTAGTTTCAAATCTGTGTGATTAAGAGAAGATTTTTTTCAGACTGTCACTTCAGCATGTTATGGGACTAACATAGTAAAAAGTTGTAGTATCTGTTGGGGTGAATACCCCGAGCACAGAATTACAGGCCTTTTCCTGCTTATGAATCATCTTCCTCTGAGACCCTGTAGTGATAGCATTACTTTTGTTTTAAGCGAAAAGTCCCTGAGAAGGCAACCATTTATTTGTCTGGACAAGAGAGGCCATCTGGTCTTTTTTAAAACACATAACTGTAGAATTTATCCTTGAAGACACTGCTCTTGGGTGTTCAAGGTGGACACAGCTCCCATGCAGATGTTGGCTGGTGGGTGTATTGAGGTGGGCTGAGGCCATGTTGGGACAGGAGATGGGGTGGTAACTGGTGGCTGGGAAACCAAAATGATGCTCGTTGTGAGGGAGATGAGATTATTCCCATATAGAAGGATTTCAGTAGAACACTTTATGCCTGTGTTTATTTTACAGTCAAGTTGCCGAGTGTTGCTTTTTAACAGCGGCTTGCAGTACAGGAGTAGGCTGTGCCTTTCTGAGAAAAGAGTCCCCAGAGCAGTTCCACAAAGCTCACAACACACATACATGTCCTCTTTCTGCCACATTTCGCTTTGAACACATGCAGTGCCCAGCGAGTGGAATAAACAAAAAGTGACCCCCTCACCACAAACCTGAAGGAGTGGCATTGCCCTTTGCGGCCCTGGGGAGGTTGGACAGGGCTTTGAGCAACCTGGTGTAGCAGAAGGTGTCCCTTACCATGGTGGGGATATTGGAACTAGGTGATCTTTAAGGTCCCTTCCAGTCCAAACGGTTTTGTGATTCATTATTTCTACCTTGTAGCCCCTTAGGTCCCCTCTGCTGGTCATGGTGCAGTTGGGGAAGGCAAGGCAAAGCCTGTCAGGTTGGGGTTGGCTGGGGCCCCTGCTTTGCAGCATGGAGGCATCAGCACAAAGAGCAGCTGAGACTGACCAGGAACTGGTGTTGGGGTTGGGAATTGGACTTACGTCCCCAAAATCCTGCCAGTGCTCTCAGGGTTTCAGTTCAAAGAGGGAGAGACCTGTGCTGGGATCTGAGCTGTTTGTTTTTAAACTGGAGAGTGAGATGCCATGATGCTGTGATTTTTGAGGTGAAATGCTGTTTAATAAATGCAAGCCTGTTCACAGCCCAACAGTGAAAGCAAACACATACTGTACTATTAGGACCATTTAAATTTTTTCCAGTCCTATTTTCTTGGCTGTTAATCATGGTCTCTTTGTCACCTGCCCAGCTAGGGTACATGTAGCTGGGGTGTAATATTTTTCTGTAAGTATTTGTTGCTTTTCTTTATCCTGATGGGGGCAGAAGGCCTTTTCTTCTCAGGCAGGTAAATAATTAGCTGGCTATCAGCAGCTGCCTTGCTTGGAGAGGGGGAGGAATGGAGAGAGGGGACCGTGACGCTCTGTCTGATAGATGGACACGAGCATCTTGTAGCTCTGTTCATTGTTAATTCACTCCTTCAGCACCGCTCAGCTGTGAGGTTTCCAGGCGTGCTTGGCAGCACCGACAACAAAAACATCTGGTCCAAGAATATAGTTCCCTTCTGCTGGCAGCTGCATGAAAATGATTTTGTACATAGTGGCGTAACGCCAAGGGCACTTACTTGTACACTGAAGTGCACAGCCTTTATAAAGCTTTGGCAGTGCAGGACTATTTTAAATGCTGTGCATAAGTCAGCATTAATCTACCTAAGAAAATCAAAATCTCAGCAACCAATTTGATGAAGAACTTGCTTATCAGGAGTGCCCAGATGTGGCCATACCTTTGTACCTGTGTAACAGTTGTTCCTGTCTGAACGCAAAGGAAAAACCTTTTTTTAGTTGCAGCCGTGGTTGTCATCTGGCCTCCGGAAGGATTTGGCATAAACACAAAGGGGAATTTGCCCCTCGCAGACATCCCTGAATTCCTCTCGTCAGCAGCTGCGTTTGTCTGTTACTGATAGAGGTTGTCTGTCTCCCCTCTTGTTTTAAGAAAGACCTAGTGTGTGCTGAAGAAAATGTTAGCTGTGAATCAAATAGTTTGTGTGTCTGCTGGTAAATTATAATTGGAGTGATTGGACCTGATAATTACAGAGTCATCATCATCATCTTGTCAGTCAGTTGTAAATCATTCCATAATGGATTTCCCTTTTAAAAAAGAGCTGTATTTCTGAATGCAAGTGTATTTTAGAGATAAAATACAGTATCTGTATTCCATTTCTGCTTTGAAAATCCTTAGAGTTACAAGTGTGGAACTCATGTGAACAAGCAAGTTTAAGAGAGGTCTGTGGTCCAGCAAAGCTCCTTTCAGGCCATATATTTCTAGTTATTTCTTTTCTGTGTATTCCCACAGAGTAGCTGAGCTTGGTGGCACTTACCCCCAAAGCCCCTGTTGGGTTGTAGCTTTCAGGAATGCTGCAGAAGAGCATGAAGGAGCCTGGGTCTGATCTGGCATCAGTCATGGGCCTGGGTTTGCCCTTTGCAGAAGGAGCTTGTTACTCCCCAGGAAGAAGCAGGTGGTTGGAGGGCTTGGACAGGGTATGTCAGTGGATGTGCGTAGGGCTGACGGTCTCACATCTACCAACCTCATGTTAATCCTCTCCTCTGCTGCTGGGAGGAGCAGTTCTCACCAAACCAGAGAGAGAAGGAGGAGAAAGTGAAGATGGTGGCAAAGGGAGAAGGAACAAGCCTCCTCTTGTTGGCTTTTGAGACAGTGTTTGCATGTGATGCCGGTGAAGAAAAATGAAGGTATTTTGGGGGGTATTTTTACAATTAAAACCGGATTATGACAAGCCTGGAGGGTTGGTCAGGTCTCTTCTGCTCACCCCAGTCGTCTACAGTCTGCGCAGACAGTATATATTCATTCAGCCTGCTTCTCAAACACATGACAGTGGGCTGGTGTTGCAGCTTTATTTGCAATCCCTTCCACCCATCATCTGGTGAGAGGAACGGGCCTTTGAACTTCTTGGGTCCTCCCCGTTCATGCCCAGTGTTTTGCATTTGCAGTGCTTTCTCTGCATAAGGCAGGGGAGAAGGTTGCAGATTACCAACAGAGGTTGAGTGATGACTAATATTGGACCAGAGAAGCTAAAGTGTTTAACCTTTAGGCAAAGATTACCTGAAATTAAAACTTGTGAGGACTTGTGCACTCACACTGTGTCATTCAATCGTGTTTGTAAGACACATGTACAGATCGGACGATTCCTTTTATTCCTGGGTAATTTACATATTTTGGCTGCTGCACAAAAGAAACCTTGTGTTGAATAAGTCAGATCATGATCTCACACTAGGCCTTGCTTACAAGGAGGTTTTTTGGAGGCTGTAACATAGCCCCAAATTTGAAGTTTTCCTTTTGTGGATGTTAAACAGAGCGTAGGTTATCGGCAGCATGTACAAGTGTTAAACATGGGTATTAGCTCATAAGCCAGCATATTACTTTCGATGTTTGGGGGTGTGATGGCTATTTGTTAGATGTCATTTCATCTGGCAGGTGTACCTCAGACAGAGGCACACCACTTCAGAAAGAAAGAGTTAAGTCTGTTTCTTCTTAGTAATGGGCTGTGTGAAATATGTCACTTTATAGAAGTGGATTAGTGGGCTGCGAAAGAAAACGCAGTGATTTTGTTTTCAGGGCTTTCTTGGTACTCATTTTCTGACAAAATGCAGGGCTTTGTTAGTGTTGCAGGCAGAGTTTTAAATATTTGGAAGGAAAAACTGCAGCACTCGCAGCATTTTAATGAGGAGGGTTTGCTTAATTAAAGCCTGGAAGATTTAGGGAATGTGGACAGCTGAGGGATTAGCAATGTGTTACAAAGTTGTTCTTCCACCTACCAGTTGATTTGGGTTCAGAAGCCAAAGTCGGTAATAGAACTTGTAGTCTTCCACTGGCTGTTTGCTGGCCTTAACTGTTGATGTTCCCGGTGCCCAAAGCCTGAATTCATTCTGCTTAATTTTAGTCACATGTCGGTAGTGCTGAAGCCTGGAGAGTAGCTGCCCTGGGCACCCACAATTTCCATCGGGCAAAATGTTCACAAAGGGCTGGAGCATGTCTCACTGAGAGAGTTGGGATTGTTCAGCCTGGAGAAGGGAAGGCTCTGGGGAGACCTCGTAACAATCTTCCAGTACCTAAAAGGGGCCTATAAGAAATCTGGAGAGGGACTTTTTACAAGGGCTTGTAGTGACAGGACAAGGGGGAATGGCTTTAAACTGACAGAGGGGAGATTTAGATTAGACATTAGGAAGAAATTCTTCACTGTGCACTCTGAGGCCCTGGCACAGGGTGCCCAGAGAAGCTGTGGCTGCCCCATCCCTGGCAGTGTTCAAGGCCAGGTTGGACGGGGCTTGGAGCAACCTGGTCTAATGGAAGGTGTTCCTGCTCATGGCAGGGGATTGGAACCAGATGAGCTTTAAGGTCCCTTCCAACCCAAACCATTCTGTGATTCCGTGAAAGATGTCCATAAGGGAACAGGCCTGAGATGGGTCTTTTCCCATAGAAAGGTGAAGGTCGCTGGTGGGCCTGTGTCTGCTGGAAGTGTGAGGTACTTGCTTTGTGGCTGCCAGCTGCTGAGTGCTGGTAATTGTGGTGGTGCTCATTTGTGTTCCCCCATAGTTTTTTTTTTTTTTTTTTTTTTTTTTTTTTTAAATTTGATTTTTAATATATGATTAGTTTTGGAGCACCACTGCCAGTCTGCTTGCTCTGGTTCACAAATCTATTTGTTTGCTTTTGGCCCAAATAATATTACAAATGAAGACGTGCCAAGCTCTCCATCACTGTCAGGTGAAGAAATGGCAGCATGTGGTGGAGCTTCTGATTTTCTTTTGTCAGCTACTTCTCCAGCCTCATCTCTTTTTAATAAAGGATCCTATATGAAACAGCCCTGAGGAAATGCCAAAGTGGGGTTATCTTTCCTTCCTTTCCTTTGTTCTGTTCCTGTTTGGGTGTTTGTGGTTACAACATTTGGATTTTTGATCGTGAAGTATTGGGGTATTTTATTTGATTTTTAGCATTTGGGTTTCATTCAATGCACAAAGTGTAAGAGGGGTTCTTCATTTACAGTCTTGTTGGTCGCTGTGGGTGTGAGGCTATGTACTGAATCTGTCCTCTAAGGGAATCAGCGTTTTTGTGTGATCGTAGGTTTTAGTGATGTGCATAGTAGAACATTCATGTTATGACAGAACTGCTGGTTTTTAATGTATTTTACCTTCCTGGCTTAAATTTCTGCTAATGTAGCTTTTGTGTGGCATTTGGTAGATAGGAAATCCACTTTTAGTCATTCTAGCCTTTTGTTTTCTCTTTTCCTCTCCTGTCTCAGATGCTTGCTTTCTGCCTCACCCTCCTCAAAGACAAAGCTTAGTTTCAAACTAGAACTGTAGTTTCTTGTTGAATCTCTCCAGCTGCATCAAACCTGCAGCACTCGGGAGCCTTTTCTGTCTCCCAGGTGCAAACTGCATCCCAGCAGTGCCTGGAGTACATGTGCAGGGAGGGATCCCTTTGAGATCTGCCCTCCAGGCGGGAATGGCGGAGCTTCATGCTGCTGCGGGAGAGCAGGGGCCAAGCAGTGGGCAAAAACCTCCCCTGGCTCTGTTGCTCCCAGAGGAGCTGTTTTCCTTGGCATCAAATGCGCAGTGAGTTTGGAAGTAAAAAAGATGTGCAACTTGCTGCGTTTGTGCTTAGAGCCTGCTTTCTCTCCAGCATCTACGTCTCCTCTTGTTTGAACATGGAGCTTTCCATAAAGGAAACTGTTTTAATTTCTTTCGTTCACACACAGGCTTATTTTTCATATCTGCTAGCAAGGGATTGTTCCAATCACAAAAAAAAAAAGCCCTGAGACTGGATGTAGAATTGTATAACAACAGGCATTTTTAGTGTGAATAATAATGGTAGCAGGGTACTAAACCTTTCCTCTTTTATGAGAACTCTGAAGATGTCAGTACAAGGCTAGCTTGTTGCATAACTTGTAAGTAATTTAGGCTTGATGAGGATGGACAGTTGAGTTGTACAGCTGGGATAAACATGCAGTCTGAGCAGGAACCTCTTCGAAGTAATCATGACCAGGATCAAGGGACTAGCCTTGGAGATGGTTGGAGGGATTTACCCTCAGGTTTCTCTCTTGGTTGTCTTAGGAAAAGCCCATGGCATCCTGGGGTTTTACTGGGAGAGGTCAGCAGCAGTGCAGTCTCTCTGCCTTCAGTGCAGCTCATTCAGTGACTAGCGAAGGCACCAGGAGCACGTCAGGCTAGAAAGAAAATACTGTTGTCGGAGTGATTGGCAGAGGAGATGGTTTGGGGGAAGACAACAGAGAAGTATTGTCTTCACATGTTTTTCTGCTTCTTCCTGCCTGCATGTGATTCCATCTTCTGTGCTTGCACAATGGTGCTACACAGGCTCCTTCAGGCAGCACTGGGACCCTGCTTAAGAGCTAAGCCATCCCTCTTGCTTTTTGGTCTTGCTTTTTAGTCTGCTTGAATTTGATTGTTGCTTTATGGCTGCAGTCTCAGAGATGGCACTGTTGCGAACAATTTGGCTCGTTTTCTCTCTTGTTTCAGTTGATGCCTTTAGCATGTAGTAGAGAGGGTGTTGTGCCAGGGAGAAATAAAGCAGCCTCTGTTCTTTGCGTGTGTTGGGGAGTGTGTTCCTAACCTGCTTGATGAAATCTTGCCACTGAAGGTAACCAAACGTGGTCATAAGGACAGCACTGTTCTGCCAGCCAGTTCTCATGAAACTAGGTTTTTTTTGTGACTATTGAAAAAGCATCACAGCCATGTTCTGCAATCAGTGCAGCGCTGCCAGTCTGCTGCTTCTGGCAGCGTGGCTTTGTGCCGGCAGCGGAAGCGGCTTGGAGGCTGCTGGGCAGCTCGTAGTGACGCAATGGGCTCCAGAAAGCTTGCAGATGGTAAAGGCCATGAAGGGCTTCCTCTGCATAGGTAGACAAGGGACAAAGTCTGAGAGGCACCCACACAGTGATGGTGAGGCAGTGCTCACCACACATGCTGCTGCTTGATGGGTGTTTAGTGCTCCTTCATTGGCACTGAGTGTGTGGCATGATGGATGCATTTTCTTGAGGGAGAACAATCCAGAAGCCTTCTTCAGAAGTGCGTGTTTGGAAAGGGCTTGACGGACAGTGCAGGGAAATGAACATGCTGATGCCAGGGTGGGAATGGTCTTGTAGGTAAGGGGTCCATGAAAGAGAGACCTTGCACGTGAAGTGGACAGGGCAAGTGAATGCTGGTGGCGACAAGGTAATGGAGGGGAGAGACAGAAGGGAAATAAAGTTGCATGAGGTCTTTAGCTTCAGAGTAACAGAGCTCAAAGGCTCCATAAAAGACTCTGAAGAAAGGATGTAATAAGAAAGTTGGAGGCCTTGTATGTTAAGATTTAGGAGGGACTGTATATGGACTTGTTAAATGTTTATTGCACGTCTTGATTAAAGTCTTTTAAACAGTTTCTTTCCCTCCCATGAAGCCCAAGTTTGCTATTATTTTTTGAGAAATATTTTATGTCATATTCTCAATTCCAACAATCCGCTGTAGCGCTGGAGAGGATCGCATTTCTCCACCCTGAGCTCTCTGTTCTGCAAGCTGCTCTGCTTTACACCAGCTTCCTACCTTGGCAGTCACTGGCAAGGACTTGCCTGGTGCTTAGTGTCTCATTGCTCATGTGGGTAGGTTCCTCCCAGATCTGAAATCGCTTTCCCGGCTTGGAGGCAGCGCCACAGCTCCCAGTTCTGTGTGCAGTACTGCCCCAGCTCTTCTCGCCAAAACATCTCCCTCGTGTGTGAGAACTTTATTAACGAGTGTATATATTATGGATTCCAGCACCAGAAAAGGTCACCTATTGTGTTAGGCACTATTCAGACTTTCCTTGGCCTAGACATATTCTGCTCTGAATGGATGCCGGCCAGGTCTGCGCTGCAGGATGGGGGAGAAGGGAGGATGTGACACACAAGCAGAGTGGTGGTTTGTAAATGTTGGTGTCGTGATTTACCCGGGGAGATTTTTTGGTTGTGTTTGGTGCCTTTTAGGACATTTTATTTTTTTTAAATGTAGGTGGAGAACAGAAATTGAAAGTGAGAGGGAGCGGAAAGGAAAATGAGCTGGATTTCTTGTGGGTTTCTCCTGTTTTTCTTGAACGTGCATGTCTGGGGAAGACAGTGAAAGAAGGGCCAAGTCATCATCATTTTGCTGCCTCTGAAGGCATACTTAATTGCCGTCACTCTGGGTATCTGTGAGTTAGTAGTCCCCTTCCTTTCCCAGCACTGGGCTGAGGCTGTTGCCTGCCCCGCCACATAGATTCCAACTCTGCCATGATTTAGATTCCTGCATTCCATTAGCCATCACTGGAGCTTGCGATCCTCAGCAGCTCAGCCTACTCTGAGACCCCATGCAGAGCATTGCCAGCTGCTGTTCTCCAGGCAGTGCAGCTCCCTGGGTATTCTGCAGGCAGAACTTTGTGAGCAGAATTTGGGAAGCAAAGGAAAGAAGACTTGGAGGCTTTCCTTTCCCTATCTCCCTTTGCCTGTGTGTTTGGCTTTTTGCTGTTGGGGAGTGGTGTTAATTCTGAAAGCACTTGGTTGTAGCTTAAAATGACTGGATGTGTTTGTGGAGGGACAGCTGAGATTTGTCACCATTTCATTTCTTAAATCAAAAAGGAAAGTTGCTGAAGGGACCAATTTTTATGCTTATACAAACTGATTTAGGGCAGCATAGAAATCATCTGGTGGGATAGGTAAACTTGCTCTTACCTTCATCATGGAACATTGTCTTGCTTTATCCTTGCTTGGTTGTATTTTCTCATTCATGTTTCCCATCATCATCATAGTGCTAGGGTAAACAGAAGCTTCTGAAATGGTTCTGAGTTTCTCCTCCCTGAGCTGTGGCATCCCTTGAGGGATTATTTTTATTTATTTGTTTATTTTGAATTTACCTCCTCACATAATTTCCTTGTGCTGTAAAGCTTGGGGAAACAGTGTTATTCTGCCTCTTACTCCCCAGGTGTGTTTCTGAGAGACAGATTCTTGTAGGGGTCTCATACCAGTTGCAGTGCTGGGGCAGGTCAGGACTCTTTTGCTTGGTCTCCTGAGGCACTAGACAATGATATTTAGGGAAGTATATTAAAATGGGGCAGGCATGAAGTGATTTTTCTTTTCCTTTGGTTGTGTCCTCCCTGCTTCTGGCACTTTTGGAACTATAGTTCCCTTCTTCTTCCTCCCTACCATCAGCTGAAGTCCTTCTGAATCCCTTGTCTTCTAAGAGTTTGCACAAGCAAGCAGGATTTTCTTGCAAAAATGTTGCAGGGGGGTTATCTTTAGAAAACGGCCTGACATGCTATTTAGCATGCAGTGATGAATGGAAGAGCAAGAGGAGTTGGGATTTTGTGCTATAGCCATAAGCGAGCTGATGGGGTACCGCTAGGTGGCAAGCTGAGAGGTACCATGCCTGGTTTTATTTTTAATGTGCTAATTCAAATGGTTAGAAACAATCTCTGTGTACGGATGCTGGTTTCTGTGCGGGCGTCGTGTGCAGTTTTTAGTCTTACAGGCAAAGTTGTTTTGATAAACAGCCTTGCGGTTAGAAATCCCTAGAGATGCTGACAAATCCATTTAATCTCTGAAGGGAAACACACGGAATGGGAGAGGAAAGCCGCTTCAAGCTTGATTTAACCACGTGAGTCTTGCAAAAGTATAGCTTACTGCAGAAATTACTGGTAATCAGACGTGCTGTCACAAACAGACAGCGAATGTATAAGTATAAAACACTTACACCAGCCCCATCACAGGCCAGACAAAGAAGGTTTCAATGGGAGTTTGTATCCACAGATAATGGCTTAAAGTGGTAATTGATGCCAGCTGCATAAAATCACTAGGAAGGGCTCACCAGCTGCCTCTCTCCTCCAAGAAGAAAGGATGTACTTTTGTATTACTTCATGAGAATGACAATCTCTCGCCTCAGTCGGTTTTAATTTTCTCTTTTTTTGATCCTGGCACCTCTGCAAAAGGAGGGACTGTTAGTGGTGGTGCAGGGCGTGTGTTGTCAGGAGGAGGTGAGGAACCTTCTGCCTCTGAGGCTGGCTCACGTGCCCAAATCCCGGGATGGCCACCAACACACCTCCCTCCTGCACAGTAGGATCCCTGCTACAGGCTGCAGCCTGTCCTCCGTGCGGCACATGTCCATAAGGAGACCTGTGCGGAAATGGTCTTATCCGGTGAGATTTTTTGGGTGGGATTCATCTCACCCTGATGCGAGACATCTGCAGGATTGGTGTCTGGATCTTGGCTAATGACCTCATCCTCCTTTTGTAGTTAGTGGGGGAGAAATAAACGCCAGTAGGGCGTGCATTGTTTGGTGTCTTTCAGATGTCCACATCAGGATGAAATCAGTTGGACCCTGAAAAAAAACTGTTCCTGAATCTGTAACAGAACAATTTTGGTCTGGTCACTTTTTTTTTTTTTTTTTTTTTTTTAATCTTGCACCAATTGTTGTACCCCAGTGGTACTGCGGACTTTCTCCTTGCTGATTAATCCTCATGATAGTTCCTGTCGCCAGAAAGTCTTCAGAACTCAGTGCCAGGGAGATATCGATCCACACTAAGTAAGCGGTGTCCTCCAAAGGCCTGGCAAGAATTACTGAGTCCATTTATTTTTGTAGGCTGGAATTTGGAGTGGCTTGAACTATAGGTGGAACGCTGTTTGTGCTGTGGACAAATGCTCAATGACAGCTGAAATAGAAGTTTGGAACCATGATTAGCCTTAGTTAAGGGAGATGCTTGGGGTTGCTGCAGGCCACTGAGCAGGTGCTTTGACACAGCCACAAGGAGAAGCTGGAAGAGCAGTAATTGCCTGCAGTCTTCTGGGTCTGTGTGCACCTTTCTTGTTGTTGTTTGGTTTTTTTGGGGGGAGTGTTTGTTTTATTATCTTATTTTTCAGAAATAGATCCTGTCTAAGCATTGCCATTTTGGCTGCTGTTACAATACGTAAACATGAAGAACCTTTAGGACATCCCGCCCATTGTATTGTAAACTGTATTGTGTTCGTGTGCTGAGGGTAGGAAGTCATTTTCATATGAAAATCTTAGTACAAAGTAGCAGATTAATCCAGTTACGCATATTAACCCATCAGCAATTAGGTCCCAAACCAGTAAGTTCAATAAAGCTCCCCTTACAGTTGTTGGGGTTTTTTTTTTGCCTAAATTCAAAGTTCAGTGTGGTAGTTTTGAGCATAAGCATGTATTCATATGGTCTAAATACATAACAGAATCACACAAAGCCAAGGACACCAGAAGCAGCTGAGGAAGCACTGAATTAGCTTTTGGCTCAAAAAGCTGTTCTGATAACACTTTCTCCCAGGGCTGCTGTTCAGTGGGAACTTTGATTTACAAGATTATTTTACTATTTTGTTCAGTGTTCCAGAAATACACAGCATTTTACTTAAAGATGCGTCATGAGAAGATTTAAGAATAGTTCATCCCTGGTGCATTTTGGGAATTTTCTCATAATAATTTACGAGTAAGCACTGCATCCCACTGTTAGTGTATGTAAAATAACTGTTTGCTTTGTAGTATAGCATGTTTTCTTCTGATAAAGCCAGGGCTACTAGTGTGTATAAATAGTTAACATGTACTTAGTATTAACATCTGCATAAGTCATGAATAGGATATTTGATTGCTAGCATGGTAACAAATTGCAAGGAAGTTTAAGGCTTAAAATTTTCTCATGTAATCAGCTTTGACATTACAGGATAATCAAAATATTGATGCTACCCTTTCCATCAACCAGCCACCCTAGGGAACAGGGGTTTCGGTTTCTTCCTGGAATCAGCTTAAGGTAGACATTTTCACCCTGGATATCCAAGGCTAGAAAACTGTGGAGCGAATAAAGATTGTGCCTAAAGGGGTAAACCCAGCTGCCTTTTCATTCATTGCCTTAAGAGGTGCTAGATGAAGGCTCCCACTGTCTAGGTGTGGTAAGAGAGCTGGGGGTACAATGGTGTCATCTTACTCGGTATCCACTGGCAGCCTGCTTAGACATCACCTCAAAGCAGGTGTGGATCCTTCCATGCAACACATCCTACTGTCACTTCAAAACTGGATTGTGGGTGTTTTTAAGGAGTGGTTGCATAGTGTTGCCCATTTCAGCTCTTTGAAGGAGTGACCTCCTTTCACCCGGGCTGCTCTCTGCTTGGCACCTCTCTGAGGTGGGGGGAGCCAAGGGAAATCCTTCCTCTGCCTTTGTGTCCCAGCATCCTGTTTACTGCCCTGGCTCCTGGCCCTCTCTTCCTGATGCACTTGCTCTTCCTCCATGGAGGCAGATGGAGGAGGTGGAAACTTGTGCACAAGGCGAATGCCTTGTCCACGCAGGGAGGGGAATTCCTGATCTCCACCTCTGCTTTCCTGTGCCAACCTCATGCTCGCACCAAGGGGGGGACCCTGCGGTCCCCACCGTGGGGGGACTCCACTCAAGAGGGCATGCTTTGGTGTCCAGCTGCATTAAGCCACTGTTCTGGCTTTTAAATAGAAGTGGTTACAAGTTTAAAAATCCAAGGAGGAAAAAATTAGGAAGATGGAAATAATGTTCATCTATCATAAATTCACAGATTTTTCCACTTTCCTAGTTCTCTGGCCTGCTAGCTATATATTTGTTTAAGGTATTACAAGCATAGGGGTTTTAAACAGATCCTGTCTTGCTCCATTATTGTATAAAGTCCAGTGCATCCTTCATTGCTTTTTTTTCAGTATTAAAAACTTGGGAAAGTAAAGGTCTGGTTTAGACCATCTCAGTAAACAGAATTTTGATGAATGTCTGCTGAGCATGATGCTGGTATAAATTGAACTTTAAAAGAATCTGCTTTTGTGAAAGAAAAGAAGAAATAAAAATGCATGTGGTGTGTTAAACATGCTTTTTGTGGTTTATTTTTTTTCCCCCAAAGGATGAAGAAGAAGAAATCAAACTGGAGATTAATATGCTAAAGAAATATTCTCATCATAGAAATATTGCAACTTATTATGGTGCTTTCATTAAGAAGAGTCCTCCAGGACATGATGACCAACTGTGGGTAAGCAGATATTTCTCAAGCATGGTCGTAATTTTTTTCCCTTTTGGATATAGTTTGAAGATGACAGATATATCACGTTATGGAAAGACAAACTAATAGAATTTGGTGCTTGCCTGAACACATAGATAACTGAATCACATAGGCTAATCATGCATCCTTACGAGGATGGCTGAACCAAGATTCACTGCTATTAGCAATGGATTTGTTCGTTAAGTAACTTCTCCCCCCGTTTCCCAGATGGATAGTAACATGTTTCGTGGGAGCAAGGCAGATGAACTGAGCAGTAAGAATGTGTGGCTGTTAAAAAAAGGCTGCACTGGAGAATTGTACCCATTACGTTTCTCATCCCACTTCATCTACACCCTCTAGAGTATTGAAGTTTGGGCTTGAAATGGCAGGGTACAGACATCAGTGTATGTTCTTCCATAAATAAATGTGAGTTAAAGAATAAGATGTGTTGCAATGGTGTGATCAGTTTGATTCCTTCAGCATTGGATGTGCTCTTACTGCTGTTGCTGCTAATGCATTTCGCATAGCTGAGCAAATCCAGATTCCCAGCATTAAATTACAGTGATTAAATCAGTCCTTGAAAATGTGGTAACTAATGTGAGACATATTCCATATACGTCTAACACACACTGGAGACATTTGGTTTGAATCCGTTTTCCAGGCAGAGATGTAAAATAAATGATACTCTCTGCTTCATGACGGTTTCCCAAATCAGTGGTGCAACCTGATCATTTTGCTTCACTAGACAGCTGGGAACTGTGTTTAATGTTGGTTGCATGCTGATATTTGTTTTGCAGCTTGTTATGGAGTTTTGTGGAGCCGGCTCCATCACAGACCTTGTGAAGAACACGAAAGGGAATACTCTGAAAGAAGACTGGATAGCATATATCTCCAGAGAGATTCTCCGGGTAAGGAAAATAGTCTGCTCCACTTGAAAATACAGAAACACTCTTACAGAGATGTAACCTAGCTTGAGGTTCTGCAAGAAGCTGTTTCTGATCAATCCCGTTAGCTTGGAGAGTACTTGGGAGTAGATAGATGTCTGCTCCACATCATTTAAGTCAGTATGAGTTGTACTGTATTGTAACAGCAGCCTGGCAGAAAATAGCAATTTTCAGTCAAGAGAAGTCAAGGGGAAGAACCAGTGACCTTACCTATTGTAGAAGCTGTGAAACAGCTGCCATAAGACACTGTTTTTGAGAAGCTTAAGGTTGTAACAGCATCGTAACACAATAGGGTGTGGAATGGTCTTTTCCAAATGTGCTTTCAGCCATAAATCACTGCTCCTAATCAAGTCTGTGAAGGAAGGGGGTTGTTGTCCCAGGCCAGCAGTCAGGGTTTCTGTACTGCCATGAGCTCCCATACTGTGGATTCCTGCAGTCTATCTAGAGCAAGCAGCTACGCTGTACGTGGCTGTGCACTGTGTAGTGCTAGCAGACGGCACTGTGAAAGTTTCGCAGGAAGAGGGTTGCCACTTAACCAGTTTTTCTAAAACTGAAGCTTTACGTGATTACTCTTTGCATTTAATTTCCAGTTGGTAGACTTTAAGTGCTTTTTGAATTGTCATTTGTTTGCTGCGCTAAGTAGATCTGGTATGGTTTTCCTCGTGCTTCTTTGTAAAACAAATTGCCTCCTACCCAGACCACTATGCAGTATGTTTGTTCAGTTGCCTCATCGTAAATGAAGTTCTGAAGAGCTTTATGTTAAAGGAAACCACCACTGGCTCTTGCATAAATCAATGCTGCTGTGGTCTGTGTTGCACATTTGCTCTGCCTTGGCAATTTCTAAGATGGTGAGGGTGGGACATGTATGATTCCAGTCTCTTGCTGCAATTCCAAATGCTAGGGGAGTCCAGCTGCTGGTGTTTGGGCTGGTTGTTTATGAGGGAGAAGAAGAGTTGAATACCTACTGATAGTTATATTTAAAATCAAATAGATAGCGTGCTTTAATACAAGGAAAGCTAACTTCTGCAGGACTACTCCTATGCTTAATTTGAGAACTGTGTCACCTTGGAGGTATTGCATGCTATGTTGCATTCAGCCTGGGTTCTCCTTATGTAAAGTAGTTAACGATCACTAAGAGGGAAAAATGATTTACCTCAGAGAAGAGTTAGGTGAAAGCTGTTTTCTCATTCCTGTGAGAGATTAGCAAAAGGAGCCTTCATTGCTTGCCAGAAGGAACTGGAATATCTGGAAAGAAGGAATGTTAAACTCACATTGCTGTGAGACATTGCAAAACCTGAATCGACACCGAATTTGTCATAGAGGAGACAGGTTGTGTAACAGAAAGTTAAAAGGAGCTAAAGTGCCAAAGATCGGTGCAGGTAGAGACAGAGGTGAGGGTTGACCCAGTTGGAGGGGCCTGGGGGCTGCAGGAGTACAGAGACATGCTCCTCTGTCTCATGCCAGCGCTTTGCAAACACAAATGTGTTTTTCAGTAAGGCTAGATGGTACTCTGGAGAGAACAGACGATTATCTCTCTGGCTGGGTCGGTGTAGCACAAGGCTTTAAAAAGTATCCTGTGTGAAGCTGTGGAAAAGCCTGCATTCCTGTGAAAAATAAGACCACGCTTAGCATTAGCAGCCAGCGAAGGGTCTTGGGGACACGAGCTGTTCACTTGATCTGCTCGTGACATGTGTGGGGAGGAGCTGAGCATGGTGGGTTTTTTTGTCACGCTCATTAACTCTTTTAAAAAAAGAAAATAGCCCAATGGTTATGTAGGCAAACTGGTAAATGATCATTTAATGAAGAACATGTGTTAGGAAATATTTCTCTACAGCAACCACTACTCTTTAACCTCTTGCAGCTGTAAAGGTTCTATTTCTTTATTTTTCATAAAACATTAAAAGCCTATGAGGGCAACACGAACAGGCAAGACGATCCCACTGGAGACTACAATTTTCCGAGCAGAGAGCTGAGGAGAAACCAAAATACAGGCAGTTGCTAAGAGGGTTGCCTGTTGTTCTCCCAAATTACATTAGAGAGTAAAATGCAACATATGTCTTCCCCAGCCCTCCCTCCACATGGCTAACGCTCTGGGGCATGCATCCAGGTGCTGTCTCAACAAAAAGCACCGTATGCCAGGAGGTTTTGTTTCCTTTGGAAAGTAGAAAGCTCATACTTCTTTTTTTTATTCCTTTTGCATGTGTTTTGGAACAGTTAATCGGGCTTCGTGGCCAGAACTGCAGCTTTGCAGCAGAGCTTTTGTTTGTCATCAGTTGTCCCTTGTCCTCAAGCATAACTGCCAGTCCATCACCCCTCCATACCCTTTTTGGGGGTGCATATATGCATGTTCATGCTGCCTCCTTTCTTCCTTCGCTCCCCTTCCCTGGACTAAATTCTGGGTGACCCTGTGTGTACCGGATGTCAGTGATGTACACTGACGCTGATGCCATTTACAGTGTCAGTGTGTTTCTGGAAGCTGAACTTTTCTTCATGCAGCAGCTGAGAGGTGTTTGCACAGTGCAGATGTTGGGCTGTGTTTAGGTACAGTGTGTATGTGACCTGGGGCTTCTGCCTGTGCTCCATAACCAAAAGCTATGCGGGTGGTGTGCTACTACAAAGGTTCCCGTGGGTCCCATTGCATCCAACCACTGAGCAAGAGCCCAAGACCCCATGCTATGGACTTTGGGGGTGCTGGGAATAGGTAGCCTGTTGCTAAACACAAAACCTAATTCTCAACATCCTCTCCTTCCTTTCTTCTCTTTAATGTAGGGGTTGGCACATCTTCATGCCCATCATGTGATTCACAGGGATATCAAAGGGCAAAATGTGTTGTTAACAGAGAATGCAGAAGTGAAACTCGGTAAGTAGGCATGCACGTCCACTTCCGCATTCATTCAGCCTTTGCTTTTATCATGTTTCCAAATCAAGTTCATCTTTTAAAAGCCCTGCAACATGTTCTGTAGCGTGAGTGCTCTGTCACTGCTCCTATGTGGATTGAGGACCTGCATGTATTTCCTCCTGCTTCAGGAAGATGGAGTGCAGGTTGTTGTATTTCATTAGATGAGATTGGCTTTCATGCCAGAATCAGTGTGGGGATCATTTTATTTCCCCCACCAAGCTGTGTGTGACTTGTGTTCATTCTGATTACCTTTATTCTGGACTTGGGAAGTCACTTGAGTGTCTGTTCTATCTGACTTTAATAGCACCTACTGTTCAGGTTCTAGACACAAAAATACGATCAGGACAGCACTCTCAAGAGGTATCAAACTTAAAACACAGTTCCAGCTCTGACATGCCTGCCGAAAACCACGCACATCCCTGGACTCCTCCTCTTTCCTTTCCAAGTGGACATACTCTTTTTAGTTCCTCCTTAATCTGTCTCTTCCAGTTACTGCACACTTTAACCTTCTGAGTTTGTATCACACTGCACTAGCCACCTTTCTTTTGGTTAAATATAGAGCCATGCTGAAGCTCTCCCACCCAGCCCACATCCCTTCTGTTTTGTATTACACCCTCCTGCAGTACAAGGCATGGGAAGACGTCCTGGCTGCTGGAGAAGGAAGCTCTCAGGAGAGCTTTCCTCCTTTTGGTCCAAAGCAGAGCACAGTAGCTCCCAAACCGTTGCTCCCACTGAACTCATCTACACAAGTTTGTCAGTGTCACCCAGCTGATGGATGCAGTGAAGCTGAGACAGCCCTCGTAGAGCAGAAGCGGTTATTACTATAAAAAGACATATATCACTGTGGTTGTGAACAGGAAGAAAACACCCTTGCAATGTAATTGCCTTGTAGTGAAACGGGCATCTGTTCTGCAACCTATGTGTGTATGTGTGTGTGGTTAAAGTCAGCACCTCTTGAATAAGCCTCACCTTCTGCTCTGTGCATTAGAGCAGAGAGCAGGTCCCTGAGCAATAGATTTTTTTTGCTGTCCAGTTTTAGAGCAGAAAAGGTGGACAGCCAAAAGGGAGATATGTTCATGCATATTGTTTTCTCATAGCATAAGAGGTACCTCTGGGAAGCAGCTCCTTCTGTATAGGTAAAGGTGCTTGGCTTCACCATTTGGGAAGGGACTAGCCCTTCCTCAGCCTCCCGGGCAGTATTTTTGCAGCTGTATGCTCCCTTCTGCACAGGCAGGCCGGTGAGAGGTGCAGGAGAGGTGGTCATATACTGCTGTGTCCCTTGATGCTTGCAGTCCAGGCACATTGCATGTGAACCACAAGGGCTTGGCTGCCTCACTATTAGTCATCATATTTCTCCTCAGCATGGTTCTCCCATGTGGCACATCCACAGGGTTTTATTTCCAACTCACCTTGCAGAAGTAATCGTTGCATTATTTTTCCCTTCTCATTTTATTTTATTTTACTCTTTTCCCACCCGCAGTGGATTTCGGTGTGAGCGCTCAGCTGGACAGGACAGTTGGCAGGAGAAACACTTTTATTGGAACTCCGTACTGGATGGCTCCAGAAGTTATTGCCTGTGATGAAAATCCAGATGCTACATATGATTACAGAGTAAGAGAGTCCTGTTCACAGGAAAAAAAAAACAAAAAACCCCAACAAACCAACATACAAAACCTATGCAGTTGCAGTATGAACATCCTTGAATGATAGCAGTTTCTGAGACTTCTTATGCTTGGTAGGAGTGACACTGTTTCGTGTGTAGGTAAATTCTTACTACAGGAGTACAAGGTATGGGTACTGTCGAATTGTGACCTTTAACAGTTGCTGTAACTTGTATTATCATATCTTTGAAACATAAAGAGCATAGAACTTCAGTGTGCTGTAGGTGGTCAGAGAAGGCAAAAAAGAGTTTAACTGGAAACACTCGTGTTCTCAATTTGCATAATGATTGTACCTTAAATTGTGTTAGACTGTGTCCCAGTTATTGTAGTAACCCAGAAGAATGCGTTTTAGGTGTTGCCTTAAATAGAACCACCGTCTGGAGAGCCAGTGAAGTACAGAAGGACCTCTTTAAACTGTGCCTGTTCCTCATTTCAGGATACATATACATGTTGATAAAAAATTATCCATTGCAACATTTCTCAGCAAATAATTTTTAATGTAGTTTGCTGCAAACAAAAGATTCAGTTACAGCAAAGCCAGTAATTGGCTTGATGGTATTTGTGCCACCATTAAGAATGTTATGTATGTGTATTTGAAGTTAAATTTCTCTAGTGAAAGCATATTGTAATCTTAAAAATTCTTCTCAGCTAGCTTTAATGAAAGCACAAGGAAAGAAGAAGTGCGAAAATACTCTTCGAAAAAAAGATCTTGGACTAATGCAGTTGTTCAGACTTCTAACCAAGGGCAGCTAAGATACCAGCCTGTGATTAAGGCCTTACAATGACTTTTAGAGCTGAATATCAATTAAATGAATTTGCTGAGATTGATAGTGCTGTTAGCTATCAGTATGTTTGTGTATGCCTATTAAAAAAAGCCAGATTATTTGAATTGGTGTGTTTGTACCTTTTGACTGAAATTGATCAAATTGATCCTATTTTGCTTGATTTAATCACTTTTTACATCCATCAGCACATTGTACTAAAGATAATGCTTTATGTCTTTGCAGATGGAGTTATTAGGTAGGAAGGGTGGCTATTAAATTATCTAGTAAAGGAGAAGAACTTTCTTCAGCATTTGTTAATGCAGTGATGTGAAAAATAACTCCCCATGCCTCTGAAGACACCTGTTTATTGTTTCTGGTGGGGCCTGTACGGCTCTCTCCTCAAAAAACCTCATGGTTGAAGGATTTTGTAAGATCATGAGTCTGTGCAGTTTAGCTTAAATGGCTAGATTGGACCAAGACGAAAGTGCCTTGCTGGATCAGAAAAGGCAATCATTAGAAATACTTCTCTGCTTGTAGTAAAAGAGCTTATTTGCTCATTAGTTCTGAGTAATTTTTTAAAACATCACTATTATGACCAGAAATGAAGGCTGTTTCGGTCAACAACAGCTCTCTTTCAGCAAAAGCTTTCCTGGGGAGATTATTCCAATGTCTGACTGATCTCATTGTGAAAAATTTTCCTCTTGTGTCTAGTCAGAATCTCCCCCAGAGTAACTTGTGCCCATTACCCCTTGTCATGTTCCATATGACTCTTGTAAAAAGGAGTCTTTAAATACTGGA
This sequence comes from Psittacula echo, assembly GCF_963264785.1. Taxonomy (NCBI): domain Eukaryota; kingdom Metazoa; phylum Chordata; class Aves; order Psittaciformes; family Psittacidae; genus Psittacula; species Psittacula echo. Next base: position 60,827,634 of record NC_137736.1, read on the forward strand.
ACTTGGCGATAAGGTCTCTCTGAGCCTTCTTTTCTCAAGGCTGAACAAACCGAGCTCATTCAGTCTTTTCTCATACAGCAGGCTTCCAGTCCTTTGGTCATTTCAGTGTTCCTTCTTTGAACCCTTGTCAGCCTGTCCACATCTATTTTTGTATAGCAGGGACCAAAACTGAATGTGTTATTCCAGGTGTGACCTGACAAACACCGAGTAGAGTGGGATAAAGACTTCTTTATCTCTGCTGGTGATGCCTTTTTTGATGTCACCCAGCACCCTGTTGGCTTTCTTTGCTGAAGCAGCACACTGTTCACTTATATAGAGCTTGTTGTCCACCAAGACCCCAAGGTTCCTTTCCAAAGAGCTGCTCCCCAGCCAGGGAGATCACAGGCTGTGTTGCACTTCTGGATTGTGTATATCCGGGTACAAGACCTTATATTTGTCCTTCTTGAACTTCATAAGGTTCTTGTTAGTTCACTCTTCCAGCCTATCCAGGTCGTCCTGCAGGGTGGCTCTCCCTCCCAAAGTGTCCACTTCCCTACTCTATTTGGTATTATTGGCAAATTTCATCGGGGTACACTTGATCCCATAATCCAGGTCACTTATGAAGGTACCAAACAAAGCTGGGCTCAGTGATGATCCCTGGGAGACCTCACTGGTGATGGATTGCAAGCTGGGAAAGGAGCTGTTCACCACCACGCTCTCAATGCATCCTGGTAGCCAGTTCCTCACTAACTGCACTGACCACTCGTCAGGACCATAATGTATCAATTTCTGTAGTAGGAGGTTGTGGGAAACCGGATAGAAAGCCTTGGACGAATCCAGGTAGACAATGTCCACCATTCGCCCCACATCAACTGAGCAGGTTACTTTGTCATAGAAGGCAGTCAGGTTTGTCAAGCACAATTTGCCCCTGATGTATCCATGCTGGCTTTTCCCAGTCGTTTGCTTCATTTGACTTATAATAGCCCCTAGGAGGTTTCTCTCCATCACTTTTCTGGAAACTGAAGTAAGACTGATGGGCCTATAATTTATTGGATCCTCCTTTAAGGCCTTCTGGTAGATTGGGGTGACATTTGCTTTCCTCCATTTCTCTGGGATGACCTTCAATCTCCACAACTTCTCAAAGATTATGGGAGAGTGGCCTTGCAAAGACATGAGCCAGCTCTTTTAACACCCTTGGACACACACTGTCAGAGCCCACCTATGTGTAGGGGTCAAGCTCCTGCAATAGCTCATATACCAACTCTTCCTTCACTGATGGTGGATCTGTGTTTGCATCAGCCTGGAGTTTAGTTCCCCAGGCCTTGGGCCCAACAGTGCTGATAAACACAGAGGTGAAGAAAGTGTTGAGAACCTCTGCGTTTAAAGTTTTCTTGGTGACTGAATTCACCTTGCCTGTTCAACAGCGGGCCAGTATTTTTCTTCTGCTTCTGCTTGTTATTTATGTACCTGAATCATAGAATCAACTAGGTTGGAGAAGATATTTAAGATCATCAAGTCCAACATTTCTTGTAGTTTTTGGCATCTCTGGCCAATTTCAATTCTAGCTGAACTTGTGCTTTTCAAACTGCATCTCTGCAAACCCTGACAATGCTTTTGTTCAGTCCTTCGTAAGCAAGGGAATATTAAAAAATCTGTTGTCTCATAGAGTTAGATTTCAGGTAAAATATATTTTTCATTGCCATAATGTGAAAGTATTTTCAATGTGTTATTTGAAAGGGTTGTTTGCATACTCTGTAGGGATACGCACGGGCATTTCTGCATATATATATATGTATTATATGAAAAGTATGACGCTGTTACAAGAAAAATGTAGCTTGTATTGTTTAAATAGCTGTGGTATTTGGTTTCGGTCTCACCTACAGGGCCTCTGTAAATAGTACTGTCTGAATGGGTAAATCCACCTACTAACATATGGTGTCTCTCTTTTTATGCAGAGTGACCTTTGGTCATGCGGCATTACAGCCATAGAGATGGCAGAAGGAGCTCCCCGTAAGTAATACATATGCTGCTCCAGTGGGCTGATTAAGACTGAAACATATACTTGGGAGATGCTGGTTGTAATCTAAGCCTAGTTTTGAGGTTTCCAAAAGTATCCTCATGTTATTTCTGTTCTCTTTGGTTTTGCCTGCCATATAAAAATAAAATCCCATAAATAGCAATACTTTCGATAAAGATAGGATTGTGTTTAAGCACTTGCAGTGCAGACTGGAGTAATATAATTTCTATAGCAGGAATATTGGAAGCTAATCCAGTGTCAGACTTCCTTCCTATGGGTAGTATATTGTGTTTTGGAGTTGTGTCCCAATTTTTGTATGGCCTGGCCTGGGATGCTGAAACCTCAGCCAGGGAGAGGGGCAGCAGGGCCTCGAGAAAACCGACCTTAATGAAAAAAGCATCTGTAGTAATTGCTTCTGTGTCAGTTTTCTGTTGGTCTGGGTAATGCTAACATTGCTTCTCCTTTTGTTTCCACTCGTCAGTGGGTGGCGTTGATCCTCACTGACATGACTCAAACTATAAATCCGCCTTCAACACAAAGTGTTGGACTTAATGCTCCCTGCTTAAGAATCCTTATCTGTTGTTAGGGGTATTTTTGAGAGAGAAACCTGGAAACCAAGAATGCACAATTTCTAATAGCTTGTTTTCTGAATAATATAGCTTATTCTTTCTAAATGTGAAGGCAGACAGCAGATACGTGCAAGGAGGGCAGAAAGATTTAAAAAGAAATTAGGCATGATGTTTTGACATTTAATGATAATTTTTATGGAAGTCCTTACTGAGCCGTTGCTGCCCTCACTCGCAGCTGGAGCTCTGTATTTAAAAATAACAGCCTAAGGAACCTAAGATTCAGTTAATTAATTTTTTTCTACACATAAGCAGCTACCACCACCACACAACAGCCTAGCTTGAAACCTTTGTCTTTGAAATAATCAAGTTGAAATGAAGTATTGATATTTTCTTAGCTAAAATATGGACATTTCATTACAGCTGCTGCCTGATCTTGTTGTTGTTAATGTGAAATTTATAAATCCAATCATAACACTCTTGTTCTGATTCATGTTTTAGGAGGTGTAATGGTTTTGTTTGGTTTTTTTAATCCTTAATTGCACATTTGCGTGAATGCCCATGTGAGAGCTGCTCCCTGGACACCTCAGCCAGCGCTGTATTAACAGTGTTTGAGCTACCACTTGACCTCCTTTTTGCCATACGTTTTTGTTTAGTGCATCGGGTTGACTGGATGGCTTTCAATGAGAAGCTGTGTCCATGGGTTTTGTACTCCTGGATTTGAACAATAATATTTTTTAATTTCCAAACCAAAGCAGAGCTTTGCCCCAGTTTGTGTAAAAACACAGGGACTTGGGGCGGATGGTGAAAGAGTCTGGGGCTCAAGTGATCTTCTCCTCAGTTCTTCCATCTTCCGGTGATGATGTGGGATTGTATGGGAAAATTCAGTCCGTAAACAATTGGCTACGAGACTGGTGCTTTAGGCAGGGCTTTGGGTTCTTTGATAACAGCTGGTTTTATAAGGCTCCAGTCTGGATGATGGCATGTGGGAAAGGTTTAACTCACAGAGGCAAAAGGATGCTGGGGCATGAATTAGCAGGGCTCATTTGGAGAGCTTTAAACTAGATTCGAAGGGGGATGGGGTTGTAACTGGGCTTGCCCCAGTGGGGCAGCAGTCTAGGATTGATGAAGACCGGGAGGCCTCCTATAATGCTAGGGTGAAATTGGTGAGCTCAGCTCCCTCCTTGAAATGCCTATACACCAATGCGTGCAGCATGGGAAATAAGCAGGAGGAGTTGGAGACCTGTGTTAAGTCAGGAGATTATGATCTGGTGGCAATTACAGAGACGTGGTGGGACAGCTCACATGACTGGGATATACTCATGGAGGGCTATGTCCTTTTCAGGAAAGACAGGCCAGCCAGGCGGGGTGGTGGGGTTGCTCTTTATGTGCGAGAGCAGCTACAATGTACTGAGCTCTGTCCAGGAACAGGGGATGAGCGAGTTGAGAGTCTGTGGGTGAGAATTAAGGGGCAGGCTGGCAGGGGCGATACTGTTGTGGGTGTCTGTTACAGGCCACCAGATCAGGGTGAGGAAGTTGATGAGGCCTTCTACAAGCAGCTGAGAGCGGCCTCACAGTCACAGGCCGTGGTCGTCGTGGGGGATTTTAACTTCCCTGATGTTTGCTGGAAGGACTACTCAGCAACCCAGCCACAGTCCAGGAGGTTCCTCCAGTGTATGGATGATAACTTCCTCATGCAAATGGTGGATCAGCCAACCAGGAGAGGAGCGCTGCTGGATCTCATCCTCACTAACAAGGAGGGGCTGGTCGAAGCAGTAAGGGTTGAGGGCTGCCTTGGTTGCAGCGACCACGAGATGGTGGAATTCAGGATCTTGTGTGGTAGGACCAGTACAATAGCAAGTAGAATTGCAACCCTGGACTTCAGCAGGGCAAACTTTGGCCTTTTCAGGCAATTGCTAGGGGAAGTCCCATGGGCAAGGCTGCTTGAAGGTAAAGGGGCCCAAGATAGTTGGTTGGCATTCAAGAATTGCTTATTCCAAGCTCAAGAGCTGAGCATCCCGACACGTAGGAAGTCAAGGAAGAGGGCCAGGAGACCTGCGTGGCTGAATAAGGAACTGCTGGGTATGCTCAAGTGGAAGAGGAGAGTTTACAGGTCATGGAAGGAGGGGCTGGCCACTCGGGAGGAATATAAGGCTGCTGCTAGGGGATGTAGGAAGGCAGCTAGGATGGCTAAGGCCTCCTTAGAATTAAATCTGGCCAGAGGGGTCAAGGACAACAGAAAGAGCTTTTTCAAATACATAGCTGATAAAACTAATACCAGAGGCAAGGTTGGCCCACTGGTGAACGGGATGGGTGCCCTGGTGACAGAAGATACTGAGATGGCAGAGTTATTGAATGCCTTCTTTGTGTCAGTCTACTCTGTTGGAGGCAGTCCTGAAGAACCCTGTACTCCTGAGACCTCAGATGAAGTCAGGTCACTGGAGCGGTTTGCCTTAGTCCATGAGGAATGGGTTAGGGACCAGTTGAGCAATCTGGACATCCATAAATCCATGGGTCCAGATGGGATGCACCCGCGGGTGTTGAGGGAACTGGCGGAAGTCATTGCTAGACCACTCTCCATCATCTTTACCAAGTCTTGGGAAACGGGAGAGGTGCCTGAGGACTGGAGGAAAGCAAATGTCACTCCAGTCTTCAAAAAAGGCAAGAAGGAGGACCCGGGTAACTATAGACCGGTCAGCCTCACCTCCATCCCTGGGAAAGTGATGGAACACCTTATCCTTGATGCCATCTTAAGGCATGTCAAGGATAAGAGGGTTATGAAGGGCAGTCAACATGGCTTTACCAAGGGGAAGTCATGCTTGACCAACCTCCTAGCCTTTTATGAGGAAATAACATTGTGGATGGATGATGGCAGAGCGGTGGATGTGGTCTACCTTGACTTCAGCAAAGCATTTGACACAGTCTCCCACAGCATCCTCATAGCTAAATTGAGGAAGTGTGGCCTGGATGATCAGGTAGTGAGATGGACTGCGAACTGGCTGAAGGACAGAAGCCAGAGAGTTGTAATCTATGGGGCGGAGTCCAGTTGGAGGCCTGTATCTAGTGGAGTGCCTCAAGGGTCAGTATTGGGACCAGTATTATTTAATATATTCATCAATGATTTAGATGAGGGAATTGAGTGTACTATCAGCAAGTTTGCTGATGACACTAAGCTGGGAGGAGTGGCTGACACGCCAGAAGGCTGTGCTGCCATCCAGCGGGACCTGGACAGGCTGGAGAGTTGGGCAGGGAGAAACTTGATGAAATATAACAAGGGAAAGTGTAGAGTCCTGCATCTGGGCAGGAACAACCCCAGGTTCCAGTATAGGTTGGGGAACGACCTGTTAGAGAGTAGTGTAGGGGAGAGGGACCTGGGGGTCCTAGTGGACAGCAGGATGACCATGAGCCAACACTGTGCCCTTGTGGCCAGGAAGGCCAATGGCATCCTGGGGTGTATTAGAAGGGGGGTGGTCAGTAGGTCGAGAGAGGTCCTCCTTCCCCTCTACTCGGCCCTGGTGAGACCGCATCTGGAATATTGTGTCCAGTTCTGGGCCCCTCAGTTCAAGAAGGACAGGGACCTGCTGGAGAGAGTCCAGCGCAGGGCGACTAAGATGATTAAGGGAGTGGAGCATCTCCCTTATGAGGAAAGGCTGAGGGAGCTGGGTCTCTATAGTTTGGAGAAGAGGAGACTGCGGGGGGACCTTATTAGTGTATATAAATATATAAAGGGGGAGTGTCATGAGGATGGAGCCAGGCTCTTCTCAATGGCAAACTATGATAAGACAAGGGGTAATGGGTATAAACTGGAACACAAGAGGTTCCACTTAAACTTGAGAAGAAACTTCTTCTCAGTGAGGGTGACAGAACACTGGAATGGGCTGCCCAGGGAGGTTGTGGAGTCTCCTTCTTTGGAGACATTCAAAACCCGCCTGGACACATTCCTGTGTAACCTTATCTAGGTGTTCCTGCTCTGGCAGGGGGATTGGACTAGATGATCTCTTGAGGTCCCTTCCAATCTCTAACATACTGTGATACTGTGATACTGTGGTATTTGAGAAGTAAGCAAGGATCCAGTGTGAATTCTGAACAGCTCTTGCCTTGGTCTGTCCTCTGGCATGTGGGCTGTCCCTCCTTCTCTGGTGGCAGCTGAAGAGTTCATCTCTAAGCTTGGTGGTCTGATGGGATCCCAAGGCATCCAAGGGGCTTCTCTGCCAAGGTTGTGACCCCTTACTTCTCAATCCAGAATCCTCTTCACATCAGTCTGTTTCTCCTGAATTTCTGTTGTGTGGAAAACGTTACCTCTTCCTCCAGTGATTGTTCAGGCTGAGGCTGATGCTGAAAGAGGTCAAGCATAGAAAGATGGTAAAAGCCAGAGGATTTGCTTCTAGTGACTTTTCTTGGTCAGCCTCTCCCTGCTCTCTTGTTTCCCTGTGTTGGCTCTGCCATGGTGCTTTGCTGTGGAGCGGAACCGTCCTTAAGGCAGAGAACCCAGACTCCCACTGTCTGCTGAAACAAATGTGACTTCTTTTGACAAAAGGAATGGGTTTACATTTCAGTTCTGTGGGGAATCCTTTTTTTGATATAAACCCTCCCATACTTCAAAACTGTCAGGCCTCAGAGTAAAGAAAATCTCCAAGTCTGGATAGTAAAAATGAGGCATCGTCCATAATGGGAGAGAAGGGAAGTTTGTAAGAAACAGTAACTGTGTCATTCTTTCCTTCTGCTGTCATCATCTCCCAATATTTTATTGACTGGAACATAAGTTAGATGACTTGGGGCTGGAGGAAGGCCATGCACAGATGTTCCCATCATGGTTGATTCTGAAGGTTAATCCATGCCTCAATCTCTTTCTCTTTTTGGAGCCACCCTTGGCACATTGAGCTGTGGAATTGTCATTTCGAGCTAATTCCATTTAGCTGTGTTGCTCTCTGTGTCTGCTGCATGTGTGGTCAGGATAGTGGGAATGGTTGTGGAAGCTAAAGCCATAGTATTGAAAAAGCAACTAAGCCAACATCTGTATATTCTGTTTTGTTTTGTTTTCTTTCCTTCAGCTCTTTGTGACATGCATCCCATGAGGGCACTCTTTCTGATACCCAGGAACCCTCCGCCGCGGTTAAAATCCAAGAAATGGTATGTGTTAGTTTATATTATTTTTTTTGTGGCCCTTTTTGTAACGTAATGTGTTCTTGTGTCTCGTTGCATGCTGTTTTGTTCCCACTTCCAGAGAACCATAGAGCAATTTAAGTTATCAGAAATCACTCTGTTATCTTCTGTGCCGCTGAATCAAAGCATGAAATAAAAAAGCATACATTGTTTATTTAGTTCTGTTTGTCCCAGAGAAATTTTGTCTTGAATTGTGTGAAAATAAAAACCAAGCTTTTTTTCTTGACAAAGCAGCATCTGTATTAAAGTGATAAATGGATCCATATTTTAAAAGATAAACTCCGGCAGCACTCTTAATATGCAGTATGTTTTCTCAGATGTATTGTAACACAGAAACAGAACAGTACTATAGTGTTTTAGTTGCTAAGTTGAAAGGAGCTATTAAAACTAATGAAGGCTTTTATTATAATTATTGTAAACTATTGGAATTGAGTGTGTGCTTCTTGCCAGCTGAGAAAAATCCATTAGTATCGGAGGATTTCCTCCCAGTTACTGGTTACACTGGCACACATGAAACAGAAATACTCCCTAGAAAGAGGTTTCATATAGATTGAATGTGATCACAGGATGCTGTGATCGTGTCAAAATAATAAAGTGATTTGACTGCCTATTCAATATCAACATAATATAAACTTGGCTTGCTTGCTGGGCTTGGTCTTTGCTCAGATTGACTTATTTATGCACTTGCACTGTCAAGGCATCCCTCTCCCTCTCTCCTACTTGCTTTCTGCATATGTTAAAGTAATAGAGATGCATATGCAGTATTTGCATAAGCTTTTCATTAGCCTTTTTATTTAGAATAATAACACTTACAGTGTGAGGAATAAAAGAAAACAAAACAAACAACAAAGTTACCTTGAGTCTGGCCTCTTAGATTCCAGTAGGAAAGTGAAGTGATGGATGGAAACTGTTGTTTCTACACTTAACCATGGTAGTGGAAGTGTTTGCTGCCTAAGCACAGGAGCAGGTTGGGAGCACCTAGCAATCAAAAAGTGACTCTGGCCAAAGCCAGTGCTGCACTGACTCAACTATTGTGGTAGTGTGCTCATGGCAGGTTATGAGAAAATAGGCCCAATGATGAAAAGTGTGGGTTTGAGTATTTCCATTATTGGCATTTTGCAAGGTGGCTTGTTTGGTGACTTCTATCAGGAGGTCCTCTTTCAAGCGCTCAGATGAAGTGCAAGTTTAGGAAGGTGGTACTTCAGCTTAGCTAATTCCCATGCCATGTCAGTTTATGTGGCATGCAGTTCAGGTCAGTTCATGCCCTTAAATTGTGTCAGTGAGAATTTGTCCCCAAGTGCCTGTGTTGAACAGACAACACTGTTCAACACTTGCCTGTTGTTCTACGATGATTTTATGCATGGCTCTTTGGATAAAAAATAAAATAATCTTAAATGCTTGTAGTCCTATCTCAGTGAGCCCAAATGTGTACAAAAGCAGTGCAGTGCTGCTTGAGTCAGGGGAAATGTTGGACGCAGTTCTTGCGGCTTTCGGTACGGCTGCTCTGAAGCAGACGTGCCCTTAGATAGCATGGGCAGGTGGAGACACACCAGAGCTGCCCTGCCTGTGCTCCGAGCAAGCTGGATGCTACCCAGCAGAGCTGGGTTTGCATGATTTGCCTTTGCTAATAGATCCTGCCTTTCAGGGCTATTATGCCTTTGAAAGAAGGCACATCACTGTGGGGCTGTGCCTAAGTACTGCAGATATGTTGGCATCACCCTGTGTCCATCCAGCCCAGTGCTCAGCTGGAGCACACTCAGCTCTGTTTGGAGGCACACTTGCGGACAGCACTTGTACCATCCTCTGGGACACAGTGCTTTTTGAGGAAAGGAATTAGACTTTGAGAAAGAACAGAAAAAAAATGTTTGAGCTGAGTTTTACCTCTGACCTTGCTTTGTTTTGTTTTCTTTCCTGCATTCTCAGGTCAAAAAAGTTTTTCAGCTTTATAGAAGGTTGTCTAGTGAAGAATTACATGCAGCGACCTTCTACAGAACAACTCTTGAAGCACCCATTTATACGTGACCAACCAAATGAAAGGCAAGTCCGAATCCAGCTTAAGGACCATATAGACAGAACCAGGAAGAAGAGAGGAGAGAAAGGTATGCAGCTTCTAAAAATCAAGTACTGTGCTTGTTAAAAATATGTGGTTTTGTTCTACTTTGCATTCTAAATTCCCACCACTCGAAAAGCACCAAATAACCCAAAAAGGTTCTTTTTTAATTCATGTTTTGACTATCAGCAAACTTTTAGTTTTTGTTCTGTCCTCTACAGAGGACAATCAATTCAAGTGTCTTATTTTCAGATAAGTTAAATTTACTCACTTCTGGACCTCTTCCATATGAGCTTTAAGCAGTATTTAGGAGGATATTGGCATATATGGCCTTTCCCTTTTTGATCTATGGTAGGTTCATTCCTGAAATGATGCCATAAATCAGACTTGCAAGAAATAACCCATCACAAGAGCTATGGAGCAAATGTTCAGCCTGTTCTCTTTATTCAGGTGGTGCTGAGGTTCTCCAGGTGTCTTGTCTTACATGTACAACCTGGTGTCATTCAGGGAATTTGCTGAAAGTCTGCCACAAAGCGCTATGCTTCTCTACAAGTGTGGGAGGATGGGCTGGTATATGTAGAATAAGTTCTAGGGTCTGCAGTAGATCTTCTCTCTGAAGAGTATGGGAACTGGTTCACTAAGGCACTACTGCAACTCCCTGCTGTCCTAAAACTAAAGATAAGCACTCTCTAGGCCTTTGTTTCTTTCTCGGTAGATGAGACAGAGTATGAATATAGTGGAAGTGAGGAAGAAGAGGAGGAAGTGCCTGAACAAGAAGGAGAGCCAAGGTAATAATTACTTTTGGGAGGGCTCTGAGCAGACATGCCAAGTAAGTCTAAAGGTCTGTGACTATAAATCAGGAGCATGCTAAATTTCTGCCTCTTATTAAATGCACACATAAGCCACACAAACCACCCAAAGGGTTTGAATACCTATTCTGTGATGCTAAAGGTTTCAAAGCTCCCCCTTACATGGCTTAGATCCAGCGAGCTCTGGATGGAGGGAGATTTATGGCAAATATGGTTGGTCAGGGGCTCCACAGTGACAGAATTGGTCCTTATTTTGCTCGGCCTCATTTCACACCTTCCACTGAGAGCGTGTATTTGATATGCATCCTGTGTCTTTGCTCCGAAAGAAACGAGATTAAAATTTAACATCATGCTATATTTTATTAATGTTCCCCTGCCTTTGAAAAAGGTATTTAATGGCCCATCAGGCTTTATTGTACAGGAGCCTTTAACTTCCTCTTGTTGCAGTTCCATTGTCAATGTGCCTGGAGAATCAACCCTCCGACGTGATTTCCTGAGACTGCAGCAGGAAAACAAGGAACGGTCCGAGGCCCTTCGGAGACAGCAGCTGCTGCAGGAGCAGCAGCTCCGCGAGCAGGAGGAGTACAAGAGGCAGCTGTTGGCAGAGAGGCAGAAGCGCATTGAGCAGCAGAAGGAGCAAAGGAGACGGCTGGAAGAGGTAGAGACAGAAGGCTGGTGTTCAGAAGCCCCGCTTCCACTTACATTTCCTATTCCCATGCCCATTTGTAAAGAGTTCCCTGTAGCCCCAGCACATCTCAGGAAAGGAAGCAACATGTGCAAATCCAGTGGCAAACATAGAGCAAAGTACTTAAATCCATGTCTGGCTACTTGAGTAAAAAACACCTTCCAGAGAATTTGAATATGCAGCAGATCCTATGGAGGCAACAGGAGCCAGAGCTGAGTTCTTTGAAGGTATCTTGGGGGAGGCTCTGTCTCTGTCTCTGTTCCAGAGAAGAGGCAACATGTCTAGACTTCAGGTAGCTGTAGAGAAGGGGAGACATTAATTATTCCTAGGTGGATTTTTCTCAAGATTACTTTTTTAGGGGCCCATGACATGCTTTAAATTCCCCTTTAAAGATTTCTCCAACATCTGTGTTTGACACTCGTTCATAGGTAGGTAGAAGCCTAATTTTTAATGTATTATTCTCTCATGCATAGTAGCATGATAACTCTAAAAGCCACCTAGATTTCTAAATATCGTATATATAAATCAGTATTAAAATTATAATTCTACAAAAATTACAAATATGTAAATGATACTTCTGTGATATGATAAGTATGCAATTTGCATACACTACTGGAAGATAAAAGGAGTCTACATGTCCAATATTGTTCTGTCATACTTTTCACCTCCTCAGATCTCATGTGCGTTTATATATATGTAGATGGAATATGCAGTGTGAGCTTCAGAGGTAGGAGGATTTGAAAACAATTCTTCAGGCCAGAGCTGGGTATGACACAGAGCTGAAGTGAAACCAATCCTCTAGCTTCTCAGGAAGTGCAGGGTCACATTCCAGTTGTCCTTAAATGACCTCTTGCTTGAGTCTCTGTTTCAGCTCTTCACTTAGCAATGATGGAAAAGCTACACCCAGTCTAGTTTCCCAAATCCTGGTAATGTTTAGTGAGGATGCAGCCAGGACCAAATGTTGATTTGCATCCCGTGACGTGTTTACATAACAAATGATACAAAGTTCCAAATAGCTTTTCAGCTCAGATCATGCTCCTTATACCTCTTTTTCAACGTGCAAGGAGGTTTAGTGCTGCTGTAAGGAGGTACTGGTAGCAAAGACTCAGCTACACGTGAAGCCAGGAGGAGCAACAAGGGGGAGGCATATAACTGTTTCTCTTCTGTTTCTTCCCCACCCTTCTGAAATTGCCAAGATAAATATCATAGTGCTTCCAACTGTTTTTAGACTCTAACTCTTTAGAGACTTTTTTTTTTGGGGGGGAGGGGGTTGGGGAGAGCATATAATAAAAAGAGGCTAGGAAAATATGAAAATCAAACATTGATATTGTCAAAGGTGGGCAAAAGTTGACATACTCCTAAGACTGTGAATTTTTTTCTTAGTATGAGAGTCAGTGATTTATTTTAAATGCCCCTTTATCTCTGAGGTTCTGCTGGCAATACTTTTTTGGTGATGAAGGGGATTGCAATTAAATTATCTATGTCATTTGACTTTAATATAAAGTGCAACACTTAAAATCTGGAATTTCTTTTTAAAACAAAGGAGGTGCTGCTGCTGGCAGTGGAAACAAAGCAATGCACCTTCTGCTGCACAGGGTTGAACTTTATGGGGATGTTGCAGAAGTCATAATTTAGTGAACAATTAAAAAGAAAGGTCAATTACCTGAAAGTTACGTTTAAATAGTCCTGCTTTTGAAAATACAAAACAAAACTTCCACAGCCACAAGAAGGCATGTGATGTAGGTTGATGCATTGCTGAATAAGATTGCACAGTGAACTGTGTAAAGTTTGTAAGAGAAAAACTTTTACCTTTTATTCGGTCTGTAACCTGAGCCTGGTTCCCTTGGAGACATAAATATGAATGATGAGCTATAAGGTTTTCCTTTTGCAGGTGGTGGGGCAGTCTTATTGTTCTTAAAGTGAATTAAATAAAGGCTTGCATTTAGCTTTCAAAAAGCCCTACTTAATTCACTGGATCTTGTGCTGGAAAAAATGCATGATCCCAAGTGATTTTCAACAAAACAGCCAAAATGAGCTCTTTAATGTGGGGGAAGGGTGGTAGACACATATTTAGATAAACATCAGTGTTGTGACACAATTGAAGGCCAAAATATTGAAATGTTGTCACTTTGTCCTTAACTCACCCCCCCTACCCCGTTTTGATGAAGCCAGTAAACAATGAAGAGCTTAGTAATGTGAGTTAAGATTAGTGTCATACACTGAATCTCTGGGTTTCCATCACTTTGTTGATATTTTTACCAAGCCTTGCTTTCTTGCAGTGTTTCCTTGTGTTAAGTGTGTGTTTGGATATACCTGTTTAACATTCTTTGGGAAGAATTTTATGCATTAGATAATCTCCCTGGGCAAGTTGCTTATACTTCCCTCCCTTCTTCCCCACCTCCCCCACCACTTCCTAAATTAAAATTGAGGGCTTGTTCTTACAATGCTGGCACAGAGCCTAGACAGTTTTGACCGAGACTGCAACAGGAACGGTGTTTAGGACATCTGCCAAAATCTGTAATTCTCAGCAGTATTAGAGAAAAGATTATTTTTTTAAAGGCATATAGGTGACTTCTAAAACTCACTGTTACAGAAATCTTACAATTTGTGTATTACTGAGGAGGTGGAAATGATACATGGTCAAAGTATAGAAAATTACCTGAAATGTTTCAGGAAGGGGATTATTTATCCTCCCTCTGACCCCCCTTTTAAAAATCATACAAAGACTAGTTGCATAAATATCAGCCATATGGCATGTAAGTGTTTAGGTTAAGAAATCTGGCTGTTCTAAGCTGTGTCTGTGTTTCTGTTCAGCAACATGGAGACACCAGTTCTCAGTGTTACAGGTACTGAAAGGCATTTGAATTTGTACTTTGCAAACCTGAACCTGGTTAGGGAGAAATTCAGAATGAGCTGTGGTGGAATCCCATTCTGTGTGGACCTCCACAGTTCGGGATAACTTCATTAAATGGTGTGTTTCCCGGGTTATGAGAAACTAAGATGGATGTTTTTGAAGTGGTAGGTTATAGCTCCATTGGCAAGTAGTACAGTCCTGTAGAAGCAGATTTGTGGAGCACAGTAATTAAAGTGCTGAGGACCTAAGGACTTCACTCCACATGTTTAAATACAGGAGGAGTTCCTTTGGACTAGCTGAGGTCTAGACTGCATGCCTGCTTGTGGTTGGAGTGCATCTGCCTTTTTAATTTCATCCAAAAGGAGTGGTTGGCACACCAAGACATCTTCAGAGTATGAAACAAAACTGGGTAAGTGGAGATGATTGGATGAGTCACTTCAAAAGAGCAGTCCTGATCTGAACCAAGGTGGTAACGTAGGTGTACTCACAGGTGATTTTTTACCAGGGCTTTGTTTCTTTTACAGAAGAGGAGATTATCTACTTCATTTGAATTGCTTGCAGTTTGGATTGGTACTGAGTAAGAAGTTCTGCTTCTGGTTTATCTCTAGTGTGGGCAAAGCAGAAGTCTCTTTGCTAGTCTTTCCAATCCTCTTCACAAGCTGATACCAGGTTACCTAATTCTTTGTGAAGGAAATAATTAATATATCTATTTATCAACCTTCTTCTGGATATAAAACAGAGTAATAAAATTTTATTAATACAAAAGTAGAGGATCTGTTTTTATATTCAGCATTTCACTGTAAGAACAAGGTCCTGAATTTGTTGGTATACACCAACTGCATGTGTAGTTGCATTGCCCCCTCCTGGTAAATCATGCTCTACTGCATGGTCTTCCAAGTGGAGATGATGGATTCCATTATGAGATTGTCATTAATGCATCCTAAAACAAGACAAAGAGCTAGTTTATTGACACTATTTTTTCTGTATGGGTTTTTGATTGTTGGCATAGTAAATGCCAATTTTGCTAAATGCAGCAGTTTGAGGCAGTTTGGGCTCTGTCAGAACTCTGGTTTGGCAGCTCTGAAATTTCTTTGAAGAGTTCCTGCCCTCACCTTCTGGTTAACAGTTAGCTCCTTGAAAATAAGCTTTTCATCTGACATGTAAAAGAAAATTGGTAATACCAGATCCAACAAAAAAAAAAATGTGGATATGCATCCATCATTTCAGTGAATCCAGATCCATACCTGCTCTCTATTGGGCAACAGTGGTTTATATCAGGCATTTTTTTGTAGTGTATGATAAAAATTATAGTATCTAACAATCACACTTATTAAATGCAGAAGCCCAAGTTTTACAAACAGAACTGATGTTCATTTTAACTAATGGTTTTCCCTGTCCTGCTCCCCTCCTTTGGGCAAGCCTAAGGAACATGGTGACCAGGGCTTTGGTGTGTCCTTGTGGAAGACTTGCTAGAGCAGTCAGGAAAGCAACCTTGTGCCAACAGAAGAATGGTAGGAAGTCAGCTAACGGGCTGCTTCTAAAGCCAGCTTGGGTCAACGTCAGCTTGCCACCTACCAGTTTTGCCATTGCTTTGACAAGATGTAGACAAGGACCCAAGAGATGCTTGTCACTGTAGGTTTCCTTTCCCTGGGCTTGCTAAAGGTAAATTCCACTTTGTTAGCAGCCAGTAGTTCAACGCTTAGGTTCCAAAGGCCATGTGCAGAGGAAGCAAAACCTTTCTGTATGGCTGGGGCTGGGATAAGTGGATTGTATGGGGTATTTGTGCAGGCTCCTGTAATGCCAAGTGCTCCCTTCCCGCCCGCTTGGCGAGGGGCTAAGGCGGTGTCTGACGGGAAGGCGGAAGCAGTGCCGAGAAACCCCATCTCTCTGTGTACTTTGGCGCATAGACAATAGCACATTTGTGCTTTGGAGATTTCACTTGAATGCACACTGGTGGCAGAGAATCCTTTTTTTTTTTTTTAGTTTCTTTCGTTGGGTGATAAATATTTACTGTTGGTGCTGAGCTGGCAGTCTGGCTCAAGGTTTGCTTAAAAATCTTATCTTTTAACAACTGGTCAATTTGTAGCTTTCTTTTCTCATATTAAGTTCAGTTATTTATAATTATTACTGAATACTTCTGTGTTGATTCAAAAAGCAATGAACTTGTTTCATCAAAAAGACCTAAACTCTGTCCATCTTCCTTATAGTGAGAATGATGCCATCCCAAGATCTGCAATATATCCACTTAACAATGTCATCACAATATTGTTAAACAGACAGGCTTCATCTGTTTAAGAAGTGTTAAGAGTTGATAAATGTTCATATTAACCAGTCAGCAGTGTGCTGTCTCTTGCATCCTCAAGGCAACAGAATTACTGTACTTCATATCTTAGTTTTCTTAAACAAAGAGCCTGTCAGACTTGATTAGCCAAGAAGCACCTGAATGTATTAATTAAATATAGAAATTGTTTGACATAGATGTGTATATTCAGAAATAAAAGTGCCTACTTAATCCTTTTATGGTGCTTTAGAAATGAAGGAGTGAAACCCATGAAATGCAAAGCGTGCTGTAGCTGCCTTGCAGTACTTTTACTATTTTTGTATCTACATTCATTGAAGAGAGCTTGTTTAAGCAAGAGAGAAAAGTCTGGTAGATGGATTTGGTTGGGAGAGAAGGCACAAGAGCAAGGGAGCTGTGTTTCTGAGAAGATACAGAAAATGTGGTGCAGCTAGTTAAACAGAATTGGAAAGCAGCCTGTTTTATTTAAGTACTACTAATTCTTAACCATCTTTATTCCCCTCCCCCCCCCCAGTGTTTCTTTTCCACTGTCGTGTCAATATTGATTCCAGAAGATGGAAAAGGCTGTTGAGCTTTCAGTTACTTCATAGTCATGCAGGGTCATGTGCCGAGCAGAGAAAACTTATCCTGTGAAGTAACACAGGAAGTGTAGATTGGCCTTTGCTTGTTCAGCTGAGCACAACTATGAAATGCACACTAGTAACTGGATTTGTGAACCCAAGTAAAAGCTTAGTTTGAGTTCTCTTGCAAGTCTACTTGGAGTGCCTTAAGACTGACAATCTGTGGCAGCTTTTCTTCAACAGAAATTGATGGTAGTATTAACCTTAATCTGAATGGGAAAAGGAAAAACTAATGTAATTTTCTTGGGATTAAATTTGGGTGTGCTTCTTTTTGTTTAAATTTCGTTTATGAGTTTTTAGCATATTATAGAAATCTATCATGGAAGTAAATATTCCCTGTAGATGGTTGAACGGGAGACAGCTGGGTCTTTTGACACTTAGGCAGTTGTGGGAGGCTGCCTGGAATTTCGAGGTAGGTGGAGTAACTGGATGTTTCTGTAGAAGTGCAGGAAGAGTTGGTCACGACTGTATGGGCATTTAAAATGTCTCTTCTGAAGTCATTTGTGGTGCTGTGTAGACATAAATGAGTCAGTTCATGATTTCTAGAGCTGTTCTCCAGGTTCTTTTCAGACTTGAGCAGACTTACCAACACCAGTTGGTATTTGGGTCATGCATGGAAGCTTATCTGTGTGAGTGTAAAACCTACTTCAGCTGGTTTTCCTCTTTTACACATAGGTGCTTTTGATGTCTGGGGAGGGCCTGAGGTGCTGCTGGTTGGCCTTCATCTTCTCTTAGTCAAAGTTTTGAGCAGTGCATTAAATTGAGCTTGGTTGTTGACCCAACACCACCAAATTCTTAGCAGACCATAGATTGTGTTAAGAGAGAAACTGCTTATCAAAAGCTCAGTTGTCATTTGAGTTTTAGCTGATTTAGTGGGACTGACGATTCCCTTTTGGCAGCATTTAGATGTTGAAGTCAAGAAAATTGTCATTCTGATTAAGATTTGAGTTCAACAGTTGATCAAAGATTGAGATTTCAGTTTGAGCCTCTCTTGAAGAGCAGCAGTGAATTTCCACACCTCAGTTGTCAGGAATGTGGTACATGACTTTGTGTGTGTGCATGAAGAAACCAGAAAGAATAAGTGAGGCTGCTTTTAGGGACAGTTGTGTGCTGGGTATGAGTTAGTTTCCTGGTGGAACGCTTGCACGTACTGTTTTGTCACTCAGTTGCAGAGCTTGCCAGTCCTGGTAAATCCCTCTCTTCACAGTAGAAAACAACTCCACCTCTTTCTTTGATAACAACAAAAGTAAAACTTTGTGGTTTCTTTTCCCCTTTGTAGCAACAAAGAAGAGAACGGGAAGCTCGAAGGCAACAAGAGCGTGAGCAAAGGCGGAGAGAACAGGAGGAAAAAAGACGTCTGGAAGAAATGGAGAGGAGGCGTAAGGAAGAGGAAGAGAGAAGAAGAGCAGAGGAGGAAAAGAGGAGAGTAGAAAGGGAGCAGGTGAGTCCATGATACAGATATACGTGTAATAGGTTTGTTTCTTCTAAATTCTGATTTAATTTTTTAATAATTAGTAAGCCTAAATCAGCTTGGGCAACCTGATGCTGACCCTGTCATCTTTGTTGTCTCTGACAGCAGGCGCACTAACATAGATCATAGAGCTTTATGGAAAATTCTGGCAGCCTCAATATTACTTCAAAAAAAGAAGTCTTGCTGAAGTACTCATTCTAAATTCAGCTCGTGCCCCTGGGCTTGGCTAAAACCATCGGAATTGGTGAAATCATCACTGGGGCTGAAAATTGTTTCTAGGCTTGTCTTGCTGGATCAGTGCTTCTTGCAGGACATGCCCCTGTTTAGAAGGCCTCCCAGAGAATGGCAGCTCTGTTAAGTGTCAGCTTCTGGCACCCAGAATTGGTCAGAGGCTCGTCATAAACTTCTGAATATTCTGCATTTGAGGTGGAAGCTTTGAGCTGCCAAGGGTTTTCCTTCCTAAAATTTAAATATGCAATCTCCCTCTCTTGCTCTATTTAAAATCAGCTCTAATAATGTATGCCAGTTCAGGCAGCAAATATATCTTTAAGTTGTGTCAGTATATCTTTGTGTCTTTAATACGTAGAAAGTACAGGTGAGAAATTCAGTTGCTGTGTTTATGCATGAAATCTGCATGTTTTAAAATCCTTTAAAAACTTGAATCAGGGTGATAATCAGGGTAATAATTACTGTGCATGTACTGCAAAATGCTGATTCCAAATAAAGGGCCAAAACTACTTGTAAATTTCCTATTAACTTCTGGAATGCTGGTTTTGGCCTGATACACCTTAATTTTATTCCAACATAAAGTACCTGTGTTTTCGATCATTGGTGGTTGTGTTACTGGGGAATTTTATTGTATTTGTATATATTCCAAAAAAAAGCTGGAGTCAAAAGGAGAGAAGACTAACCAATGGGAATAAATGTATGGAAAATCTCTAATTACAGCACAGCAATTTGCTTTTGGGCAGACACCGGGTATTCCCCCAGCTGCTTTTTAAACTGTTGAAATGCTAATTACGCACGGTGCCATTAATGACAAATGGTTAATTGGTGTGGCCAAGCTTGAACCACTCTGGATTTTCAAATTTGTTTATTTTTCAGAAGAAAAGACATGCCCCCTCTTAGAATTCTTGTTAACCCAAACTATGGCACAGCCAATGTGCGTAACAACAGTATAGTGTATCTCATCAGTCTGTCACAAGACTTTCTATAGCTCCCATCACTGTGTCACTGATCCATTAATTTCTTTATGCATACACTGTAAATGTGTGTGTGTGTGTGTGCTTGTGTGTGTGCGCATGCACATGTTACATACTTCCATTAATTGCATGATAGGATGTTATCAGCTTGGGTTTGGTGCTTCAGAGTTTGAGTTCTTCAGGGGGTCAGGCAAAGCAGTGGGTAAACCTCTCGACCTGTTGAGGCTGCAGGTGAAGAGATGGGTAGATCTCAAGTTTGGTCTAATATCTGTTTCCTGGTGGATGTTTGTTTGTGTCATAACCATCGCATAATTCAGCAAGGCTGGCAGTGTCTGCTCAAGACAAGCTTCTGGTGAGGGCAGCAGGGGAGATGGCAGGGCAGGTCCCAACTGCACTTGGCAGAGCCCCTCTTGGGGAGCTTGCTCCAAGTCTGCCTACACTATGCCTGGCTCTAGCTGTTGCTAACAGTTCATCGCACCAGTGCAACAAACTAATGTTTAATACAACTTGCATGTGACTTCGTATTGGCTGTGTTGAGTCAAGACTCGCTGTGTTTTAACTTTCCAAAACCTTCAAGTGCATTTTGCTGCTTCTTGAAACCACTTCCAAAATATGGAAATGAGCTCTGGCCCATGCTGGCAACATTTGCAGGAGTGCAAATTTTAGAACAGAAGGGGCCGAAAGCCAATGCTCAGGAGGCAGGGCTTTCTAAATTGTTCTGCAGGCACTAATCCATCCTGAAGTGCATTTCTCGTTAAAGCTGAACTGGGGAAGTAGCGTGTGGTGTTCCACCCAGGGGGTTCTGATGCATTCCTTTTGAATAAATTTATTGCTGGGTAATTTCTATGTGACAGGAGTATATCAGGCGACAGCTAGAAGAGGAGCAGCGGCACTTGGAAATTCTACAGCAGCAGCTGCTCCAGGAGCAGGCCATGTTACTGGTAAAGCACTGTATCTGTTTTGTTCAGTAGCTATAGGATCCATGTATCTGGCCAGTCCTAGGCTTCCCTCCATTGGGCACAGCTGCACTGACAGTATGACAACAAAGGAGCTTGATTAAAAGGCCATTTATGCTAGCGTCGTGGTCTGACAGGCACATATGAGAAGTGCTGTATGGTCACACTGCTTTCTGGGCTGTAAGAGGAGGCTTTATGTTAAAGTAGAGCAGCTCTGGTGTGGTGGTCGAGTTTCTGAACAGACCTTGGCATTCAGTGAAGAACTAGAGTGCTTATGTTGCAGATCAAAAGCACACATGATATGTAAATCCACCCCAGGATACAATGGCCTAGTGTTGGTCTAAATCATTGTTTTATGAACTTTACACTGGATTTAGTATAAATAACTTTTTTTTTTTTCTTTAGTAAATATCAGTTTTGGCATAACTCTCCATGTCAAGCTTAGCGGTACACACTCAACTTTCCCAACATGAGACACATGCCATATTGGTCTAACTTAGCTCTTGGGTGTACTTTAATGATGATATAAACAAAAAAAGAAAACAAGAAAAAAGGCAACAACAACCAGAAAGGTGCATTTTTATCGGGATGGATAGGGACATGTCCACTGTACTGTCAATGTCATGTCTTGAATTACAAATTCTTTCAAAGGAATACAGATGGCGAGAGATGGAGGAACACCGACAGGCGGAGCGACTCCAGCGCCAGTTGCAGCAGGAGCAAGCCTACCTCTTGTCGCTGCAGCATGATCACAGGCGGCAGCAGCAGCAGCAGCAACAACAGCAGCAGCAACAGCAGCAGCAACAGCAGCAGCAGCAAGAGAGAAATAAACAAAGCTATCATACCCCTGAGCCAAAATCCCACTATGAGCCTGCTGAAAGAGCGCGTGAGGTAAGCCCTGTTTGTGGGCAGAAATCTGCTGCCTGCTCCTTTGCCCCTGCCTGTTGCCGTCATTGCGACTGCAGTTCTGCTGTAGTACAGTTGGAGACCAAAGCGTCACTCATAAGGGGCAGGATATTTTAAAATGTAGCCCACTGGTTTCTAAACCTGAGGGCTACTTCTGAGTACTTCTGCTGTGATCATTGGAGTGCAGATTTCTGAGGGTTGAAAGAAATTCTGGAAGGCTGCAGTCTGAGGGGACCTGGTTTTGGAAGCGTCACATCAGGAATTTAATCTCATCTGCACTTCATTAGGCATGTTTTCATAGGAAGCATTGGTGCAGTTGGCAGTGTGTATCTCTGGCAAGTACTGGCGACTGGAAACTGGGAAGCAGTTGGAAAGCATGAACCTATGAGGGATGCTTGCACATAGTAGTGCCTGTTTACACATTTGATGCTTTAGCTCATGCTCTTGGAAATCTCCTTCTCATGAACATAAACCTGAATTTCATCAGTTTCATTTTGAAATGTGAAGTATCCTCTTCTGAGATCACACTTTGCTCTTATGAAAGTCAGTGGTGTTGCCTTCTTGGACTTCGGGCACTAACAAGTAGATCTGAGATCATCAGAGTGCTGTTTGTTTCAGTGAGTGGTCTCCTGTTTCCATTGGTCCACGGTTAACTTTGCTAAGCAAGTCATTTGATGCACCTCTTTGATGCACCCTTGGCTCTCTTTCAGAGGTCTTATGTTTCCCCTGAGCACCATAGTGCCCACAAACCACCAGACTGGACAATACTGGTCAAAGCTGTTAATGGCATTCATCACTAGCATGTGGGAGCTAGGTAAATACATTTTGGAACAAGAACAAAAAATATCCTTGAGACTGTTGAACATGATAAAATAGCTTTCAGTCCACCTTTGTCCAGTAGCACTTTATTGCTTTTGAAGTATTGCTGTTTGGGCTTGGTGAGCACAAACTCATTTTCTTGTAGATACTGTTGTCCAAGTTCTTTATAAACCATGTTTATGCTATCTTATCCATTCTGCTTGGTGGTTGAAGTATCTGGTACATCTCTCTCTCTCTCAGAAGAAGTTCGGACTTGTCCGGTATGTGGTGGTGCAGGCATGGAACCAACTCTCCTGTCCTTGTTTCACATTCCTGGCCCACCTCAGTGAAAGCATAGTGCCAGTCCAGTGTTCCTGTCCAGCCTGAAGGCTGGCTTTGGAGGAATGCAGAAATGTGTCTCCTCCTTGCCTCCCATTTTATTTTCATAGTTGAAAAGGAGAGAAACACCCGAAGAGTCAAAGTGTTACATCCTTCAGCAGAATTACTGATTCAGCTGGTTTTTGTCATAGTTTTTTTATTTTGTGATTGCTCTAGCTAGAAGGAGTAAAGTGAAGGTGCAGAAATACTGTGTTAATAGTCAGATCTTCCCAGATATTGCTGTGAAATATTCTTCTTAAAAACTGTGGTAAAGGCACAGCCATAGTATCTTTTTTTTTTTCCCCCATTGCTGTAGCAATGGTGATATAAGGAAGAGGAAGGACTTCCATGATTGGCTCTGGGAAACAGCAAGGAGCTTAGTGAGGTTTAATGCCATTTTCTAATCTGAACAGTCAGATGACTGGAACAGGGCCTGTTTTTATCCAGGGATGTGCTCACTGTCTCCTTCCCACTTCTTGCCTGGTTCTCAGGACATGTGGTTCGTGCAGTTTCTGTGCTTTGTGGAAGAAACCTATCATCTACAGCTAGCACCATGAAAGCCTGTTCCTTCAGACAGAAGGACTTGGGGCTTTTCCTTGTTCTATTCATAACAAGGAGTCTGGCCTGTTTTTTTAAAGGATGGCTCTGTGAAGTTGAACACAGTAGTGAAAATTATTGTATAGTGAAGATGTGTGCCTCCATTATTGTCCCAAGACATGGTGTAGTTTGTGTAGACCTGGCAGAAGCTTGTCTGCTTGTTCCCATAGGCAAACTGTTAACTGTCCTCAAATTTTGTAAAACAGAGGCAGGTTGGGTTTATGAAGCAGCCCAGCTGAGGAGTCCTGAAAACTTGCCTTTGTCTTCTGACATGGCTGTATGAACAATGGGTCTCTCCAGGCCATCACTGCAAGGAAAATTGATTAGGAAACCACCCCACTACTGCGTTTGTACTCCAGGCACAAGGGTTAAAGCGAATATTGTGAGCAGAATTTCATCAAATGAAGTCAGCCCAAGCTGCTAGTATCAGTTTTCTTTGATGATGTGATAAAGTGCTGGGAGTTTAATGTTCCTCAGAGGCAGCTGCTCTGGCACAGATGTGCACACTGCCCTGGTTCCAGCAACAGACCAGCTTGGGAAATAGGAGGGTATTTCCTTTTTGCCTGGAGCCTTCCTCCACCTCTTGCTGTTCATAGTTCTCACTTTGTTCACAATGCTGCAGTCTTGGAAACGGCAGTGTTTCTGCATGGGGACCTCACGTGATGTTCTGTTGAGAACTGAGCATGTTCCAACTTAGTCTTCCGCTTGACTAACTCTCACAGTCCATGTACGATCAATTCTACATCTCCTTGAGAACAAGAAACAAGCTGCTGGGGGTGTTCTCTGCAGCATATGAGGTTGTGTTGGGACTGTCTGATAAGACCAGGATGACCAGCCCTACAATTTCATACCTAAAACTGAACAGCCTCCAGTATTACTGGGTAGAAAAGCATATTCTAATTCTTCTTGCGTTGCTAAAGAAACTAGCACAAGAAAGCAGATATCAAATACCATTGGTTGAGTGAGGCAGGTAACTACAGTAAGGGAAATACACTTTTATATTGAGAAGTTGTTTATATTTTCATCTATCCTTTTTATTGTCTGTGAGGAAAATATCAATGGATAATAACTAGTCTAGGCAGAAAGAAGCTCCATACCATATCACTTCACATCTTACTGTGTGCTGTATCCACTCTGCCTATTATTCCCTATTGGAATACTTGCCATTTTGATGTAGTTCACTAGGTGTTTTACAGTTATGGTGAAAGTGATAGGGAAAAAATCCTGCCAAATGTATTCGGTTTCTTTATGGTAAACTAGAAGTGGTACTCACCTTCATATTTCTACTGTAATTGGTTTTATTGACTCCAGGCTTAACCTCCATTTATTTTGGTTTAGGTGGAGGAGAGATTTAGAAAAACTAATCAGGGCTCCCCTGAAGCACAGTCTAAACAGATGGGCAAAGTGTTGGAGCCACCAGTGCCTTCAAGATCAGAGTCCTTTTCTAATGGAAACTCAGAACCTGCTCAGCCTGCCCTGCAGAGGCCAATGGAGCCTCAGGTAAGTGTCCAAGAAAATCTCGGTGAGCCTGGAGGAAATGCAGAAGTCCCAACATGTTTCTTTCAGATTTGCAGATCTTGGCACTTAGTCTTATGTAAAGGGTAGCACTGTTACACAAAGCGGCTTATTCAGTACATTTGCTCCTTGTCTGTTTTTGCTTATTGATAAACTGATGGATTTGTGGGTTTGGTGGTGTTTTTTTTCTTTTAGTTTGGGTTTGGGGTTTTTTTGTGTGTGTTTTTTTTATATAATGTTAGAGCTAGATTTAGAACTGTTGCATTCCATTATTGTCTGTGCAACAGCAGAGTGGTGGGCTAAACACTGGCAAAAATTGCAGTACGTTTTTACAATTCAGAATTTGATATGCACAAAATATTTACTACCACAAAGGGTGCTCGGGAAAGAACTGAGCTTGCTTTGTTTTTCCAGTTCTTGCAGAAAAAGCTAACTAAACAAGTGGGTTTTAATAGTATAAGCACTGCTTCAGAGAGATTTACAAAACATGACTAAGAAAAGCAGGTTTGTTGTCAGTAGGCCTACAGTTGCTAAATAGAGCTCTGTACCACCCCTGGAAAAATCAAAAAGAGGTTGAAACCACTGAGCTGTGTGGCTGCTGTCGTTCTGTTGTTTTCTAATGAAAAACCTTCAGATCTTGTTATCTGCATTTCATAGGAATTGCAGCATGAATTTATAAAGTAACCTTTGTATAAAACTTCGATACACCCCATAAATTCAGGGGGATCTGGATATGCTAAATTAAACTGTGTAGTTCTGCATTCAGTTCCTCTGTTTCCATGCAGAATTTTCTTCTCCCAAATTAAGTCTGCTGATGACAGTGCAAGCTAAACCCATCCCTCATTGTGACTAGGTATTGCAACTCTTTTAGGCAACAGGAGAATTTGAACAGACGGGAGAGTGGGAGAAATCAGGACAGAACTTCATCTCTTACTCATTAATTCCTGGCTTTTATTCAAACCTCTATGATTATTTCAAAATATTGGACTTGTATCTTCATGCTCTCTGTGCCAGTTACTTTTAAAGTCTGGGTCTTCCACTTACATTAAGGATAATCAGGCTCTTCAACAGCTGTGTGTATTAAAATTGAGGAAATAATAATCACATAAAAACAAATACAACCAGCCTACTGAAACTGGGACTGAAAGCAAAGTTTTGCTTAATTATAAAGTGTGAAAACAGTGTGTTCCTCAGTTATGACCTTTTCTTCTCCTTAGTTTCAGAAATGAACTCTGAAACACAGTTTTTTGCACAAGGAGGGGGTTAGGCTGAAGAGTCAATATGTATTTCAGTGGAAATCCCAATAGGGTTTTAACTCTGGAGTCACTGTTGTGCCTTCTTAGTCTGTGTAACTGAATACGTGTTCGTGTACATGTGTTCTTAGTTTTTGGATAAATATGTATATATGTACAGTATATGGTACATATATGGTGTAAGTATAATATACGTTGTACATATGTATACTGTATACAATATATATTATGGGGGGGTTGTATATATTTCAATGACTGTAAAGGAATAAAGGCTTTTGCATTATGGTCTTTGTCCAAAGGTTTGGAACTGTATCTAGTTCCTAAATTTATTAGGTAACGTAAATGTCTGTCAGTTTGCACATTTTACAGCATTCTTTAATTTTGTACATTTCTTCAATTGGATATGTGCTTCCAATTTCCCAGCCCATCAGTGCTGCCATGAGACCTGACCAAAGCCCACTGAAGACCAAGGAATGGAAGGCAACTTCTGTCTTGAGTGGCCTTTGGACTCAGGCTCAGGGTGCAGATATTAGGTCCCCTTTTCTTCTGGGCACCAGTGTATGTGTATGTGGAGAGCGTACCTCACCAAAAATGCGTATGTGCTGTATTTTCAGTCTGTTACGTTCTTTGGGCGCTTGCCTTGCTTTTAAATGCATTGATTCCACCCCACGCTTACCTAATGCCATAACCAATTTGTCTCTGCCCGCCCCACCTGCCTTTATTCTGTGTTAATTGGAAAGCCAGTTATACTGAGCGCATTGAATGTTTTATGTTTTGTTTTCTTGTAAGGTACAGTGGTCCCATCTGGCATCTCTCAAGAACAATGTTTCCCCTGTCTCGCGATCCCATTCCTTCAGTGACCCTTCTCCCAAATTTGCTCATCACCATCTTCGTTCCCAGGACCCATATCCACCTTCACGCAGTGAAGTGCTAAATCAGAGTTCTGACTCTAAGTCGGAGGTACCCGACCCCACCCAAAAGGCTTGGGCTAGATCAGACAGTGACGAGGTGCCTCCAAGGGTAAGGAGTAGAAAGACAGATGTGTGCTATTTTTCTTTATTATTAATTATTATTTTCTTAAGGATGTGATACCCTGGGCACTGGGAAGACCGTGCCCTTGTGCCAGCATTGGTAACAGTATTTTGGAAGGCAGATCATAACATAGGTGTTTAGTCAATGGGTTAATAATAATCAACCATAAGCACAATATTGAAGCTTCATATAAAATTGGCAATTATTTATAGAATGCAGCTATTTCAGAGACAATTTATTATGCAAAGTGAACAAATCATTATCATACTCAGGAAAGAATTTAAAATATCCCTGAGGTTATTGCTCAGAGTTAATTTTCCTCTTCATCTGTTAGCAACCCAAACTATGAAATGTACACGTATTTAAAATTGAGATGGAGCTGAACAAAAAGGAAACATTCAATATATTTCCTCCTCCTCTCCTTCTCCCAACCCCCCTCCCATCCACTGGGATTTGCTTCTTCTGAGTATATTCTTGCTCCCCCACCAGCCTTTACCTTCTGCTGATCCATTCCCAGGCATTTGTTTGGTTCCCCTGAGCTTATTCTCCTAATTCTCATGCTGTTTCAGCAAATTGCTTTGTGCCTTCCCTGCTTCAGTCAGAGTGCCATATTCTTTTAGAATGTCTCAGTAGTTGGAGGGTAGTGGGGCGTCTGTGTGTTCGTGTGATAACTATTAAATACTGCTTAATGTTAAGACTAAACTTTTGAGTTCTCTTCCAAATCTGAACAGCAGTCCAGCTAAGGTCCTTGGTTTTATGGGTGTTTGTTCATTGCTTTTGGTCATTGATGCTAGCTTGGACTTAGAATTGTTGTTAAAATCTTAAGAATATGTTCTGTAGCAGGAGAGGGTTAATCTTCCTTTTCTCTCTCTCCTGTTCGTGGATTTAACACAACCTTTTTTTCCCCAAGGTACCTGTGAGAACAACATCCCGATCACCAGTCCTGTCCCGCCGCGATTCTCCACTGCAGGGCAGTGGGCAGCAAAATAACCAAGCAGGTCAAAGAAACTCCACGAGGTTTGTAAGCCAACATGTCATTGCCTTTCTTGAGTTGGAAGGAAAAGGCTCATGGGAAGCCAGGCGTTTCCAGAGAGCTTCTGGCATTGTGTGCTGGACGTGAAAGAAAGATGAATTTGGATCCCTTTTCAGTAATGATTAATATTAATTTCCCTTGGTGCCGCACATGTGCCAACAAACACTGGCAGAATTTCTTCTTTCCTCTCCTCCTTCAAGTAGCCTGCCCTGTAACTTTAGCAACAATTTCAAAATATCCTTAATGTTTCTGAAATAATGTGGCCATTCATGAACATCTTGCCTTTTGATGCAGCAGGTCATCTTGGGCATACTGTGGGGATTACTGGCAGCAAAAGTGTTTGTAACATCTGAAATGAAACAATCTCAGAAACTTTCTGGCCTCTCAGTCAGAACCAGACTTTAAGAAGGGAAGAAATGTCCATGAGCTCTGACACAGCATCTGAAGTCAGGGAGGGGATGGAAGGAGCTGTCTCCAGAGCTCAGCAGAGCAGCATGGATAGGCCACCCTGGACCTGGCTCACTGACACTGGCTCGCAGGGGTGAGGGTATTCTGAGAAGCACAGGCAGTTATGTCTTTTTGGCTTATGCTTGGCTGGCCAGGGCACTTCTGAGCCAATTTTAAACCTACTGCAAGCAGGCTGAGAGAACTTTAGATTCACTTTAGATTAGATACATCAGAATGACAGGTAGCCAGTTCCAAATAGAAAGAATAGCTTACACACACCTTAACTTTTTTTTCTTTCCATCCTAAATAAATAGGATGATAAATAAATAAATAAATAAAATAAATAAATATCCTAAAAAAAGAACAGGTATTTCAAAGGAAGCCACTGCCTGGGTTGTGAACCATCACTGATGCTCTCAGCTCAGCGTTAAGTGCTCTTTCAGAGAAGTTACTAGCAAAACACTGAGGAAGACAGATATTTGAGTTTAGAAATGGGAAACTATTTCAGTTTAGAAACTGAAATTTGTGTCTTTCTTTCCATGATACAGCAATATAGAGCCTCGTCTGCTGTGGGAAAGGGTGGAGAAGCTCGTACCAAGGCCAGGCAGTGGCAGTTCTTCAGGTTCAAGCAACTCAGGCTCACAGCCTGGCTCCCACCCCGGCTCTCAGAGTGGGTCTGGAGAGCGGTTCCGGATGAGATGTAAGTCCTTTCCTCACCCTCCGTAACACTGTGTTTCTAAATTTGTGAAGTTGTGAAACAGTCAATAATGAAGGTTGAAAACCCTCACTGGGAAAGACCTTTGAGCATGCAGTGACAAAGCTGGGTTAGCTTCCAGTACCCGCCTTGACAATATGTCCTTACTTGGGGAAGATGGTAGGCACAGAAGTCATTGTGAAAATGTTTCACTGTTTTTTGATTCACATCCAGTCACTGCTGCATTTTCCTATATGCAAACAGCCCAGTCCCCATGCTCTCACAGCTCCCTTCCTTATGTGCAGGGGCACATGATGCTTGTTGCTGGTCACCTTGGTGGTGGCTGACGGTGTGCAGACTGCTATGGACATGTCTCAGCTGGGTTATGTTGGATGCTGATGCAGGTTCTCCAGCTTGTGGCTACACTCCAGTTACTCTCTTTGATCTACAACTGTGTGACAGTCTACTTCGGCTTCAATCATAGGCCAGCTGCACCTATACAGATCACAGCTTATGATGGCTTTTTGTGTAGTCCTTCAGGGACAATGTAGTAGTGAACAAGTGAAACTTAGGTCTTCCTGTCAGGCACAGCCTGATAACTTTCTCATCTTTCTTCCCCACTACAAAGTGAAGTAAGAAAATATACTTTAGCTCCCTGCTTAACCTGTTTTGTTCTGTGTTCCTTCTGGGGCCTTGACACATGCAGCATCATCCAAATCAGAGGGTTCTCCATCACAGCGTCATGAAAGTGCACCTAAAAAGCCTGAAGAGAAAAAGGAAGTCTTCAGACCTATCAAGCCTGCTGTAAGTTGCGTCCATTTTCCCCTGTCTCCCCTCTCTTTGAGGTAGGCCCACAAAATGTGCAGTGTGAGCTTACATTCATGATGCCATTGGGGGTGGACTTCAGCTGGAGTTGAAGTTTCTGTCTTGTAGGCCTAGCAGCATGTCCTGGGCTCTGCCATTGCTCCACACATCACAGTACTTGAAACATTAGAATTTGCTTTGCTTCTGGAATTGATTTCTGCTCTCTAGTCTTCTTCCTTCCTAATCTTTTCCTTTCTCTCTTTCAATCCTGTGCTTCCTTCCCGGGGCTGGACCAATGGTGGTGCTTTTGACCTGAATGTGCCAATGCTGGGCTGAATGGTGCAGGGAGAAGTGGTAAGACCTTAAACTGGTGCTATTTTCTGTGAATTTGAACTGGTGCTATATTCCGTGATATTTTCTTTATCTGGCTGCTGTTACAGTTTGATTACAGCTTGATGTCCAGTTGTATCTGCGGGATCATGGTATTTCCAACTTCCCTTAAAACTTTTTTGCTCTTGCCATTATGATACTGCACTAGCATCCAAATCTGTCAGTTAAAGCTGCTTTCTTAGAGAAACATAAAGCTTGGTCCTTCACTTCAGATAGTACAATGTGTGAAGTATTGGCTGAATTTGTATTCAACTAAGTAAAGTATCACTACACAGTTGAGAGCAGACTGCACTGACTGCAAACTTGGTTTACCCACACTCCAAGCAGCAGACAGCAGAACAGGTTGTGTCTCATATTTGATACCTGTGTGTGACTGAGCGGATGCTAATGAACCTGACTTCTCAGCTGAACTCCTTAGTGTGGATCCATGCAACTGGAAATGAATCAAAAGGTTTCAAGGAGATCAGCTCTCTATGACTGTGCCTTGGGTGGCTCAGTCTTAGGATCTTTCTACTACCTTGCTGCCTGGATTTCTTGTGGTTATTGCTATTAACCTGCAGAGTTTAGGGAAATGAACTGTGACAGTCAACCACTGGATGAGAGTGAGTCCAGGTGCTTGTATATGTCCTTCAGATGGTATCATGGGTTAAACTGAAGTCATAATCAGGATAGCTGGGATTTAGAGTATACATTTTTCTGTAATATGGCAAGGCCTTTAGGTTGACTTTCTTGGTGCTTTAATTTATCAGAAAGTGAGCTTTAGTAACTCGCTGTCGAGAATGAGTAAATCAAAAGTAACAGTACTGCTGAGGCTATGGAAATGAACAGTGTTCAGCAATGAACAAGTGAGCAAATTGGGCACTGATTCTGTGGGATTGTCTTGCAAACTCTTCTCTTCCTTGCAACATCAGCTTTTTCCTCCCTCTCCCATCAGGATTTAACTGCGTTGGCAAAGGAATTGCGAGCGGTAGAGGATGTGCGACCTCCACATAAAGTAACGGATTATTCATCCTCTAGTGAGGAGTCAGGGACAACAGATGAGGAAGATGATGATATGGAACAAGAAGGAGCAGATGAATCTACTTCTGGACCAGATGATGTCCGAGCAGTGTTAGTTCTTCTAACGGTGTTCTGTTTTCCCTCTTAGGGGGGGGTTGAAGAAAAAGGATGTTGGGTATTTTGACTTGTATGTTATTTCCTTCAGCTTAGAACAGCCTATGAGCAAGACATAGTAGTACGTTCGCGTTTTCAAACTTGAGGGTAATCTTTTCAAAAAGTAGGCTTCTATATATTACGCCTTTCCCTCTTCTCCCTTTATTTGTTATAAAGCAAGAAGTGGTATGTAACAAACTCCTGACTCATTTTCCTTTTAAATAGAGAAGCTTTCCTAGGCAGGTTATGTAAATACTCCACTCTGAGCACAATATAAATTAGTTTTGAGTGTGCCTTGGTGTGGGGCAGCGAAAGCTAGGGAATAAGTGCTCTTATCTCACTCAAGTTATTTCTTGTCCGGCAAATAGGTCAACGTTGAACTTGAGCAATGGTGAAACAGAGTCAGTGAAAACCATGATCGTCCATGACGATGTGGAGAGTGAACCTGCCTTGACTCCTTCTAAGGAGGGCACCTTAATTGTCCGACAGGTATTGCTTTCCTTCCCTGTGCAGTTCTGCACCTTTTCTGTGCTCATTAACCCACTCGCTCATTCACCCATGCTGTTTCTACATTATATTTGTTGTTCGTATTATCAAGACACAGCTGTAGTGAATTCCAAATGAGCAAGATGTTTGATGCATGCAAAGAGGAGAGTAGCCCTTCACCCCTTGCTTCTGTTTTGCATGCTTTCCAGTGACACCATGGCAGCACCATGCAGAATACCTCAAAGTCTGTGGGAGAGAAGGGTAGGAAAGCTGCAGGTGTTTGGAGCAAGTACCTGGAGCAAGAACTTAGTTTGGTTTTACCATAGAACCAAGCATAGCTCTCAGGAGTGGGGCTGGGTGGAGGCTGGGGGGAGCATTCAGGGATTTTTTAAACAGTTCTGAACCTGTAGCTGAGGGCATACAGACCACCTAGATAACATACACACACACGCATACATACAAATTCGTGCAGCAGTTACTGTGGGGGAATGGAGAAGCAAAGTAGGTGGCAAGGTAGAGAATGTGGACAGAGCTAGAGTGCTGTGTTGTTGCCTTTGATTCTGAAAATACTGCATTCTTGTGCCCCTGAAAGATAATGATTCCCTGCTTTCAAATGAGCTCGTGTGTTAATGAGCGTGCTGGCTTATAGGAGTTTCCTCAGTAATCGCATTCCTGAATTTCACAACTGAATGCCAATTTCTTAATTGAGCCCTCTGGTTTGAAAATTAAGATTTCATGCTTATTGTTTTAAATAGTTAGCTGAAAGTATTTGCCAGACAGTCCAAGCTCGTATCTGTATAGGATTTAAGTTAGTTTTAAACAAGACAACAGGGAAAGAAATCCTCCCTCCACCCTCAAAAATGTGCTTGCCCATGTTGTGGTGGAGGACTTTCCAGCACAGTTACTCTTCTGTTAATTAGTGGAGCTGGCTGTGCAAGTCAGCCACATGAACTAAGCTTTTGTCTGCCAGAAGAGTGGGAATTTGCTGAATTCTAGTAGCTCTGCCCACTTCCCCTTTCCATTCAGGCATCAAGGCATGGATTATCAGCTTATTTTTAAAAAAATTAAAAAATAAATGTAAAAAGGTAGAAAGTGAGGGAGAGAAGGAGAGAGGTTGTTAGGGCTATAGACCTTTAAGCAGCACTTGAGCAAGACAAGTGTGCCTGTTTTTTCTACAGAGTACAGTTGACAAAAAGCGTGCCAGCCATCATGAGAGCAATGGCTTTGCCGGTCGCATTCACCTCTTGCCAGATCTCTTACAGCAAAGCCATTCCTCCTCCACTTCCTCCACCTCCTCCTCCCCATCCTCCAGCCAGCCGACACCCACCATGTCCCCACAGACACCCCAGGACAAGCTAACTACTAATGAGGTATGTCTTACCCCACAGCTGGCTGCTTTCGTAGGGTTATAGCAGCGTTGCCTAGTAGCTAGTTTGCAAAGGAACTCCAGCCAATCTCCCCTGCTTTTTTTTTCCTGTCACCTTTGTTCCCACCCCCCAAATAACACATTTCAGTTCTGTGTAAGAAGCCCTTAACTCTAGAGCAGTCTCACGCCAAACTTGCCAGTTTACTATTTTTGCTTCCTCTTAGTCAGTCATTAATTGCATGACGTTCGTTTTAAACTAAACTTGACTACTGCATTTCCAAGCCAATACTATTATATTTTTAATTCTGTTTTATTCTGGGAGCAGGCTAATTGCAAGCAGTGTGCCTCTTAAAAATTAGCAGTTAATTTTGGCTTTGTCAGTAAAGGTTGAGCTGGTAACTCCGCACGTATGAGGAGCTGCTTGTGGAAACTCACCCTTTGGGAGAGGAAGCGGCTGTGGAGGAATTTTGCTCTTTAAAGCTTGCCGCATGGGCTGGGTGAACAAATCAGGTTATTACCCAGGAGGGTTGTAAAAGCCTGGGGTATTGTTGTTTTGGAATAATGAATTGGGGAGAATCTTTGGGTTTTTTCCAAGTATGTGTGTACTCTGAAAAGCAGCTGTGTAAAAATGACTGTTCTCTACCAGTGCTGCTTGTGTCCAGGTGGAGAAGCAAGGCTTTGCTGCAGGGGAAGCTCTCTCTTGCTGTCCTGGGATGATCCTGGGCTGATGCCTTCCCTCACCAAGTGCTGGTGGGCAAGCCTGGTCCTTCACATGTGTGTAACCCCTTCAGCAGAGGAGATGCACACACGTGAATGATGGGCGTCATATGCCCATTACCAACCCTAGTAGTTGTGGTGGTTCCACTCCAAGCTGGGTGGCCAGCTTGGCTTTTGGGGAGAACTTCTTTCTGTGTGCAAGCAGTGGTGGTACAGGGAAAGCAAAACCTGGTGAAAATAAGCTGCTGCTTCCTAAGGTAGAGCTGTACTGCCACGTAGGTGTGCAAGTGCTATGGCGAGGGAAGGTTGCAGTGAGCTGGGTAGGCTGATGGCAATGCACATGTTCACCACAGGATCAAAAAGGCTTCTGAACCACATAGCGGTAGGGTGGGTGGGAGGATTTCCTCCTGGAAATTTGGTTAGCATAATATTAATTTTCAGCTATGCTTCATTGGTCTTTGATCTTTCTGAAAGCACGCTCTTGTAGGTTATAGAGATCAGTTGATTGATCCAGAGATATGCCTGCTCATTACTTTGATCTAAGCAATAAATAAGCAGGGTTCAGTTAACTCAGCTTGGGAAGTGGAGGCTGTGGCGGTGGCTGGTGGTGAAGGAGCCTTTCGGTATTGAGCCGTGCAGGGGAGTGATACACCCCTAAGACCCATGGCTATTTTTTCTGCAGAGTAGAGGCTTAGAAAGGTAGAGGCTGAAGATCGGTTGATGATAAAGAAGTGTCTCTGTGTTCGCATAAAGCTGAGCAAAATCTCAGTACTGCTTGATATACCTTACCCACATGCACGCCCTTTACATATATACTTTTTTTTTTTCACTTGTCCCATTCTGCTTCAGTATGCAATGTTGTCACTTTAATACTAAACTGGCAAGGGTTTTTAAGTTGTTCCATTTCCACTTTTAACAGTCCATTGTTTCACTCGTCTTCTTCCTTTCTTTATGTTTTTTCATATTTAGACCACATAACTCAGCAAGCACCAGTGATTTTATCCACTACATATTCATAGCTTCATATCACCGTTTGCTACACCTTCCACACTAATGAGCCCCTTTGTTCGATACAGGTTTAATACGTTGTTTTGTCAGATAAAGGTGGAAGAACCTGCTGCAGCTTTCTGGCAAGAGGCTCAGGTTAAACAAAATAGGGAGAAAGAACAGTAGTGGACATTGAAAGAAACATAATCCATCGTAGAAGTGAATGCTTGATCCCAGATGGTTCTAATTTTGTTGCACAAGCCAAGAGATCATAATTTATTAAACTAGCTCGCTTTAGGAGATGCTTCATAAATTCAGAAGTCATACATAGGTAGTGGACAGCTTGCAGATCAGATAGTATACATACATTTAAGCAGATTTTTTAAAAAGTAGACGTTCCCTCGCTTTCTGCCTGATTATAGGGGCCAGTCCTATAAATCTTCACTATCAGCTGAGGTGACAGGGATGACAATTTAGCTAATTACATTTTGCTGTAACATGTGCAGTGTGCATATGTGTCTAGTTCAGGTGTGGTGCCTGCAGTGCTTTGCGTATCTATAAAGGGAGTATAAAAGCTTGGGGAGGCTCTGTAGCATAATTCTGTAGTGACTTAAATATGTTGGTTGTTGTTATCCGTGCTTTTTATTGTCATTAATATTAATAAAGTTGAAATTTACATTGCAGACTCAGTCCGCTAGTAACACACTCCAGAAACACAAATCTTCCTCCTCCTTTACACCTTTTATAGACCCCAGATTACTACAGATTTCTCCATCTAGTGGGACAACTGTGACTTCTGTGGGTAAGTAAAGTAGCTGGAGACGACAATTGAAAAAGGGTTCAGTGACTTCAGTGGCTCTTTAACATAGTTACAAATGTTACCATCATGCTTTTTATTTTATTTGCAATGGAGTGCATAATTTTATTTCTTTTTCCATTTACATTTCTTACAAAAAGAAAGACTTGCTCAGTATTCTCAGTTACTGATTTGGGTAGTATGGCATAAAGAATGTATGGCCAGAATTTAGCGCTTGAGGGGTATTACATGCGCTTTACTTTTCTTTTTCTCCAGTAGGATTTTCTAGTGAAGCAATGAGATCGGAGGCAATAAGGCAAGACCCTACGCGGAAAGGATCAGTTGTCAATGTGAATCCCACGAATACACGGCCACAGAGTGATACTCCAGAGATTCGCAAATACAAGAAGAGATTCAATTCTGAGATACTGTGTGCTGCCTTATGGGGTAATGCAGTCCTGTTCCTCCCTTGCCTCCTGCAGTTCTGAAGTGCAGACTTGCCAGTATGAGCTTACAGGCCTTGAGAATGTATCTCTGAAACCGTAGCTGTTTCTCTGCATTTATTCAATGCTTGTTCGCCTCTTTTTGTTGCAGGAGCTGCTTATTACTATGTTTTTCACAGTATGTTGCTTCTGCTTTGATGTAATTTCCTGCTGCTGGATATATGCTTCTGATGGCACAATTTAGACTTCATTCAGCTGATCATGATGTCCTTTTCAGCTCTCTCTAACCCCTCCTAGTACATCTCTTGCAGCTTTGGGAGCTTGTAGTCATCTTTGCATTGTACACCTGGTACACATGGGTATTTCTTTTGAAAAATAATCATCTTCTTGAGCCTCTTGCTAAGTATTGTTGCAGAGTTTTATTAAGATGTGTTTTGTAAGATGACTTTCCATCTCAGTCATCAGTTTATGTAGGAAGGAAGCAGGAAGAGAGAAGGGTAGGAGTGTAATTTTCCAGTGTGAGGCTTTGGCTTGGTTTCGTTAATAGTTGTTAGTGCAGAGAGAAGTTGGGCATGGGGTATCAGCTGACCAAATGTGTCTGGCCTTCTTGTCACAAGGGATAATTTATGTCAGTGTCAGACAGTTAGGATCCTGCATGGGTGAAAGTCTTAGAGCAGTGCTTGTTGCCTGCTACAGTGTGGAATCACTGCTGCAACACCCAGCAAAAGGCTTTCTCTGCTGTGTCATTTCTTTCTTGGCCAGAACTCATGGAGCCACTTGATCTGTTTTTCATTATCTAGATGTTAATAGATAATGTATATTACATACATACTGCGTATATTGCATACATATTTATCTAGTATACCTAAACCTAATAGACTGTAAATGCACATGCGTGTCATCTTAAAAACTATGAAGAAGAGAGTTGGCCCTGAGTCATACAATGATTGTGTAGGTAACGCACTGCACTGCTCTTGTCTGCGTTTTCACAGCTCTTTCCAAGGCTCTAGTTGTCTTTTGGGGTTATTTCCAGTATTTGTTTCTCAGAACAGTGCTGTTGCCCTGTCCTCCTTGCCTGCAAAACCATGTCAGTTAAACCATGTTGGCTCTCCCAA
This sequence comes from Psittacula echo, assembly GCF_963264785.1. Classification (NCBI taxonomy): domain Eukaryota; kingdom Metazoa; phylum Chordata; class Aves; order Psittaciformes; family Psittacidae; genus Psittacula; species Psittacula echo. The sequence continues at coordinate 60,865,214 of NC_137736.1, forward strand.
CACTTTATCTTCCTATCTGCTGCTTTCTTTCCAGAATTTACTGGTAAGAATTTTTAGCCCAATGCTATTTCTGCCTGTATTCATATGAATAATTCTCTGATAAAATCAAGACTTGTGCAGTGTAAACTTTCAGGCTGAGAGAGGGAGAAGGCAAAGAGAAATCATATAGGATCAGTAAAGATGACTCATAATTTCTCTGATCTGCCTTGTTTTGCCAGTAGCAATTTGTGTTAATGGTTTTATATTTCTTTCATCTATGTATTTGGCTGTTACAGTGATTTAAAGTACAGGTGTAAAATCCTAGAGGTGTTTTACAGCTGTAACAAAGCATTTCCTTGTTGAACATTTAAGGCTAACCTGATGGTGATGCAAGCTGGTACACATGCTTATTTCTTGATAAGGTTTAGCTTCCTTTACCGTTAAGTAAATTAAGGCATTTCATGGTGATATTTCTTACTCAAAAAGAGGGGGACTTGCTTTCCTTAGTTTTGCCTTGCCTTTACAAGTGGTAATGCCATAGTATCTGGCAGGTTGCTGATTGCATTAGCTCTGTGATGCTGTTTCTTCTAGTTCTGAGTGGCGAAAGTCAATGTCATGGATTCAGTAGAGTAGATTTGTACACCCAGCCTCCACAGAATGCCCGTACTTTCCAGGAAGCATTTCCATTTGTTTGGAGAACCAGAACTGGTTAATTGTAGGGTGGTGGCAGAGGAGCTCTGCTGGCCATGAACAATGATAGTGCTTGCACTGCTTGCCACTGCATAGTACCTCATTAGTTTATCTCAAAATGCATATAGCTAAGGGAAGAGGTTGTGGACAGGTGCACATGCAAACTTGAAGCAGAAACAACTGCACCACAAAGGCAGCAGAGGAAAAGATGAGGGTGGAGGTGAGAGCGATTGAGCCCTGATGTGCAGACAGGGGAAGGGACCCATAGGAAACAGTTTGCATGTGGCTTCCCTTGAACTGTAGGCATACATGTCGAATCTGAATCACAGCTTTAGTCAGTGGGTCCTGGAGCTGCAGGAAGGAGACCAACTGCTGGGCACTTCCTTGACTGGTTTGGTGGTGCTGCAGCCTGTGTTGATTCCTGAGCATGTGCCTTGCTCTCCCTGCTTCCTTCTGCTGCTTCCCATTTTAAGGATGCCTTCCATTAAGGGAGATAGTAGGTGTGAAATGCCCCTGGGGCTGCAGGATGGGATCCAGCAAGTACTGACCCAGTGCAAGGTGCAGAGGCAGGAGGAGGGCAGGAAGGGGGATGGAGGAGGTGTCAGCAGCTGAAGGAGAGCATGGGATTGTGGCAGGACCTCTCCCAAGGCAGGCCTGTGCCTGCCAGCATCTGTGTGCTCTGCTGCCTGGAGGAGGCAGAGAAGGAGCAGAGCAGCAAATCTGAGCAAAGGATATGATAGTTTCTGGGCGCTTTTGAGGCCTCTGAAGTGTTCTTACTGAAAAGGCAAGAGAGGAAACTGAAGATGTGTGACGGTTTCCAACCTCTCCATAGGCTACATCTGCTTTTTTATCCAACCAGAGGCTTTTCAGAGTGCCCCAGCACCAGTAACTCAGGCCCCTTCTCAATCATTGCCTCCTTCTGGCTGCCACTTATGCTTAAGGATGACAAGTTTTATACAGTGATTACAACACAGGAGTTCAATAAAGCAAGTCACGCATTTGCTTTGATTTCCATTCCCTATATATATCTGACCTGTCTCTGTACTGAGACACTCCTGGACTGAGACACTATTGCAAATAGTTAAGAAATTTGCAAGTGGCAATTTATTAGTAGACTTTTAAAATCCAGTCTCATACATAGATACTCATATATTTATTTCTGAAAAAAAAAAAGAAATTGATTTTAAATACTAAGGTTTTGGGAACTCTTGGAAAGTGTCCAAGTGCATGTTTGGACCTTTGTCTAAAGAAAAGGGCCTACTGACTTTTCTCATCTGCAATTGCTTATCTGTAGGAGGAATCTGTGGAAATACAAGATTACTGTAACTCCTCTAGTTATAACATTCAGATGGAGAAGATTGTTGGGAAGCTAAGGACCAACCCTGGGTCTGTCCTTTTACAGGAGGGCTGCGCTACAGTCTGTTTCTCCAGTGGGGACCAAACCCCTACCACTGCTTTTTTGCAAGTGGCTCTTGTCAAGAGCCTCCTGTTACCAACCCCATTACTGACAGTTAGTATGTCTTTGGAATACATAAGCTTGGGTAACACTTTGTGCCTTCCCCCCTCCTCCAACATTAATGTGCCATTTTGTTAGGGAACTGGTGCTCTAGAAAGCTCTTACTCTCTTGAACACTGCAATTTGGTGACAGTAGCCACTGCTGCAGGTAATGTAGAAAGCTTCTACATCATGAGATCTTTTAGGCTGCAGGCAGCTGAGACCCAGCCAGCAGTGGTTAGACCTGCTTGAAACAGGACAGTTGATATACCAATCATCAGTTCATCAGAATATGTGGAAAATCTGCCTACTAACTTGGATCTTTGGTTTTGTTTCTTCTAGGGGTGAACTTGTTAGTGGGCACTGAAAGTGGTCTGATGCTGCTAGACAGAAGTGGTCAGGGGAAGGTTTATCCTCTCATCAATCGAAGAAGATTCCAGCAAATGGATGTACTTGAAGGGCTGAATGTCTTGGTGACAATTTCTGGTAAGTTTAACTGTTCAACATGATTTTTTTCCCCCATCTAGTATGGCATGGCAGAAAGCTTTTCTTAGCAGCCTGTGTGTTGAGGGGATTGAAGTCAGTGGGGTTTCCATCATTTCACCTTTCTGAGTCTGTAGTTTGTTTCTGCAAGTGAATCATTTTCTACACTAAACCCTGTGCCTGCTTGGCCCCCGTTCTTCCTCCTGTGGGGTGGCCTTTAAAAATCCTGCATGGGGTTGGGGGAAACGTAAAGCTTTATTAGTTTGTTTAGTGCTTGGGAGCTAGAAGTTAGTGCTTTGTAGAAATGGCATTCTTTCCCTCTGTCATGATTACTTTCAACCTGGCCTCTTTCTAACCAAAACATGATTCGCCACTTGGGTTTAAAGCCATCTTGCGTGTTGAAATCTGTAGGGGGGAAAATGCTTTCATGAAGTCGGGAAATAAGAATGATGTACAGTGTGTGTGTTGGTGAGAGGGGAGTACAGTGTGTACGTGATGTGGAAATTAGCAGTGTGAGAAGGCGGATTGGTGCAGCGTTTGGCTTTACTCTCACTGGGTGCAACTGTAGATGGCAAAGCAGTGGGAGATGAAGGGTGATGGTGATTGTTGTGTTTGTTTTGTGTGCACTGATGGAAAATGTGTTTTATGAAGCTGGAGATTCCAGACTCTTTGGCTCCAGACTGTTATTGCATAAGGTTATCCTGCTGTTAAGCAACCTGATGTGGTACACTGTTAATCTTTCTTCACAGGTGTCATTCAGCCATTTACCTTCCTTTTGTTTTGTATTGTTTGTGAAATCAGCTTTTGCTATGCTGCATGTGTGTGATGGGGAGAGGATGTAAATGAGGTTTCTCACAGTGGCCCCTGTGGTGCTGTTCAGAGCCATGCAAAGTTTTGTTGAGGCTCCAGAACCCCTCAGTGGAGGAGCTCTCTGGCTCTCCCAACCCTTGTGCATAAGGATACACACCTAGAAAATTTAATGCAATTTAATGCATTAATGGTATTATGCTACTACAGGCTCAAAGAACTGTGCCCGTGCTGGTTTTGTCAACAGGGGGCTTCGTTTCTGTCTAGAACAAGTGTATTTTATTGGCTGGTTGCTTGCTGCATTCTCAGCTACTGCTATGCTGTGAAATCTTTAAAAAGAAAGGATGAATCAAGGAGGATTAAAAAAATCCCACAACCTGCTGTGTGTCCTTTTGATGTTTAATGCTGTATGTTAAAATATAAGCTTTTTGTAAAGCACCATTTGATATACAGATATACAGTTTATTCTATAGTAGACCTTGTAAACAGAAATATTGTATAATCCAATTTGTGTAAAATCTGTTGGTTTGAAGCATACCTTACTCAGACAAGCATCTGTGATTCAATCTTGGTTCAGTTGTTTTAAGTTTATTTACGTTTGTGTCAGCCACAATCCGAGTACCCTGACACATCCATTTTCTTTTCTTCCTTCAAAACTATTGCTTCCTCTGTAGAGACACGCTACATTAACCCTTAAGAGTCAGCTGATCTTTGGCTGAATTATGCCTTCCTCTCTGTCCCATCTCCTGTGTCTTATGAGAGGTTGCTGGAGTACAAGGCAGGAAAGAGGTATCCCAGCCCACCAAGAGGCAGTGCTGGGGGAGCATACTTGGTGAAACTGTGATGCTGTTATGCCCAGGCTCCCCCTTATATCCCTCTTTTGGCTTCTGCACTGCAGTTCTTAATGGAAGCTTCCCTCATGCTGGACTTCCCTTGGTGACTTTTTATTTGCAATGAGTTGCTTCATCTCTTCAGGCAAACTAGGAACCCTGAAATGAGGTTGTGCTTCTGCAAATGATCTATTCTGGCAGACTGGTTATGGAGCTGCCCCTGAGCTTTGTCCCAGGACTGCTACTGCTTATCTGGAGTGGTGTTCAGCTCCCTATGGTGCACTCGGCTGTATGGGGTTTTTGGGGAGTGATGTGCTGATGGTGGTAAGTTTTGAAAGGTGTCACCACATGGTACAAGGAAGTTGCAGCATGTTAAGAATTTGAGGAGATTGTCACATAAAATTGTTTTTAATATACACTCTTGAGTCTGAAAACCTGAAATCAATTATTGTGAATTACAAAACTTTCTGACAGCAAAGCTTTTGATACTGAGATACTGAGCTGCTATGAGAAAGCTTTGCAGGCCAAATCAGAGTAGTTAATCAGTTCTTCAGTACATACTGTTGGGAGGGTAACAGAGTTCTGGCTGCTCAGGTAATGATACAGTGCTGAGAGTCATAAAAATGCAGGAGGAGAGAGCAGCATCGTGTATATAGAACATGCTCCACTTGTGGCTCCCCGAGGATTTTGCCAGCCCAGCTGGCTGATGGTGGCACTTGGGAAGGTAGGAGGGGATGACAGAGTAGAAGAACTGGTTGGAATCTGCCTGCTTAATAATTAAAAAACACAGTGACAATAAAAACCAAAACTCAATATGGAAAAAGGGACTTTGCATTCAAAATAACATCTGTGGAAGAATCAGAGCCAGGAGTTCTCATAGAAATCACTGACTGATAAGTTCATTTGATGGCTGGAGCAGATTTTTGTTTCTTATTTCATAAAAAATACCATAAAAATTAGAAAAAAAGAAAACACCACCCAGAAAAATCCCACAAAACAAAAGAGAAAAACAACACCCAGATTTTTGAGAGCTATTTAAACTGGCTAGCAGAGATTTACAAGCAGAAGGCTCTAATCCCCACACTCCCAATATGAACATTAAGAGCAGCAGAACTTGTTTATGTCAATATATAGTGATACAAACATGTCCGTCGCATAGCCATCTTTATATCACTAACTGGTCCTTCTCTTTTCATGCCAGGCTGCTGAAAGGCAGAGGGATTTCCTGTCTTGTGACTTTCCTTGTGGTCTAGACACTAAAACACAATGGGAACACACGTGAGATGTTTCGCTGTTGTTGTTTTGAAAATGTTTCTGATTGGAGAGAAACACCCTGGTGCACATGATGTGAACCAAAAAACCCAACCAACAACTTAGCCACGTGCTGGGAAATTCCTGTGTGTATTGTTTGTTTCAAGCTTTCAAGTTTGACTAAACTACTGAGACAGCTAAAGCCGTGGAAATATCTGAGAGACAATTTGTTTCCCAGTGGACAGGGACTCGTCGTGCCTTTAAAAACATTTGGTGCATTGTACTGACCTGGAGCCCTCTGAGCTCTTCCTTGCCCAGAACTGCAGTGCCTTCTGGTCTGGACTGTGTTCCCTGTTTTTCAGTGTTTCTGAAAGGGCCCTTGTGGCTATTGTTCCCAGTATTTTCAGGGGAGGACCTTTCCTTGGTCAGATGTGGGGCTCCTGGGAATATTGTTTCCTGCTCTAGTCTTTTTTCCAAATCTTTAGAAAGCTTCAGGATTGGTGGGGCTTTATTCCTTTATGGAACATGGCTTAATAAATATGAAGTCAGGCAATAAATCAGGGTGCTTATTTACTGCCAAATCTGCTGTCGCTTTTGTAGTGGAGATAAACACAGGACAGCACAATGTTACTTCACATTTCATTTAGTGCCATGAGAACAGAGGGGCTTTTAAAATTAAATAGCAGGTCCAGTAGTTGAAAATGGGTCTCCAATTCCACTTTAAATTTAAGCTCAGTGAACAGATTTTTGACTTCAGAAGTGCCTCCTCTTTTCCTCCTGCCCATCCTCATCCATAAAAAGATTTTTCAGTCTGTGCATCTTTGTAATGGAAGGGTTTGTAGCACTGGAGACCGTGGGGCCAGCCTGTTTGCAAGCTGTGCTTCCCCATGTGCTGCCCCTGCGGCTGCTTTTCCCAAGGATCCCAGCTCTGTTAGGGGATCTCCTGCCATCAGGGTGGGGGCTCTGTGCCAGCTCCAGGACCCCAGTGTGGAGCTGGTTGGGCACAGCAGGATGGTCTCTATGCTTGGGCTTCATCGCCTGCTGCAGCGGTATCCCCTGACGCTGTGTGCCCATCCCTGAGATGAGCAGCCAGCTGTGAACTGGTCCATCAATAGGCATCATGTGAAAACTTAAAAGACAAAGACATCAGCTAAAATCTATAGCTGGATTGGGCTGGCAGGCTGCCGGGTGGACCATCCTGACACCTCATGGCTTTCTGCAGCATATAAAGTGCAGTGTCACTTGGCCAACCCAGCACTGACTGCTGTACAGGTCACCTTTCACTAGACCAGGTTGCTCCAAGACCTGTTCAGCCTGGCCTTGAACACTGCCAGTGATGGGGCAGCCACAACTTCTCTGGGCAACCTGTGCAGCACCTCACCACCCTCATAGTGAAGACCTTCTTCCTAATGTCTAATCTAAACCTGCCCTTTCAATTTAAAGCTATTCCACCTTGTCCTATCACTACATGCCTTCATAAAAAGTCCATCTCCAGATTTCCTGTAGGCCCCCTTTAGGTACTGGAAGGCTGATATAAGGTCTCCCTGGAGCCTTCTCTTCTCCAGGATGAAGTAGCCAGATTTTCTCAGCCTGTCTTCACAGCCCTCTGACCATCTTCATGGCACTCCTCTGGACTCACTCGAGCATGTTCACGTCCCTCTTGTGTTGGGGGCCCATTACCTTCCTTGTGGAGAAACTTCATGCAGCCTTATGAAATGGCTCCTGATCAAAGCAGGAATGATCTCTCTTCCTCGCCTCCAGCTTCATCTGTGACACTGTAATGGCTTTGGGCAGCAAAGCAGCTGGAGGAAGGAGGATGCAAGCTTTGAGTATGTGCATGTAAAGCCACCCTCTGGCTAGTTCAGCAAATGCTTTGTAGGCCATTAGTTGTTAAAGAATCACTGATAAAGTTTATTGTGAACCTTGCTCTGCATTCAAAGAGCATTTCTCATATAAGAGTTAAAAGTGTGAGCTGTATTTTGATGACTGTGGCAGATGCATTGTCACTTGAAGATAGGGCAGCCTGGGCAAGTAGATTCTCTCACCTGTGGAGAAGAAACACCTCTTGCAGTTCCTGTGTGCAGCCTGATAAGTATTACACCCCTTGCAGCACAAGGGAAGGGCAAGCAGGTGAAGTTTGCATGGGCTGTGTGAAATTCTCTCACTGCGTTTTCAGATATTGTATGTTCTTCCTTACAACAGAACTGGTGTAAAGTGGTTCAGTGATGAAATTTTTAGTGCTGCTGTTAGGAAATTCACAATTCCACCGGGGAAAACAGTAAATAATTTTAATGAAACTTGACCAGTTTGTGTTAGGATAGATGGAATGGAAATGTCCTGGTCGCTAACTAGGAAGAATTTGTAAAATCCATTTCATCCCCGTATTCCTCTTCACTTTTGCTTCCTCCCTTCAAACCCATCCTATTCTCTTCTGATAGCTGTGTACATGATTTCGGGCCTCAAATTCCATCCTGCTGCTCTCCTACAGTTTTGTGTGAAAAAGAGCCATTCTGACTCAGCTATAGATATATTTTTAACCTCAGTGCATGACTCTGGTGCTTTTGGTGTGGAAGTATTTACCCTTTCTGATAGAAGTTTTTTGGGTCCTAAGAACCAGACAACTGACGAGCTGTTCCCTTGAATTTGTCATTTTATGTTCATGTGGCATTGCCATGTGTTTCTGTCATTGATCATAAGGAAAGTATGTGCTTGGGTGGAGTCTGGAGTGAAGTTGTTGTGGATGTGAAAACTGAAGGAAATCTCTGTGGTTACAGCAGTTTCTCCTTCCGTGTTATTTTGGTTTGCTCCTCAGGTCTTTCTGTTTGCTTGGGGAGGGTTTTTTGTGCTTCTCTTCCTATGGAGATAAACCAGTCTTTTTCATTTTGTGGCCAGGTAAGAAGAACAAGTTGCGAGTTTACTATTTGTCCTGGTTAAGAAATAAAATCCTTCACAACGACCCTGAAGTAGAAAAGAAACAGGGCTGGACAACAGTGGGCGATTTGGAAGGCTGTGTGCACTATAAAGTTGGTGAGTAGTGAATGTAGTAATCAAATTGTTGGGATAAAAGCTGGCTGGAAAGGGAACTGCAGTGTGTGTAGCTGCTGGGTTTAAGGTTTGGTTTTATTTCTAGCTGTGTTCCCTATCCCTCGGGGTGAACTTTTATGGCAAAGCACCAGCATAGATGGCAGGTTATTGAGTTAAAATGAATATGGAAGAGTTTTCACAGTGGGATGCTGGGCTGTGAACTGGAGCGGGCGCAACTCCCCATCTGTCTCTTTCCCATAGTGGATGCAGCTTCCAGGAGAGTGCTAATATGGGCAGTGAGGGCTAGTAAAGTTTCACCACCTCTGTTAGACCTTTTAGGTAACAGAGGGACTCTTGTCAACCAGCAGCTGTTCTCTTTACCAGCAGATTTCACTTTTCACAGTTTTACCATGATGAAGTCACATGCTGGCATGGAGTGAAAAAAGTCTTTCTTTTAATGTATATTTTAAAGATTGAGGGGGAGAGGGGAGAAGATAAAAGGAAAAAAAGAGAGAGGAGAAAGCAAACCCAGTTAGTGCATGAGCTTTGGGGAGGCATCTGGGAGAAGAAACATATGCTTAACTTCAAGATGATTCATTGATTCCCCGTAGCTCACAAAATTTCCTAATGCCATCTCAGATCCACTGCAGTACACTTATGGGATGAAGTGTGTTTTCATTAGGCAGGTGGCTTTTGAGTGGTTTTAAGTAATTTAAATGGATTTGACTGTAGGAGCTTCCACCAAAACTAGTGAAAGACATGTAGCATTCAGTCAGCAGCATATGCAGTGAGCCTGCTGCCCTGCAGGTGGGGATATGAACCAAGAGCTCTTTCTCCTTGTCTTTCATGATGCATATTAATGGGCAGTGGATGTTGCCTTTGATTTGGTTTTCTTCTAAGAGCCAGCTCAGTTCCTTTCCAGCTGTGTCAGTCAATGTGGGGCAGCAGCAATCGAGCTGAGCTCAAGTCACCTCCTGTCATGCATGTGCTCTTGGAAAAACCTGCTAGTGGGGTGTAATCAATAATGATGGCAGTAAGTGACTGCTGAACCAGGAGCTTGACCCTGAAAACAATTAATAATGTACTCCTCTGGTCTCCCACCCTGGGCTGTCAGCAGCATAATGAAGTGGCCTGTTAACAATACATTAACAGCTGTTGAAAGGAGGCTTTCCAGCAGGGAAGCATCTGAAACAAAGAGCATTCTCTTCCATATGAAGAGGGGTTTGTTACCCTGGGCTGCAGCCTGGCACTGAACTTCACTCTGAACCACAGATGTACAGTAGACTTCTTCAGGTAGTGAGAGGCCTCTTTGACAGCTGCACTGCAGTTCCCAAGAAGGATGAGCTGCCAATAGTTAGACTTGTGGTCTGGAGGCTGCCACCGAGGCAGCTGGCACTGATCACTTCCTTGTCTCTTTGATGCAGCGGGGGTCTTGGACGTCAGGGTGAAGTGGTATTTATGGGTCTCAGTTGCTTCAGGCAAATTTTGGCTCCTCTAAATGATAAATTGCTCTTTTGAAACTTCAGATTTGGGTGAATTCCCAGATAGCACCCAGCACAAAGAATGAAGATTATCAAAGGTCCTTTTTCACAGAGAAGGTGGTTTTGTTCGAAACCCCCTCTTCCCTGAGAAAAAAATTCCAAGAAGTCTTGTAAAGTAGGCAAGACTGAACAAAAGCTCTGTTTTTTAGTCAGTACAGCTGTGGAGGATGAGAGGCTTTTCTTTGTCTGTTGAAAAAGTATCAAGTCCTTTAATGCTTATAGTTCAGTAGTCTTGTCTTCTTGCAGAGTAGAAGGAGAGCAAGTAGCAGCTTTGTTTCCCTGAGACAACAACTGCAGGCTTGTACAGTAGTAAGATATCTAAAAGACTTTACAATAGTGTTTATTAAAGAAGTCTTCTCACAAGCCTGAGATCCTCACTTCTGCCATGTTTCAAAATCAGGTTTGGAGATACAATGGGCAGAAGGTGAAGATGCATGGGAGTTGTTTTGGAAAAGTGGCATATTCCCCTAAGATTCAGGGTAAAGAGGTTGCAGAAACCTCCAGAGGTTTCTCAGTATCATCTAAATGCTTTTTTTTTTCCCTCCCCCTAAAATAGTGCTAGAAATAGGTTAACAAACCCCAACATTTGGAAGTCTCATGATCTGCTCCTTCCCAAATCCAGATGGCAGCTGAAAATGCGGATCCAGCAACACTTCTGGAATGGCCATTTCTAGATTTCATCAGTCCCCTCCTGAGAGCAGTAGCTTTTTCTGATGTTTGATTTAGCCAGCTGTTTGAATGTGGCAACAGAGACATTTGTGGATCAGCTGTGTAATGACACTTTATTTCTGATAAATTCTGTGGACTTTGGTGTTCTGTTTTCAGATGAGTTATCTCAGGCTTTAGAACAAAGGAAAGTGCTCTGCTATCAGATTTGCCTTTTGCTTTTGAAATGGACTCGTTTCTTAGCTTATTTCAGTTCCCTTTTTTCCTCCCTCCCTGGGGAATTTTGCCATCAGCTCAAAATGCCAGTGTCAATGCTGTGACTGAAACTGTCAATAGACTCTGCCACAGTCATAGCCTTCTTTTATTGGAAATGTGCCTGTCTGAAAACTGATTTTCTTGTGATGAGTAAGCACTGTCTGATGTGGAAAAAAACCAAGTGTAAGTAAGTATATACTGACTAGGGAATTTGAAACATGATGACAGGTTCAGTTAGTAGTAAGGGTTTTTTGATGGCATAAATGTGTCAAAATACTTAACAACAAAGAATTAACAATCCTAAAATGCGGTATTACTAAACCCAGATGTATGTAAGTATGGAGAAATACTGTAATTTTCTGCTTTCCTGAAGTAATTGGCATGACTTTGGAATTACTGCTGAATTCTCTTTTGTTCTGTTTAATTTCAGTAAAATATGAAAGAATCAAGTTCTTGGTAATTGCATTGAAGAGTTCTGTGGAAGTCTATGCATGGGCACCAAAGCCATACCATAAATTTATGGCCTTTAAGGTAACAGTATATTTCAGCCATACATAGGATTTTCTCATAGCCACTTGCAGTTACCCCTTTACAAAAATGTTCTGTCATAGCCATATTACAAGTTATTCAGTAAATCTCCACAAACTTTGTATTATATTTTAATTTAGGAGGGGTTTTAGCTCTAGAGGCAGTACACTTAAAGTTCTAAATTGTAACCGAGCATAAACTAATAATCAAAATGACACAATGTCACAACTGTTTCTTTTGTCTCTCTATAAATAAAACATGAGGCAGAGAGAAGTGAACTGAGTCTAAACATCTTCATCTGAGCAGACCAAGTCATTAAGTGGTACTTGGCATTGCTGGTTTTTTTTTTGAACACTGCAAGAATGAAGTTAGCTGGCTTGGTATAATTGCCAGACTGATTTACAGACAATTATTATTGGTTGTGCAGATTTAAGTGAACACTAGTGTCAAATTGCCCTGAACTTTGGGGAAAACAATTCTTACTAAAAACTCAAACAGACCAACTAAAGGAAACCCCACAGAAAATCGCTTACAACGTTATGTGATTGAAATGCAAGAGTTTGCAGAGTAGTCTGTCCTTGTGCATAAGAGACATGTGAGCTTCAGTAGCCTGGTGGATGGGGGGCCAGAGGGATGCGTGGGAGGAATAAACCCATAATATTGTGTGCATTAGAGCATGTTTTCGTAATACCTACTGTGGTTCTAAGCAGTAAAGTAAATCTAACTCATGGTTGTCTCACAGTCGTTTGGAGAATTAGTACATAAGCCATTGCTGGTGGATCTCACTGTAGAAGAGGGTCAGAGACTAAAAGTGATCTATGGCTCCTGCGCTGGCTTCCATGCTGTTGATGTGGATTCAGGATCGGTCTATGATATATATCTACCAACACATGTAAGAGCTACTGCTGGGGTTGGGGTTTTTCTTTTTTTCTGGTTCCCCATGCCCTCTCCTGCCCCTTCTTCCCCTCAGATAACCAACATGTCAGGCTGTCCCTGTGGATCACTGCCATATGCTGGCAGTGGTGAATTGGGTGGAGGGGTCTGAGCAGATGTGGCCACTTGTGCTTAGGGGCTTGTGCCTCTGTCGTCTCCTTGTGGTATGTCTCCATGATTGGGAGCTGCCTGTTCAGATCTGTTTCAGGGGAAGTAGTTAAGTGAATTGCCTTGCAAATGCCTGGCAGAAGCTGCAGGGAAGATGGCGGTACAAAAATGACACAACAACCCCCTGATGAGATTCAACAGGGTTAACAAATGCCAAGGTGGCCTTAGATACCAAGGTTTCCATTGTTCATTGTACACAGAGGTGTCATGTGGGCCCCCAGCGTGTGACGCACATTCCTAAGAGCTATTCACTGCAGTGCAGGTTTCTGAGGTCTGCATCTGGGCTGCTTGCCTCAGGCTCCCTTCCTGCCCATAGAAAGAAATGGGCATTCCTACAGAGAAGTTAATCTTTCCTGGATTTAGATGTCTGCCTTAAAACGAGAAGATTCGTGCCCCAAGGGTTTACGGGTCTTTGTTGTCACTGTGTAGCATGTCTAGCTTGTGGGGGAGCAGAGCTAGCACTTCTGAAATGAGTGAATCCCCACTCTGCTGTCAGCCAAAATCAAAAATCACCCAACCCTTTCTCCCAGCAAAGGCTCTGTGGCATTAAAACAAAAGGCTTCCGCTCCTTTTTTTCCTTTGTAGATCCAGAGCAGTATCCAACCTCACGCAATCATCATTCTCCCAAACACTGATGGGATGGAGCTATTGGTCTGCTACGAGGATGAAGGAGTTTACGTCAACACATACGGAAGGATAACCAAGGATGTGGTTCTGCAGTGGGGAGAAATGCCAACTTCAGTTGGTAAGTGCCTCTGGTGAATCATACATAGCGTGCTGTTAGGGAGCATGAGTGTGTGCACATGGACAGGAGGGACGCACATGGGGTGTAACTTCATATTCAGAAGCAGTAATGCTGCAGTATTCCTCAAAAACAGCTGTGCAAAGTAGACAGTAATCACGTGGATCTGTTTTGTGCTAAGTTTTTTTTAAGAACCAAATCCAAACAAGCAACATGTGAAGTTCAGAAGTGAAGAACTCACCAGGGCCTCTGTAGGTTGCTGCAGAATATTTGCTAGACAGCCACAAAGTTGTGGAAACCTTTCCGTGTAAAGTCATTAGTGTGTCCAGCTCAGGAGTCCTCAGTACAGGAAAGACAGGGATCTGTTGGAGAGAGTCCAGAGGAGGGCCACAAAACTGATCAGAGGGATGGAGCAGCTCTCCTAAGAGGAAAAGGCTGAGAGAGCTGACATTGTTCAGCCTGGAGAAGACTCCAAGGGGGCCTTGTTGCAGCCTTTCAATACTTAAAGGGGCATAATAAGAAAGATGGGGACGGACTTTTTAGCAGGGCCTGTTGTGATAGCACACAGGGTAATGGTTTTAAAATAAACAAAGGTAAATTTAGACTAAGTGTAAGGAAGAAACTTCTTATAATCAGGGTGATTAAACACTGGCACAGGTTGCCCAGAGAGGTGTTAGATGTGCCATCCCTTGAGACATTCAAGGCCAGGCTGGATGTGGTTCTGGGCAACCTGATCTAGTTGAGGCTATCTCTGCTTATTGCAGGGGGGTTAGACTAGAGGACATTCAGAGGTCCCTTCCAACCCAAACTATTCTATGATTCTATGTAAGGTGTCAGATGGTAAGATATTATTCTGGGTATTTCTATATAGTTAACAATGTATCAATTTGATGTGTTTAAATTCACCTGCAGATTGCATATCTATCCTAGCATGATAATTCTCCCACATTTTCCCCCTTTCAAAATAAGGCACTTCTGAAAGTGGGAGCAATGAGTGTACTAAGATGGGCACAGATTTGTTACGGACACAGATACACACTAGGACCCCTCTTGCCACCTGTGCTGCCATATTTCAGTGCTAAGCATAGCATGGGCTGCAGCCACACCTTCCTTTAGTTGAGCCAAGCACATCACATGGTATGTGCTTTAGAATGGACACATGTATTAGGAGGTGACTGCTGATACATGTTCGAGCAATGCAAACAATAATGGAAGAGGAAATTTAAAGAAGTCTCATGCACAGCTTGTTCACTCCTGTGGAGACTAACTTTTGACTAGATCTAAAAGCAAGCAGGGTTTATCAGCTGGCAAATGGCAGAGCCTTTTGGGTCTAGAGTGTCTGTGAAGTAAATGGCACTGAGGCAGCTGACACCATCTGAACGTGTCATTTGACAATTTTTAGAAGCTATTTGGCCCAGTTACCGCTAGTGGCATTTTTAAAACTAAATAAATTTCCAGTATGTTGGCAGATGCTATGTCGTAGGTGTATGTTGTACTGCAGTAGATCATTTGATTTAATTTCACAGAAAATTAATAGGGAAAAAATCTATAAAAAAGGAAGCATTGCAAAATTAAATATGTTTTAATTTTGCTTGCTAAGAGCCATTGCTCTTCTTTTTATTTTTATTTTTATGTTAAGTATGCATGCAAATCAGAGGCAACAGCTTATTCTTCATTAAGGTCCCATATGTTATTTCTGGCAGCATGCCTAAGACTATCCATCAAAATGCTTTTTTGAATATACCTTTTCATAATGCTGGTGACTTTCCCCTTTATTTGATTTTTTTACTGCTATCAAGAACAGATTTTTTTCCTCATGCTACTACTAATCTGTTTCTCTTCAGTGACACTCTAAGGAAAAATACTTGATTTTTCGCTTTATTTGTGCACAAAGGAAAGTATTATGGCAAATAATAGTATTTCCACTTGGAGAGCTTAACAAGAACCTCTTTTGAGATGCACAGAATGCTTTTCAGACCAGTTGGCTTTCTCAAGGAGATCAGGTTTTTGAAGTATTACTCCTGTTGAAGGAGGCTAGCTCATTTTTTACTTTCCCTCTCTTCTTTCTCTGTTTTTGCTGACAAGCTCCTTCAAGGAAGGGAAGTAACACTGTAAGATGCAGAGCTAGTGCTGGGGACATACTGGAGTAGTTTGACTTAGTGTACTTACACCTTCTAGTTCTGCTTTCTCCTTGTCAACACCTAATTAGCTTGTCTCTTTGCCAGACTTGATGTTCCTTCCATTTAATTGAAGGTTGTGAAGTTCCCTTTGTGTCATGAATGCTCAGGGAAGAAGCATATAGCTAACAAAGAAAAGCCATAGGGATTTTTTTTCTAAAAAAAGAAGGTATTTTTAGGCGTCATGAAGGTGCTGAGGACAGAAATAGCACTCTGAACATATGTGTAGTTGTAATATGCACATACATACTTTTAACTAGAGTGTGTCAGGATATTCCTCTGCTTTTTCAGTTCCTTCCTGTTACCCTCTGCCTGTCCTAATGGATTGTGTTTTCTTTCCAAAGCGTACATCCGATCCAACCAGATTATGGGCTGGGGAGAAAAAGCTATTGAAATACGATCAGTGGAAACTGGACACTTGGATGGTGTGTTCATGCACAAAAGGGCACAAAGACTCAAGTTCTTGTGTGAACGCAATGACAAGGTATAATTCCCCCTTCCCCACCTCCCCCCAGTTTGTTGCTAAGATGATGGACGTGTACTTCACCTGGTTACGTGGGTTGGGTTAATCCTGACCAGCAGCCAAACACCCCCACCCAGCCTTTCTCTTACTTCCCTTTCCATGGGATGAGGAGAAAACAGAAGGAAGGTGAAAAGCCTCATAGATTAAGATAAAACAGTTTAATAAGGTCAGCAAAAGCTGTGCATGTAAGCCAAGCAAAATAAGAAATTCGTTCACAACCTCCCCTTGGCAGGCAGATGTCCAGCCGCTTCCCAGGGAGCAGTACTTCTACACATGTAACCCTTGCTTGGGGAGACAGAATTTGTCACCACAATGATCCCCTTGTCCTCTCCTTTTCCCTGAGCTTTTATTGCTGAGCATGATTATACATGTCATGGGACATCCCTTTGGTCAGTTTGTATTGGCTGTCTCAGCCTCTTAACCATTCTCAGCCCACTGGCCTTTGAGGAGTGTGGGGCTGGAGAGACAGCCGTAGTGCTGTGCAGGCATTGTTCAGCAGTGGCCAAAACACTGGTGTGTTGACCACACTGTTTAGCCACATACAGGATGCTATGCAGAACATCAACTCCATCCCCACCTGAACCAACACAGCACACTGCAACTGTGCTGTAAATATCAGGGACAATGAAGGGAAATCAGAGCCGCTGCTTTCCTACCTGTTGAATTTACCGGTGTCTCTTCTTTGCAGGTTTTCTTTGCCTCCGTACGGTCAGGTGGAAGCAGTCAAGTCTATTTCATGACCCTTGGCAGGACTTCTCTTCTGAGCTGGTAGAAGCAGTGGGATTTGGCGAGGAATTGCTGACATCCAGAGTCTGAGATCTTCATAACTCGGAATTACTTTCAACTGGAGTACAGACCTGCACTAATGCAGCACTCTGTGTAAATGTGTGTGCAGGCATCACTGGTGTTAGGTTTCTTTTTGTTTTTCAACTGAGGCTGCGAGGCAGCTGGTGCTGTAAAGATATTGCCATCAGGTGCTACAATGTCTTTGAGATTTGGGGTCACGCTAGAAAGCTACAGGTCTTCTTTTCCCTTCAGCTCCAGGATTCCTAGGCTTTGAAGGACTCTGTCTGTTAGTGTTGAAACAGAGAGAGGGGGAAAATAAAAGGAGAATAAAACAGACTACCATGAACATGCTGTTGAGTGGGCAGGAGGCAGGCAAGAGAAGGTGAGAAGTGGTGTAGAGAGTCAGACTGGCTGAAACAGAGGGCAGATCTAGTCTAGTAATGTTAACAGTGTATTTAATTGACATTTCTTTTTTGTAATGTGACAATATGTGGTCAAAGAGGAAGGTGCAGGTTTTAAGAAGTTAATATTTATAAAATGTGAAAGACAGTGACTAGGATAACTTCTTCTCGGGACAGGGAGGGTGGGAAGGGGCTCGGGGTGGAACTTTTGGGGTTTTTTTGTTTCCGCAGTTTTATTTTGGCCTGGCCAATAACTTTAGTCATTTTCTGTGTACCAGGTATTGCCTGAAACATGTGCAGATGATAAAAAAAAAATGAAAAAAAAAAAATGAAAAAAAAAAAGTTAAAAAAAATATTTCATTTTCTATGATGATTCTGTGTTAGGCCAGAACTTGGTTATGTCACAGTATTAGCACTGCCTCAGTTAAAGGTTTAATTTTTGTTTAAACCTAGAAGTGCAACAACAGTTTTACCACAGTCTGCGCTCGCAGAACTAAAAAAAAAAAAAAAACAAAAAAAAAAGGAAAAAAAAATAGAAATAAAATCCAAACTACATATGTTTATTTTTTGTGCCTACCTCATTGTTTTTAATGCATAAAATAAAAGAGGTGGTTTAGTTTATACGTTTTTAGATGAAAAACATTAATGTCTAATTTAATCTTAATACCAAAACTACCAGATTGAAAGGTTTCCGACTGTTATTGCATAGCAAGTTTCAGCAGGAGGAGAGAGTGGTCCGTCGGGGCAATAGTGGTAGCGGTATGGCAGTGAGACACTGATTAATGTAATTTGCTTACAAAATTTGGTGAAGCAAGCATTTTTTAAAACCAGTTTCATCGTTAATAGAGGTCTGAATTTAGCCTAAAACCAGAGGCTTCACTCTGCTAACACATGGGCTTAGTAACAGGCAGGTAAAAATAACTAGGCTAGTTCTATAAACTGTTAAATGTTGTAGGAAACATTTTGGGGCGGTGATGTTTTTCTTTTTAAGAATGCAATGCACTAAAACTCTTTTAAGAATGTAGTTAATACTGCTTATTCATAAAGACAGCGCATACCTGTGTTTAGATGTAAGATCCCAGCTCTGGCTTTTTTTTTTTTTTCTTTCTTTTTTGTTTTTTAAGTCAGTTTTATTTTATGAATAAGTTTCTGACATTTGTAATAAATGTCTTGAGAGTAATAATTCGTTTAATGGCTACATGTTCATTACTTGAGAAACCTTGAGTGTATAATAATCTGTTGGTGGTGTAATAATGCACAGTGTCACGATTCAGCCACTTTCCTTCTTGTTTTCACTTTTATTTTTTATTCCTTTAATTCACAATTCAGCCACTTTCCTTTTTGTTTTCACTCCTTTTTTGCTTTTTTTTTAATTCCTTTGGTGGGGTACTTCGTTGACAGCTGCCTTAAGCTGTTCATTCAGTGAACAGGCTCTCAGTGTTTCATGGGCTTTGTCTTCTGCTGCGGTTAACTTTCCTTCACGGCATGACAGGTAGGGCTTTTTAAACACGTATTCTTCAATTCAGTCAAGCCAATGGCTCGAGCGACTGATCACACAATCAATTTAAGAGCCACGAGCACCCAGTGTGCAAAGCTCAGACTCGACAGACCCTTCTTTTGGTGTCAGATCTGACTGCTGTAAATCCTTCAACCCTAATCAGCGTTGCTGCTGAAGACTCTCCTTCAAACATCGTAGACGGTTGAAATGCGAGCGGTAAACGCGCACCGCCAGCGCGTGTGTGTGTGTGCACACAACACCCTATCCCACCCCCCAAAAAAAGAATCACAACTCGAGGAAGCCTTACATTTGCTGGCGGAGGAATACCTAGAACTATTTTTTTTTTTAATTGTATGACTTTTGGATAGCGTTCAAGGTGAAGGATGTGTTCTTTTCGGGCCCGGTGCGGTCAGCCAGAAGAACGATCAGCCTTTTGTGCTATAATGAACTAAAGGGGACTCAGAAACGCAACGTGATGGTAGATGTGGGTGTAATCACACAGCTGCCCTGTAGTGTAGTTTGCCAAAGCTGATTCGATCGAATGTCAGTCTGCGTGATTTAAATCTTCCAGTGCTATGTGGTCAAAATTTAATCTAGTCCTTGAAAGCTGATGCTATTCACCTAGAAGATGCTCCAGTACTGTAGGGATGCCCAGGTCATGGATATGTGCTGTTGAAGTTTTGAGGCTCCAGGGAGGGGAAGTCTCCTTCCTATAGTGGGCTGCTTGCCTGGCAGCTTCTGCCTGCATGGAAGTGTCAACATGACAAGCTAAAAACAGTATTACAAAACCACTACGTATACCAACACTGAACTCTTCAAACAGTGCTTCTGTAAGCAAAGAAGAAAAGAAAAGCTCCTAGGTTTAGTTTTAAGCTTTAATAAGTAATAATTTTCTGTATCTTTAAGTCAAAGTAACCCTAACTTGTATGACTGCAGTGTTTTTATTTTTTATCTTATGCACATGTTATGTTGGAGAAAATGTTTACAAAAATGGTTTTGTTACACTAATGTGCATCACATATTTATGGTTTATTTGAAAGTGATTTTTGTGGTTTTTTTAGTTTTTCATAGTAGTAGTAGTACACTTTTTGTGATTTATAACCCCAGACTCTGCTGATTATAAAGATGCTAAACAATAATACAAAATGACAAACTGCATTAAAATTACTAATCGTAGAGCTGCAAAGCAGACTGGTGACAAGTAAAACACTCAGCCTTTTTTTTGCAGTGCTATCTAACTTGTCTTCTGTGTATTATGGAAATTACTGTTTTTTCCCCGTTTTTCCTTAAATAAAGTCAAATTGACACCTATTGTATGTGGAAAGTATTTTGAATATCCCCTGGCTGCAGAAATTGAGCTGCATGTTGCCTAATCGCATGTATCACAAGAGCAAAAGCCTTATTGTCAAATCTCGTAATTCTAGAGACTTTGACAATAAACGTGGGCTTTTGAGGGCTTTTTTAATTTTCTGGTTTTGTTTTTTTTTTTTTCCTTAAAGCCCTGTCTCCTGGTTCATTTGCTTTTTTGAGAATTACAGTTTTCCCCTTAAAGAAAAATAAGTGAAAAGCCTAGAAACATTAGTGAGCATTGCAGTAGTGGTGGTTCGGAAAGAAGAAGTTGCACAAAGGAGAGCTTGGGTGCGTTGTGAACGTGCCCTCCCACCACACTGCTTTCAGGCATGTGGTTTTTGAGAGGTGGGATTTCTTATTGCCAAGAGAGTTTGATGAATGGGGTCCTGAGCCAGATTCTTCAATGGCATAAAAGCATGGCTCAAAAAACCTCAGGCTTTTCCAGTCATGAACTGTGAATACTCAGCAGGTTTGATGCAGAACTGCTGTTTGTGCACCTCAGGTTCTCGTTGGCCTTTGCCTGTGTTTTTCTGCCATGGGCTGTGTCTGTTTTCTGAAGGGGAGATAAGCAGTAGACATTTCCTTCCGACCAGGCTGGTCTCCTGGAAGTCTGCGTTCCTGGGCTCCTGCCTTTCCTCGCACTTATATCTGCAGAAGGCATGGGATGTGGTGTAAGTTGAAAAATGTTTCAGGGTTTCACTTGCTTCCTATCTGAAGTCCTTGAGCCCCACAGCTTTTCCGCTTCTGCAACTGTAGATACTAACCTTAAACTAGCAGCCAACTGCTGGTCAGGCTTCTGCTGGCTCCACTCCCATTTGCTGCTCCAGAGCAGCTCATTTTCTTCAGTCGTTCTGGACCGGTTGAAGATTTCCCTCAGTTAAATGTACGTAGCATAGTTGAGCACTTTAGCTAGTAGTGAAGACAGAATCAAGCTGTTGCTCGTTATGGTATGCAGTAAATAACTAAAGGCAGCAACCCCAGGTCTGAGCTTCATGGTGAGTGCTGGCAGAGGCAACGGAGAACATGCAGAACCTTCACATTCCTGTGAAGAAAGACACAACCGCAGTGGTTCACAGGAAGAAGGACATAAGAGAGCATTGAAAACTGAGCAGCAGATCTTATTGCTCTACGGGACTTCTGCAGGTAGCAGTAAGAAAGGACCAGATTCGTACCTTGTGAGGGTAGGAGGGATGTGTGCAGGACAGAAGAGAACAAATAGTGCAGCGAAAGAACATGTGCATCTTCAAAATTACCAACTACAATTAATCAGGTAATCAAACAAGAGAAAGAAATCATCAAACATCAAAAGGAATATTTGAAACTTTTTTTTCAAACCTGTTAAAAACTCAAATATTAGTAGTAACACCCATAATATTAAAGTAAAACCCCTGCAAATTTGGAAAGGTCCAAGTGCCACCCCTTTTCAGGGGGTTGCTTTGCTGGAAAGGATATGCTAGAACATTAGGATTGTGTAGGACCTTATGAATGAGGAAAAGTCTAATTTTGAGGGCTGCCACCTTTTTTGCAGAGAGCTTGTTAATTCTACTTTTATCTATATCATGGTCTGGGATGAGGACTGTCATATTGCTAAAAAAGAGACTGAAGTTGTTACAGGAAACAGCTTCAAATGCAAGAAGAGAGCCAATGAAGGAGAGGGGACTTGACATGGTGTGTTTGGCAGAGGACTCTGGTGCATCAAAATGGCCCAAGGCAATAGATTTGCTAATATAATATAGATTTATATCTATGTTTAATATATAATTTTATATATATTATATATATATTATATATATATCTATAATATATAGATTTGCTATATAATAGTGTGAATGCGTTTCCATCTCAGTGTCTGTTCCCCACGTGTGAGCTCCAGCGTCTCATCCAAAGTTGTTTCTCTCTTCTTCCAACATCACTGAAGACATACCTGTGCAGAGCTGTGCCATGTTGCTTGTGCAGTATTCCGTAAGCACTTGTCATGGCTAGCCGGGTTCACTGGCTGCTAGCTTTTACTTTGCCTCTAAATCCCAGGCATAAAGCAGGGAAGCAGTTCTGGGAAGGTAACTCTGAGAAAACTTCTTTTGCCCAGTGAGGAGCATGCTTTACGGCCAGGATTTCAGCTGCACGGGAAGGGTGTCCCTTTGGGTACATGTAAGGGGTGCAAGTCCAAGGAGCTGTGCACCTATCAGCTATTAAAATGTTGGCTGCAGCTCTTTCAGTATGAACAAATTAACTGCTGAGCTCCAGCACTCAACTGTTGGCGTATTCCCAGCCCATTAATGGTGGAAAGGCTGGCAACAAGTGTCTTCCTCTGACTTTTCCTCCCTTTTCAAGAGGTTTTTTAAACACACCGTGGTGTCAGGTACTGCTCGGGGAGGTGTGGAAAGGCAGCGTCAGGCGCAAGTATTGCTGTGTGGGCTGCTTGGAGGTTACTGGTTGTGGGAATTAAAGGAGAGCATAGGTAACTGCAGGCACCTCGTTTTCAGTCTGTGATTGTGTGGCTCCACACAGCATATGGTGCAATAAAGGGTAAAAGCTCTGCTTTAGGAATAACTGGCCATC
Organism: Psittacula echo; assembly: GCF_963264785.1. Taxonomy (NCBI): domain Eukaryota; kingdom Metazoa; phylum Chordata; class Aves; order Psittaciformes; family Psittacidae; genus Psittacula; species Psittacula echo. Next base: position 60,887,900 of record NC_137736.1, read on the forward strand.
TTACTCCTTCTCCTTGTCTCTGGTTTATCCCAGTCTTCTAAACAATAATAAACTACGGGAGAAGGAGGGAGGAAGGTGTTTTGTTGTTTAAGAAAATAAATCCCTGACTCAATAGAAGTGTGCCCATGCCAGCTGAGGAAATGACAGGGGCTTTTCCTTTGTTAAATTATAACAGGAAAATCACTTTAATGCTTCATTCTGTGGCGCTTGTGGTTCTGTGGTGTAAATATGTAGCATGGGAAAGTCAGATAAAATTGTTCCAACTGCTCAAATTTTACTTACCTTCTGTGTGAAATTTTTATTGCACAACCTCGTATTTGTCATTCAGCGTAATTATTAGAAGGCATTGCCACACTTCCACTTTAATATTTGCATCTCCTAAGCAATCTTGCCCATGTCATGTTATCCATGGAAAAAATGGTTTTTTGGCTGTGAAACAAGCTTTGGAATGAAGGGATTGTAAAATGCTGTTTGCCTTGGCTCTTGCCACAGAGACATGACAGACAATTTTTGGTGGAGTCCTGTTGATATGGTCAGGAAGGCTCTAGTCTTACAAACAAGCAACGCTAAAGGATAGAATAGGGTAAATTATGTGTTTGGGAGCTTCTATTGAGTCAGAGAAATAGTAAAGAAACAGGGCTTAGTTTGAGATCTTTCATCTCAAGCATTAAATCATCTTAGCCACTTGGGGTACTGGTGTCTCTTGGTTTTGATGAAGGCATCATCATGTTTGATATACTGATACTTGTTAACCTTTAGCAGTCTGGACAGAAAGCTGTTGACAAGGCTAGAGCTGTGAGAATGCAAAGAACAGAGGGATTTCATGTTTTCTTCTTCTGTTCTGTTGCAATGATTTTACCAGATTTTCAGCTAGTGCCAGGCATACATGTGCATGTAGCTGGCATAGAGCATGCTTACTTGCAACAAGGAAGGGTCCTGGCTTTTGACAGCCCTGTGTCTCCTGCTGGTGGTGCCATGAGGAAGAAAGTGGACCTGGGTGCTCCTAGAAGAGCCTTGTCAAGAGCCTTGTTGATCCCACTGCATTTGTTTTAACCTCAAACATAACATAGACATAGTCTAACCTCCATTGTCCCGAACACTTAGTTGTGTCCTAAGCTCCACCTAATGCTTAAGGTAGTCCCAAACTTGAAGGCAGACTCCCTATCCCATGGCCCCTACCATGATGCAGACTACACAGTGCAGCTGGCAGAACCAGACTTGCGTGCCCATACAGAGGCTCTGGCCTAAGAACTGCCTCACTGGGCTTCATTAAGTCCAAAACCTACCCCAGTCAAATCACAAGAACTTCTGGAAAATGCATATGGAAATTTTCTTGATGTTTCGGTAATGAAATTAATAAAAGATAAGAAGAGAGCACAAACTGGCATAGAATGTGAAAATGCAAAGTATGTAATTATAGACTCACAGTTGTAATGACTCTAATGGATATCAGAGACAAGTATAAAAGCAGAATAAATTATTTCAGGGCATAAAGAATCAGTTATGGGTAATTAAGCTGCAATTATCATTACTGTGCTGCTGTGATAGGTTTTTTTAAACTAATTTTTCGCAAATGGAATAATGCAAGTTCAGCTTGAGTTCATCTGTTGTCTTCCATTCACATAAAAACATTTTTCTAGTGCTTTTCAAAGTGTGCCAGTGGGGAGATCTCAGTTTTACACTAGGGAAAACACCAGGGATTTTTATGAAGTGATTTATTTCTCGTTCATGTTCAGTGAAGTGCATAAACCCATGCCCAGTGCCAATCACATAAGACAGCAGTTGGGTTCAACAGAGTTCTTCACATGCTCAAGATGAGGTGATTTGGAAAGTTGGTAATCCAGGGCTTGCATTCAGAGCAAGAATGGCACAGTTTGGAGTGGGCAAGTGCGTTCTTGGTTCAATCCACAGTGCTGAGCTGGCTGAACCTGGAAACCAGCTGTTGAAAAGTTTCAGTTTACTATGTTGAGATGAACAGTCTTTGGTGTCACCTTGCCTGGAAAGGGCCCTTGTAAAATGTGTCAGGGAGCAGCTGATCCATGAGCACGTGTGGTGTTTGAAGGACCAGTAGTAGTTCTGCTCATGAAATCAGAAACAGGAGACGGCGGTGGCATTATAGACAATGAGCCAGAAAGGCAGTGGGACACCTTTGCATCTTAAGGCACTGAAGACTTTGCTATTGGAGAGTAACTCTTTACTGGTACTAATGTATGAACTTAGATGCTAGGAGGGACAACATAAAATTCAGACAGAGGCTAGCTCTGCCACTGTTGCATGGTAACCCACACAAAGGAGCAAGGAAATGGATTCTGGGTTTGCTCCTAGCACTGTCTCTGTATGGATGACCCAAAGTAGTTAGGGGCATTTGCAGAGGGATTATTCCAAGTCCTTAGAACCTGGATGTCCTTTGGTATCCTGGCTGGCTTCCAGAAGTGTTGGGGTTCCCAGAGCAATGGGGGTGTCTCAGATACTTTGGACATCTGGAAGGGAACTGCATGCTTGGGTTTAGGTGCCTAAATCCCATCGGCGGTTTTCACACGTTTGTCACGACGCTGAACTCCTCAGTGTAGGGCTTGTCATCCATTGCGTGTGTTTGTGTACTGCCTTGCGTAACTTAACCAATTGATGCTGCAATACAAACCTCAGAAAAAGGATTAAAAAAATGCTGAAAAATTGGAAAATACCAGGGTTTAATGTTCCTAACTTAAACTTCACCCAGACACCTCTTACTACTGCTCAGCATTTAATTACATTTATAGACTTCTCTTGAAGCGCTGTACTCCTACAACAGATGGTCCTCATGGGAGTGTTCAAAAACTCTCTTTAGCCTCATTAATTAGTTCTCAGCCTTATGTATATCTTGCTTGGTGTCATCCAAAGTGCTCGTTTTCTCATAAATTATAACAACTTAGCACGGTTCACAAATACTAATGAACTTCTCCACATTCCTGTAAAGTGAGGGAGGGTTACATTAGAAGCAATCTTTTTTTCCTGCTATCCTAACTTGAAGCAAGGAACAAAAAGTTGGGCTTTTTTAATGAAGAGAATTTAAAAAGCATTTTGTTTCAGAAAAGTCAGAATGAAACATTGCAGTATTTGGTCAAAACTAATTTCTTCACTTCCAATAACTGCAATATTTTGCTTGCTGTAACAACCACCAAGATGTCAGCATATTAACTGTAATTTGAATTTTAAAGGTATTTTCATGTTGCTCCCTATATCCGTCATCCCTATATGTGGTGCTTTTTGAACAGACAACTTCCTTCATGGTCCAGCTCACAAAGTTTGTCTCCGAAGGAAGTGTGTTGCATCAGGTTACATTTATGTTTTTTGAGGGGTTGGATGTATCTATAAAACCACATGTGCTGAGCGAGAGAAGGTGCTGACAGATAAATGCTTTATAAACTATGGAATCGATGAAGTTTTTCAGAGTGCATCAATTAAACTAGGTACTCTGTCTTCACGCCACGGCGCCCACAGGTCTCAGCAGCAGACTCATGGACAAACAAGTGCCAGTTGCACATATTTTGGGTAGGTGCCTCAGAGTGAGATAGTTTTTGTTAAGATTTGGGGTGGAAGCAGCAGCAACTCAGAGACTCTGCCAAGCGCACAAACCCTTCCTCAAGTGCACTGAAAACAAGTGGAGAACACGCCCTTTGAGTTCAACCAGCCATGATTCTAACTCACTGAGGCGGAAGAAAGCTTGCGGTAGATGACTATCAATTAGAGAGGAGACAAGCTGATTGTTTCCTAAGGGGAAACATGTACCTAGAAGAACAAAGGGAGGTTTAGGCTGAAAAGGAGGAAAAAGGAGTGATTGGACTGTACTATAAAACCAGTGTCTACAATGGGGCCCTGATTTCTGGTGCCTGTTTCTCAAGCTTGTCTTTGGATGATGGTTTACTCACTGCCTGTAAACATGTGTTTTCTGTCTAGAAGGGCAAGGTCCATGCCTTGACCTTTCTTTTGTGAAGAAAGTGCAAAATAGCTTTTTCCACCTATTCTGCTTGGGGGCTTTTAAAGAGCTGTTCATTGCAGTTACTTCCAAACCCATCTGTGAGCTCCTCTATGCACCTAGGCGGGGCAGCAGGCAACCCCAGAGACATCCCTGTCTGGCTGTAGTGAGCTGTTCCCCCTGGCAGCTCTGCCACAGAGAGTCGGAAGAAGAGCAAGAGGTCAAGAAAATAAACAAAGTGAAACTGTTGATCTCTTTTTGCCCCACTTCTAAAAATAGAACCAACCGTTTTGGCTTCGGTTTTGTTTCTAGTCATGGAGAGTGTTGTGTTCTCGTTTCCGTTGTTGAAATGGCTAAAATGGCTCCTAGATCTTCTTTCTTCCCATTCCTTTGTGATAACAGCACTTTGTGGAGAAAGACGTGATTTCCCACTGTCTGGGAGTGTTTGCATGGTGAGGGCAAATATGCAAGAGCTCAAGTTGCTCTCTCAACATCCCATGGAGGGGGAGCAGAGATGCCAGGGACTGCATGTCAGTGGGGCTGGGGTTGGATGCTGCCCACAGCTGTGCCCATCGCTGTATAGTCTGGGGAAGCTGGTAAAGGTTTACATTTGGTGCTTCACCCTTGCCAAGCTGGGTGCCACCAGCTGCGGGAAGCTCCCTGCAGCAGATCCCACTGCTCGATGAGACCTGTCCTTTATGATCATCCCACATCGGGCTGCATTTGCTGCAGGAGAAACAGCTTTCTTCTCCCTGGCAACCATGCCTTTAGGGTCTGCAGGACTCATTAAGTTTGAGAGCCTTGTATTGCATTGCAGCTTTAAATTCAGTCTTATTTGGACATGCGTTATTGGTGCAATTCCCTCCTCCTTTTCTCTGTTCCTTTTTTCTGCCTTTTGTCCTTCCTTTCTTTCCTATGTAGCTGTCATATGTCTGTTTCTGTCCAAAGCAACGTTTCTCTTACAATGTAATGGCTTGAAGCAACACCCTCGAGATTTTTAAAGTGGATTTCAGCAACTGTTGTTACTTATAGCAAAGATGTGACTGTGTGATCCTGGAATTGCTTTTCTGCACTGCAGCGTGTAACTACTGTTACTAACTGCATACACAGTTAGTAGTAGCTAACTGTGCATGCATCCCAGTACAAACTGTCCTAAGATGGGAAGACACTCCTACCTTTTAATCACACGGTTTTGGGCTAATATGGGAATTTGTGTGGATAATAGAGTATTTTCACAAAGGGATGAAGCTGAAGAATACGTTTCCCACTCTGTAGGAGTTTCGCTGTTATTCTGTAGGTTAAATACCAGCCTGCTTTCAAACGTCTCCTCTTAGGAATGTATTGTTTGCAAGAAGCAGAGATGGATGGATCAGATAATGCAAATAAGGATGTAGTTGGTTTTACGTGGATTGATGACTTTCACATTGTGGTCACTCTTCCAAATTCAGGTCAAAGACATACCAGCTGGAGGCTGAATGTTTACATGCAGCACTGTCTTGGCAGGCACCTTGCAGATGCCAGCAGATGTTAACTGCTGCAGAAACAGGAGGACCTCTCCAATAAAACCGTAGCTGGAGCATTTGCTTAGCATTAAACGTCTAGATGTGGTGATTAGGGACATGGTTTAGTGTTGGACTTGGCACTATGAGGCTTACAGTTGAACTGATGCTCTTAAGGGTCTTTTCCACTCTAAATGACTCCATGATTCTAAGTGGTTTTGAATCCAAATCTTGCTTCTAAATTGGCCATCTGTTTGCAAAATGTATATCAGCAAATGCTATAATTTCACGTACGTGACTTGGTTTCAAGTTGACTGTGGTAACTCTGAGGCTTGACTAATGACGTTTTGTAATAGCTGTCTTCACTGCTTACTCTGGAAAGTGTTGTCGGTGCAAACATTTCTCTAACACCAAATGCAAAGGCCTAGAACTTCCTTTGGATTTGAAATACGGTGCTATTCAGCAAGCTCATTTTGCCAATTCCAATCTCACTTCAGGAAGCACCATTCTCAAGAAGAGGTGGCCATCAGAGAAGGGTGTGAAGTTGCCTTTCAGTAAGAGCTGGGTTGAACTCGTATCACTCAGCACGGATGCTGAGTGCTTGCCGGCACACAGGGTAGGTTCTTGTGGGAAATTTGTGCAATGAGAATAAGTCGGAAGATGCTCAAAAATCTGAAGTTTGCAGAAGCAGTGGCAGTAAATATTATTTTTGAGGTTGTAATGGGTCAGAGATAAAAAAACCTAAAAAGCCTGAATCTCTGTCAGGTGTGTAACATCGATGCTGTGCACGTAAATACTTCTAATCATGATACACAAATACTGCTTCTCACAGGATCTTGACCCCTCTGCCTGTTGCAAATATTTCACATTATTTTTTTCACTTTTTTTGATTGTTTTTGATGGGCACATTAGGGCAGCCAACTTCAAGCCACACCCTAAAGAGGTTCACATCTCAGGTAAAGAAGGTTTCATTGTTATTTCCCAGTAAGAGTTTTCTCACAGGCCGTAGAGACTTGAAAGTTTCTTGGGGCTGGCGGCTTTGTTATCGGTTTGTATGGTGTTCATAGCATGCAGGTATGAAGAGACTGTGAATCTCATTTGGGATAGTTTTTATGTTGATTTTATTTTTCTCAGATTCATAAAACTTTAACATTTAAGCCTACTCTAAAAAGACCTCCAAGAAAAACAAGATTTCATTTACCCTCCGTTAAAAAGTAGTTCAATTAGCTCTAGCCCTTGGCATTTCTGTTGTGATTTTCCTAAAGTAGGAAGGGTTTTCCTGAAAGGACCTTTGAGATCACTGCTGCTTTGATGAATAGTTCAGGTAAACTCCTACTAATGGATAGAAGGGAACAGTCCTTTTCCAGTAGAAATACAGTACATTTTAAATGTACAGTCTTAGCCCCTTAGATGGAATGTGGTCAGCTCCTTACTGTATGTTTTTAAGATGCATCATGGCAGAAAATTTTAAGAAAGAGAGCCGTTATCCATGTAAACTCACTTGTGGCTCCTTGTTATTTTCCCCTTCATGCTTGTCTGAAATTGGTGGGTTAATACTGCCTGCAGAAGCAGGTGGGGAGCAGCCTCTAAAAACAGACATTGTGTGAGATTGGAGAGATCCTGTTGATTGCTCCTTTAGATTCTTCTTTCGGTCTCTTCAGAAAAACCCAAAGGTTTTGTCTAAGTGCTATTATTTAAACGTGTTAAGAACCTCTTTTGGTGTCTTCATCTGTGAAGAGAATAAAATTCTCACTTCAATATACTTAGAAGCTTCATCCTCCTTCAGCTGAGTACAATTGGAGCTTCAGATCCATCCATCTGGGAAAGGCATGGTGCCTGATTTTGCTGAGAAGAGCAGGCAAGCTCTTGACGTATTGAGTTGATGTGCTATTCACAGCATACTATGGCACCCAAACACTGGCTAACCCTTTCTGCTTCCTGCAGAATGCATTGGTAGTTGCATCTCTTCATGATTTGAAGCAGATTGTTTGTAGTCCATTTTGCTATCATTTACCAGATCTTGTATTATGATACAATGATCTTGTATTTTGTTGCCTACTGAGTCTTTGATATCTAGGTGTAGCAATCAGCATGACATTACTCAACAAATGTAAAAATGTGAGTGTATAATTTCAGAAGTTAATCTAAAATAGCACAAGAGTAAATGCCACATAGTATTTTTCACATAGATACATTGAACTTTCTACATTGCTTTACTTTTTATAGCTTTAGATTGCCTTTTTTATTGCAAGAAAACTGATATTAAGCTTACTTACGTTATTTAAAAGATATTGCAGGGAAATAAAAGTGCTGCCAAAATAAACCCTGTCTAGAGACCTAGACTATTCCTCAGTGAGAGATTGAGTCTGAATTGTTTAGGCTGCAAAACAACAGCTGGACTTGAACAAACCCGTTTGGACATGGTTGACTGAGATTTCCCCCTTTTACTGGTGCAATACTGAGACAGTGAGTCCTAAGCCAGGGTCAGATTCAGATTTCATCAGTCCTCAGGTTTGAGGTTGTTTAGACAAGATGTCCCCACTTGAGTCATGCCTAGTTAACAGACTTTTTTTTGCAGAAGGTTTTGTGAGTGTATGGTTACATGAATGGACTTATTTCAGCCCCCAAATCTGTGCTGGTGTGTTGGGACTTAATTAAACTGATGGACTGAAAGTTAGTTATTTCTTCACTGATGGGAATCATTTTTAAAAAGTGATGTATTTGAGACATATTTAAAGAAAGTATGGCATCCTTGAAGTGAACAGTGTGTGATGTGTGAAAGGAGAGGAGGGAACAAGCAGCTAAAAACAGAGCTACTTAAGTTAACAGTGTAAGTACCATTGTGCAGAGACAGATGGGTACCAGCTGTCTTTTTGGTAGATACTAAAATATTCTGTATGAACTGAGAGAGAAGAACGTACTTTAACTGAGCACTGCTGAACTTGTAGAATAAAAATAGATCAGTGAAAACCTTTACAAAACCTGAATTATTTTTTGTTGTTTCTGAAACAGCTAGTGCCATGCTTGGTGTAAAGTGTATGTTTTTTCCTTAACATTCAAACGGGAAAATATTTCAAGTTGTTTCAGTCTCTAGTGCTGCTGTGAAACCTCTGGATACATGATAAAATGAATATTTATTGTGCATCACAGATGGGGAAGGCAACTGTTATTTTTGGGCCCAGGCAAAAATTATACACGGGGTTTTTTGCTGAAATGTTGATTAAATCTTTCACTAAAAGAAAACTGACAGTGCACCAAAAAAGTACAAACCCACACATTAGAAAATGTTAATTTTGTACCACATATTCAAACTTGACAAAGTAGAGGGAACAGTCCATTTAAAAAATTGCAAAAAACCAACTCTTCTTTTGGAAGAGTGAAGAGACAGGGCTGAAAGGAGAGGTAGGTGAAATACTGACATGACAAATTGCAGTGTGTCCACTTCTGCAGCTGCCTTCCCTGCTGTACCGGCCTTCATAACGTCGGTATAACAGATGCGGTATTCACTGATTCAATATTCACAACCTTACCAAAAGGAATCATAGAATATTATATTCCTTCAACTCCAGTTGCTGGAAGGAAATGTTATATAGGAAACTCACTGTATAATTTTTGTTAAAGTCCACAACATTCAACCTTGATACCTTGTTCTGTTGAGCAGATTATGCTACCCACCAGCCTAGCTCACAAGAGGTCTGGGTCATGTTTAGGATAATATTGATGTGCCTGCCATTCACATTAACTCTGTGTCATGGCTCTCAGTTCTTTGGTGTAGAAAGCAGTGATAACTAAGTCCATCAAAAGAAAACACTTCCCACATCCAACAAAATTGGAGAAATGTACCTTGGGATCATCCCACAATGTGGAACAAACTCCTTGACGCATTTGTTAGGAATAAAAACTTGCAGGTAATGTTAGTCATAACTGATGTCCTGCAGGTCACATCAACAGGCCACATTAAACTTTAAGACTTTAGTGATTATAATGGCCATTTGGCTTGGTATGTTCCAGGACATATATCCAGAAGTGAATTCTATTTGTTCCCTTGTGCCTTCCTGTCATGTGGTTCCCCAGCACTGCTGACTTGCTCCAGTTTAAAAGTGGACTAGCTCAACCAGGATGAGCTTTTTGTTGTCAAGTAAGCAGCAAACTTATCAAAATCAAATTCATAAAGAGGAAGCAAGACGAAGCCTCTCGATGTGTGGCAACTCTTCCGGAACAGGCCGGCCACACGCAATGTGGGACAGCCCCCGAGGACAACAGATCAATGAACACTTGCACGGAGATGTTGCTTAAGTAAACATAGTCACAGGGTCTTATTTCACAAGCATGTCTTCCTATTACTTGAGTAGTAATAGGTTGCTTTTTGTACAGTTGACTCTGGGTATCTTACAGCTACCTTGTGCACCTAGAAAACCTGAGATCTACACCTTCATGAGTCACAGTGCAAAGCATGAGGTTCAGCATGAAATGCTTGCAAGAGCTGAATTGTCTTCAAACATGTGGTTGACCTCGGGGACATAACTACATTTTCAGCATCACATTTGTGCTGGAGCTCCATATGGTTGCGTGAGTAGTGCATGTACAGTACATTTTGTTCTGCAATCAGGGTCCATAGGTTTCATTTCACGTATGTCCCACACAAACACAGACTGCCGATAACTGCGGTGCGTTCTGGTCAGCCCTCCCATCAAGCGTTGCTCCAGTGCCATCCCAGAAATTTTCAGGAAAGCTTTGCATGTTCTGCACAGCGCCCTGGAAAGTGCAGGATATCTTGGGTCCTCCGGTGTCATTCCTGCAACTCCACTGCTCCTGCAAATAGTTGCCTTTATAGACCTCTGCCTCCTTGCATGGAGAGAGCCTTGATGTACATTGTAGTCTTTACAGTCAGGCATATAAACAAGGGACTGGTGAGTAGCTGAATCTGAAGGTAATGAGGAATATGTAAGCCATCAGCTAGTCCTGTCTCTAGAAATGGGTCAACCAAAAGCAGGCACAGGGGTGCAGTGCTGGGGGTCAGAGGGATGGGATGGCAGGTAAAGACCTCCATTACATCAAAAGGCACTTGTCATGGGCTTGTGGAAAGAGCTTGCTGCAATGGCCTGCCAACATGAGAACTCCTGCATGTAGACTTTGCTCTTTGCAGATTTGCTGTCCTTTGTTTGCTAACCCACTTGGTAGATGGTGATGGTGCACGACAGGGGAATGTGTAATGCCACCATAAAGCACCTCTGCCCAGCACTAAATCTAAGTGGCAAACAGGAAGTTGTTCATGACTAGACATGTCTGGACTTCTGGGTCTGCGTGGTGCTGGATTCAACTGGTAGGAAGAGAATATAGCGCACAACAGATAATGCTGTTACAGAACTTTTGAAGTTCAGAGTACACATATGTGTAGTTCTGGCTCTCCTGTCTCAAGTAGGGTATAAAATTACATACATGGGCAGCAAGAATGACAGAGTTTCCATAGCTGTGTCCCCTACAACAAGTTTAGATACTTGATAAGATCAGAGAAGAGTTAGCAATTGGAGGATATGATCAGGGCTAGAGGCTGGAGGTATTCCAGGTTCATGGAAGCCAGGTGGTGTGGATCAGTCCTTTCTGGAGGCTCTGAAAGACCTTAATTGCTAGTTGCCAGAAAATGCAAGGAGGAAAAGTGACACTACATGTGCCGTGTTCTTACTTCTCCTTAGACATTGGCTGCAGGTTACTGTCAAGATCAGATATGTGGCTATATGGCCTTTCAGTCTGCCCTTCTGTGACTGCTCTGACAGCCTTGTGGTTTCAGATTCCCTAGCTGTCATGCATATTTCTCTGTGATGCTGCAAGCCCTGATCCCCAACTGTTGGGTGGCCTGTGAAGGTTCATAGTGTCTTAAGACCCATTATTCTGTCTGTTAAGAAACTTTTCCCATATGTATACACGTTGCTTTTTCTCCTTTTTCTCTCCTTTTTCTTCTGATGTCCCAAAGGTCCAGAACATCTTTTGCTCTTGGCTTATATAGTGTTTTAGAGCAAAAGAATTAACTATTTCCTGAGTAACCTGCAGTGTGTACATATGTGTATGCGTGCATGCAATAAAGCATACATTTGCAGGACAGAAAAGTAAAGAGAGGGTCTTGTGATTGAGGCTGAACATTGTGAGAAATATCTTCGTATCATGAGAGATGCTGGCTGTGATGTGGGCAGCCTTCATGAATGAACCAGGTATGTGACAGGCCTCTCTACAGTGGTGCAGTTCTTGTGATAACAGCCTCTCCTGCATTTGTGCCACTGTGCACTGTTTGTCTTCTGTGTTTTGGCCCTACTTCTGCTCATGATTCACCTTTTTCTGTGGCTGTATCAGTAGGTCACTTACCTCTGTACAAAATAAAGCTTCTTTCAGTAGGAAAGGATAATAAAGTCCCCCATCTAAATACCTGAGCTGGTTATAACAGCCTGGGGATGACTGATAAGGGTGCTGGGAGGACAGAGGTCTACAGATTGGTGAGAATTATGGAGGAGAGCAGCTTAAGATTTGGACAAGAGCACTTGTCAGAGGCACAGCAGAGCTTGGCTCAGGGTGCAGATGAATTTATATCCACTTTGCTGCAGGTAGGGGCTTGATAATGTGCATAAGATACTACAGGGTTTGCAAGCCCTGCATTTTTTTTATTGAACACGAAACAGCTGAACCCAAAGCAACTTGAATTTACTCATCCTAGTCAGGCTTAAGCCCTGTTGAAAGCACAGCCTGTTTAGTTCTATTCCTCCTGTGCGCCAACTTCTGATGAAAACCCCTCTTACAAAAACATCCAACATGGCACATTCATAGAATCCTTTCCTCAAGGTGCTGTTTCTTCATCTTCTCAGAAAGCACAGCCTCAAGGAGCAGTTCTGCCAGGCACTTTTCTTCATTACAACATTACAAGGTTTTGAAACACTCATATAAGAGGAGTATTAAAACCAGTGGCTATTTACATTATTAAGCAAACACTGCATATCTCCCTTTATCTGACCACAGTGCTGGAAAATTTCAGGCTCTGTTCCACCAAGCCTGCAGAAATAAGAATAATTTGATGATTTGAGGATATAATAGAAAAATCACTCTCTTCTATTACATCTGTGATTCTGGAAAGTGAAGAAGTAAATTTATCTAAAATGAAGAGACAAGTGGTCTGAGCGAGGACTGGAGGGTGGCATCCTAGTTCTGATGGCTCTGTGAACGCCTAGCTGCAGGGTCCCTGCAAGAGGCTGTCAGCCTCTAATAAACACGGTATCACCAGCGAACTCATTAATGGATTTTGACTTAAAATGACAAACCACTGCTGCTACTGAATGTTTTAATGTTGTAGAACTATATAAAGTGAATACTTTTTAATGTAGTTCTTGGGTTCTCACTATATATGTAAACTTCACTAAAATGCTATTAGCTGTGTTATTAATAACCTTTTCTGGCTGGTGTCTTGCTGTAAAATAGTTTTGAGTTTCCACAAACATTTGCCAGGTTACACTCAACAGTTTTGGCCAGATTATCCTCATGTTCCCTGGCGAGCACAGCCAGCATCCTGCAGCTATTCTGTTTTGCATGGGGCAATGAAATAACAGAGAGCAGAGCAGGAATGGCAACCCTGCAGGGCTTTCATTTACACCCTTCTTTTGGGGACTTTTGCAACTGGAATACAACTCTTTCCTCCCAGCAGGTGGGAGCCTCTATATTTCTCCATGTATGGATACAGACATGTCTCTTATTGTCTTTTCTCTTTGTCTCAGTCGACATATCTAAAGAGAGTTTCTAATGAACCTAAAAATTACCACTGAAATATGGTAATTTTTAGGAGTATGTGCCTTCTTACGTATCTCCAGGATTATTCTTGGATATTTAAAACCCAGCAAAAGGTCCTGTGACTTCTGTATGGAACATGTAATTACAACCCTCTCATCTCAGGCCAGTTTCATAAACACATCCTGAAACAGGCAGCAGCTCTGAACCATGGAAAGCAGCAGGATACCCTACTGCTGAGTGCCACGTCCTTGATGTATGAAGATGGCCAGTTGCAACTTCAAGGTAGTCAACTATGGTTAAAGGTCCCAGACAATGCTGCCATATCATTATGGTATTAAATGGTTAAATTCAGTTCCCCATTTTTTCTTTTGTTCCCGTAACTATGGTATCAAGCCAAGAGCAGTATCAATTATTCATACATCCTGCCGAAAACACTCTCCCCGGGAAGCCTATTCACAAGAACTTGTACATTAATCAAAATAGTAACTTGTAAAGATCTTGAGATCTTTCAGCTTTCTGTGAAGAAAAGGGGAATGGCTCAGCACTTAAGAGAAGATCAAGTTCCATGAGCTCTCCTTATAAGAAGATCAGGTTTGATGAGCTGCTTTCATCCCAGCAGGGCTCTGCTGGGGCCCCAGTGAAATAAATGCCCCTGAAATAACACATTCTGGAAGCTACAGCCAGAAAGACCAGCAGGGATCTCAGTTGTTGGGAAGAAACCTCTTAACCAGGGATATTTTTAAGGAGAAAAACCCCCTACTTTCTTGCAATCTTCCATTAAAGTTACCCAAATTTTCCTGCAAACGGTAAACCCTCATCTTGGGTTCTCTCTACTTAATGCTCTTCCAGCTTGTGATTAAGGAAAATTTGCATAGTAAGGCAATACTGTTTTTCAAATCTCTTATTTTCTTTCAAAATAGAAATGATGACAATGATTTAAACAAAAAACATTAGATATTGCCTTGACTTCCCATCACGTGTAAAATCCTCCCCAAGTCTTTAAAAATCACTTACTGAAATTACGAGTTCCCTTTTCAGCTTGTACAGACCATCATGTGTTGGAGAAAGGCTTTACTCAGTGCACTTGAAAGCTGAAATACTCCTAAGATTAAGTTTTGCTGCTCCAAGTGTATTTGTACTCCCATTAGGTGGTCAGCCATTATGAATATAACAGAACCCTCCAAGCTCAGCTGATGGCAACTGATTCTTATGTGTTCATTAACCTGACTGAATGGTGCAAAATCATACTTTGTTCAGTTCTTCACAGTGTATGTACACCAACTGAAGAGATAAATCGAAGATAAAAAGAAAGACTAAGCCTACCTCATATTTACTGCAAACAACTGTGATCTTACAGCATTGTTTTATGTTGCTCTTGCATTTCTTCCTTAGGATGACGATGGTGATGATGGGATTGGCTCTATTTCTCCTGAACTGACTTGGTTTCTCCTAATTCCTGTTTGTGAATGCCCTGATTACACCCCACCATCACTGAGAAGCAGTATCTGTTGCATCTCTTAATTTGTTATTCATTTATTTGTAACCCTGCTTCCATTACATCATCAATCCAGAACAAGTCTATCTTGTCTTTTTTTTTCTCTAGCAACTCTTTATGCCAGTTGGAATTGCTGACCGTCGTGTCACTAAACACAGGACAACTATACTAAGGAAGAATGCCAAGTACAACTGAAAGTTTGGTGTCTTGATTTCTATGCCGTATGCACTTTCACATGTTTTGCACTGTGTCCTTCACCCCAGTCCCCCCTCTGCCCAACTCCTGTGATAGTGAATTACACATTGAGGTAATGGAGTAGGAAAAATACCATGGGTAACTATCTACTAAGTGTATTTCATACTCCTGCTTCTTAAACAAGTGCGTGAAATATACTTGTGTGTACTTGACTGTAAAACCAAAATGAAAGAGGAGATCTAATGCCTGCATTAAACAAATGACTTCATCTTCTTGGTGAGACAAAAACTTCATTCAGGAACATGTAATAAAAATTGAATGGTTAATATTACAGTACACCTGCAGTAATGTATGATCCATACCAGCTCAATTTTCCCCTAATCATAGGACATATATTTGTCACTGTTTTTCATAGCTATGAGGTTACTTATTGCCAATTAATTCTAAGCTCACCTAACAAAAAAGCAATTGTGAACAAAAATCTTCATCATCTGTTTTACTCTTTGCTTCTGGAATGCCTGTTTGACGGGTTGGCTGCTTAAGCCAAGCACCATAACTGATTTAGAAATCTTACGTTGTCCCTGTTGTTTTGGCTCATATAACTCTGTACGACTTCATGCTCCTCAACTGCACGCAGTTCCTCCCCACCTACTGTTATCATGGGCTTTTTGTAATCACTGCTGTGTTTTTAAATCCCACTACACTTTTCACATGCAAAACCACAGAGCACATTGTGTTACTTCATATATAAGAAGACCGATCATGATTGCAAACAAACACTGCAATTTTGGAAGTGGAGAAAGGCTACTCAGCAATCTCAGGTTCACTTTTTTTCTAGCATGTCCCTAGTGCCAGAACTGACTCACTGCCTGCAGTCTGGGAACATGCCATAGCTGTGGGAAATGTCTGCTCGCTGTTCTCCCTGGCATCCTTAGCTTCCCATTAGCCCTGATACGGTGAGGGCCCATGGCCATGCTGCAGCTTTGCCTAAAGCACTGCACTGAGGCATGGTAGAACATATGCTGCAGGCTTACTCTATACAAGCAGTAGGGATGGCTGGTAGCTTGGGGAAGTGCTCAAGCTGAGCTGCAAGTTGTCCAAGCTGCAAGGTCCACCTACTTTGCCAGATCATCTGCAGATCTGCAGAGAAGTACATGCAAGATGCAATGGTATCAGCATCTGAGACTTTACACTGGTGAAGCCACTGCTTGCCCACCATGAAGAAAATTCAGTGTTTCTATACATAATTTTATCCATGGGAGAAAGAAGGGCAGTAAGATATCTTTTTTCATTTTTATTGTAATTTTAGAGAGGTATTGGATGCAGCGATGGTAAGACTGTTGCTATTTAGCAATTTAATTACCTTCTCTAGTTCAGTGTATAGGGACAGAGATACCATTTTACCTCTACAGCTTTCAAGAAACTTAGCTTTGCAACAGTCCTCTTTCACTGCTTGTGAACATCGCATTATGTCATGTACACTGTGCCCAAGGATGATTTTCTCTCCTAAATAAAAGCCAGTAAATCACACATTTTAGAAACAATTTCTTTATTTCACAGTCTATGGCTGCATGTCTGCACACACACTATTTCATCTGTTGCTGGCTGGCTGTGTGCAGCATTAGTGGGCAAGATAAAGACCTTCCAGTGTCCCAGGCAGGTAATGCCAACCTGGGTGTGATATTTACATTACGGATGACTGATAAAGGGAGAGTACCTTTGGTCAACCCACATGCCATTTGCGGTGAGGGCAAGTGAGGCACTTTTCGTTGCTTGAAGTAATTCTGGCCTCATTGCTGCTGGATCTGGGCCTTTAGCCATTACTTTGTCCCTTGCAGCCTGTTGATTTCCACAGTGAGGGTCTCCTCCTCCCTGCCCCTTCCAGCTCTTGACAGTGTAATTGCTTTTCACAGCCTGCCTGGTTTCTTGTGCACTGAAAGGGTCTGTGGAAATCCCAGGAGCCCATAGCAGGGAGGCAATCTGTAATCAAGCTGTTACTACTCTGGCCAAATGAGCACTCCCTGACAAAGTGCATATCTCTTGGCCCATCTCCTCCTGTTTCTCCAAGTCAGTCATGTGCAACTGCTATATGACAGCATTATTTCTCTGGATAAGCATGCAAATTACTGTATTCTTGACATCTGTTGTGCATTGGGCTAATTCCTCTGTTTAGTCTTTCTCTTTCTGTCCCATCTATTTTGTGATTCTCAGAGTTGGATAGCTTCTTTTCTTCCCTCTCCATTTTTATGCTCCCCAAGAGACCATGTGGGAACTGTGCACAAGGACATTATAAATTATTAAAACCAGGTTTGCCTATATCAGTAAGCCCAAGAACATGTGTTGGTGCAATAGTTGTGGTTTACTTCGCATCTGCTTGCCAGTTAGCTTTCAACATTCAATATTTCTTAATGTCTCACCACCTTATTCTGATGTGAACCAGAGAAATTTTCTCCTATTTTTAATCGTGTGAAGCTGGCTCAGCCAAACAGAGTAATAGAATAAACAGCAAAGTCCATGTGAGTGCAGTTCCTGGATGCCAAACATCATCAGCCACAAAGGCACTTTGGTGAGTTCCTCCAGGACAGACAGCAGAATCTGGGAGTTGCTAGAAAATGCTGGCATCTTAACTGTCCCTTATAGAAATGGTCTTATCCCCACTCCATGATGCCGGAATTTCCATTTCCCCTTCCATGGACTAGAGATAATGAACAGACACACTTGCTTGTAGAGGCTTTTTGGAAGCCTCTGTTGCAAGGAACTACCATGCTAAATACTACTTAAGATTTTGGTTGTTTTATTGGGATGTCCTAAGAGAGCAAAATCCACCTGAATGTGGCAAAGAAGCTGCATGTAGCCCTGGTGCGGGAAATAGTGGTCTAGTGAGATGAGCAACGAGTGACACATATGGGAAATAGCCTGGTCTTCAAGTTAGGAATTTCACAGCTGTGCTCCTGTATCTTGAGCTGTATAAATGAATCATCAGCACAGCAAGACCACAGAAAGATACCAGCTTCCCTTAAAGAGTCTCCCTATATATATAGTTGCCAGACTTGCATATTTCTGATTATAAATACTCAGTTATAAATGACCACAAAGTGACATGTCCTTCTCAGCAGACAGCTCCTAAAAAAATACAATACTAGTTCTATCTTTCATTTCTTCCTGATTTATTTTAAACCAAACTTTTGTACCTTCAGATATACTATTTTAACTTAAAGTCCTGGTACTGGTGCATGTTTTCTGAGTAAAAAATATCATCTAGAACAGAGCTCTTCTGAAGAAAGGTTATTGAAAATGTTGATCTTATTAGGTGTATCTGAGGACATTCTGCTATCTGGGAACTGCACTGCTACTCTGTAGATATTTGGGTTTAATTTGTTTGACTAAGGCAGGTCAGCATATGATATTGCACTACCAACTGACTTAAATCACTTTGGCCTCCTCCAGCTGCATTTTCCAAGGAGCTGTGTTTTCAGAGAGTCTGGAGTTGTAGTAGTGTGAGGAAAACTGGTCATTGCTGTTGTGTATGGATGGGAAACCCAAAGCATTGCCTTGAAGAGGAGAAGTCAGACAGAGCCCAGCCCTTACGTGTGGTGATGAGCAATGACAAGCTGACCAGTTATCACTGACGTAGTTGTGAGCAAGCCTAAGGATGTGCTACACCTGGCCTAGACAAGTTAGTCACGGGTGAGGTGAGAGCGGAGGGTGTTATCTGGGGGGAAGGAAAGGGCTGAAGTATAGTGGGTGTCCTGGGTTCAGCAGTAGCAGTCATTTTTTCTCCTTCTTAGTAGCTGGTGCAGCGCTGTGGTTTTGACTTTTGGCCTGGGAGCAGCACTGATAAAACCGATGTTTTCAGTTACTGCTCAAATGTTTACCCTGACCAAGGGCTTTGTGAGTCTCATGCTCTGCCAGGGAGGAGGGGAAGCCGGGAGGAAGCAGGGACAGGACACCTGACCCAAACTGACCAAAGAGGTATTCCATACCACAGCACGTCATGCCCAGGATGTAACTGGGAGTTACCTGGAAAGGCTAGTTCGCTGCTGGGTAGGGGGCGAGGTATTGGTATCGGTCGGCGGGTGGTGAGATGTTGTATTCTCTTCCCTTGTTATTTCCCTTATCATTATTATTATTGGTGGTAGCAGTAGTGGTTTGTGTTATACCTTAGTTATTAAACTGTTCTTATCTCAACTTGTGGGAGTTACATTCTTTCAATGCTCTTTCCCATCCCTCTGGGAGTGAGGGGAAGAAAAGGGAGGGGGAGTGAGAGGAGACTGAGTGGCTGATTTATGGCTGGCTGGGTTTAAACCACAACAGTGAGGAAAGGCCATGAGGGGAGAGCTGAGGTGGCTGCAGCGGAGGGGTGTATGTGTGTCAGGACATGGGGCACAAATCTCCAGGAGAGCAGGTGATGCTAGCTCTGCTGCTCATTGAACAGCTTGCTGTTGAATGGCTTTACTCAGTGAACGCAACGAATGTGTTTGCAGCAGCTGGTAGGCATAATATTTCCGAAGACATCAATCCTCATTTCCTGAAGTTTTGATCTTTTAGAGTCTGGTAAGCCTCTGAGTTATTTGCTGGCCTTGGCCCTTGTGACCAGTGTTACCATTAAAGACTCCCACCTCTATTGCATAAGTCACTTACATAGTAATAGCCTGAACTTAGACATAATATAGCAGAGGTCACCCAGCCTGACAGCCCTTCTGTCTGGTGTCATATAGTGAACTGGAAAAGAAAGGACTGAAATAATTCTGTAATACATGAGGTCAGATTCATAGAAGACCAGCGGTTTCATAGCCCAGATGTGGGAGTTTACCATCAATGGAGATGAGTTCTTTCTTTTCATTGAGAGGATGGAGTGCTCCCAGGCAGTAACCAACTTTAGTTGCACTATCAGCCTTGTAGGATTGTGGATAACAGAACTATTTAAGGAAAACTGCGCAGCCATGTGTGGGGCTGATAACTCTAGAGACTCTTGCAATGACTGCATTGATCAGGATATAGAAACTGTAAAGACCATTGCAGATTGAAGCATGTGGTTTTGTGTTTTTTTCTTTTTACTCATTTACTGAAGTTGCTGTAATATGGCAGATACTGCTTGCACAAAGGAATATGTGCAACCCAAGCATATAGCCCCAACTTTCTCAGCCTGGCTTCATACGGGAGGTGCTCCACTCCCCTGATCATCCTCGTGGCCCTCCTCTGCACTTGTTCCAACAGTTCCATGTCCTCCTTATGCTGAGGACACCAGAACTGCACACAATACTTCAAGTGAGGTCTCATGAGAGCAGAGTAGAGGGGCAGGATCACCTCCTTAGACCTGCTGATGCAGCCCAGGATAAGGTTGGCTTTCTGGGCTGCAAGTGCACACTGAAGCTGCCTCATGTTCAGTTTCTCATCGACCAACACCCCATCAACGTTCTTTATACTCCGTTGCAAAGAGAGTCTTAATGTAAGCTGTGACACTAAGATGAATGGAAGGAAGGGGGAATCAACCCATTTGTGATTCACGAGTGATCTGGGAAATCACAAAAGATATATGTTGTCCATGAAGAACTTGCTAAACCACATTATGTAAGGACTGCGATTATTTAGCTGCTGACTATGCTGCAGGACACCTTTTGTTACCCGTGAGATATTTTTATTTGAGGCAGAGCGTGAAATAGTCATGTGAAGACATGAGTGTATGTGAACTACCATTCGTCAGAAAAAGGGAAATTTAGTCATATATTTAGCATTCATTTCCCCTCTTTTTGGGAAATCCAAACACATATTTTCTCTCTCTCTCCCCCATCCTCACTCTACAGAAGGAAAAAAAAGTGGGTCCAAAATGTCGTTTGCTTCTGACACAAGTCTGATTGGGCAATGAGAGACAAATTTCCGTTGTGTGTTGAGCTAAACCCTATATAAGGTCCTCACTAGCACTTTTCAGTCTTACATCTTTTCACGAGAAGCTAATGGCTGAAAGGCTTCTGAAGCACAGGTAAGTGGGTCTGATGGTAACTTGGGAATGAAACCTCTCTAAGCCCTTAGGTTGTGTAGGACTTATGGAGACCGATAGCTACTAAAACAAAGGGATCAGAAAACTCTGAACAAAATAGCCCAGTGTTTTCATTAGGCAAAGGATCTAATGAGAGAGAAACTTCCCTGTTACAAGGTATTACGTACGAACTATGGGACTTGTTAAAGCTGCAGACGGAGCCTAGTCCATGCATAGCCAAGAGGGGCTACAGCTCCATGCCAGTGCCCTTAAAACCCTTGCAGATTCAGCAGTAAGGGAGAAGACCCATGGTTATGAAACAGTATTGTTGAGCAAGAGGTTGGCTTTGTGGTGTGGTAGAGATGGCAATAAGCTAGAAATAGTATGTTATAGTCAAACTATCAGATGTCAGATAAATATAGCTACTAGAACAGGAAGAAATTTGGATTAAAAACACATTATAAATATGAGCATGATGGGATACACAGAAGATGCCTGAAGGTGAGTACCCAAAAATATGACTGCATTATATTGGTAGAAATATGGGGGTTTTTGTTTTGGATACAATTTGAAGTAGTTGTGCAGTCATTTATTGTTCATCCCATGGGAAAATCATAGTGTTAGGCTAACGCTGAATGCAGGCAATTTACATTTCTCTGTGTAAAATGGAAATAGTATGTATCACATGCATATGTGTGCTGTATAGCACATAAATACCTTGCATAGAACATAAACTGATGCCTGTACATAGCATGTTTTATCTATTATTGCTTGCAATACACGGAGATAGCACATAATCTATCAACTGAGTAATAGCAACTGAAACTTCGTGGTAAACCAAAAAGCATTCAGTCACGTATGCAGAAGCTGCCTTGCCTGTGCAAGTTCAATACTGATGACAATCAATGTATGACTGGCAGTGGGTAGTTTTGTTTTCCCTTAGTGTCACTGTCTCTGATTTTTAGGACAAGTTCAAGTGTTTCCTCACCTTTCTTAGCAGAGATGGTAAAAGAGTGTGCATGTTGAAAACTCACTTGTGCACCAATAGGAAGATGGGTGTGCATGCCATGGGAGTCAAAGTTTTATCCCAAGAGAAACATTTGTTGGAGACTTTGAAAGCTTGGCTCTGCCTATAGCAGTGTTTGCCTGCAGCCTCATCTATGCTAGGTGGCCTACTTTGGTAGCCACAGAGGAGAAGACAAAGAGACACAGGATTTAATGAGGGCGATAGAACATCTGAAGTGACTGCTTAAAAGAGCTAAAGTCTATTCCACTGCATCCTTGCTCCTGTGTTACTCAAGATACTACACTACACCTGACTTGAAGCAGCTGACCTGTGCCTCAGCCACATCTCATTGCAAAATAAGCAGAGCTAGATTTTTGCACCTGTAGCTGTTGCACTGAAAAGCTGTGGGGACAGCAGCATCTTGTGGTATGTTGTTTGCATCTCCTAAAATGAAAGGAAAGTGACAGAAGCGACGTGTTCTTGCCGAGCCAGATGCTCTTGTTCCACAAGTCAGCCCCCATAAACTAGAGATGAAGAAGCCTTTCTGCTCACCAAAGGTGAACCAAAGCTTACAATGTCCGTAGGGAGGAAAAGAGCAGATGACTCTTAAGTTAATGTTTAGTATTTTCATTGTATATTCTGTCTTGTCACAAACTTCCTTGTAGATTTCAAAACATTTTTCCTCAGTCTCCTCCTTCTGATTTCCTCTGGAAAAAAAATGTATGGGCTCTTCTTTGTCCTGGTGATGTGCACAGCGGGTGCTTCTGCTTTCAGACTCCAGCAAGTCAAAAGCACAGGTAAGGACACGTTGGGTTTTTTTCCCTTCTGTCTCCCTCTCCCTTCTTTTTAATGCGCCTGGCTGACAGTAATGTAAAAATATCTCTGATTTATATAGAAAACTGCCCACATCACACCGTGTATTTCAAACACTACTATGAACTGCATGGAGAACCTGTGGTTCTGAAATGCCCTTCCCCCAGATACAAACATTGGGATTTTTCTGCCTTGACCCCTAATATCACATGGTATAAAAATGGCTCAAAAACCATGATATCAGGAAGAGATGAAGATCCAAGAATATGGGCAAAAGGAGACGCACTCTGGTTTTTACCAGCAATGCTAGAAGACTCAGGAGTATATATCTGCACCAGAAGGTGAGTATTTAAAAGAAAATCCAATGTACTGACAAGATGACTATGTCAAAACCACATTAGCTGGATTATGTCAAAACCACATTAGCTGGATTCTAAACTCCACTTATGTTCGGGGTATGCCTGGATAAGATTAGAGAAACAAAAGTGGAAAGTCAGAACTTTTCAATGTACTGTGTGTCTGCTATAGATATATATACTGAAATTGAGATAACAGAGGCAAACACTGTATTGCCGCTTTGGCTACCATCTCATGTATTTACTACACTGGTACCAGACTTGTGACATTGCAGTGGGTTGAGACTGGAGCCATGGCTTTTTTCAGTCGTCTTTTTCTGACTGTTTACAATCTGACAGCCTGCTATACAGTTTCAAAAGAGGTACCAGGGTCTGCATCTGTGGGGAACTGAGGAAGGCAAAAACCACCCATCACCACTGGAGCTTGAACTCCAGGTGTTTCAGGTCCTTGTCCCCAGCTCCTCCATCCAGTCATCTTCACAGAACTTCCCTGGCAACTGGCACCTTGCTCTAGGGTCTATAGAGTTAAATATACCTCTATATCCCTGGACCTGCTTGTGTAGGGTGCAGTTCCCTTGCTGACAAGGCACCCCTCATGAGTGACATGTCAGCAGTGGAAGAGATGGACAGGCAGAAGCTAATAAATCATACTCAGCAGGTTGTCCTTTCCACATATCTAGGCAGAGATTGCAGACGCAGAGCAGAAAAGAAGACTTCGATAGTGAGGCCAGAATAACAAAATGTTGCAAATATTGTCCTAGAGCACAGAGTAGTTGCCTGAGACTTTCAAGGGTGTTTTTAAACCCCCTTTTTGGACTATCCTGCATCAATTCCTCAACATACAACATTATGGCAGTATTACTGAAAGCTATAGTAAAATGCTGTGAAACCTGTCTGAGAAAGATATGCAAGAGCCAAGTACATAGCTTCATAGCTTGCATTATTACAAGATTGGTAAAGTACAAGTTGCCTTTCCTTTGCAAATCATCCCACAGGGAAGCCGGCAGATTTTTTTCAACACTCTGTAGCATGAAGGTAGAAGCAAACTATCACAGATCTCTGCTTCTGCAAGCAAGTACTTCGGATTTTGGCATCTGACCTGTAGGTGATGGCAGGTCCCAACGCCCTATCAGTAGTGTGAGTCCATCTGCTTACAGCACTCCAGGGGCACCAGTGATTTTCCAGGATCCCTCCTGGTAGGATTTCAGTCTTGGCCTCTTAGAAACTGCTGAGGAGCGCAATGGAGCCAGGAGGAAACTCAAGGGTGTCACTCAAGTTCCCCTTGCCATTGGTGGGTGCTCACCTCTCCCCACTCTATCTACAGGAACTCCTCCTACTGCGCTGAGGTCTCCATCCACCTCACTGTCATGGAGAAAACAGCTGCTCAGGAGATTGCCTATCTCCAGGTCCTTTTCACTTTCAAATCTGGAAAGATTGTTTGCCCTGACCTATGGGATTTTACACCAAACAGGACAAGCCTGGAGCTCAAGTGGTACAAGGTACAACTTTCACCTCCTCTTCGTGCAAAGCCTAATCCCACCTTGTTTGTAAAGGCACACAAATCTCCATTTTCTTTCTCTCCTGAACATCATGTTGTTAAAGTCATGAGCACAGCAGAGCATCCTGGGAATCTGGGGGCAGATGTATATATTTTAAGAAAGTTTCTCTGGGGTGGGCTTAACACTGGGTGAAGGGGTCCACATGTTATATCTTCTCACAGGCAGTGTAACTATCTGAAAGGCTAGATTACCTATCCTGACTCCAGGGTTTGCTACTTCAGATTGGGCCCTTCTCTTCGGCACTATGCTTCTTTTTGTGGCCTCTCTAGTGAATCCCAGAAAGTAGGATCTCCCAGTGATGCTTCCCAAGCGCTCAGGTGGGGTAACTTTCATTAATCAACTGGAATACAGCATTTGGATGTACAAGATTCATCACACAATGCTTCTAGTGTTCCTTGCCTAACGTTGCCAGCCCCTGGCTTTTCAAGTTGGCAAGCTTGGCTTTGCCTGAAAGGTTAAATATCCTTCACTTGGTCATCCTCAGCTGTACAATCTCACCCTGGACAGCATGGGATTCTTCTTGCATTTTCGTAATACCTTGCTTTAGCTTTTCTTTGCCCTCCTGCTATGAGCATATGCTCTGCCTCCTGTAGCTGTCATTCTTGCTGTAGGACATAATAACTAGTAGGCTTCATCCATGGCAGGGGTGTTGAAACTAGATGGTTTTCCGACCCAAACCATTCTGTGATCCTATGTAGAGTAAGAGATAGTTTTGTGAAAACCTTCATGATTACTAGTATTTGTCTTCAAAGAATGCCTTAGAATATTACTCTTAAGAGGTCATGTATAGAAAGCAATAGTGTTGTGAAAACCATCATGGTTACTAAAATGGTTTTGTCTTAGAAGAATGTCTAAGATGATTAAGAGGAATTGTGAAAGAGCTAATTATATCTTTTCATCTTAAGATATGCACTTCATTGAAAAGCTGTACACACACATTGTAGATGATAGATAGATTAAAATAGTGATTTTTCACATTCCATATAGTGCCTGAGAGCATTTTAGAGATGGATGTACATTTGAAGATCTTTCCCTTTGGTGGGAAAGTGGGACTGCTTACATTTCCTAGTGATTAAATGAACTTAATACCAGAGAGACAAGGATGAATGATTTTGTCTGGAAGTTACACGGGGTGTAACCACACCTGTCTGAGCCATAACACCAGTTCCTGTCCTTTCTCCAGGATTCTCTGCCTTTGGAAGCTGACAGTGGAAAATTCATAATTCTGAAAGGTTCGACTTCTCTGATCATGAATTCTGTGCTACCAGCAGACTCTGGCTATTACACCTGCAAGATGTCATTTCCATTTGAAGGTGTGATGTACGAGATCACAAGAACAATTCACCTCAAGACTGTTGGTAAATAACCCCTTCAAACACTACAGTGCTGAACAAAATCTTTTCTTTGTTAATGCAACAGCCGGGAGGAGCTCATACCTGGCCTCTCAGCACTGTCAAGGGAAGGGGGATGCCAGGGGTGCCTGCTTTGGCACTGGGGGTTGTCCCAGGACCTCCGTCAGGGCTGGGTCACCTTCTTCAAGGGAGGTTTAGGTTGGATATTAGGAAAAATTCCTTCACTGAAAGGGTGCTCAGGTATTGGCACAGGCTGCCCAGGGAAGTGGTGGAGTCACTATCCCTGGAAGTGTTCAAACACCATGTAGATGAGGCCCTTATGACACGGTTTAGCGATGGACTTGGCAGTCGTGGCGCAGTGGTTGGACTTGATGACCTTAAAGGTCTTTTCCAGGGTACTTGATTTAAGGTTTGTCCGTCTTGCCGCGGGTTTGCGGAAAGCAGAACTCCATATTGCAAGTTTATGTGGTTGTAAACCCCAATAATTTATGTATCCGGGGGGGTGTCACTGCCGGTACCCTCGGAGGGCTCAGGAAATGAACGCCTAACACTCCCCAGCACGGGATAAAGCCTCTATTTCGCAAACGGGTGAAACCCGCTCCACCCGCCGGGCGCGGTTGCAACGAGCGGCCAGCAGGGGGCGTGCGTGCCCCGGAGCTCACAACGCCGCCCCGCCCCTCGCCCCGCCCCTTCACAACGTCACACCAATAACCACGCCCCTCGCCACGTCGGGCAAGCGCTGCGGGCGGCTCTGGCAGGTGGCACACCCGAGGGTGCTGCTTCCTCGGCTGGGTCCTAGTGCCCGTCGGTAGGAGTGTGGAAGACGTACTCTTCGTTCATGTACACATCCGTTCTCTGCTTAAGCGTGTGGCTTTTGTGGTTTTGCAAGTATGAAATGGGTGTGCAAGGATCTGGGCGCTCACTGCTCACCGAGCTTAGTGCCTGACCTTACTGTTGATTCCAAAAGATGGTCGCTTATCTGCCAGAAAATCCTCACAGTGCGGCTTTCAGGATCAAGCTGTGTGCTTAATCCTATCTAATTCCACGAACACAGATCTCTGGGCTTGCAATTGGCATGTCTCTGTTTGCCAGTGGGTTTAATAATGAAATGCTTTCCTGAGAGGTGAGAGGTATTGAGCAAAGTGGCATGGTTATATCAATATATAGAGATACAGCTGTGAGGCAGTGCCCACATATTCTCTTCTGCTAGTACTGACTCTCTGTTCCCTTTCTCTCTCCAGAAAAAGAAAAGAGAATTACTCCAATAATTGTGTATCCAACACAAAAGACAACATCAGCTGTTCTGGGTAAGGCCCAACATTATTTTCGGAAAGGTCTAATCAGAGAGAAATCAGACTAAGTTCACTTCTGCTATAATTTGTTTGCATAAATTGTTGCAGCTGTTTTGATCTCAGTTATGTTGGCTGAGGGTTGGTGCCAGAGTAGTTTCTGCTTCTTATTGTCTACAACTAGATGTGATCTATCATGTAGGAGAAGCTGTAGAACTGCTGTAGACTTTAGCCACTAACAAGGCAATCAAAGCATGTTTGCACCATTAGATCAGTTGTCCAGAGCTCTGTCTTCACTAAGAACTTTCCTTTTGCAGTATTTCCTCAAATTGGTCTAGGTTACCTCTTTTGGGAGGAGACATTTATTGCTGTTTACTGTTTGAACTGGGCAATTGATAGTTAGAAAGTACCTCGATAGGGTCTCAATTTTTCTGTGAAGATTATATTATGACAACAAATTTATGTGGCGTTTCCTTTCCCCTGAAAATGCCAGGTATTTTTTACACTCAGCTTTCTTACCTTGGGTACTATACACACAGCTGTGGCCTGTGATGTCTTAGTTTTCCCTGCCACTTTTCTTTCCATCAGCATAGACTACCAAGTGATCTCAGTTTTTTTGCTTATTGACCTCTGTGAAGTGTTTTATATCCCTTTTATCACCATCTGCACCAATGCAATAATAAAATTGTATGCATTATTGAGCCCAAGTAATATAGATACACACCAGCCTGAAGGCTCTTTGTCCTTGCCTCTGAGTTACAATAATTATAGCAAAGGTTCTGAACTTCTGCACGATCACTTTATCCTTGGAGGTCCAACTTTGAGTTTAATGCCCCTGCCCACAGCATCTCTTAGCGAAGCTCTACTGCTGGCTAATGCAGCTGCTCCAGAGTTCAAATCACGCCATGCCATTTGGGCTGCAGTGCATCAGAAGGAGCAAGGCCACAGAAGCACAGCTTTGCCTCCTGAGGAATGCGTCTAGTGCAAGACTAGCTAATTGTTGCAATGGGAAAATAACTTGGTTGGCAGTGGGAAGGACTGCCAAACTGAAGGGTCTTGCTGCCAAGAGTAGGGGATCAAAAGCAACCTGTGGCTTGACTTCAGAGCTGAATGTAGTGGTGCTTGACGTGCACGGAAACTTGATCTCCCAATGGAGAGGTTGTTTTTCACCAAGAGAATGGCTAGTTCTTCATATGTATCCAAACGGGGTTTTACCCATTTTCTTTTACCAACAGGCTCCAAGATGACTCTCCCATGCAAAGTGTTTGTTGGACTGAGTGGCCATGTCCATACTGATGTGGAATGGCTAGCGAATGACACCACCATTGATGTGATTTACAAGCAAAGCAGGGTTACAGAGGGCGAGCGACAGTAAGTCTGGCTTAAAGTGTTTCCTTGTTCCAGGAGCTCTCAGTGCAGCTGAATGCCAGGTAGTGAAATGGGATGTGGACAGATTTGAAGTGAAGGTGACGGCTGGGAAAAAAACAGGGAGGCAAGAAAAAAAACCCAGACCCAACCCAGGCACAGCCAGCTGCAAGGCTTAAACTTGAAGCACATTTTCATGGGCAGCTGAGCAGATGGAAGAGCTGACTGCAGTGAAAAGCAATGGGACTTGGTCCTTCCCAGTGCTTCTCTTATCTCTCTCCTTGCCCCATGCCAGCAAAACGGCAACATCCTGTCCCTGACGTTAATGACATTCTTTGAACACACTAAGACTACAGAAAACTATCCAGTCATTTGGATTTTGTTGTTGTTGTTGTTTTAGCATGTTATTTTTCCCCTTAGGCTTGTTCTTTTCCAAATTAGTGAGTTAAACTGACTCGCAGAGATACCCAGTGAGTGCTAGAGCTGGTGCCAGGAAAACACTAGGGGGAATGCTGCTGGGAGGGAGAGGGAGGATGTGACACATCCTT
This sequence comes from Psittacula echo, assembly GCF_963264785.1. Classification (NCBI taxonomy): domain Eukaryota; kingdom Metazoa; phylum Chordata; class Aves; order Psittaciformes; family Psittacidae; genus Psittacula; species Psittacula echo. Next base: position 60,917,073 of record NC_137736.1, read on the forward strand.
TTGCCCTGATCCATTGTCTCTCGCAGTCTTGAAGAGCCTTCTTTCAGCAGCCTCATAGCTATATGCCTCAAGGATTTTCCAGCTAGGAAAGGAGGAAGAAGATCTACTTTCTGTACCTGTGACATACTACCTGAGAGGCACTAACTTGCTATATTCAGGCTTGCTTCTAATGCTTTGCAAATGTGGGGTAAACCTACTGACTGAAATCTCTTCACTGAGGTCCAAGTCAGCATGTTTTATCTCTCATTTGGTAAAGCTGAGCATGTCCCCGAAGATCGTCACCCTCACTCGGGCCACAGTGACTTTGCTTGTAGTGATAGACAGAGCCCAGGAGGTGTCTGTTTCTGGGGTGCCATTGCCTCTGTTCTTTAGGGTTAAACTGGTCACTCACCACCTAGCAACTTCCCAAAATTGCTTCTGGCTATTGATTAAGATTTAGCATGGAGTAGGAACCATTGCCAACAGAGTTTGGGGATGTAGCATCCCTATCATGAGGGACAGTTATGGTTAGCTGGTTTTGGCCATTTGTGTCTGTCAGTGCCAGATAACAACATGGCTATGCTTAGTTTATTGAACAGCTGCACCCAGAGGTAACTTGGCAACTCAGCTGTATGCCCAAGCCCTTATGTGTTTTCACATTCCCCACAGCATCATTAAGACCATTAATTTATAATGTTGTTTACATGAAAAGCGACAGTGCTTTAAACCTGTGGTCAGGAGCTATAAAATTTACTGTGGCTGTAGTCTCTGCAGGCTTTACAATAGAGCAGCACATGCACTTTCTTAATTGGACTTTAAAAATTATTTTTATGATTACTATCACTATCATTATTACTGCTACCTGTTATTATACAATTGCATTAGGACAGATACCACGACAGCTAAGGCTCATGTGGAGCCCATGGTGTTTGAGTCACCTCAGTTCTGCTGGAAGAAAGGCAAAACAGCTCAAATGCCACTGGGAAGTCAGATTCCCTGCAGAAATCTCTGGCAAAGCACCCACTGCAGTGTTGCTTCCTTCCTGCAGTACAGTCGCAGGAGGAGTGCACAGGGAACAACATTGCCGCAGTGCATAGCAGACTCATGATCAGGTCATTAAAGAGCATCTGGACAACTGCTCCAGCAATGACTAAAAGATATCAGCAGACAATGTCTGACTGCAGCTAGAAAACCGCTTTCAAATAGTTGGACGGATGAAACAATCAATCAGGTTGAAATAAGCTGGAAACTTCCTAGATAGTTTCTTGTACTAAGCGCTTGGCTTTGGGTGTGTGATAGACGGGGATGGTGGTTCAGTTTGCTGAGTGAGCATTTGCAGGGTTGTGTTCTCCATATGTCCTCTTCCAGCTGATAGCAGGAATTAATCTCAGAAAAGAATAGGTGGTCAGAGAGAAGGAATTAGGTAATACCACAATGCTGTGTATAGAGCACAAAGATACACAGAATTCTGCTTGCTTTTTTTGCCTCCTTTTTCTTCACTTTTTGAAAGACAATCCAGATATTTTTTTCCTGGAGAAGTCAACAAGTGCAGGATGGGTACTGACTGCTGAGACTAAAACTGTTGGCACAACTGGTTTGGAAGACGCAGTTGTTCTCTAATGCTGAGGGGCTAGTTCAGAAATGAGCAAATAGCTAATGCAATTTCTTGCAATGTGCTGGTAGAATGAGCACATGAAATGGCAAAAAGCCAGCTTATAAAAGGATTTATCATTAAATTTTTATTTTTCTTCCAGAGAAATGGTAGAAAATGGTGAAAACTTCATTGAAGTGCCACTGATTTTTAATTCTGTCGAAGAAGTGGATTTTTACACAGACTTTACATGTCTGGCCCAGAACAGATATGGATACCAAGTACTGCCAACAAGGGTCAAGCAGGAAGGTAACTAGTTTGACTGCTTATTTGGGATAGTTATTATCATTATTCTAATGCTAAATTATCATACAAACCTTTTATACTGTCAGGCCTAGTATCAAAGTGAATTACTGCCTGGGGAAAACCTCAGGAAAACCTGCCTCCTTCACCTGTAGACTTTGAAATAACCTCTTCACAAAATAGAGTTTTTGTGGGTCATTCAGTGACATTTTCTGCAGCGATAAGGATCTGTGTGGGTATATCTGTTCACTGAAGAGGGCTTCAGTTTAGATACATACTGTGAAGTGATGGCTCCAGTGAGACTACTGGCAAACTCCCCCTGGATGCAGCAGAGGCCAAATCCCCTCCAGTTCCTCAACAAGTAGGAAGAAAGACAATAGCAAAATAAAGACCAGAGTGTTCCTTCTCCTCACACGCAGACTGCCACCAAAATAACAAGAAGTGTAAATGATGATTGGTGGTGTTATTTTGGCTGCTGGTGATGGAAAGAGAAGCCTTAAGCTCAGTGCAATTAATGCTGCAGTGTGATAGACTGTTGGCCAAGAACCAGCTGTAAAAACAATGTGAAGCAATGCTAATTGTTTCTTTGCATGACGTTGATGAATCACCCAAGCTTGCTCACACTGTCTTAGAAAGGCACATGAACATTTAGAGTCTTCAGTATGAGTTATAACTCATGACTCACTTCAGCATCCTTTGATGAGTTCTTTGGACTCACTTTGCCAAATGATGTGCGGCCCTTGTCTTCCATGAGCTACACAGGAATTACTACAGAGGAGGCAATCCATGAACCAATATAGACTGGAATAATCCAAAATGGTCTGGACGAACACTGGTGTTGGAAATTAGCTGTATTTTGGGAAAAACTCAGAGTCCTGACTTGGTCATTAGTAATTTATAGGCCACTCTATATGAGAAAATTAATCAGGCAGCTTGAGGGTGGGCCAGGCAGTGCTTTTATGTCCTGCTTGGAGTGTCTCTCCTTTCACCAAATAAAGAGAAAGCACACAGCCTCTCTGGGTTGGGAAGAGCCATGTGTGTGCAAAAGGACTGAACTTTAAATTCTCACCCTCTGTTATATTCCAGTTCTTTCTCCCATCTTCATAAAAAACTATTTCCCAGAGCACTCAATCAACAGACCTCTTCCTTTCACTTCTTTTCCTGATCAGGGAGATCAGCCCTGCTGGAAGGTTAATGTGCAGACATCCTTTTTATTGTGATTTCTTCTCCTCCTCCTTGAACTTAGAGAACTATGTTCCTGGGAGGGTTCTTTTTTTGAAAATATTCCATTTCTTTACTTTTCCAGCTGTTGGCTTGTCCTGGTACATTGCAATGATTCCCATCACATTGGCCTGCGTGATCGTGGGGGGCATATGCATACACAAGTGCTGGAAGCAGAGAGACGATAAAGGATACATATCAGCAAAGGTTTAAAATTTGCTTTATTCTCCAACCACCAACAGAACAAGAAATCATCCTGGCTATCCTTCACATGAGACACAGAGAGACATTTCAGACTGCTTTCCCAGCAGATGGATATATATCAGCTCGTTTGCTCTTCTCTGTCTTCTATGATCAGATGAAGTTTTAAGCTTTCATTTAATGCTGCCGAGACACAAAATACCCATACTTTGCATGGGACACAAATTACCATGGAATATGCCTGGGATATTGGAAGGGTAGGGAAAGGGAGGTGCTCTCACCCTTTGTAATTCCAGTAGTCTTAATTTTTAAAGGAGTCTAAAAACAGAAGCTAAGAAAGCTTGCTGCAGAAGGACACTTCCACACTAAAGTGAAAATGCAGTTTTCTTGTGCATCCAAACTTATTTTATTTTCCTTCAGTCTAAAAAGAGTATTTTTTTCCTCTTTTCCAGAGGCAAATACAGTTGTCATGGCAACTGTAGATCTATGAACTTTTCCACAGAAAATGTCATAGTTTTTTGGTTTTTTTTTGTAGCAGTTGTATTATTCTCTGCTTAAATGGACTATCTCAGAATATCCCTCCCCAGAGATAATTACATCAACATAAGAGATAGTTGTACACTGGAGAATTCAGTTCTGTTTATCTACCAGTGTCTGATAGCGAGGCATTCATAGGCAGCTGTAACATGTTGTTATCTCTGCCAAGAAAAGAATTTGGAGGGATGTTTTAGTGTTTTGAGAGTTATTTGACTAATATAAAGTTTTATTCCTGGAAGCAATTGGACAGATTGCCAGTAATAATGTACTTGCCCTTCTGTGACTCTAAGTTTTTCATGACTGCCCTGATTCTCCGCTCTGAGTTATAAAAGTCTGGCATGGATTCCCATTAACAATGAGTCTGCACTAGTCTGAAGCTCGTGTAGCTTCAGGAACCTTCTGTCTTTTAAACTGAAGCATGCAAATCACTTACTCATGATGTAAAATGCTGCCTGTTAGGTTAATCTAACTGGATTCCACTCTTGACGTAAATCAGAAGGGAGCAATAATCAGTGACTGTGCTGTACTTTGAGGATCAGAATAAGTAGAATGACTTGGTTACTTCCTCTTCCAGGAGAGAAGACTTATGATAGCCGAGAAATTGTTCCATCATATATAATGTGTATTATCTCCATCTGTATGGGAGGGGAAGAGATTCAGCCATAAGGTCTACTTACAGGCCCGTGACTGACACCTCTCACAGACACCAAAGATAAAGCTTTTTGTTCAGGTAAATCAAGTAAAAAAACTCCATAGACATTAAAAAAAAAAAAAAAGATATTGGCTACAAAGAAACAAGTTGTAATGTAAGAATGTTGGAGCATTGTGTACAATTCTGGTGTCCTCAACATAAAAAGGACATGGAACTGTTGGAACAAGTCCACAGGAGGGCCACAAGGATGATCAGGGGACTGGAGCACCTCCCGTGTGAAGATAGGCTGAGAAAGTTGGGGCTGTTCAGCCTGGAGAAGAGAAGGCTGCATGGAGACCTCATAGCAGCCTTCCGGTATCTGAAGGGGGCCTACAAGGATGCTGGGGAGGGACTCTTCATCAGGGACTGTAGTGACAGGACAAGGGGTAACGGGTTCAAATTTAAACAGGGGAAGTTCAGACTGGATATAAGGAGGAAGTTCTTTACTGTGAGGGTGGTGAGGCACTGGAATGGGTTGCCCAGGGAGGTTGTGAATGCTCCATCCTTGGCGGTGTTCAAGGCCAGGTTGGACAGAGCCTTGGGTGGCATGGTTTAGTGTGGGGTGTCGCTGCCCATGGCGGGGGGTTAGAACTAGATGATCTTAAGGTACTTTCCAACCCCAACTATTCTATGATTCTATGATTCTATAATGTCAGGACTACACGTGGTTCCACAAACTAGGGACATGAACAACTTGCACCCATCTGGGAGAGACCATGATCTAATCCCTTTTAATGACTAGGATGAGGCTTGAATTAAGAAGCCCTTCAATCTGTTAGGAAGAACCTTCACATTTTGTGAGATTTAAGCCAAAGTCTTCCTTTAAATATTCTAAATGTTTGATGTGAAGATATAGGCACAGATATTAGATTTCTGACACAGTGTGAGTCAAAGGCAGCCAAAGAAGACCACTGGACTTACTCCTTTCGAGTGCAGGAAGATGATGGTAAACAATGCATATATTTTATGGACAGATGGGAAAAAGGTGGCCACAAGTGTGGAAAGCAGTCAATCCACTTGAATAGCTGTTCTTTGAAGGAAGAAAACTGTAGATTAACTGACCACTGCTGGAAGAAACATCAAAAATCGTTTAGGTACATCAGGAATGCTCATTTTTATGAAGCAATTGCTAGTTAGGGAAGAAATTAAGTTTGCCAGTAACTGTAACCTTTCCAAATGTGATTTGTTCTTCCTATCCATACGTATCCTCCAAGAGTAGCGTGGTAACACATCTGGCTGTAGGTGCGGGGTTGGATTTCACTGAGTTGTGGAAATGAAGCAGAACTTCTGGTATATGGAGTATCAGTGCCATAAGAAAGTTAGATACCTCAGATACTCCTCCAAACTAGAGAAGGAGAAAGAAATGTGAATGTGAGATAAAAATCAGGCATACAGAGAATGGAGGTTACATATTCAGGGGCATCTTGAATACAAGGGGAATGTAAAGAAACAAAGGTTTATCTTTTATGAAGTGATGCTTGCTTCTCTGACTACAGGCATAGTAATATTCGGCAGGCTTTCACCATAGGAAGACTCATTCAAGCAAACTACATAGTGTAAACGGTTTACAGGTAGTCTTGAGCAAGAGACCTACACAATGTAAATGTTTTACCTAGATGTGGTTTGTTATAAACAAGGGTATCATGGTCTGTATTGGTTTTGACAATGTTACGTGAAAAATGGACAAAAAACATAAACCCCAAAGTGCTGGTGTGTGAGCTGGGTGGGGAGGAAGCTCTGAGATGGCTCTTCGGGGGTGTCAGCGCTTCCCAGGAGAGGTTTGATTTTGTCAGCACTCTGCTCCAGAGGGACTTGGCCACTGGGGGCACAAGAGACCCAGGCGTTGTGGAGCTGCGGGATGAGCTCTGTCCTTCAGTCCTTCAGCCTGCTTCTGCTCTCACCCTATGGCAGTGCCTTGTCACACCAAAGGGGGGACCGAATCCTGATGGGCCAAGCTCCCTTCCTGACTGCCACCACGCTCATGGCTGTCCTTGCTCTGCAGCCCTCTGAGCGTCTGGGCTCACTCTGGGCACCTGGTATCTCTCTCTGCCTACCAGCTGTTGAAGAAGTATTGTGTTCCTCCACTGACTTCTATGGCGAGACTTCTGGAATGGTAAGTTAACGCAGATCATCACTGTGGGGATGTGAACTGAGCATGTGCTCCCCAGGATGGGGAGATCTGTCTTATTCACCTTCCCAAAGGCAAAATTTTTGTCTCTTCCTTTTTTTCGGTCAAAATTAGAGAACACCAGTGGTCACTTTACTTTAGGTAGGTCTACCCCAGGAAGTTCAGTCACTGACCTCAATGCATTTTGAGGGGAAAATGTCCTGAATCTCAAGGCAAATTGAGACTGAGGACTTACTTGTACTGGTTTATAATCAGACCTGAAAAGAAATACAGTATCAGGGAACACCACCTCACATAAAGATTCAGGGCTACACACCACAATGTTTCTATTGAGAAAAATTAACGAGCTAGGGAGGATGAGGCCACTGTGTTCCTAGGGCTGTGTGGGTTTATAGCATTTGCCAGAGAGCTCATCTGTCTGCAACAACTTCAGAGGCACACTTACAGAGGGAAAGAGGCTGGTGTCCATGGTCTTGGCATGAATTAGCATCCAGGACAGAGGCTGCTTCTGCAGAAGTAGTTTTTTTCCAGCAACATAGAATCATAGAATCACAGAATGGTTTGGGTCGGAAGGAACCTTAAAGCTCATCTAGTTCCAACCCTCCTGCCATGGGCAGGGACACCTTGCACTAAACCAGGTTGTTCAAAGCCCCATCCAACCTGGCCTTGAATGCTCCCAGGGATGGGGCAGCCACAGCTTCTTGGGGTAATATGAGTTCAGTTAACAACTATTTTCTTGTTTTACTCAGCATGTGTGACCTTGATGTCAGCTATTCATCTAAATAGGCAGTGTAACTAATATTTGATGAGAGTAGCACCAAAAAAAAAAAAAAAGGGAACTTGGAATTTGGAGAGCATCAAATAATTAGATCTACTGGTTCCCAAACAACTCTTAAATAAATGTGGGAGAAAATGGAAATAAGAACTGGATCCACACACAGAGCTGGTCATGGCAGATCAAGATAAGAAGGTTACTTTTAAAAGCTTACTTTATTCTAGTAGCTGGGGAGGGCAGGTGTGTGTGCAGGAGGACAAGAAACATGTAGAATACCATTGCCAGGAATAATGCTTTAAGTATGAGAACAGCTGATGAAAGTGTTTGACGATTATTCTGACTCAAGTCTGCAAAGAAAATGGCCCAGAAGAGCAAAACAAAGTAAGGAATAGGTCTTCAGTTTTGGAACTGAGAACTCCCTGTCCACTTGTAACCTCACAGCTGCTAAATATAGCCTAGGGTGGGGTAATTTTCATCCAGCCTTCACACAGCCAAAAGGAATACAGCCGGTCCAAGACAGCGAAGCTAGCCATTGATGTTTCCTCTCCACTCAGTGGAAAAAGAGCTATCTCCAGTGCCTAAACTAAAGGGCATGAATTTCCCTCTAGAGGTGCCTGTCTTTTTCCACCAGTTTAAGCCGAAGTGAGACTATTCCATCCTGGATTACAGGAACAATTGTTTGTGGACCACTGGATTTCAGGTTTTCAGAGAGATTATAAAAAGAAACAGACTGAAGGCCAAAGAAATCCTTTTCATAGCTGAAGCTGCTGGGTTTTCTTGGGAAATAGCTCTAATGCTGTCAGTTCCTTGGGCAGAGCAAGGACACAGGATCATGCTAAGTTAAAGTACCGTAAGAGGTTGGGGGGCAGGTACAAAGGTATGTATTATGGAATCCAACAAAAGAGGCAGGCTGAAAATATCTAGTTGATGCCTTAGAAAAACATTTGTGGCCCGTGGACCATGTGGCCACGAAGTGCCACAGCTGCTACAGAAAGAAAAGAAAGGGCTGCTGTGTGTATGCAGCTGAAGTACACAGAGCCTCCCCCGGACCAGGAGGAAGCCTGTGAGCTGGAGGGTCTCAGACACGCATGGGGCAGAGGGGGCTGCCAGCCCTTTCACAGCACTCAGCCAGCTTAGCTTCCACTGCATCCAGGCACTATTAGGCAACAGAAGTGGAAAGGAAAAAGTACTGCTATGTGCAAATGAAATATCGTAACACCAGCCTGCTGCTAGTGGACAAACAGGCTGTTGATAAGAAAACCACTAAAAGTATATATAACTCGTTAGTCTGCTTTAGTGTGTTCATTGCATTGGAAATTTTAGTCTGTCTCAGCTTATACATTAGCTAGTATATGCGATGTAAAGAGCTTAATAAAGCAGGTGAAATATAGCACCAGTCAATTTTTCAAGAAGCGAGTGTCAGTATCTTCCATGCACCTAATAGTAACAGGGAAGCTTTTAAAAACTCACATAGATCCAAGCTCACTTGTTAGAACCTGGGAAATTCATCCATTACTGAATCTTCAATTGCAAAGCATTGTTTGGCTGTCATAGCTGTGTGTCCCTCCTGGCAGTTTTAGGTTTCTGCACCAGCCTGAATTGTCTCAGAATCTGACAACAGGTACAGGTGTACACAGCGAACTCCTTTGTAGTGTGTTGAAACAGTCGATGCCTCAGTTCTGACGCAAAGCGAAGGTCTTCTCTTTTTCACTCTCTTTACTGGTTTGTCACCTGTTGATCAATGCCACAGGCACATCACTTATATGTACTTTAATTTCATAGATACGCATCGATTTCTTTGTGGATAATGAGGCATTAGCAGTGTTTCTGTCTCACTGGTCTTGAATGCTACTATTTGTTTAAAAACTTAGATGTCCTGTTTTGCCTTGCTTATAGAGCGTTTATCTGTCTGCTACGCTGTGGGATGAATGAATCATCCTGTTTGCTTGTTTTGGCTCCCAAATATGCTTCGTCATAAGTGCTAGAGAGGCCAGACTATGACTGGAAATAGTTGATACTTTGTTTACCTGCAGAAAAATACTCTCGAAGTAACTTGTGGCTTTCAAGTTGTGGACACAGCTGAACTAAATAATTAGAGGGTATTATTATTACATGTACCCTCATTATGTTGCTACCACTCTTTTCCTTTTTACTGGAACTTACAATAGCTGGTCTCCAGCTTATTTGAGAACTCTCCAGAAGAGATTGGAGACAAGCCACAATGGTTTCTCAGCCCTTGTCATCATAACCTGGATAGCAACCTGGATAGCTTGTGGATGCTAGAGAGTAGAGTCTCCTCTTGTGAGTAGAGAATAGCTACCAGCTCAGAGGAGAAACAGATGCCCTGCCTTTGATCACAGCTGATTGTAGTTTACCTGCTGAATCTAAGCCAGCAAAATGCAGGAGGAAGCACAGGAAGATCAGAGCTTCATGTCTCCACCTAAGAGTGGCAGATCTGTAGAGTTGATCGCTCCTGGCTAAGAAAGAATGTCTTTTTTTATTACTGCACAGATGTGGTGCCATTAAGGCAATATGGATTGTGCGGAAGAATGTAAGGATGAGTGCAAGAGGGTAGCTTCTCATGGGGCAAGCTGTGAAGTGCTGCAAGAACACCTGGAGAATAGAGAATTTGTGAGAATAGGCACTACGAGCCTATCTTCTGCCTGGAAAGGAAGAGGCAGGCCATGGTAACTGCCTGTAAGCACATAGAGTAGGAGAGTGAAAAAGCAAGGGCATATAGTTATTTCCACTTATAAAGGAGATTGGGGTGAAAAATGCATAACCAAAATTAAGTTGGCCTCTAATCATTGCAGCAGTGAGGTCCTGAAAGAGTTTCTTAGCAGGACTAATGGGTAGGAAAAGAAATCACTTTTAACCGAAGCTGGGTACAGCTATGAAAGGGATTTGATGTGTGTGACAGCAGGGGGTCTTCCTGCAAGGCTGCATCATGTCCTCTGGCTTTGTGCTTTTTATTTCCAATGAAAAAGGGCTGGACAGCTGAAGATAAAAAATGCCATCTAAGAGTTTAATTATTGTGTTATTATTATTTCCTCAGTTAAATCTCCAGTGTCCGTATTTACAGCCCTTTAAAGCATGTAAGGGCTGGAAGATCAAAAGAATTAAACACTGAACACAATTGCTGGATATGTCTTTGTAAACATGCCCAAGGTCCTAATCTGCTTTCAACTCTGCCGGGAGATGCCAGTTACCCCTGGAAAATAGCCCTTAATGAGACTTGGCTTTCCGCATGGAGTGATCCAGTCTGTAAACACAAGTGTGTTGTAAGAGATGGTTACCTCTTCATATGACCCAAGTGCCTGTGTTATGCAGCAAAGAGGAGAAGGAGGCCCTTAAATGTTTCTGTGTTCTTTTTAACCTCCAATGTTGCAGGAGGGAAGTCTCTGTTGGGAATGTCAGGTCACCAGAAACAAGGAGCAAAGAGCACAGTAATGACAAGCGGCAGCGGTACTCTTCCCAGCCCCAGAAGAGTGCTTTAGGACATAGAAACCAGCTGCTGAAACACAACTGGAGGCTTGACAGAAATACTTCAGAGTTTATGGGATCATGTTTCAGGGTTATTGCCTGTGCCTGGATGTTGTGGGTTTTTAACTTTAATTATAAAAGCAGAATGCTGATTTACCAAAGTGCAATTCCCTCACCCCCTGTTAAATCAGTATCTTTAGTTTCTCATCAACTGCCTACTCAGTATGGGACACACTGGTTATGCAGAGGCAGCCTATATACACTGGGTATATGTCACCGACCAATTTGTAGTTTTGATTTAGTGCTTGTAATATTTAGCATTTGCATCCATTCTATTTGGTTTTGATTAAGAAAACTAATTAAATCCTGCTTTTACAATGATTTTTAAAAGTGGATCATGGGACTTCAGTCTTGTTATTCTGAAAACTGAATTATGATGATGCAATGCTTTTGAACATGCCACAGCTTGTTTGCACAGGCAAAACATAATTTACAGAGATTATCCTTGGTCCTAGGTCTCTCCAGCCAGTTGGTCCGGTTTCAGCACTTCCTGTTTTTCCATCTTCATTTCATTTGTTACGCTTGTAGCACCTATTTCAGCAAAGGGACCACCTGTACAATGAGCCTACTCAGGGTGGTGGGATGGGTTCATTTTATTCAGCTGTGCACCTTTACCAGTGTTGCAAATCCATGCATGGGGGTAATGAAGCCTCACTCTCTGCATGGGTATTATCCCCATTTAACCACCTTCCACTGAGGAACAACCATTCAGAAAACCACCAGAAGCAGGCAGAACTCTTCCCTCCTGCTTAGGGGGTATTTCGGTATGGAGATGGTGATGAAGAACAAAGAGACCAATCCCAGTGCAGCTCACCTGTGAGCAGTAGTCCTTCCACTTCCTCTAGTCCTTCTGCTTCCTCTAGTCCTTCTGCTTCCTCTCTTCCTAGGACATCTTGTTGATGAAAGGATCAAGATGGAAGAGGCGGAGAAGGAAACCTCCACTGCATCTTCTCACATCTTTTCCTTTCTTCTGCTCTGTCAGAGAAGGGGGTTGGGGAGGACACATTGTGGGACCAAACCTCCTGCATGGGGAATAAAACCAAACGGTGCAACCTGCACAGTGAATAGGTGGAGACCTGAGTGGAAATGTTGGGTCTTGATGTTTTGGTGTGGTGCAGACAGGACCTCATAGCTCAAGCCCTGGCAGCCTTGCAGGCTCTCTCTTCAGCTCTTTGGAGCCCCTGGGTTTCTGGGTACTCAATTTTTCTCTTCAAAACAAAGCGTTTTGCTCAATCATTGAAAGAATTGCCAGAGAGGGAGAAAAAGGATTAAAAACAAGTGGACTGCTGACATAGGCACATTGTACTGTAATATCATTGTAACCTGAAACAAATAGGCTCTTATTTTGGGAGAAACACAACTCCCCCACCTTCCATTCTCCTAAATTCTACTCCTCATAGTGGCCAGGGCACCTGCCCTGGCCTCCAGGCTCCATCCCTTGTACTACTTCCTGTGAGAAGCAGAAAAGCCCTGTTACTCCAGTGGCACATCTCTACCTCCGTGGTACAGCCCTATCCATTTCAGACCATTTTCTCTGGTCATCCAAAGTCTCAGGTGATGTCAAGCCTGGCTGTTCCTCTTCCTGTAGAGGTGTTTGGATGCAGTTACTTTGATTTCAGTTCCTAATGTAGGGATGTTTTCCTCACGGCTGAGGCAGTTCAGATTAGCTCACGAGGTGGGAGCCTTTGTCTCCTCTCTATATATCTAACATGAAATCAGGCACATAATTAACTTTTTAGACACCAAACAAAATATGTCACTAACTCGTTCAGCCTTTCCATGTGAGCCAGGTAAAGCTCTGATGCACAAGATCAGAGACCATAAAGTGTTACAATAAAATAATGTGAGGCATGTTAATGTTGGTTTGGGGTTGGGTTTTTTTTTTAAATGCAGGTGTTGGTAGTATTGTATTCTCAAACTTCTGCATTTCTCATGTCATTGAAACATTGCAAGAGTGACGACTCCAGGTTCATGTGAGAGAGAGAAATTTAGGTCGTGAAATAAACGTCAGGTTCCTAATGAAACACAGTAGGACATTAAAAACCAGGTGTCCAATCAGTAATACATGCAGGTAACTTTCTTTGACCGGTATATGCAAAGTTAAATTGCTGCATCACTTGCAAGACATAATTTACTGATCCAGCTGGTTGTCAAAGGGTGGACACAGCATTTGCAATAATCGCCCACGTGTGTTTGTTCTAAGTGACGTGTTTGTCATTCCGCAGGAGCTTTATGGCAGAGCTAAGGAGGAAATCTGATTCTCAAAGACAACATTCACATCCTTAAAAAAAATAACCAGTCTTCTCTTTCTTTTTCTCCAATCTCTGCTTCAACCCTTACCAGCTTTCTGCTTTTGCAGTAAGAAAGGAATCCTACCGTGAACAACCTCATGGATTCAATTCCATAGCTTGGTCCATCCTGTGCTCTGCAAGGTGGAGAAAAGAATGTAAAGCATTTAAAGAGTGTATCTTAGTGTGTCTGAATCCTCAATTTTTACATTGGCTAATTTCAGAAGACTTGACTTTGCAATCTTATGTTCTTCAAACACTTTTTTGTGTGAGAATGTTCCCCTAAAATAGTTTTTTGTTTATTAAAATCACAGTGGTAAGTTGAACGTTAGTCAAGCCAGTTCCATCTGGAGTCAAAGGGATGGAAGATGTCAATTAGAGAAATAGCACTGCAGCGGATATAACACATTTTTTGTTGGTGGACACAGAAAAAGACTGCTATTCAAACTAAGGAATTACAGTGTTATTTCTACTGTTTGCCTCTTTCATGACTACTTCTTCCACTGGTCCTGACCCTTCCGCTACTGTTCATTACTCCCTACCTCTGTCCTCTTCTGACTGCACCCAGTCTCAGTCTCCACCCTGGTATTTTTCACATCTCTCCTTCCTGTTTTTTGGGCTAGCTGTCTCTTGCAATTTGGCTATGAGGAGATAAAGTATGAAATCATGCCATATGTTCTCACTCAGTATCTCTCTACTCCTTTCCTGGCATCAGTTGAGAAGGAAAGCTTTTCCACAAACATCTGCCAGCTGATGACTACTTAAACTGGAATAAAGCTCCTTGGTTACCATAAAGATGTACTTTTCCTTCCTTGTATGGGAACAAGCCTACACTTTTTCTAGGAAACGTGTAGGCTAATACCTAAAGTCACTGGGTTCTTGAGCTGCTTTATTCAGAAACTTTAAAGCTCTTTGCATCTTAACTTGCGTCCCTCCACACTGCATATACACCATGCCTCTGCACATATGAAAAGGAGAGATTGCGTTTGGCTTTGAAATGTACTATCTCATCCACATCTCGAGACAGAGGTCATCTGTCATTCTCTGTTCTGACTTGCACTATGCCAACCAGACCTATAGACTGAAATCCTATCTTTTTCTTCAAATGTGAACTCTGATTCTCTAAAATTGCAGTGTGCCTAAGTTCTGCACATCCTGCAGCTTGGTCTGTAGATCCAAGAGAACAACAACTCCACCTCCTGATTTCTAGCATTTTCTAGCCTAATTCTGTGGCCTGAAAATTTCCCAAGTGCCTACAGTTGAATGCTGATACTTGTACAGGAGTGCGTGTTGTAGAGTGATGCGCTCTTAGCGCTGTGATGTGCTACTAGAGCTGTGCTGATAGTCAGACTTCTTTCAAAAAACAGCCTTCTGCCAAGGGGCAGCCTGAAAAGCTGGACTTTAACATGGCCATGGGTGTTAGTGGCACCTGCCTTTGGATGAACAGCTTCCCCTGGAAAGGGGAAAGACCAGATCTAAGCTGGTTTTTAGAGTGGGACACTGAAGTTCCACCCCAAAGGAGTACCACAGCATGCCAGACTGCAGTGCCTGAAACGGTTCTGGAAAAAGACAGAGGGACTGTCTGGTCCTGTGTTTGGCCCAGGCACTATCACTATTTTCTTCTGATGAGTGGCTAATCTAAGAGGCAGGCTCATCCCGGGGATTGGGGAGTGGAGCACCCCAGACTGCTGCTTCCTGGGGAGGTTGTCTGGCTCCCTTTCCTCTGGCTTGCTTTTGCCCATTTCCTAGAATGCAGTGTGGTTCTGCATCCCTGGAAGGGGGAGGATTTGGGAAGGATGGAGAAGGGGCAGCCCTTTTTAGGTCTCCTTCCCCAGTCCTTCATGTGAAGGAATAATCTAATTGTGCGTAGTTCTGTCTGTTACTTTCTTGTGTTTTATAAATTCAGGTTATTTGTCCATAGCTATGTCTGTTGATCCTAGTTCTCCCTTTTTGCACAATTCCTTTTGCAACTCAAAAGAGAGTTGCCTTGTGCAAACTTGTTGATCCCTGACTACCTTGAAACCTTCCTTTGCATTGGCATTGTCTGACAATTTTGTCAGTTCTGGCAGCAGCTGGCAGCTCCTCCATATTCCTTTCTATGCCATAGGAAAGCCTCAGATTTCCTTCCAAACAGATGCTAGGCTGATTGCTTTTTTGAATCGAAGATTTTCCCAGTCTCCTGAAACTTGTGGTACTGATTTACTTATGTCATTCCTGATACATAATGACACAATTAGATAAAATTAAAGAAATGTGAGAAATATACTTTGTGTTAGTTAATTTCCTGCTCACAGATTGTGTCAGAGAGCTAAATATGTCCCACATGAGAAAAGTCTTTCAACATAAACTGAAAAAACCCCAAATATCCTTAGTAGTTAATATCTGATTTTCAAGAAAGATTTGAAGTTCCTTTACTTCAAATGAAAAAGATTTCTTTTGAATTTATTCTATTTTATTATACACACACACTACAGAAACAGTATATATATATTTACGTAAGATAGGATTTATCCCTATATCTTTATCTTATATTCTTTTTCACTTTATTCTTCTTTTTCATATAATTCTTCCTCTTCTCTTTTTCACAACATATAGTGAGATATTTTATTACAATCTGGTCAATTAATATCATAGCTAGACTATATTAGGATGCTGGTTTAGAAGAGTATGGGAGAAGACAAAAGAGGCATATATGAAGCTTTTATCTGCACAGTCAGATTGTACATGACTCTTCTGAAGTCCAGAAAGAGATGGAAGGCAGACTTGTTCAAAGCTTTTAGTTAAAAATGAAAAGGAAAAATAAGAGATCTGCTGGGAAAGAAACAGAGGAGGACAGAGAAGACCCAGCAACTTCTGGGAATGCGTTAGTAGCAGCTTATTATTGTAGATGTAGAGGAAGTTAATAGATAAGGGACAGTAATTAAATCTGTTTGAAATTTGATTCAGCCAGAGGTCAGATGGTAATGTGAGTTATAGGAAACTACAAAACAATAGCATTCCAAATAAAGGAAGGAAGCCCTGAATCGATGCAAGGCAGACAGGTAGGAAAATATCTTTAGAAGAAATTCCAAGGAGTATCTAAGGAGCAAGAACTCATGTAAGAGACAAATAGCTGATTAAAAACAAGGTGGGTTTGCCAAGAACAAAACATGCCTTACCAGTTCTGGTTCCTCTTTTCCAGGATAACTGGCTTAGTGTTAAAGATGGAGCAGTAGCTGTGGTATATCTCAGATTTAGGAAGAGTCTTGAGGAGTGCCATAAGTAAGCTAGGGAAATGTTGTGAAGGTGATGGAAATGTAAGGTTGGTGCTCAGCTAGCTGGAAAGCTCTACTCATGGAGTAGTCAACAATGGATTTCTGTGAAATGGGATATTCCAGGACAAGGTTGCAAAATTAATTGCTGCAAATGGTTTGACTTTAGCTAATCTAAGGTAGGTTACAATGTTGGTGATGGACTAGGAATAGTTTCATGAATTTATACTTCAAATTACAGTAAGAAAGTGTGGAGGCATGTTGAAGATGAACAGCAAAGGTCAAAGTGAGTCTGGTATGTTCAGATGACATGAGGATAAATCCAAGAAAAAAAAAATCAGGAGAAAAATTTAGTGGTATTTGGGGAACTGATTAGGCAATAGCTGCTGTGCAAGAAATATGGAAAACAAAGTCAACCAGAAATTGAATTAGTCAATAATACAAAGCAGTTGCAACAGATACGATCTGTAGTGACATGTGCTAACAGTGATCTTTTTCGTAGAACATGAGAGGTATTTATTCTACTCTATTCTTATCAGGAAAACATTTTTTGGCATTCAAATTTTATTGCATTTTGGATTCACATTTTGAGAAAGATGCACATAAATTGGAGAACAGAGATCCAGGAAGAAGAGTTCTGGAAAATATGATTCATTTGGAACAAGTTTAAACAGCTGAGTTTGTTCATATAAAAGAAGACTAGTTCATATAAAGGAACTGAATATTGATAACATGGTAACAGACTTCCAAGATGGCCAAAAGATAGCAAAAAGCTGAGTTACATGTTCAAGGGATTAGGACAAGCAGTTATCTCTTCATTTTTGCATAGAAAAATAAACATTTATGTAGTCCATTAGGGAAACCTTGTTCTACATTAGAAAAACTCTACAGCTGAAGCAAGTTTTTCTAGTTTAAGCACAGAAATAGACTATGGTGGAGGAGAATATGAAATCTTTATGATTATGTTAAGTATCCATCAGGATGCTGCAGATCTACCAGCCATACTTCAGGACAAAAGCACAAGTTAAACGACCTTGTGAAATCCCTTCAGGCTACAGCCCAGCTTTTTCCTCCAAGGTCTTGTGCAAGGGTTTATAGTGTCATTCCCTCTTCTCCCAGGTAGCAGTGTACCTGTTCATCACTTTAACACATCAGGTCCTTCTTTAACAGGCTTCTGTCTGTAGTTCCAACAGCTTTATCAGTTTTTGACTTCTCTGGAGTTAAGCTCTTCCCTGTGTGGTATAAAGTAGAGACAGTTTTAATTCTTTGTTAATCCTTTAATACATCAGAGCTTGTCCTGGACTGTGCTGGAAACATTCCTTAAAAAGAAAAACTTAGGTGTCAAAAGCAGACTCAGCCTGCAAGGAAGTCTTTCCAGCAGCCTGTTTTCCCTTGACTTCAGGCTAGGGACAGATATGTGGTTTAACCTATACACAGAAATACCATGTGTACATTTGGTACTCTAAGGCTGTATTTCATTGTTGAATGTATGGCATAAAATCTGAGAAACTTTTCTTTGGAAGCCTTCAGTGGCATTTACAAATAGCAGTATGCTAAAATCACCTGAGCACTCCTTCCATGTGCTACCACCTTTCTAAGTCTGTCAACACAAATACACATTTTATATACACATGCAATTCAATTTTAGTTCAGGTTCACAGATAAATAACAATATAGAATCATAGAATAGTTAGGGTTGGAAAGCACCTTAAGATCATCTAGTTCCAACCCCCTGCCATGGGCAGCGACACCTCACACTAAACCATGTCACCCAAGGCTCTGTCCAACCTGGCCTTGAACACCGCCAAGGATGGAGCATTCACAACCTCCCTGGGCAACCCATTCCAGTGCCTCACCACCCTCTCAGTAAAGAATTTCTTCCTTATATCCAATCTAAACTTCCCCTGTTTAAGTTTGAACCCGTTACCCCTTGTCCTGTCACTACAGTCCCTGATGAATAGTCTCTCCCCAGCATCCTTGTAGGCCCCCTTCAGATACTGGAAGGTTGCTATGAGGTCTCCACGCAGCCTTCTCTTCTCCAGGCTGAACAGCCCCAACTTTCTCAGCCTATCTATCTTCACACGGGAGGTGCTCCAGTCCCCTGATCATCCTCGTGGCCTCCTCTGGACTTGTTCCAACAGTTCCATGTCCTTTTTATGTTGAGGACACCAGAATTGTACACAATACTCCAAATGAGGTCTCACGAGAGCAGAGTAGAGGGGCAGGATGTAACTATATAATTAACTTTGTGATTTTGCATTTCCAAATGAACCTAAGAACCTTTATTTAACATTTCCTTTTGCATTTTTTTTTCTTTCTTTCTGTATAAGCTTCCACCTTATGTTATTTGTTTTTACCAGGGAAACAGGACATTTCTTTCCCTCACTGTTTGTTTTTTTAGGTGATTTACACAATGGCTATTTTGGCTGCAGGAATTTGGATGTCAGCAGCTGGTTAACAAACAGGTTAGATTGTTGACATTGACCCTTGTATCGATCATATAGCCTGTAAAGGTTGCTCAAGGCTTTTCTATCGAA
The DNA here is from genome assembly GCF_963264785.1 of Psittacula echo. NCBI lineage: Eukaryota > Metazoa > Chordata > Aves > Psittaciformes > Psittacidae > Psittacula > Psittacula echo. The sequence goes on from NC_137736.1 coordinate 60,936,118, forward strand.
TTTCGGTTCTGATTGTCCTGTAGTAATTTTGTAACCAGTTTCAAATACGCACCTTTGCGCTTACTGTTAAGTGAAAATCTCTGGATACTACTTGGAAGAAATTGAAAAGAAAAAGCAATTAAAAATGGTTAAAAAAAACCCAACCAGATCCGAAATTCATAGTTCAGAACTACAAGATCACAGCCAGTGTGCAGCTTTCTAATGGTTATAGCACCATAAGAAATATCTTTGCTTAATTAGATCATTGCAGGAACTTTTCCTAATAAAGCTAGTTGTAAAGCAAACTCCTTTAATTTCTTTTTTTCTTCATTTTTTTCCCTGTTTTTGTCATGTTTAGTTGATTTATGGGACTTTAACATGCCCAAGTTGAAAATCAGATAGAAAAAACTCAAGTTATATGTTAGGGATAAATACAATTACAATGAGATAAGTTTTCCTCCCCTTACCCCTACCCTTCTGTAAAGGGTCAAGTGATAGGGGTTGGCATGAGCTGCTGCCTGCACGTGGAGAGAAGTGCTGTGCCTGCAACTGGCACATCAGACTACGGGGCTGAAAGAAGATGTTCTGGAGAAGCTCCATAGCAGGAAAACAGAAGATGGAGCCTCCAGGGAGAGCAAACCCTCCTCCCATCCACATACACTTTCCCTGTGCACCTTCACTGACTATAACATAAACGTACTAGCTGCAAGTACATGGGTTGGGTTATACAGGGCCGAAATGCCTGTAAGGATTAGTCAAAGGCTGGCTGAAATTTGCAGTGATTAGCAGGTGAGTGTGGTGTGATGCCGTCAACACCAGCAGCAGTGGAAAGAACAAGGTGTGAGAGCACAGACCAGCTTTTGATCCAGTGATGCAGATGGCAGGGGAGTGTGCTGGAGAAGATCCCAGAGTTTTCATCAAGTTTTCTCTTAAAAAAAAATAGAACTTTGACAGAAGATATCATGCAGAAAGATTGTTCAGTAATAATTTGGCTGAAGAATAACTGTTCAGTGGGAATTTGGTCTGACACTAATTGGCAGAAACTTGAAACACACTGAGATGAGAAGCTCATTCTTAATTTTTGACGGCTTGCCTGTATTCCAAAGTGCACACAGCTGCCCTTTCAGTTCAACTCTAGCCTGCTGGTTGCTGTTAACCAAAATGTGCCTGTCATTCAAGTACACTCTACCCCGTCCCAGCACAGCTCAGAAGCCTCTTGGGCTGTTTCTTCTCAGCAGCTGTATTACTTTTGAATGCGCTGAGACATAGCCATGCCACTCTGACAGCTTTGGTAGTAGTACCCAATTAAATACTTGTGAGATGGTACCATTCAAACTGTGCTAGATGTAGCCAAGCAGAACAAAACCAGCCTTGTCCAAAACCAAAACAGGATTTAGTGTCATATGCTTTTAGTCACATGATTTAGTTTTAGGTAGTCCTGCCTAAAGCTAAGTAGTAGTAGGAGGAGAGAGTTGGACCCAATAATCCTTATGGGTCCCTTCCAAGTTGAGATATTCTGTGATTCTAAAAGTTTGGAAGCTTATGCCAGAGCAGTGATTCTGGAAAGAGGCAGTGCCTGGAGGAAAGGAAGACAAATTGGAAGCAGCATGATCAGAGTAGGGTTAACTATAGGTGTTGAGTTAGCCCCCTAGTTTGTTTTTTTTTCTTAGTACTGTCCTAGCTTCAATACCACTTCTCTTCAGATTAAGGACTTGGTGCGTATACGAGCTCCATGGATAGCCTGAACCCAGAAGTGAAAGGGCTTTATAAGATCCAGATCAGGAAAGATATGCAACAAATAAAGACTAAGAATTGTGGCTTCCCAAAAACCAGTGGAAACATCTTTAGCAGAAACTGTGCATGAGATTCCAGCTGAGCTTGAGATTCCCAGGGGCAACTGTGGATTATTACTGTGGGCTGCAGCTTGCACAAAATCTGTATGCACTAGTAATTGCACTCGAGCAGTCTCGCAGTTACTCATTATTTCTTCTGCGTTAGTACCCCAAGCAGGATCACAGCTGCTGTCTGTACTTCACAGAATATGAAGCAAAAAAGAAACTGATTTGCCTTTATAAAGATATGCATATTTATGTGTCTCTTCAAACCTATTTAAAACTCCAGCCATTTTCCAGTTTTCCATTGACATCACTCTGCAAGTGGTGAAAGCCTTTCCAATAACTTTAGTCAGAAGTAAATCAGGTCTGTAAGTAAAAGAAGCCATGTGAAAGAGGTGCACGCTTCACTGGGATACATAGCACTTTAATATGCAGAGTTCTGCAATGAACCTGGCTTTCAAAAGTGAAGGGAAAAAGCACTTCATGTTTTTTTGGGAAATCATCCTAAAGAGCATTTGGTCATCCTAAAGAGCAGATGCCTTTTCCAGTAAGTCCATTTGCCCAAAACTCTTGCACAAAAGGCTCAGAACAAACAGGACTCATGCTGGAGAACAGCTTGCTGCAGCAGTCCTTGAGTAGGAAGGGTCTAAAGGCTTATCTCAATAATTAGCATACTCATAATGGAAAGCAAATCTTGTTCCCAGTCATTGGTATAACGTGTGAGCAGATGTCACATTGAACCTGAATGAGGCATACAGTTTTTAGGGGTGTATGGTACTTGAGGCACACAACAGGGTACAATCCTATTCCCACTCAAAATAAGGGCAAAGCTCCCACTAACTTCAGTCTCTTATCCTGCGTACATATATACAATGAAAATTTCCCTGGTGGCAGATTATGAGTATGAATGGGAGAGGGTGGTGAGGCACTGGAATGGGTTACCCAGGGAGGTTGTGAATGCTCCATCCTTGGAGGTGTTCAAGGCCAGGTTGGATGAGGCCTTGGGTGACATGGTTTAGTGTGGGGTGTTCCTGCCCATGGCAGGGGGGTTGGAACTTGATGATCTTAAGGTCCTTTCCAACCCTAACTATTCTATGATTCTATGTGAAGAAAAGCAAGCCTTCACTTGACTTACACTCCCATAAATGTGGGTTTAGCAGCTTCCCACTTTTCCTTACCAGCCCTTAAAATACTTAACTGTTAAGTTCCTATTACAGGAAGATTATAGTTACACAAAAGAATGAAAGATTTCTTCCTTAAGGACAGGTGATTGCAGCTCCAGATAGGCTCTTTCTGCCATAAGGTGGGCTTGTGTACTGTAAACCAGAGCTTTTTCTTTTGTTGTGGCTCATTTAAGGTCCAGATACTTCATACTGGAAGGACCAGGTCTGCACTCTATACATTTTTTCTCTTTTGTATGTCAATGACACAAATGGTAAAAACACAGAGAGAACTTCCTGGTTTTAGCAGGCTCTGCAAAGGCAGAAGATGACGGCATCAGTGCTTAAGCAGTTGGGATCATTTTTAGCTACTTATGTAGTGCAAGGATTAAATATTTGTATGGTTGGGCTCAAATTAAAGCTGTTCTGACTGCAAGGGTTTTAAAAATAAAAGAGAGACAGAAATTACTTAATTAGGCATCTTTATAAAGTAAGATGGCAAGTTTTCCTTCACCGTGGGAGAGGCCTGTGTCATTGGAGAAGAACAGAGTTTTCGTGATTAAAACTTCAGTCAAGGGAAAATACCAATTTATGAAAACCAAAACTTCCTTAAAAAACCTAATTTATTTTGGCCAAATTAATTTCCAGGAAGAGCCTTTACAGGTTGAATTCTTTGTCCTAAAGGAAATGAAGCATGAGATTGAAACTCTCTCACCCCTGAAATTTTGGCTTTTCTTCAGGAGCTAGAATGTTCTTTAGGCTTTCTGGTGAAAAACTCATAGAGATTTAATCTTCAACCCAGTGTGCTAAGTAAAGAAATATCCAGTTTTTTGATAACTTAATTGAAAGGATGGTCTTTTTTTTTTTCCTCATAAATTCTTTGGATATTGGAGTGCACGTCCACAGGCATTTTGAACTAATTCAGATAATTCTCTGGTAGTTGCTCCTTCATGTTCAAGGAATTATTGGAACATGTGGCTTGCCACAGATCTTTTGGGATTTTCTCTCAGTCTGTACCGATAAGGCGATAAGAAAGAGCAATGTTTTAGCAACTCACTTGGCCTCTTCAGTCTGAGAATTCGTTCATAGATTGTAATAGCTGGAACAATGCTGGCACGACCAGCTTCAGTGTGTCACAGTGAGAAATAGTTGTGCTTCTTGCAACATTAGACCTGGCCCTCATATATGAGTCAGCTGCAGGGTGGATGCAATTGACACCGGAATGGCTTAATTATCACGTCAAACACTGAGCTCAAGAAAGGCTGTGGAAATGTGATTCCTGTGATGCTTTTGATATTGCATGTTACCCCCTTTTCTCTCCTGTCTAGCAAGAATTTCCTCCATCATCTGTAGAGTAACAGGCGTTTGATTTCCATCTAAACCTGAGACAAGCTGCAAAGTCCTGTATCAGTTCTAGCCTGGAACCACTTTTCTTCTTCTTGAATGACAGCACCAGACTCCTACCAGGGAGAGAAGAGACCAGCATCCTCTTTCCGCCCCTCACTGTTGATAGGAGTTCTTTAGTCTGCAATTTCATTTGAGTGGTGTTAAGTAAAAAATGATGGCATATCATACAGTCTGACTGATGCTGGTTCAGTTCACTGGTGAGGCTCTCACCTGCCAGGAGAGTTCTCAGGGGAATCCTACAAACATCTGTGCTGGGATCAGGGACTTTTGCCTTGTTATTCTCAAATGGGAGAGGTGACAGACTCTGGGTGTGCTACAGAATTATTTAGGCTAGTCAAATGCATTAAAACATGCTGTAAGAACTACGGAAGGGTCTGACTGAATTTTCTCACATTTTGTCTGATAAAACAAGAGATTTAAATTTGGTGTGGAAAAATACAAAGTCTTTCTGTGCCTGTGGAAAAGCCATACTAGCTGTACCAACAGCTGGCCTCTTCATTAGCTGTCTGTGTTCAGAAAGACACATTGATGTCGCTGTGACTAGTTCTCTGAAAGCATCAGCTCAGTGACGAGCAGCAGTCTGTCAAATGATCTATCTGGTATTGTTCAGAAAGGCACTAAAAAGGTCCAGATTCTGTGTGGGGTTGGGTACATTAAATAACATTAGGCAGTTGCATCGAAGCAAGCACATCAGTGTCTAGGAAAGAGTATCTAATTCTTGTTCTCCCACCACCAACAAAACACAGCACAGAGGAGGGTGTCACAGATGACTGGTGGAGTGGGGTGGCTTCACTAGGAGGCTTTTCAGCTTGTAAATGCTGAGAGGGTCCTCTGAGTCATGAACAGTAATGGAGAAAGTAACCAGGAAAAGATGTGCTCATTCTTTCTCACATAATCAGAGAGCAGGGTGCCTGGCTAAATTATTGAGTGGCAAGTTAAAAAAAGAAGCAGCAGAATGTTCCTTTTTAATCACAGTTGGTGTTTAATGATTAATGTGCAAGGCATTTCCAGGGGATGTTGTGGAGGCAAGAAAGTTTAAAAAGGGACTAGACAGAGCTATGGAGGAAAGTTAATTAGTAACTTGAATAAGGGCATAACCTTTTGCTGACGGGATACCTGAAATGCTGTTACTGGAATATAGAGGAGTACAGCAAACATAGACAAATTCTCATTAGCCTCGTTCCACTAATAGTTTGTACAAGTAGCTGCAGCTGGCCAGAGTTAGAGACAAGAAGCTGTTTCAGGGGCAGTAAGGCCCCTAGGTTTGGCTTTATATGTCTGCCCCTGCCACACTGGTTCTAGCAAGGGACAATTTTTAGATGCTTCTGTTTTGTCAACCCGTAAGCTGCTATGCAGAATGAATATAGGTGAATGATTTGGCCTGTTTCTTAACAGCAGTCATTTTAATCAGTGACTGCTAGGAAAAATGAGGATTAGCTTCACTAGAAACAAATGCAGAATCCGCATGAGATCAGATAATGCCCTATCTGTGCACATCAATGTAAAGGAAAGTGGGAAGGTAGTGCAATGGAAAAAAGATATGAAAACGTTTGAAATCTACATTAAATATTAACTCCATGATTCTGTGCCTAAAACAGACTCTCAGTCAGTTATTCAGTGGACACGTAAGAGAATGAGGTTAAAACAAACAACTTAATGTGCTGCTTCCTGGTTATCATAACATAACAAAGTCTTGGTTTCTGCCATCCTCTGGGGCTCCTTAGAGACACAGCTGCTTAGTTTCCTGTTTGGACTTCCTAAAGGATGCAAGCAGTAAATGATCCAGCATAATGAAGGGACTATCATCCAGACAGTGCTTTCTCTTTTCCTCTGGCTCTTCCCCAAACATGGCAATAATGTTCAGGAGTCACAAAAGCGAGACAGTGTGCTGCCTGCATGCTTCGATATCTGTACCACTTGTGTGTTTGTGCACAGGGCATTTTAATCTTTTCCAAATGAAAGGGCTTTTGTCATGAATTTGGTCATTAGCTTATTTTAAAGAACCAACCACAGATCTGCATTCTTTGCTAGAAGTTAGACCTGTCACACAAGAAAGAAACAATGAAGTGAAGATAAAGATCCCGTTCTGCTTGTGATAAAACAATCTTTGCATTAGGTAGCATTAGTCAAACATTTGACATCTTTATGAGTGTTTCTAAGTTGACATGGTTTTTTGACATCTTCTGACTCCTGGTTAGAAGCTAAACCAGAGTTGGTGAAAGACAGTAGAGTTCTCTTTATCATCATAGACTTGGGATGAGATCTGCAATCCCTAAATATAGATATACAGTTGAATTTGTATTCTCCAGTGATTTGTCATCACTGAAGGCATTATAACAGGAACATACAGTTGAATGGCTTAAATAAATTGTGTAGATTGTAAATGGGGAAAGTCAGACTAAAGATAGTCTATCATATTGAGGTATGAACACCTGGTAAATAGTGAGAATGATACTAGATAAACCCCTGATATCTGCTGGGGTAAAAATGTCACTGCCAAGTAGTGACAACTGCTGCCCAGGACCTTTGCTAAGATCATCATCCTGAACAAATGTGTAGAAGCTGTTAATGGGGTTTTTGTACAGCTGCACAGTGAAAACCAAGCCATATGAGTTGGCTCTTCTTTCTAAAATTAGAAGCAAGTACCCTAGTGAGCAAAAGATTCTAGAGACCCATGGTATTTCATAGATGTTGGACAGGCTGACTCACAGGTATTACGGAAACTATGTTATGGGTGTGATTTAATGTTAACTGCACCATTTTAAACCTCAAGTCATGCTCCTGTTAGCCCAGAGCTGCAGATTTGCGTGAGTTCACGTTGCTCACCTTCTGTCAGCTCAGATTTACTCTTTGATTTCCTTTAACCATAAATATTCAGCAAAAAAGAAGCTATGTTTAAATTATCATCATAGCATAATCTTGCAGCTGTGTTATTAAAATGCACAGAACAACCCCATGATAGTGCTGATATGAGTTAAGTCTCACAAGCAATTAAAACTTTATATTCAGGTTCTCAGTCTACATCAAGTTATTCACTGTAAAGGGGAAAGTGTGAAGTACTCCATGTAGTATAATAACCACAATTGGGCCGACTATCTGAACTCTTAATTAGCTAACCTTTTTAGAATATCTCAACACAAAGGAGGCATGTGCTGTGTTACTTCCTTAAGTTCTGGATTTCTAGGCATTTATGCTGTGAATCTGAATAAATGAAGAATATCACTTGAGCCCTCAAAATGAGGTGTATTTTCCATAGAAAATAAGGGATGAGGGCTCCTTACCGTGTACTGAGGTGTCTCCCCAGTGTGGATTCAAAGCATGGCTGAGGTCTGTAGCTGGACCACATGGACTCACTCCACTCTCAGGTACTGAGACCTCAGGACTAGACACAAGTTAAACTACTGGTGTCTTCACAAAACCAGTGCAAAACGGACACAGAAGGTGAGGGAAGACAGACATGGTTGGAAGCTAGGTTTAAAATAATCTTCACAAATTGTGGTCTTTCCCACAAGAGTCAGCCTACATTGCTCAGGAAGTTTTAAATGCTTAGGGCTATAGTGTGCACCCAGTTGCCATGCTGCACAATAGAAGTTTCTGTTTTAATAAACTTCTTTCTTTTTCTGTGGCTTATGGGGTCCCATTACTGTAATATCTTTACCTTATAAAATTAAATATTACAAAAGCCGTGTGCAGAAAGCAATGCTGCCATCCCCATGGGAATATGCAGCACAGAATGATGGAAGTGTCTGCACCGCCTCATGGGGTTTCCAGTTCCATTTTTCATTCCAGTTTGGGGGGACTTCAGATCACTTTATCTCTTGAAACTCCAAAAATATCCTGCACAGTATCTCACTCATGTTGCTTTTTTGACCTATTTGGTTAACGAAAATTCAGCATCCTGTGGGTTGTCTCTGTCAGGAGGCGAGATTGATGATGGACTCAGATATCTTTGATGCACTTCTGTTTGTTCATGTTTTGCAAATAAAGTAATATTTCCTGACCACAGAGTGTTTTGCATAGGAAACTGCTCTTACTCACAGCTTCAAATACCATTCAGTGAGTTTTATTAGACAGCTTATTAAATTTATTCTAGATTAATTGTGGTTGTGCAATACAGATCTAAATTATATGCTGCGTATATAACTTATTAACAATTAGCAGAAGTTTGATGGTTGATGTATTTGAACAGTTTGCAGGAAAGCAGAGCTTTAGGCTGGTCACTACTACTGGTCACTCTTTTGACCCATGGGCTCACAGAAAATTGCATTGGAACAAGGAAGCATCTTTTGCAAGCTTGTGAAATGGGACTGCCATGCAATGCTGTGTTGTGGAATAGCAGGAACAAAAGCACAGGTAGTGTAGTATTTTGTTGAACAAAAAGCAGAAAAACAGAATGCCTGAAGCACCAAAACTGTTGCCAGTCACCAGGAACTGGCTGCAGAAAAAAGAAAAGGCAGAACAAACAGCCTGCCAAAACCCAAGTAGGATTTGGCATCCTGCGAATTACAGAGAGGTTATCTATTGCAGGAACCGATAGCTCCAGACACCAGTGTTGACCTGACTTCCTATCTTCTTTTTTCGTAGAGCTGACACCTGGCAGGGAGACGTTAGAGAAAGGGTACTGGGTCTATCTGTTTACCTAAGAAAATCTATACAGTGGCTTGTAGACATCAAACATTCCTAAGGCTGATGCTGTCCTTTCCAGACATATGTCTCCACCTTGTTACCTGCATAGCTTTTGTGGCTACTTCTTAAGAGTCTGAGTGCCACAAGGTATTCCCACATATTTTATGCCTATGCTTGTGTGACATTTTCAACACATGATGTGGCATATGACCGTGCAGTTAAAAGCATGACTATAGTGTTTGCTACCTTGTCCTGTAAAGCTCTTCTAAGAGTCCCAGTTCTCTGTCCCAGACATCTCTTCTGAAGAAGAGACATACTTATGATATAGAAGTATGGGATGGCAGAAAGTAGGTTTTGTACTCAAGCTCTGCTAAAAAAGAGTAAAATAAAAGAGCTACACAAAGGGATGAGGTTGAGTCCCAGAGTTTGCCTTTCAGTGGGACTTCCAGGCTTGGGACGGACAGCTGGCAGGGGTCAGAGACATTGTGACCTTAGACATTCAGTAGACACAAATCTGTGGGCACAGGATATTAACAGAATGTGGGGTGGATGTTATGATGCTCTTGTAAGTGTTTATAGCCTTCTGGAACTGGAGGCAGACCAAAAGAGAACTCTTATAGACTTCTAAGCACCGAGCGCTCCCACCATGAGGGCTGTGGATGTATTTTCCTGTGCAGTTCATACACTGCAGAACCAGGATTGTGAAAGAGGGTGGAAGAGCTCCAAGGATGAATAATCAGAGAACTTCAAGCACATGCTGTCCACCAGGAAAACTTCAAATCTGTGCTCTGAACAAGTCTGGGGGAGGGAGAGACTAAACCCATGAGTTATTAGCAAAGAGGATAGAAAAATGTGTTCAAAGGTCAACTTAAAAAGTGAAAGAAGCTGAACACGATATAAACCCAATTCTCCTTCACCATCTTTTGTCAGTGGGGGCTTCTGTGACCAGACCCTGAGTGTGTAGGCTCTAGGGAAGCAGTGGGCATAGCAGGGCAGCAGGAGCTTCTTTTTGATGAATGATGCCCCAGTGTTTTCAGAAGGAAAACCTTTTATCTTCAGATAAAGCCAGAAGAGATCAGGTGAAGTACTAAATATACCTAAAATATGAAAGAAAAGCAATGAGATGGAGTGTTGCAAAAGTGAAGCACGCCATGGAATTCTCTGCTAATTTTCAGTGGGGTTTTCTTTGGGGTTTTGAGAATTTGTGGGGGCAGAAATGCAAGCCCTGCAAGTCCTGCAGGGACTGTACACTCTGTCCTTCCACTTCTTGAGATGACTCTTTTCTTCCAAATGCCAGAAGGCTGCTTGCCTGCCTGCCCCTGTACTTTCAGAGTATCTCTCTCCCCTGTGCAATCAAAGGGAGTCTAGTCATCACCTTAAGTTATTTTTAATGTTTAGCATGGAAACACCTAAGTAAGTTTGAAACAGTGTCACAGGAAATTGAATAACTGGGGCAGATTTTTTCCGTTTTTTTTTGTTTGTTTGTTTCAAATTGCTTAAAATGGTTTGATCTGCTTTTTCCCTGTAAATCTTTCTTATGCTCTATTTAAATATACAGTTCAATATGTAAACTATATATTAAACCTGTGTTATTGGTGTCGTTTCTGTTTCTGTATTATAAGCTTTTGTTTAAAATACATCTAATTAGAGACATTCTACTTTGCAGTGTTCAAATCAACTCTTTGGCTGAAACTCAGTCTTTGAAAGATCCTGGAATGATTTTGTTGCTGGGAAAATGACATTTCTGGCTCAGCCTGTAAGGACTTACTTACATAGAACTACTGTGCTCAATGCAGGGGAATTTGGCCATGGCAGCAGGTAACTGAGTTTGGTCTGTGCCTGGCTGATAGCTCTTGAGAATGCACCAGACTCAGAGGAGATGCCAGCATCATTCCTGCATCTTATAAGCACTTTGAACTCAGCCTGAGCACAAGCTGTGTAGAAATACTGCACATTTTTATGGAGAGTAACTGGAGATGCCTGAACCCTTTCCAAAAGGGCTTTTCTAGCCAGGAAAGGTAGCAGGGCATCCTCTGTCTGATTTTAAAATAAGGGACATACATACACTCAAAATTCTGAGAGGCTTGAGCACTACTCACACCTGACATTTCCTCTTGGGAATGAATACCAGCAATTTAAACATTCTTGCATGACATTCATACTATCTTCTTTTCCAAAATTAAGATGTTTCTAGTTGAATACACAACAAACCTTCACAGTAGTGCACTGCAGGCAATGAACTAGAACTGAAATCAAATTTCAAGTAATGGCGTATCACATAAATCCCAGTTAAAAGTGTGAGAGATGGAAACAATATAAAAGTGTAGAAAAAAATTTGAGGTTAGTGAATAAGCTGTTTTACAAGGTTTAGGCTCTGATTTTGATCAGCAAGATACTGATCATTCAAAGATTAAAACCAAAAAGCTTATTGTGCTGAATGTCTTCAAGTTGTTAGACTCAATAAGAATAATAAGTGAATGGTTCATGAGCTTGTCCTATACATACAAAAATTCATATTAGAATTTATAAGTAGTTCATATTGTAATGTGTTAGTTCTGTGTTAATATGAATTTCTTTTGAAAATGTAGAAATAAATTTTAAAAGAAGAAAACTTAAAATTCATAGCTATGTACAGGGATGCAATTTAAAGAAGATGTTATTTCCGATGAGATTATGCTATCACTCACACAATATAGTCCCGTGGCTTACATGGTTGATGTACAGGATTTCATAGTTACTTCTGTAAGTGTTTCCATCAATGAAGTAAAAAAGTTAAAAAAAAAACCAAACCAAACAACCCCCATTTAAAAAAGTAATAATTTTTTATTATTTTATTTCCAGACTGTTCCTTCACTAAGATGAGTCAAAGTTTTACAACTTTCATTTATCTTGCTAATCTCAAGAAGTAATTCAAGTCAGTCTAGTGATTCATTTCAGATAGCTGTTTCAGCATCTAACTGGGAAAGTCAAGGTCAGTCAAGATAAGTACCAATATAAGAATCAAGTATCTTGAGTGCATCTGTTACAGATTTGGACTTGTTATTTCTGCTGTATGTGCATGCCAGATTAAAGATTTTATATTACAGAAGCAGCTTTATACACATAAAGCTCATTCAAATCTATTAAAACACCAGAGTAGTTTACTTGCTCACTGTGGAAGCAGAATGAGATTTCTTCCATCTCTTCGGGAATGAGAAAGGGATTCATTATTTTTACCTTTTGTTTTGGTTTGGTTGTTTTGGTTTGGTTTGTTTTTTAGATTTTCATGAGGAAGAAATCAGCTTACTTGGGAATTAGATTATGTCACATTCAGAGCAAAAGTATCTGTGTATTGCTCCTAACTGAACCGATAATGATTTTTTCCTAAGTTCCTCCTGTTGAAGGAGTACAAACAAATACATCTTTTTCATCCTCTGTGTGTGCTTGTTTAAGATGTATGAAGTTCTTGGCAGGGGCTGAGAAGTGTATCAGGAGTTTTATCACATCCTGACATATTTCGCATTAAACCAAATTACTCCATTCCTGCTCCATTTTAGACAGGCTGCAGCGTCTACTGACTCCTGGTTCACTACCAGTCTTGAAGAAACACACAGCAGGTGTTATTTTATGTTTTTTACTGCATCTCTCCATTACTGTCTCTACTGGCACAACACAAAGTGTAATTGCTGCTTATAGTGGTAAGGGTGTGGCAGTAGCTTTAGATGCTATGGAGTATCAGGCTCTAAAAATCCTTTTGACATGCATCCATAAACTTCAGAAAGAAAACCAGAAACATCTGGAATATTCACTACATGCCTACTGCTTTTTATTTTTCATTCTGTTATATATGGAGGAATTTCAGGTAAAAGCCTTTGTTTGAAAGGTTATCTGGTAGTGTTCAGAAATCCCTTTTGGGATAGGGAACCTATGCATGTTCTCACTAATGAAAGTGGCTGACAGCAGAGGCACAAGCACTGTCCCAGGACAGTCTCTTCTCCCTGCACACTCACTACTAGGAAATACCTGCTGTGGTACAGGGTTTAGCCAAGCTAGGGACTTTTCCAAGTCAGAAGTGAAGCTGAGGACACCCTTTTGAGGACACCCTTTAGAGTTCAGTTTAGCCAGATGGAGAGAAATCTCAGACAACCTGTTCTCTGGCCCATTCATTTACTTGTACTAAGGTAAGGGGGGTTTGTCACAGACCATCTGGATCTCTCAAATCTATAGGGCAACATAGTCTATAAATTAAACTTAATTTTATGAGCATTAGGAAAGAAAAGAAACAAACCTATTGGACAAGGTTTTGAGCAACCTGGTCTAGTGGAAGATGTCTCTGCCTGTGGCAAGGGGGTTGTCACTAGATGATGTTTAAGGTCTCTTCCAATCCAAACCATTGGATGATGATGATGGTGATAATGATGATTCTGAAGAAACTGACAGACAATCAATATGCAAGGGTGATGACTGCAGGGCACAAAAAACTATAGGTGATAGTGGCTGCATAATGACCTTTACCCCTTACGAGCCACTGCATCCTGCAGTTGCCCTCACTTTGACCTAGTGGCACTGTTCCCTGCATATATCAGGCCTTAGCGTGAGCTGTGTTTTATCCAAGATCTGAGTAGGAATTGAGTGAACAATCACAGGGATGCAGGTCTACGAAGTAGGTTTCAATTTTGTTGCGACAGCTGTATTTCCTTGTGGCAGAAAAGACAAAAGGGCAGGGCATGAACCTGGCAAAAGACAAGAAACACAGCTTTGAAACCTGCAACACAATGCACTTTCAGTTGGAATAAGTTGCAGCTCCCACGTAGGGATGCAGAAAAGTTTTGGCATCTAAAAAGAGCTTATGCTGTGTGCTACACTGCTGACATAGACCCACCATCAAACTCTACCCCATTAATTACACAGGCACCTACCTGGAGCAACATAAAGTGCAATCTGCATCTTTCTCATGAACAGTAAGTTCATCCTTTATAGCTTTTATAAAGGATATGATGTTATTAGCCAGTCTAGGTGTGATCAACTTCACCAATATTGGGCTGTCAATGCACAGCAGAGATTTTTACTTGGATTCGTAAGGTGCATAAACATGTAACTGCTAGAAGGTGCAAATATTCTCACCAATTAGATGTGGTATTTTGTAGACAGCCTCAGTTTCTCTGACAAGGCTGCCACAGGTTATGGGGAAGGGCAACCTGATGCAAGCCCTGATGGAGGCAGCTGCATTAAGAATCAGAGATGTGACTGGGAGTGCTACTCACCTGGTATCTCAGTGACACCTCCAGGCCTGTGTCAAAGCAGAGATGCGGAGCATTAGGGGACAAGAAGCACTGAGCCACTTTTCCAATTCTGAAGCTGTAAGAGGGCTAAAGAAATATCTACAATGGATGTAAATGTTGTGAGAATTCTGTAAATATTTCGGCACACTGACAATCTTTTTCAGCAGCTAGGGAATTGCTCTGAAGCCAAATGCTATTGTTCAAATCTAAAAATATGCAGAACTTGAAAACAGAGGAAGATGGTTTGGCAGCATCTTCTCTTATTCCCTGACACACGTGAAAGAAGGAGACAAAACAGGAATCTCTAGCACATCCCTTTATTGTTATATATCTTCCCAGTTGCCTGGAAATGAGGGAGAGAATCACAAAGACGTAGAGCCAACACTATCTCAAGAAACTTCAAAGCAATTTTAGCTGCTCATAAATCAGTACAGTCATACAGTGAAAATGACAGTTTCCAACTTCTAAAGGACTTCTAAGTATTTGTAAGTTATAAGATATGCATGGGTTAATAAATTCTAAGGCATGGAAAAGAGAGGAAAAGGATAAGGTGGGGAAGGAAGAGGATGCATAAGGGTTGAGATGATGACAGACACTTCAGGCACACATTTCAAGCTTTAGCCAAAACTAGATGAATACTGGCAGTGTCACTGTATTATTTAAATCATGCCTATTATGGACTAAACAAAATCCCACCCTGTTGAACAGATGGATTTTATATTGTACAAAAATGATCTCATTCAATTACCTAGAAGTATTGTCTAATGTGGTTTGCTGCAATTCTGGAAGAAAATTCTATGTTAAAATTACCATTTTAGTTTATGTTTTAACCATGGAACTTTGCCCTTATGCTCACTGGTAGACAAAGGAAGAGGTTTTGAATCTTTCTGAGGGGACCTTTGTTGTTCTCCTGAGTTCAGGAGGAACTAACTGATGCCAACCTTCGCAGCTCTTTCTTGTAAAATTAAGGTAAGAAACCATTTGTATTTGAAGCTGGCTCAGCTGTTTATGTAAGATTGACCTACTCAAAAAGAACAATGAATCTGATCCATAAGAAAAAGACTTCACAAATGAAAACACAAGTTGTGAAGTGAGGACTTATGCAAAAATACTGACTTGCTTAGCACTAGGTATAAGACAAATGCCCCAACAAGCCATCTTCAGTAGAAAGCACAATCAAACATCAAAGAAGTCACAGCTACGTCATCAAAATGGGTAAACATTTACAATGACTTATAAAAGCATATCTCCTCATTACTAACTCAGGTCAATTTCCACCACTAATTGGGTCAGCTAACCACAAAGGCACATGCTTCACTTCCTCTTCAAGCACGTCCTTTGGTGGCTTCTCAGAAAGCTGAACCTTGTGTACTTTACGGCAATCATAGAATCATAGAATAGTTAGGGTTGGAAAGGACCTTAAGATCATCAAGTTCCAACCCCCCTGCCATGGGCAGTGACACCCCACACTAAACCATGTCACCCAAGGCCTCATCCAACCTGGCCTTGTACAGTGCCAGGGATGGAGCATTCACAACCTCCCTGGGCAACCCATTCCAGTGCCTCACCACCCTCTCAGTAAAGAATTTCTTCCTTATATCCAATCTAAACTTCCCCTGTTTAAGTTTGAACCCATTACCCCTTGTCTTGTCACTACAGTCCCTGATAAATAGTCCCTCCCCAGCATCCTTGTAGGCCCCCTTCAGATACTGGAAGGTTGCTATGAGGTCTCCACGCAGCCTTCTCTTCTCCAGGCTGAACAACCCCAACTCTCTCAGCCTGTCTCCATACGGGAGGTGCTCCAGTCCCCTGATCATCCTTGTGGCCCTCCTCTGGACTTGTTCCAACAGTTCCATGTCCTTCTTATGTTGAGGACACCAGAACTGAAACAATACTCCACGTGAGGTCTCATGAGAGCAGAGTAGAGGGGCAGGATCACCTCCTTAGACCTGCTGGTCCAGAATCATTAATGTTCCTTTCCTAGCCATCACCTTCCTTCTGTTCTGTTTTGCTATTCTTTCCCTCAGTTAATTCCCCTTTTTTTAATCATCTTGAAATAAAATACCTTTTTTCCATCTTTTATATGTTCAGCTTCCACTTCCTGTAAAATTTTAAATGTTTGGGTTTGTTTTGTTTTGTTTTGTTTTTTCCAACACCTTTTTCTGTAACTTCCTTAATTTTTTTTTTGTTTGTTTGTTTCTGCCTGGTCTTACTTATTTCTTTTCTTTGCTTCCTTTAGGTTCTGTGATAAAGCTATGCACATGTGGCATTTCTTCACCCCTATCCTCGATTCTTTACTAGTTCGAATACCCTTTTTCCTCCTCTTCTTTTTTACATCAGGTTTGGCTTCCCGTTCTCCTTCTCTAATTTGTTTAATCCAGCCCTGCTTGTTTTCATCATTATGAGAAATTAGGAACTTCTTTGAAACTAAAATCACAGAATCATAGAATCACAGAATGGTTTAGGTCGAAAGGGACTTTAAAGCTCATCCAGTTCCAACCCCTGCCATGGTCAGGGACACCTTCCATTAGACCAGATTGCTCCAAGCCCAGTCCAACCTAGGCTTGAACACTGCCAGGGATGGGGCAGACACAACTTCTCTGGGCAACCTGTGCCAGGGTCTCACCATCCTCACAGTGAAGAAATTCCTTCTTATATCTAATCTAAATCTCTCCTCTTTCAGTTTAAAGCCATTCTCCCTTATCCTGTAACTACACGCCCTTGTAGAAAGTTCTTCTCCAGCTTTCCTATAGGCTTTTCCTGTTATCTTTCACATCCATTGCCAGATTTAATTCTAACTAGGCCTTAGCTTTCCTGACCTGGTCCCTAGGTTCCCAGACAACGTCCCTCTATTCTTCCCGGGCCACCTGTCCTTGCTTCCACCTTTTATAAGCTTCTTTTTTCCCCTCCAAGTTTTCTCAGTCTGTTTGAACCAGACTGCCAAACATAATTAAATATCTGAAAATGTGGAACAAAACACAATTGATAAATAATTTCTTCAATAGAAACCAAACTTGCAACATCTGCAAGTGCTGATGCTACTTTTATTCTTTGTGGCTATTGCAGCTCTGCCCTTATTGAGTGTTACAGGGAGAGGCAGGAAGCCTGTCAAACCACAGAAGTACGAGCACAGTGTACTGGTACCTTTTGAGTAATGTTCCAGTTACAGTTTAAGCTTCGGTAGTGCTGCACTGATTGCTACTACGCCCTATATTGATGTAGTAGATATTATTGACCTGTGGCTGAAAACCTCTTGAATGAGAAATTCAAAGACTTTCCTGGACCTCTGTGCAAAATTACTCTTACACTTACAGTGAGGAGCTCTTTTTGCTGTAGTCTGTTTTGTTTTGGTTTTTTTTTTTTCCTAGGTGTTAAAAAATATTTAGAATCAATAAAATCATGGTTTTAGTCTAATCAATCTCATCTGAAAATTGTTATTACTGAACAAAACTAGTGACCACTTCAACATTGCAACAAGTGTAAGCTCCCAAAAGCACTGCGGGAGTCTCCTTCAACTATTTGTCTTAACAGGATGAAACAACTGAACTTTAAGCAACAGGATTGCTCTATAGCTTACTTCAGTGCAGGCTTTCCTTTTTTTTTAATGTGTTATAACTGGCTGGCATTAGACTTCAGATTCAGGTGATTTACAATAGCATTAGTAATGAATAGGTAGTATCGTGGATAGAGTTGGTAGAAACTCTGTCAGTTTCTGAGTAATCTCTTTTTAATATTGTTAAAATTATCCCTTTGAAAGAGATTTTCTATACTCCTTAGTCATCTAAGTTTGTTTTTGAATAGGAAAGTCACCCAAATCCACTCTGAATTCCTAAAATGAGGTTTAAGAAGAAAAATACTGTGTCTACATGCTTTAAAGCCAGAAACAGGAACACAGTCAGAGACGTGTTTTTGATGCAGCTTGCATTTCTGTGCAGTGCTACGTGGATTTGGCCAACTTATAAATCACTGCATGCTTCACCTCGCACATGCTCCTATTTGGTGAGTTACCAGCTAAGGCCTTTGAGTATCTTTCTTTTAGGATGTTTTATCTGATTTCTGTCTATGCTCTAGGTCCTCAGTTTCTGTGCCATAAGAGAGGAAGTGCTCATTATTGCAACATCTTCATAAGTCATTGTTGCCATCTCTTGCCAGAAACCCTAGAAAATTCTGCAATAGATACCAGCGCAAGGAAGGTAAGGAGGCAACTTATGACTGGCTGGGGTCAGGCCGCAGGCTGGTTTCTCCCACATACTAGCATGTCTCTGAAAGCTGTCCTAAACTGTAGCTCCTTCAGAGGAGTCTATCAACACCAAAGATGACTCTTGTTTGCTTATGCTTTTTCTTTCCCCTTTTCTACTCTGGCTTTCTTAGTGACTGGATTTCTGTGGTTAATGGCTCAAATGTACAGCAAGGGTCACAGGGCAGTCCAGAGGAGGAACCTACTCTGTTCCCTGTGGGGAGGCAGGAGAGCTCTAAATAAGGCACAGCCATGCTCCTTACCCTCCCCACCAGTAGTGTTTAATCATGAATAAGCAACCTCACCCAGTCGGCATACAAGTATCCCAGATTTGTAATGTTTTCAGTAAACTGAAACATGTCCTTGAAAAGCTGCTTTTGAAGAAAGCAAAACAAGCTTTGAGAAGTTTCTTCTAAGTGAAGCAACAAAGGAAAATACCAGTTTTGTAACTTGCTGGACCTGTGCACTTAACTTTCTAAGAATGGAGACAAGGTCTGTTCTACAATGAGATCTACGTTGGAGACAGCTTACCTAAAGTACAGATTTAGCTTCTTATCTTTATGTCTGTCCTTTCCCTTGCAGTCTGTTAAATCCTTCACCTTACTTGCTCCTTCTTCCAAGTACAGCATCGCATCATGCTGAAACTGCTTCCTGCAACACTGCTAAGCAACACAACACAAACACCATACAAATGAAGGGCAGGGAAATAAAGAGAATGCTTACTGTTGAATCATGTGAACAAAAATTATTGTTTCCAGCTTGCCTGCCTGTAACATGAATTTCCACCCTCAGCATGTCCCCTCCTCTTCTACTCTTCAGGCTTCTGCTGAAATGAGGAGGACATGAAGCTCACTTGTCACCTGGTGGCATAAGGGAGGCTGGGAACATTCAGAACTCATAACTGCTTCTCCCATTTGCTCCAGGGATGGAATAGATGCTGCATCCCAAGGCATCACCTTCCCAGCTCTCCAAAGAGTGGCCAGGGACCCGAAGAGCCAAAGGGGATTGTTTAGGGGAATCAGTTGTTACAGTAAATTGAACTTTTTAATGCATCCCCCAAAAGCATTAAAAAAGCACAGCTTCTTTGTCCATTTTAATTCACTTTCAAAACTCCATGCTTAGCACTCATAAGAGGTTTATATTACCAATTTAATAGCTTAAATGCTTACATTTAAGCTTAATAGCTTACAAACTACAAATGTGATACCAGTTAAATGGTAGTCCCATATCCAGATTTTTGCCTCCTGTATCAGTCAGGTCAACCAGTTTGTTTCACCTAACACCCAGTTATCACACAGTGATTTATCACCAGTTTTAGGGAATACCTCAAAGGAGAAAGCCTCGAAGTGGCTCATGCATTCTCTGCCAATGCTCTTTTAAACTGGTTATGTTGCTTAGTCTCTCATCCCTGAACCTTCTTCATCTCTGTGATTGCTTTTATCTGGGGAAACATCAAGGCTACTGTGAGCAATGGTGAATGGGGTGGCTCTGAATTCATTACTGAGTCTTGCAAAAAGAGTTAAATCAGCTAAAGTTAATTTCATAATAGCAGTAAGAGATAGTAATTATTGTTGAATGAAAGAAAGCAACTACTTGACTGAAGGTTATGAGGTTACATCCTGTTGCAGGCTTTCTTTGCAAAAGAAAAGCCAAAAAAAGCTCCAAACAAGTCCACATCAATGGTGATCTTTAAGTTGCTGTGAATCCTGTAAACAAGGTCAGGTCTCCTTAAGCAGGATTTGCTCCTACTGGGTACTCCTGATTATTTAACAGCTTTTCGATACTTCATGTAGGCAAATAGTAACACTCTGCCTCCCAGATCCAGAGAGCTCAGTTGAAGTAAACAAGAAATGGAGAGTACCAAAGCTCAGGGACATGCTTTTCCCTCTCCCGCTACACTCACCTGTACAACAGTGGTTAACCTCTGAGTCAAAGCTGCAGCTGCTGTTCTTACTGCTCCACCCCCTGCCACAGCAGCCCGATGACATTTTAGTGATGGGTTTGAATTAGGATTCCAGTTCAAACATTTGTCACAAACTTGTTCTTAAAACTCTTGGTTGCTCTTTCGCAGGGGATCATGAGGCAGCTTTTCCCTACTTGCAAGCACAGCCTTGTTGTATCTTGCAATGATATTATTCATATGATAATGAATGATATTTCATTTCACTTTTCTTAATCTTTCTTCTTGGTATGGCCCCAGAAATCTGGCATATCTTCCCTTCTTCCACTCCTTTCTTCCTGCTGATATAAAAATGGATGACCTGGGGAATTACAGACCAGTCAGTCTTACCTCTGTGCCTGGCAAAATCTTGGAGCACATTCTCCTGGAAGGCATGCTAAGGCACATGAAAAACAAGGAGGTGCTTGGTGACAGCCAGCATGGCTTCACTAAGGGGAAATCCTGCCTGACTAATTTGGTGGCCTTCTATGATGGGGCTATGAAACTGATGGACAGGGGCAGAGCAGTTGACGTCATCTACCTGGATTTGTGCAAAGCGTTCAACACTGTCCCACACGACATCCTTGTCTCTAAATTGGAGAGACATCAATTTGATGGGTGGACCACTCGGTGGATAAAGAACTGGCTGGACGGCCGCACATAAAGAGTTGTGGTCAATGGCTCGATGTCCAGCTGAAGACCAGTAACGAGTGGTGTCCCTCAGGAATTGGTGTTGGGACCGGTCTTGTTCAACATCTTTGTTGGTGACATGGACAGTGGGATTGAGCGTGCCCTCAGCAAGTTTGCCAATGACACCAAGCTGCGTGGTTTGGTTGATATGCTGGAGGGAAGAGATGCCATCCAGAGGGACCTCAACACGCTTGTGAGGTGGGCTGATGCCAACCTTATGAAGTTTAACCATGCCAAGTGCAAGGTGCTACACCTGGGTTGGAGCAATCCCAGGCACAGCTACAGGTTGGGAAGAGAACAGATTCAGAGCAGCCCTGCGGAGAAGGACTTGGGGGTGTTGGTTGATGAGAAAATGAACGTGAGCCAGCAGTGTGCATTCACAGCCCAGAAAGCCAACCATATCCTGGGCTGCATCAAGAGGAGCGCCACCAGGAGGTTGAAGGAGGTGATCCTGCCCCTCTACTCTGCTCTCGTGAGACCTCACTTGGAGTATTGTGTGCAGTTCTGGTGTCCTCAACATATAAAGGACATGAAACTGTTGGAACAAGTCCAGAGGAGGGCCACGAGGATGCTCAGGGGACTGGAGCACCTCCCGTATGAAGACAGGCTGAGAAAGTTGGGGCTGTTCAGCCTGGAGAAGAGAAGGCTGCGTGGAGACCTCATAGCAACCTTCCAGTATCTGAAGGGGGCCTACAAGGATGCTGGGGAGGGACTATTCATCAGGGACTGTAGTGACAGGACAAGGGGTAACGGGTTCAAACTTAAACAGGGGAAGTTTAGATTGGATATAAGGAAGAAATTCTTTACTGAGAGGGTGGTGAGGCACTGGAATGGGTTGCCCAGGGAGGCTGTGAATGCTCCATCCCTGGCACTGTTCAAGGCCAGGTTGGATGAGGCCTTGGGTGACATGGTTTAGTGTGGGGTGTCACTGCCCATGGCAGGGGGGTTGGAACTAGATGATCTTAAGGTCCTTTCCAACCCTAACTATTACAGAATCACAGAATCAGAACTATTCTATGATTCTATGATTCTATTCACTCAGCATCACAATACCATCTTTTTCAAGAGGCTGTTTCTGACTGTCTGTGACGGTCATCTGTGAAGGTCTTGCTCAAATTTTCCTCTTCCTCATCCAAATCTGCCAGATCTGATCACCTTTGAAGGCCTAAGACAAAGGTTCAGACAATAATACCTTCTATAGAATTAAAGCTGTCAAAACATAAACAGATTTATCTCACAACTTTGTAGCAGAAAGGTCTGGGTGTTTAAGAGGAAGATGTTTCCTCTGGTAGAATGCCAGGAGGCACAAAGGCTGGCAACAGCCGTCTTACAATATTGCCCTCTATTGTGCCTGACATCTCATGAAATAAAAATCCACTGTAGTGGAGACAAGTCAAATTATATGAAGGATTTTCACCTCTTGTCACAATAGATTATTTGAACTTGAAGTGCGTATGGAATGTATGTTCTCTTTTGTTTCTAAACTTGTGCAGTACAGGAACCTAGTACTTTAATTGGGGCATGAACTGGGGCATGATTTGATATAACACGAAGAAGAAGAAGAATGTAGTTTAGGCTGTGACTGTGATTGCTACAGTACCCACCTCTGTGAGTACTCACATGCAATTTAGACAAAAGACAGAGGACAAAAAGTGCACATTGAAATCCAGAGAAGGAAAGCATTTGAATTCAAAGAATTTAAAAATTAACTACTCTTTTGTTTTGTTTTGTTTTGGAACATAGCAGCTTACTGAGCCATCTGCAGCTGTATTTACTGTGGCTAGAGAACTGGTTTGGATTACCAAAATCCAGGCAAAATATTATCCATAGCCCAATAGCTCAATGAACACTGCACCAGTGTTTTACTGTAACTTTAGTATCACAGGCCAGTTGCTAACACAGATAAGCAAGAACCATGGGAACAGAAATGACCAGCAGGGCGAAAAGATACACACAATATTTTTACTTCTATTCCCATAACAAGAGAGTCCTTGAGTGACTGCCAGTAGGAAAATGAAGAAATCTTAATTAAATTAATCAGAAAATTTCTCTGTGGCTGTTGAAAATAAGATACAGGTTTTTCCTGTTCTTTCATTGTTGTTGTTGGTTTTTTCCCCCACCTACAAAATGTCAATTTATAACTGTGGTCCAGCTGTCCTTTATAGCAATAAAAACACACAGAATGAATGTCTCCAAAGGAGAAAGCATAAGGCTAGTGGGAGCTGGGATTGCTTGACACCACTGTCAGCATTTGCCAACTCATCTTTAAAGGTTCCACTGACAGAAAACCAGCTCATGAACTACTTCTGTATTCCACATTACTGTTTGCTCTATTTTGACTAGGGAGAACGTCAGCTCTTCAGGCAATGGAAAGTTTCAGTAGAGAACAAAAAAAGCTTTTGCAGGTACTTTCAGAAGCAACAAGAACTTATTAGTTCAAAATGTGGTAATGCATCCTATGAGGGAAATTGTCTCCCTTTTCTTCTGTAGCGTGATTCAACAGAAGGAATTGTCACAAAATAAATAAATAATTAGAAATTTATAAAATGTGTTAGAGATCCTGCAGGCTGTTCAGGCAGGTCCGAGGACTGGGTTCATCCTCTCCAGTGTAGACATCTGCTGAGTTCATGAAGCACTCAAGTAAGGCTTTGCGAAAGCCTGAGAGATCTGAGTGCTGAAAGTGTCGAAGAGTTTGCCCTGAAAGGATGGTTATAAGGAGAAATGTGATACGTACAGCTGGGTAATGGGAAGACGGAAAACCTAAGGAGATGAGTGTGGCAGGGGGACACTCTGACACCTTGTCAGCAAGAAAGCTGGACACTGTTTTAGTTTCTGCTGAGGGCCGTAAGAGAAGGACAGAATTTAGGAGAAGCTATTGTGCTGTAATGAGCTGGTCTCCTTGGGGTTAAAGATGAGAAGGAATTGCAAGGTTATTCTTACAAATTCTAAGTTAATGCTTGTGTTTGAAGGACATGTGGAAGGAAAAGCAAAGAAGCAAAACCATCTGAGTAGTGTTACGTGTTATGAATGCTGCTGATGATGAAAAGCCTACTGAGATAATAGGTGTGTCCTGATCAGTGTGCCGCAATGAATGACAGGGATGCCATAGGGAGGGCTCTGTCATGGGTAAGCTTCTTTTGTTTATATGCAGGAAAGGCAATGAAAATCTGCCTCATAGACTTTAAATCTGTCAATTTTTAAGGTGAATAAATCTTAGAGCTAACATGCCAGCACTGAGGCAAAGCTATTGCATGACACAGCCATAGCAGTCTCCTGTTTACAGGGGTTTTGTAAATTTCCCTCCACATGTACTGCTAATTACATGACTGAAATCCAGTTTGTACTTTTTACTTCTAATCTGACTCTTCCTCCTTCTTCTTTGCCTTCGGCTCCTCTTTTTGCAACCTAGGTTTATAGTAGGGTGGGTACACAATGGTTGCAAAGAAAAATCGCTGTCTCAAGTATAGTATTTTGGACTTTACAACTTGCACTGAAGAATGCTGGATAGATGAGAAATAAAAATCTAGTAATAAGCACAATTTAGGAGACATTTTTCCCCAAACAGCCTGAGAGTATAAAATTTTTGACTGAGGGAACGTGTAATTTCAGCTGTGTTCACCACTCCAGGTTGCTTGGGCCTTTCCTAAGGCTCCCTTACTAAAGGAAGCCCCTATTAAAGTCCCTATTAAATTTGTGCACAAAGTTTCTGATGACTAGTCAATTAAAAACGACTAACAATGGCAGTACTGCTTATTTGTTACGATGCTTCAGCAAAACCAAGGTGAAAACATAGGAAAATCAAAGCTTCTGCATGAATTCAGTAACAATACCAGTATAGGACCCTTAAACACGCATATAGGAGACAAAAAATTGACTGCTTGGTAAAACATTCATCAAAGTATTCTGCTGGTCTCTGGAAGCATGTGAGGCAGCATTTAGCACAGTGATTCATACTCAGCCAGTCTGAGCTCAGCCCTACGAAAGATGGTAAATTACTCCCCAAAGGCGAAGGGCTCATGCTCCAATCATGGGAAATCAATTACTGTAGACAGTTAATTCTTATTTTATCATGAGCCTCCAGACATCTGCTACTTTGATTTTATTGCTTTTTGCTGCAATGAATGTCATAGCTTAGGCAAAAAGTAGCTCTGCATTCTGTTTCCTATGCCTCATGCTGTTCCAAGATTTTACAGGTGATAGGAGAAAGCAGCATTATGTGCTTCTAAGGCAACTAATCCTTCCTTCTACTGTAGGGTGAAATTGCCAACATACCCCAGCGTCTTCTGAGACAGAGTTTTATTTTTCAAAGCACAATCCACTTCAAGTTACTGCTCCTAAAGATTCTTTCTTTTTCGGTTACTGTATTTCAGGATCTGCTGAAATTGTATGGATCCTTTTTGTGCTCTTCGAGAAATCTAAAGAATATTCTTGTATGGGTTTCCTCAGGCCAATTTGTTGCTCCAGCTTACTTGGTACTTTTGTTCATATAATTTTAGTGGTATTCTAGCAAGACACTGGATAATCTTATTATAGATATGTAGCCATTGTACAGTTTGTACAGATTTTATTGTGTGCCCCTTTGTGGCTGGGTAAGAAGGTTAAATCTAGAATTCCTTTGCTCAAAGTTCCAGGTTCCTTTTCAGCATGTGGTCCTTTATCATACAACATTTAAGAACAATTTCTGACTGCACACTGACATAGCAAATTGCAAAAGCAGAAGTTAGAGAGCTGCTCATAGTCCTTACAAACAAGGACATTTTAAACTCATGTTAGAGATATACAATGTATAAACCACTGCATCCATCTTACAGACGTCACTGCAAATAAATTACAGCCATCTCAGTTGCACTTTTGCTGACTCCAAGAGCTCTAACCCACAAAACAGGATAAGATCTTGAGGTGGCTATGTGTCAGGTAGAGATACCAAGTTGTGAAACTTGATTTTTATTTCAGTGACTCAACTACTGGGTACTTGCTTTGGCTCTGATATGTATTATTAGTGCCAACATACTATCTCCACCTCAAGGAAGTCCTAAGCTGACCAATAATAACATTCCCAGCCTGCCTTGAGAACAGTTTAAACCAGAACTGTTTAGGTAATGTTCTGAGTTTATTAAGTAAATGTACTACATTTACTTAAGTAGTAATGTGATAAAGCCAAAAAAGCAGGGGTTTGGACCTGCTCAGTAACATTGGAAATGAGCTAGGCTATAGAGCTTCTGTGTGCTGAAGGCAAAAAGGAAAAACCCCAACAACTGTCAGCATTGCTCTGAGAAGGCATGGAAACAAGTCACAGAAAAGACAGAAGAGAAGCATCCTGCTAAGAAAGCAACAGTGATTCTCGGTGGACAGGAGGAGAAAGGTGCTCCTAGCATCATTCCTGGTCTAGTGCTGCAGTGGCAGTCACATAACTGCAGAGACTTCCTCCACTTCAGCCGCAGTTGCACGTGGAAATGTGTAGAACTGATAAAAGACCTTATAGCTTTTTTAAAAAAAGATTTAAACATCTATTTTTATTTTAAATAAGATTCCAGTTGCAAAAGCTGTCATTTGAGATAACTGGTATGTTCAAGTTTTTCACTTACTTAAAAGTGAATTTGAGATTAGTCGCTCTATCCAGTATAAATTTGATTAAGTGGAGATGGCTATACCTCATAAAATACAAACTCTCTTAGGTGTGGAAATGCTCAGCAGTGTGACTGAACAAGCTTCAGTACATGAAAACCTGTTTCAGGTTACTGCCATGTGTACCAAATAGGCCTGATATGCCTTGGAAAAAGTAACACTATATAACCACTACGGTGAGTTCAATGTGACGTCTGTGTCCTTACGTTTCTGTTGCTACCCTATCCTTTCAAAGAAGAGGGAGCTTTGTACAAGAGGGCATTAAGGGAAGAGATCTAGTAGGATACACAGCTACTCAGTTTTGATTTGGACTTTGGACATGGCTTACCAGAAATTCAACCACTCTCACATTTAAGATTTTCTGCAATAATGATCTTGGTGGGCACAAGCTTTGTTGTTGTGCTAAAACAAGTGTGCTCAGACTCTAGAAGACTTGTGACTGGTTTGTGTTTTATAAGATCTACAGCTTTTGGTGCTGCATCAAGCTGTAGCAAGACGTAATTCAGTATAAATAAACTCTCTGGTATAAATTCCTGGTTTTGCTTGCTTTCCACATTAATCTACATTAAAGTACAAGCCTTGTGGAGAACTTCAGTGAAATACCAAACTGCCTTTGCTTTAACTAGTGCGACACAGCCATCACTTCCAACACCAGTGATTGATGTGCCAGAAGCTGTACCTTTCAGGGCCAACTGGAACAACTTACTGTGTTGCTCTGGTCAGTTACTCCAGGATACTGAAAGACACAAACCTCTGTGCGGGTTCTTGGTGTTGACTGATTTCTGAAGAATGCAGTCTCCCTAGCAGCAACCTGGCATCAGCCCAGAGGCTTGAGCCCTGAAACATGCCTCAGAGGCCTGCAGTTGGCAGTTGGAAACAATGACAGGCTTTTCTCAATTACATGTGAACTTGGCACTTTAGCCCACTCACACGGTTGACTGTATAATCGAGGTAACAGGTTTAGTTGTAAAAGTCACTTGGGGACACAGCTCTACAGTGGAATAAGAACACAAATTTGCAAAATTGCTCCTCTCTACATAGAGTCTTACTAGATGTTTCACTATCAAATTCACAACATTCTTAGGAAACACTAGGAAGCACCCTCTGCTCTGAGAAAAGTGCATACTTGGCTCCTGAATCACAATTTGGCAGTGCTGACACTTGCGCGTGTTCTTTTGGAAGCATACTTTTGGTTTGGAGTGATTAGTTTCTCTAAAATGAGTGACACAGAATATGTGCGGTTTTCATTTTGAAAGTGTGGTCATGACAGATACGGGGTATCAGAATTATGGAAATAGTGATGTGTGCCAGATTCTACATATGACCATTTTATCTTCAGTGTTATCAAGTATTACATACATCCAATATATAATTGTTATTCTTACTTGAGACTGCTGGGTTTCTGGTATGCTCACTAATCTCTTGCTACATGATTGGAGAGCTTTCCTGGTCATTGCTAGCTACTGGGAGACACTTCTTTTCTGAATCCCCAAGTCACCGGCTTTCAAACTTTGGATATTGTGGAATAAAATACTGGGCAGATAAACAATTAGAGCACTCTAATATCTTTGTTCTTAATATTGCTATGGCCTATGAAGTTCCCTCAGTTTAGCCACTCAGCTTAACAGCACCCTTGACTCAGACGCAATGAAGGCAAAAGCGGATAAAAGCATTCTGAATGGCTAAAATAGACATGAGAGCTTGCAAAGGCTTATTATAATCATACACAGCAACAGGAGTAGAAATTTACTCATCCAGGTCACAGAGTGTTTTCTCCTCCTTATATCATTGGATAAACTGGTAAACATTTCACAGCTTTCTTCTCTGAGAGTTCCGTGGCTCGAGCCAGCTCTTCATCCTGATATTGTCAACATGGAAGACGGCCAGAATGGGAATCCCTTCTTTCCTCCAATTAGCATTAATGAAACTAAGAGGGAAGCAAACTAGCCCTTCTACCTTAAAAACCCGAGCTTCCAACTTGGGAAAGTGTGTGTCTGGAACAAAGATCCCCTCTACCATTTAGTAAGTTAAAACCATGCCTTCCCACATTTTTCCAAACCCTTAACCAAGTTGACAGTCCCTTCACATTGGTTTGGAGATTGTTCAAACCCCAAGATGAAGCTTCTTCTTACATTATGTTTACTTCATTATGTTTATTATTTATTATTTACTTACATTAATTATTATTTACTTACATTATGTTTACTTCAAAGTAAATACATGTGGATGTTGAGTAAAAATGGAGACAGAGGTAAAGAATCACTCTGAGTACCCTACAGTCATGTCTTGGAGGAGTGACCAACAGTAAGCTTATGGGAACCAAAATGAAGGAGGTGAAGGCAAACTCGGGGGGAAGAGACAGTGAATTGAAAATGATGGACAAGGAAACAATTTCAGAGGAACTTCTTGTAGGGATTGGTGCATGGATGGGAAGCTGCTAGGAGGGACAGGAACCAGCTGACTCTGGGAAGGTGCTTGAGCGGCAAATATAAGGAATTCTAACTGCGCAATAAATCTGTTGACGACCCGCATTCCGTGAATGCTCTATGTCTCAGCCCTAGTTCGGAGGGAACTAGTGCTTCCGTCCCTCACCACACAAGTAGTGAGAAACTACACTTCTCCCTGTCTGGAAAAATTTGCATTTCTATGTTTGAACATATTTAATTTCTCCATCAAACTTCAGAATGAGAACTATATAGAATTACTACCCAAACCCTGAAGGAAGAAAACTATTGTTTGAACTGGAAAAGTGATGCCCTGGCAGAGCAGAAGGGGCAGCTGATCAAACCAGATAGAAAGTAAAGACTTTTGGAAAGCAAACAAAGCTCTGCTCCAAATAGAGAGGTTGAGCAACTTCAGGTGATGGAATACTGGAATAGTGGCATCAGGCACTCACATGACCATTCTGGTAAATACCTGACGTGAGTCCCTGCGCTCACTTGCATCAGTGAGGTGCCGGATTCACCAAGAGCTGCTTTCATGTGTGCTACGCAGGTCCCCAGGGTAGGTATGGTTATGTCTGGTGTGTCCAGGATGCATCATGGTGCACAGGTAGAATCTGTTTCTTTGAAGACATGAAACGTCTCCACTCCAAATGGGTGTTATCCCTGCATGACGGCCAACCCCGCACGCCCAGCTGGCCACAGGGCTCTCCCGGTTTCCAAGATCAGGCTGGCCAGGGCTCGCCAAGAGCCTCGAAGGCAGCTGTTGGAAAACGGGTGTCCACATAGTGCTGAAGTCAGGAAGGGGAGCGAAACCCAGGCGTGGCGGCTATAGGAAGTGGGTTGCTGCCAGAGAAAACACGATTAGCCCGAACTTCGGGGGGATGCTCCAAAGGAGGCCACACGGGACACCACCGTGAAGGCCAGCCCGCCCGCCCGCCCGCACCAGGTACCGCAGGCCCCCGGGGGTCACTTGGCTCTGGTCAGCTCCCCGTGTTCCCCACATCCCTTCAGCCCACCCTGCCGCCGGAGGAGCTCCCACCGCCACCAGCAGCAGCCACCCAGCCCCGGCGAGCAGCAGGCGGCGGGGCGGGCCGGGCCGGGCCGGGCCGTTGGGCGGGGCGAGGCGCCGGCTGGGTCTCCGGCTGGGTCTCCGGCTGGCCGGGCGAGGCGGGGCCTGCTGGCAGCTCGCGCGGTATGTGGCGGGGATCAGGTTGGCTGGGTCAGCGCAGAGAGCGGATGGAGGTGAGGAAGGGTAGCGGGAAGTGTCGGGACAGCCGCCTCGCTTCTTCCCGGAGCGGGGTGTCCGGCAGCGGCAGAGGCAGCCGGGCTTTTCCTTCCGCCTCTCCGCGGCCCGTTTGGCAGTGTGGGTTGCGGGCGGTGGCGGGGGGTACTCTCCATCGTCCCCAGACCGGTCAGGGTGTCCAGTTGAAGGCAGGATCAACTCTTTGTCAGGTAGACTGAAGTGCTGGTAATTCACAAAACCCCGAAACCCTTGTTTTCTGTTAATTTCAGACGTGTTTTGATACGCGGTGTATGGCTGCTGATTTGCCACCAAATAGCTTCCTTAGAAGTCATGTTTTTTGTTTTTTCATTTCTGTCTGTTTCTTTGTTATGTATTGTGTTGTACAAACAGGATAGGAAGTGTGGTATAAAAATGAGGACTAGGAGTGCTGAACCATATTTTTTAAAGTACTTGTAACAGGAAGCAGGATAAAGCTTGGCATAAATTTTCTTGACCCAGTAAACCACTACAGAAAGTATTTATTGCATAACCATAATAAAATAGGGTCTCTTGTTTAGAATCCTAGAATAGAAGCATAGAATACCAGGTGGGAAGAGACCTCAAGGATCATCTGTCCAAGCTTTTAAACTGTTCATATGACAAGAGCAAGGCTTTGTGTGAAGGAGGTGTCTGCAGAAACAGCAGTACCAAACCTAGCAAGGAGTTCCTGCTGTGGTAGTCCTGGACCTGTGCTGAGATGGTTGGCAGCAGCATGTGGAGCCAGAGCTTGGTAGGAGCAAGCTATCCAAAGCTACTGAGATGGATCAAGGTTCTGGTTGGTTTCCAGCAGCAGCTGTTAAGTTTGAAGAATTTTCATCAGGAACTTGAGCAAAATGCTGGATGTGTTTTGTTTTCCTTTGTAAATTCGGCAACAGCACACTTGTTTGACTTAGACTGTTTGTATGTGCCTGGATTCTTAAAAACCAGGTTGGAGTTACTAAATGAACATGCTTACCTTTCATAGAGATTGTGAAATTAGAATGCTGTAAAAGCCAAGAGATTGGCATAAAACCCTTGTATAAAAATTGTTTTATAATGCAGAATCTTTAATTCAGATATTTTAAATTAATCCTTAAATAGCCATTACTTTTTTTTTTTTTAATAGTATTACTGATTTCCTTCCTCCGAGAGTACATTTATTTTTTAATACTTTGCATCATTGTGGGTTTGATACAGTTTTATCTGCATGAACCCTTCTGGTCCTTTTAAACGCCTCTTAATTGTACTTTCAAAATGTTAGTGGAAAAGTAATAGCTTACTTTGGACTTAAGTAAGAAATATTCCACACTAAACTCCACATTACTTCATATTGACAGGTAGCAGCGGGTGAAATGACATAGAAAAGTCTTCAAAGCGCTGACTGCGAAATGAGCTCCTTCCACTTCATGCTGAAAGGAGGTACTGTTTTGAATTGAACACTGAAAAAATCACTTTTTTCAAGGTGATCTGGGTGCTGCCATTGCTTCCAGTTTGATATGAGGTTGAAGTGGGAGGATAAGTAGCTTTTCACTGTACTAGAATCAACTGGTGCTGGTTGGTTATGAAGAGCTATAGGTATCTGTACAGTTATGTAGAGATACAGATGTTTTTTAACTCTCCTATGCTTTGGTAGAAGTTGGGGCAGTACCTGTAACAAGCACTTGGTTCAGAGTCACATTTAGAGCAGTGAACTTTGAGACAAAGTTCAACTGGAATTTAGCTTATAAAGATTTAACTATTGCAGGCTTCTTTGCAAATATTCTTTAACTTCTGTGTCTTCATTTGATGTAGCTTCAACATAATGTCTTGTATAATGGGTTTTCCATAAGGGTAATGCTTTTGTGTAATCGTGCAACTTGCAGGATTGTCTGGAAAAGAGGCATTTGAGGTCGAAAGTTTGTGGTCGTCACTTTGCTGTCAGAATACCACAGTGGATAACCAGATCCACTTTTAGAGGGTACTTCTGCATCATTTCGTGTGACTCAGGGTTCACACATGCCCCTGTGAAATCACAGAACCATAGAATGGCTTGGGTTGGAAGGGATCTGAAAGATCATCTAATTCCAACCCTCCTGCTATGGTCAGGGACACAGAATGGTTAGCTGCATTTTGTTTAAATGTTCAGTGTGTTAAGACCGGAAAGTTGGGACCTTGGGAAAGTGGTAGACTGGAAACAAGGTATAGGCTGTTAGAAATTTGATCTTGCTTTGCTGTTGTAGTTTAACCCTGGTAGGCAGCTTAACAGCTTACTCCTGTTGACCGCAGCAAGCACAAGGAACGAGGTGTGAGCTGTATGAATTGTTGTGGTAGGTTGAACCTCAGTTTGATGCTTGTACTTTGGAGCATGTGGCCACACATGTTTGGTTCTTCACACCCTCCCTGCCCTGTTTCAATTAAACTGTATTGAAGTGTTACTTAAAAAGTGAATTCAGTTGTGTTATATAGGTAGGCTACTAAATTGAGGTATTTTCCACTTCTGTGCTGTTATTTGCAAAGGTGGCAATGAGTTGCCTTTTAAGCACAATTTCTGTGTTGTTCTGTCTGGCTCAAAGGCTCAGGATCTGAGCCTTGCTGCAGTGAGCCCACATAGACAGTGATCAATATCTAGAGCCACTTAACAGTGATGTGCTGATACACATTCGAGGGGCTTAGATGCTTTTTATGCTACTGTCTTGAGCATTTTTTCATTGTGCCAGCCTCTGCAAGGATCTGTCATGTCCATGTATTTATAAAATATTTACAAGTAAATTCTGCTGCATGCAGACTTAGGGACCCGGTATGTCTATAAACCTATTTTTATGGCATTTAAAGTTGGCAATGTACCTAAGGCAAGTAAAAGGGCAAGTTCTGTGAAGATAGGCATCCTTCAGAGAACAAAATGCCAATATCCTAAATTAGGTCAACATGTTTTCTGCTTCTGTTTTCAAGATGATAATTTTAGACAACTGAAGGAGCAGTAGTAAGTTGTATTTTAACTGTGGGAAGATAAATATTAGGAAAGTAACTTGGAAATCAAACCTTTTAATTTTTAGTAGCTTGAACCACAAACATGATCGGTGGTGCAGGGGTTTGTTTGTTATTGGTTGTCTTTCCCCTTGCCTGTTTCTTAAAAGACTTCACATATATTTTTCCTTTGAGCCCAGCAAATTTTGAGCTGAAGCAGTGTTCCAGACTAAGTCTGTAGGCAGTGTCATCAATGAAATTGCCATTCTCTCTACATAAGTGAGATTTTTGAGCTTCTATGGTTGTATCACAAGGCCATTTCATATTGCTGAGACTGGGATAGAAGGCACTACAAGGCTAAAGTTGTTAGGTATCTTAACAAACATCTGCTTTTTACATCAGTTTTGCTGTTTCACATTTCTGGATTTTGGTAGTGTTTCTCTGTATGGTCTGCTTAAGAAAAAGTGTAAAAACCTTGTGTGCTCACTTGAAACTACCTGACCAAAACAGAAATGCTCTATATGCTGTGAGGTATTGTAACTACAAATGGCTAGAGCCTTTTTTTCTTCTTTCTAGAGTTCTCAAGCTTTACTGCTGCAATATTTGAAGGTGGTGTGTGTGTGAATTTTGGAAGAGTAGAACTTATAAAAAATTGGGCTTTAGCATACAATATTATAAAGATGGCCACACGTGGTACTGAAGACCAGTAATGGATGCAAAATGTCAAGCTTAACCTGTTGGATTGCTTAGCTATTTTTCTCTTGCCCTAAATTTAAGTATTCTTTGTTTCCTTTTAGTAGTTAAAGCTATCTTATAAAGTAGCTCTTTATGCCTGGTTTTGGTGTGTGCTTGACACCTGTGTAATCTTATGCTATTTTTGACAGAAACTTTATTTTCCAAAGGCCTTTGCTAGAATTCTTGGTCAAAACTGCAAGTTTTGTTCTTACTCTTTTGTTTTCAGTCATCTCTAGTGTAGGCAGAGGGATGCTCTTGCTTTTACATTTAGGATGTATGTGGAAAATTTGGGGTTGTATGGGTATGTTGCTGTCCAGATGATGTGTTTTGTAAAATCCATTTTTTACCTCTTCTCCACTCTTTACAGGTAAATTGAAACTCCAAGAATGAAGTGTCAGCTCATTTGCAAGTTAAAGGAAAACCACATACAAGGCAACTATATAAAAACTATGCTATCAGTGCTTTGTCAGATAAACTGTCCAGAAGAAGTACATACTCAGAAGCTGTTACACTAAAGTGTTGAACTCTGCTTTGTGTTTCCCTCCCTACTACCCCAACATATCTGCGTATGAAATGTTTCAAAAGAAGGAGCTGGTGTGGCTTATTTGTCACTAAAGTGATCTACACTGGATATAAAAGTAAGTCAAGGCCATGAGTGTTTTTCAGGGAACACCATCTCTTCTTTCAGCCATTTCTAGCTGAGTAGAAGCCACATATTAACTAGGACCTGTGCAATGAATGTTTTGCAATGAGCCACTTATGTGGGAAAACAGATTGCTTTAGGGTGGGAGGGAGCAGCATGTAAAAGGCAGGAACTGAGGAAAGGCAAAACAGGTAAATGCAGACCTTAACTGATAAGGAGCTGTCAGAAGGCAAAGGAGTTAAGTGTTTTCCAGGTGGTTGATAGCAGAAGGCTTTGCAAGGGCTCTGATGATGTCTTCCCAAGAAAAAGTAGCCACATCTGAGAGGGGAGCAGGACTTGGTTGAGATTTAGATGCTTTGTGGAAGCCATTTGCAGGCCATGAAGGCAGTGGGTGTCTGCTCAGTCACATCTTTGTTGGAGAAAGCTGCAAAGAAGTCCTGAGATGTGAAGTGAAATTACAATTCTAAATGCTTTGTTTTGTGTCTGACCACAGCAATTCGTATTAGCTGCTGTTTCCACACACTTGACTTTAAGTGCCAGGTCACACTGGAGTTATAGTGTGCTTGTCCTCCTTCAAAAAGCTACAAGTTCATCTGCACTTAAGAGCAGTGTTTCCTCAACTGTACAAGAACATTTTGAAGAATGAAACCTTACGCGTCTCTGCATATCAGTAGCTGTGTCTCTTGTAAACATGTGGAAAGAGGAGTAGATGACTAATGCTTCTTATTAAGAAGTAATGCAGGGTGCAGAGAACAGCACAGCTTGAACGCTCTTACTACACTAATGGAAAATATTCTTCTTTGCAGCAAAAGATGACATCTAGGTTTTTGCTTATTGGCAGTCTCATTCTACTGATACCTCTCCTCAGTGCTGGTAAGTTAAATGCATTGTTGAAATCACCATTTTAAAAAAAGAACACCTGCGAGAGATGAGCTCTGTGTATTTAGCAGAAAACTGCTACTGAGAGCAAGGTAGTGGATTTGGGGTTTGGTGTTTCTTCCGCATATTGAACATATGCTGAATGCCTCTTCTTGGGTTGAAGTTGGGGATGGAATGAACAAATCAACATAAATATTCTTAAATCTAGCCACATAAATTTAGAGTACTCGAGCTTCTCTCTGATTCCTATGAAGAAAGTCCAAAGAGATTGGTTTCTGGAACTTAAAGGTAGCTGTGGAATGCCACCTTCAAGAGACATGCTGTAGCTCTAGTCCTGAAAGCAGTTAGGACTCAGTTTCCTTTATAATTAATATTTTTAAAAGTATATATATTAAAAGCATTGATAATTTTTTCATTTTTTTTCTTTCTTTTTCAATAGAAGAATGCATTATTTGTGATTACTTTGTACTTGTTGGAGAGCCTACAGCTATTAGTTGCCCAATATTTATATTGCCAGCCCTTCAATTTGATTACAATCTGACATGGTATAAAAATGGTAGTTCTACACCAGTAACCACAGAGAGATGGGCCAGGATCCATCAGCGAGAGGACTTGCTTTGGTTTATTCCTGCAACACTGGAAGATTCTGGACTTTATGAATGTAATGTAAGGTAAGGAAGGAAGGAGGGCAACAGCTGAGTGCTAATACAGGTGTGATAATACATTTGTGGAACTTGAATGTACAGAATTTTTGTTTTAGGTAGAGAGCTTAAAGCACTGTAGAGTTAAAAGTACTGTTTTGGCCATATTTTTTGTTTCTGTGTGCTGCCTTGTTTTCTTTCCTTCCACGCATGTAGCACTGCAGACTGCAGAAGTGGTTCATACAGAAGACTCTTCATCTTAAAGCGTGATAATATTAACAGTGGTTTGTGTGGGTGGGTTGCTTTGTTTATTTGTTTTGCATGCAGTATCACCATATACAGACTTTTTGAGGAGCATAGCGGCTTTTGGGGAGCCCTTCTAGAAAATCTAAACTAAAAGGCAGAAAATTATTCTTATGTTTTGTTTTAAAACATTACCAAATGTTCCTGATCAAAACTGAGAATGTGTCTGAAGAGCAAAGCAATGTGCTAGACAGTTATGTGTATTGGTGTGCATACAG
The DNA here is from genome assembly GCF_963264785.1 of Psittacula echo. Classification (NCBI taxonomy): domain Eukaryota; kingdom Metazoa; phylum Chordata; class Aves; order Psittaciformes; family Psittacidae; genus Psittacula; species Psittacula echo. Next base: position 60,972,944 of record NC_137736.1, read on the forward strand.
CTATACTGAAGGCGTTTGGGTTGTGAGTGTACTAACAGTGATCAACAAAAACTTCCAGTGTCTCAGGCCTTTGCACCTTCTTGCTCCAGTGTTGATAATGAAGCTAAAATTGGAAGTCAGAAGAAATGTAATCCTTTCGAAGCTACCCAGTTAAATAATTTTGATTTAGTCTTTCCTGCTGTTTCTAGTTACTCTAGCTATGAGATGTATTCCCGTGGACACCTCACATCCCTGGCCTGCATAAAGGTCAGCAGGACAGAAAACTTGAAGTTCAGTTGTGTTAATTGTAGGCTACATTTTGTGCATCATTCACTTAAACCTTAATTACAGAGCTTGTCAAGGTGCAGTATGTAAATAGTATAGTATATAAATCAGTGTATTGAAGTTAATGCCAGGGCTGTCCAGACATGTAGTTCACTCTTCTGGCAACTTCTCCCTTAGCATAGCATTGAGAAATGAAGAGTTGAACAAAAAATTATTAGAGAGTATTCCTTTACTTCTGGCATCAGCTTCTGGTTTCTAGTGCCATTGGTCCTCTGCAGAGCTACTGTACTACAGGTTATTGTGAGCTATTGCTGTGAAATGATACTTTCACCTTGATGTGTATGTTATTCAAAAGCTCTGCTTCTCTTTTGCTGAGATTTACAGCCTGTTTTTCTTGATATGTCTCTCCAAGGAATGCTGAGGTAAACCTGTCTTCTGCTTATTTGGCAGAGGATGTTCCAATGCAGATACGTTTTAGGTTACCCTGCACTACTGTGTTTTGGCAAATGTAGTGTTGAAAATGGCAAGGGTAAGCTGGTGCTGGAGGCTCTGAAGAGCATCAGCTCTGAGGAATCCTTGCATCCCCTGTGATGCTTCCAGAGCAGACCTTACTTCTGCTCACAACACAAAATCAGAGCTTATTTGCATGTCTCAATCTGGAACAGGGGGTGAGGAGCTGAGGGGGATGTTTAAGAGCTAGGGGACATGTAGCAGGGGTGTTAGAGGCAAGGCTGGTGGAGATGTGGAAATCTCTGTCTTTGAAATATCCCTGACTTGCTGGAAACAAAGAACCTTATTGCTAATGACTTGGTGGAAACAAGGAACCATATTGTCAATGGTGTGACTTCTCTGCTGTTCTCCTTACAGGAGCCTGAACTACTCTAAGAAAAAAACTATAAATTTAGCGGTTTTTAAGAATGATAACGGTTTGTGTTTTAATGGAAAAATGAGGTTTGAACAAAAAGTGACAAGCAGAAATACTGGAAAGATAATATGTCCTGATCTAGAACATTTTAAAGATGAAGACAATAATCAGCCTGACGTACACTGGTATAAGGTATTGTGCATGTGTTTTTCATATATACAGAATACAAAATAATCTATTTAAAATGTGTTATAAAATAACTGTGTAAAAGCAGCTTTTGGAAAGAGAGGTTTAATTTCCTCTGCAGTTTGAGTAAGGTATCTATCTTGCTACACTATTGGGGAGGCGTAAGGAGGTATAGGAAGAATATTAAAAATCCAATTGTCCATTTTTGGATTGCAAGTTTTTTTCAGAGTGAAAAACATATATTTTGGCTTGTTGATTTATGAAAATCTAGTTTATCCTTTGATTATTTCTTGTAGATAATAAGTTTAAAAGCTTAGATAGTAAGTTTAAAAACTTACATGTTTCTTTATATACAGGGCTTTGCTTAATTAATTTCAGTTTTTCAGAATATTCGGCTTGTCCTGTCTAGTGATCATGGTGTGGTATTATTATGCCTCTTGTTCAGTTTTTGCTAGAATACTCTGTAGACTATGCAAGCTTAGAAACATGTATTTTGTATTAAGGTAAAATTCTAAAGTAGCTTAATTCTGATTCTGGGCCTGTACATGTATAGGTGCAGCACCAAGGTTATTTTACATCTTTTGAGATGAAATGATTCTATACTGCTTATAGGTCAGGAAAGAGAAGGAAGTTTTTCACTGCATTTGCACTGCCACAGAAACAGTAATACACTCGACAGCACGAGGCACTGCTACAGCAGTTCTCATTCATCTTGGTGAAGTGGCAATGCAGGCATATATTCTCATAAACATGTGTAATAACTTCTGTTGCACTTGAGATATCTAACTGTCAAGCTATTAGATGAAAGCAGTGAACTAAAACACAGCATTTGAAACCTTATAGGGTTGGCTGCAGTGATTTTTAGAAAGTGCAAATGCAACAAGGCATCATCAGACTTCATGTTGGAGTGTAATGATACTTGGATAAGAACCCATATCGTGTCTTGCAGAAAAAATAAATCAGTATTTGTCAAATATTTTAATAATCAGTAGAGTTCAGTAACTTATTAAATATTATCAGATTATTAGTTCCCTTAAATCACAGGTACTTTTGATATGTTTAGGAGTGTAAGCCTGGATTTCTTGAAGACAAGCGACTTCTTTTGGCGGAGGGTGAAAATGCTATCTTAATTCGCAACGTAACTGTACAAGACAGAGGAAATTACACATGCCGTATGGTGTACACATACATGGGAAAGCAATATAATGTTTCAAGAACCGTGAGTCTAGAGGTTAAAGGTGAGTGCATTGAGGTTACTCTCTTCTCTTTTTGGCTCTGCTGTAAATATTTGTATGAAGGCATAAACTATTTGGCATGTTACTTTTCAGCTCTGTGAAATTAGAGTTGTAATCACCTTCAATTAATTTTTCCCTGAACGGAAAATTGAAATGCAGTGGTGCATGTTAATTCTTGATGCATTTTGAGCATTGCTCTGAGGGGGAATTGTCATGGAGCAGTGAGAAATGCAGGGTTAGGAATGAGAATTAGGAGGAAGCAGTGATTACTAGGGGGATTGAGTGGATGTGTATTTTTGCTAAAACAAATAATCCACTGTTAAATTAAATAAAAAGAAGAATTTTTTTTCTGAGACCATCACAGTAAAACACCTGCTTGTGGCCCTGTTGGTGAGCTTGCTTACAAAGTTCAGTAGAATCTCAACTGATGGGAAAGGAGATGTGACAAGCTGTATAAATATTATGAAGTTAATAAATCTTCCTCTGGAAAGGATTGGCTTTACTTGTTGTCACTTCGTTGTGCTCTTCTGCACACAGGGCTCAGAACTGGCTGCCTTACTGTCCCAGTACTGTCATTTATTGCTGTGATCATTGTGATTGCATCTTTGTAGGTAGCATTGCTGATGACCTTGCCAGTACCATGATAGTATCCTATCAGAAAAGTTAGCTGCATGCAAGGTGTTCATTTTTTAGATAAAATCCAAATTCAGACTTTAGATAGGTAATACAAGAACAGTGGGTTACTACCAGTGAGTCTGTATATCATGCAGCCCAGCTTAAGTGTGTGCTTGCTTATTCTTTTACTTAAATAGATATTCACCTGGTCTAGGAGTTTGTTGATACAATCCCTCTTACTTATCCATCTGTCTGACAAAGCTAATCATATGTTTTTGTTTTGTTTTCTGGTTTTTATATTACTTTGATATCAGCTATCAGTAAATCTGATTTGTTTTAAAAAAGTATTTTTAAGGTAAACTAAAGCCTTTTGTTAATTTGGAAGCTACAATAGAATAATTTGGATAGAGTACAGCAAAACTCATGAGATACTTCTGTTGGAAATTTGAAAGTGGTACTAAGTATGGAGCTACAATAGTACCAGACAATAAAATAAAACCATTGTAAAACTATCAGTTGAAGTAAGTTGTGGAAAATTTCTTGCCTGAAGATTTATTTTTCTCTTTGTTTCTGTTAGAAAGACCACTGCAGATGAGGCCAGAGTTTATTTATCCAAAGAATAATACAGTTGAAGTAGAACTTGGTAAGTAGTGGCTATTTAAGAAGTCATTAACATTCAGTGAAACCAATAAGCCACTGGTCTGTCAGAAATAACACATAAACAGTTCCATTGACTTCAGCAAGAGTGGGAGATAGGCATGTGGATTGAGAATATCTGGAAGACAGATAATAGAATATGATTCCTGCGAGTAACTGGGGCGTGAGGGAGGAGGTGGCACACAGACATGACATGATGACTGTGGGCCTAAGATTGGAGTCTCTTGACCAGCAGTGTTGGGTAGGATGCATTTATGTATTTATTTTATTCTTGCCATCTGTCCTTTGTACCACTTCCCAGTGTCCATGTCTTGACATATCTTCAGTATCCATAGAAATATGGTTACACATATATAACATCTTAGGATAGTTACCAGTTGACGAGTTCAGTAGTTTTTCCTCCTCTGTTTCCTGTCTCCTTTCCCTCTCCACAACTTGGATTTTATTCCTCTTTCTAGGGTATTGAAAGCTTTCTGATCTTTTGTGAAACAGTGAGCTGCTAGTTGATGGATATCCCATGCATTGTTTATCTTAGAAATTTCTTAAATAGGAGATTCTGGATATAAGGAATAACTTATTTCCAGTGAGGTCAGCCAGGCAGTGCAGCAGGCTGCCCAGAGAAGATATGCAGTCTCTGTCCTTGGAGGTTTCGGGACCTGACTGGATAAATCTTTCAGCAGGTCTGTTCTCAGAGCTGGTCCTGCTTTGAGCTGGAAATTGGATTGGAGACTGCCCAAAGTCCCTTCCAACCTCAGTTATTTTATGTGATTCTGTGGGCCAAGTATATGGTAGGCAAGTCGTTCTAAGCAAACCTATACATGTTTAAATTGCACCATATATTGGACAGAGTTGTGTTGTACTGATGTAGTCCAGAAGAATGATATTTGGAGCTGCTTGAACTGTAATGGGGTTTTTTTCCTGATTGTGCACTAAGAGGGAACTGTTTTGAACAAAGTATTTGATTAGAAAGGGCATTAACTGATTTTGGAGAAGTGTGATTTGTTATTTACTAGAATTTCCTAATGCAGCATCTAAGCTATCTTGTAATCTTTTGAGGAAGGGTTATTACCAATTAGGTAATTAAGTTCTGAGGAAAGGTTGTGTTGAGATTCTGGCTCCACATAGGGACCGAAGCAGTCACACGTGAAACTAAAAGGAGACATAGTGGCTCCACCCACAAAGTTGGTTTATTGTGGCTACTGAACAAACCCACAAAGTGGGTTTACTGTGGGCTAGTGAACAACTACAAACAGTTCTCTACTACAGGGGATCCTTTAAAGGAAGTTGGTGAAGGTTTTTGTTTTGATAGGGTTTTTGTTCTATTTTCTTTAAAAAGGGCACTGCCATTCAAAAGTATTCTCTGTTCTGTACCTTTAATGTGACTTCTATTTTTTAATGAAAAAAAAAAAAGAAAAATCTTTGCTCCCATTAAATGCCTGGTTGTGGGGCATAACGTGGAAACACCTGCATGAACCTAGAAACATTTGTATGCTTTTTGGATGAGAAATTGCAGGAGAAGGCTGTGTAGCTACTTAACAGTACATTCACGAATGTATGGAAATGGAGGGCATGGAACATTTAAGGGTTTTTCTTCCTTCCCAAGAGCTGTGAAATGCACTAAACCCCATCTTTAGAAAAATTCATTATTGTCAGGGGAGAAATGGGGGAGCATCTGTGGTTTCTATGTGAACTCTTGTTCAGGTAACTGCTTTGCGTGTGAGCTAAAGGTTTATTCCATACTTTTGATAGACACCATTCCTTGGTGGAAGCATCTAGATCTGATGTGGTTCTAGGAAACGAAACACCGAGATCTTTACATAGATCTGAGAGCCCACCTTCTGCTATCAAATCATGACTTCCATGGGTAAAATACAGAAGGAAAGGACTCCGAGAAAGCTGCTTACCTTCCTGTAAATGAAACTTTGAGGTACATTGGCAATTCTGCAACTTGGCTTGCTTTCTTAATACTGAAGTATTCTGTAAGATCTGGACTCTTGGTGGCAAAGGAGTGACAGGTGAGCTTATTCTGTGAGCAAAGTGTGAGAGTATTCAGAAACCATCCCAGTAGACAGTGTTGGCCAAAAGACTCTGATCTGGAGTAAAGATGTGTGTGTTCGCAAACATGGGATTCAGCTGCAGGGTGTAGTTATCTACGCATGAGTATCCGCATATGAGTTAGGATCCTTAAGTCATGCTGTTATCAATGGGGGCTCAATTCAGTTGCCTACGCATAAATGTCTAGTGCTGGTTTGAGTGGTCTGGCTATTCTAGCAGTACAGGTTTCTTGAAGATCTGAAGTCCTATCTGCCGGCTCCATACAGATGTCTTAGATGCTGGAGAGCATCTCAGATGTCACCACACTGCATACATGCAACTGATTTGAGCCCTGGAGAGCTTTCAGTGGAGTCTGGAGAGCCATTCAGTTGATAAGGTCCAGGTGTGTCTACTTGTATGTGAGTGGACTTGGGCAGACGTGAACTCTGCTGCTAGCGTAGACATCTAGCTTACATGTAGATGTGAACACCTACATTTAGGGTGGAGTTTATATCCAGATCGGAGGCACCCAGGTGTGGATTACAAATGGATGAGTTTTAAGGACTCTGCTTTTCATAAGGTAAGTGGGTTTTTCAGTATCCCTCCTTTTCAAAGCTGTTCCCCAATCACTTGATCCTGCTTGTTACAAGACCTTCAATTTCCATATTTGAATGTTTTTTGTAGGTTCTCATGTAGTTATGGAATGTAATATATCAAGTGGCATAAATGGCTTGATTCCATTCTGGCAAGTTGACGATGAGGATGTTGATATCTTTGATAGCACCTACAGGGAACAGTATTATGAGTAAGTATAATACCTTGAACTGTAAATGCATTTGTAGGTGACGTAAACGCAGTAATTTGCAGTGAATTCACCGTAAAGTTGACTGCATTTGCCTAGATGCCAGTAGTCATTGAAAAACTGATTGGAAGTCTACATTAAGTACATAATATTCATATTGCTTGGGATAAAAAAAACCCCAAACCATTTTGTTATAAATACTGATGTATCAGATACAAATGTAATAAAGCAATCATACGTAGGCTTTTATAATGCTGTTGTGAAACATGATTTTGTAAGGCTTATTTAGGCATCTGTTCTTATGCAGTCTTTTTTTGCTAATAGATTAAAGCCTGCCTTCTGGCATTAATGTGGGAAGGATAGGTTGTTCCAAACAAAAATCACTTGACTTATTTTTATTTGTGAAGCTGGTCCTTTTCTAAGGACAGACACAGAAACTCTTGTTGCAGGACATTTAGTTTTTGGTGGTTTTTTTTTTGTTTTGTTTTGTTTTGTTTTGTTTTTGTTTTTGTTTTTGTTGTTGGTTTTTTTTTTCAGGAAAATTAAATACAATTGAAGCTGATAAAACCAGCAATTCTTTTGAGAGAGCAGGACCTTTCTCACTCAGTGACTGGTCTATGACAGCACAGTATGAATGTACTGTTTGCTTTCTCGTTTATCAGTCACTGCTGTTAAATACAACCCTTAAAATATAGTATGAAAAGAAATAGAAATTCTCAGCTGATCAGCTCACAGTCATGCAGAAGCTTTGCTATCTCCACCAAGTGCCATCATCAATGCAAAATAAGGGAATTAGCTTTCATACTCCTTTTAAAACTATCTTTTTCATTGATCCCTATCTGGCCTCCAGAAAGAATCTTAGTTCTCCTTTGTCCCAAAGTTCCCTTAGAGTGAATTATTAGTTTCATTATAGATCTGTCTGCTTGGTTGTTTGCTTATAAATATAGGACCCCAGCTTGTGGTCTCTTAAGGTATAACTAAGTCCATTATTCTTTAGGGCATGAAGTTTCTCAGCTTCGCCAGTTAAGACACATGTGCAGCTCTGTGTAGCTGTTTTAAAGTTGCAGTAACTGCAGCTTCTTCTGAAGCCAACTTGGTGCTGCTATTAAACACTTCCTGAAAAGTATTTGATATGTTACACTCAAAGCAATTCTCTCAAGTTTTTTTTTTTTCTTGCTTGGAAGTGATCTCTAGTACTCATCGCTATCCTGCCCGATAATTTTTTTCATGCCAGAAGCAGAGATGTGCAAAATATGTCCTGTGCAAGTTCTAATTAGGATTAATAGTGCAAAGCAAGTTATCCAATATCAGAGAAATTAATCTAATTGTAATAATAATGTTTTATTTCAAAAAATAGTAGCAATTTCTCAGCAATTAAATTTGTGGAGCATTTGATGATAGCAAACCATGGTGCAGGCATGGCCAACATTACGGACTTCAGGCTTACACCTGGGAGGTAACTCTTTGCTGGGAGGAAACTTAAAGCTGACTTGAATAAGTCTGAACATGTTGCAAAATGGTGACGTTTGTATTGGCATCCCATGACAGAAGTTGCTGGCCATTATTTAAGTAATAGAAACTGGTTCTTCAGGATGTTCTGCAAAATGAGTTTTCCTCCTTGGTTGTATAAGGTGATGTCACTTCAGTATATAGAGTAGGATGCTAGTTTATAGGTGCCTTCCTACTGCAGTTCCTCCACACCTTACACTTGTAAATCTTAGAGCAGGATGGTATTTAGCATGATAGCATGTTGTATCTCCAGCCTTCTTATTGCCATTTGATCCATGGTCACTCAGCTTTTGTGAATTCTTTGAATCATTATTTCACAAGTTGGTTACACCATTGGCTGTGGACAATATGGGCTTGGGAAGTCTATTAGTTTGCATAGAAAGGTCTCTGCTTTATCATCAGTACAAAGAATCCTGGCACTTTTATTACTAGTTATTACTGTTTTGAATAGTCTTTCATTCACAGAATCACTTAGGTTGAAAGAAACCTCTTGAGATTCATCCAACCCCCAATCAAACCATCCAACCCCCCTGCTAAAGCAGGGTCAGAGCAGGTTGCTCGGTCCTCTGTCCAGCTGGGTCTTGAATATGTCCACAGTTGGAGACTTTACTATTTCTCTGGGCAACCTGTTCCAGTGTTTGACCACCCTGACAGTTAAAAAAAAAAAATTCAGTTGGAATTTAAGATAGGAAAGTGTTTCAGTTTGTGCGCATTGCCTCTTCTCCTGTCAGTTGGCACTACTGAAAGGAGCCTGGCTCCCTCTTCTCCACTCTCTCCCATAAGGTATTTAAACATACTGATAAGATCCACCACCCACCCCCTACCCTGGAGCCTTCTCTTCTCCAGGCTGAACAGTCCCTTCTCTCTTGTATGATAGACGATCCACTCCCTTAATCATTTTCATGGCCCTGCACTGGACTTGCTCCAGGAATCTCATATGCTGAGGAGCCTAGAACTGGCCCTACTACTCCAGGTGTGACCTTGCCAGTGCTGAATAGAGAGGAAAGATCATGTCCCTCAACCTGCTGGCAGTGCTTTTCCTAATGTAGTCCAGGGGCTGGGTATTTCTCCTCAGGTGCAGGATTTGCATTTTGCTTAGGAATTCATGGGGTTCCTGTCAGCCCACTTCTCCCACCTGTGAAGGTTCCTCTGGATGGCAGCATGACCCTGGGGTGTATCAGCTATCCCTCTGAATTTTGTGTCATCTGCAAAACTGCTAATGATACACTCTGTCCCACTCAGCAATAAAGGCCAGCAACCTAATATGTATGCAAAACGCCAAGTCACCTCTGGTCATGAAGTTGTTTGTTACAGGGGTGATATTTACTGTGCTTCACTGGCTTCTTAGGTTTACAGAGGTAAAAAATGAATGTTCTTGTAATAGTGGATAGATGAATCTTTCACATATTAACCAATGATATTTCAGTTTCTCTACAGATGTTTACTTTTTACCATTTTTTAATGACAGAAAGGGGATGCCTCATGGACTTGCTGTATCTGGAACAAAATTTAACATTTCAGAAGTGAAAGTAAAGGATTATGCACATAAATTTTTCTGTCACTTCATATATGGTTCTCAACAATTTACAGCCTACATCAAATTGGAAAGCCCAGGTAAGAGATCTAATCTTGATAATATTGTTATCAAGGATGATCTCGATTTGACAACACCCTACTTAGAGCTAAAACTGCATGATGTACTGTGGTGCAAAGTGGGCAGTGCAGCTCAATACCTTTCTTAGTGAAATTTTTGTTGTATTATTAGCAAAATTAAAGAAAACAGCACTTTTAATTTGTCTTTTCTCATTCAGTGTTTTAGGAAATATTATTGAAACACTCCAATTTATTTGAAGCAAGTATCAGACCTCAGTGGAATACTGTGCTTCATTTTACACACTTGTACTTAAAGAAGCATGTGATTTGGAGGAGATTGTGTTTCTAGAAGAGCAGTGAAAATGGCCAGCTCTCTGAAAAGCTGGGAAGGGAGACGACTAAGTGTGGACTGTCAAAAGGCCATGAATGTATATTTGGACCTGGTTGTGCTATCCTTCAGTAACAAATAATAGACTTCAGATCGCCAGGAGAAAGGAGAAAAAAAAAATAACCTACTTACGTAGTAGGAGAAACTCTAACAGTAATAATAATAATGAAGAAATGAAATAGATTGCTTGGAAAGGTTATGGACTTTCCATTACTGATGCATGTGCTGTGTTATCACTTTCTAGATAGGCTCATGCATGTTGATTGGGAGCATCCTGCCACTTGTTGGAGAATGTGTCTTGTGCCCAGTCTTGTGCTCAGAGACACGGATAAGTTTGACCTATTGGTAGCTAGCAGGACATTTTCTTTTTAGTAGGTGAACTTAAAGGTAAAGCAGGCTTTGAAAACTCAAATGCAGGGCTGAAGAAAAATAGCCTTTGGTCTATTGAGCTTCAGTTGAGCTGGTTTTGTCAGCTGTGAGCCAATCCTTTGACAGAAGTTATTCTCAAACTTGCCTTTAACTGGCCACTTTGTAAACAAGTAATTGACTAAAAAGCGGATCTGAGCTTTAGCTTGTTACGTAACTAAGTTCTTCGTAAAGATTGTCAGGGCAGGATTTAACCTCACAAATAATTTAATATGCATGAACTAAAAAATGCAGTTTGTGGGGAGTGATTTTTTTTAGGACAGAAAATTAGTAAATTCGATGACAGATCTTGAAAGAGGCTAGAGACAATGGAAAGCTGGGGAGAACAGCATGGTCAGGAATCACCTTCCCACCTTTGATTTTCTTGCTTTCTGACTGATAAGATTTTATACAGGAATTCTCACTACTGCTGCCCTTGTCTATATGTCAATATTTTCATATTTCAGCTGAAGAGTAGCCTCATTTGTCACATTGCTAAAGTAATTCTCTGAAATGGAATAGTAGGCTTTTTGAATATTTGCAGAAAGGAATACATGACAAACTTCCAGTCCTATTTATTAATTCCTTGATTAAAAAATATTTTAATGGCTAAACAATTTTGTCTCTCTGGTTCTAGTGTATAACTGTGTGTTGTTTGTTTTCTCTCTTCTCATTCCACCCTACTGCAGCTCGGAACATTCAAGGTTACTTAATTGGAGGAGGAGTTTCTTTAGTATTTTTAGTGTTTCTTACTCTTTTCATCTACAAGATCTTCAAAATTGATATTGTGCTTTGGTATCGGGACTCCTGCCATCTTTTCCTGGGTAAAAAAGGTATGTTCGTGTAACAGTACTCTGTATTGTAACAAGGCTCCACATTCCCTTGCAAAGCAATGAGCTAACCTAATGGAGTTTAATCAGTCTTCCTTGGGATTTTTGAAAGGATAACATGTTTTTAGGATGCTTAGAATTAGTTCAGAAAACAAAAGCATCTGCAGGGGATAAAATCAGCAACTTTCCAGGAATCCAGAACTATCATTCCTTTCTCTGAAGACATATTTCATATTTCAGTGGTTTGAATGGTGCTCTGAAGCAGATTTCTTTTAATTACTCTTCTTACAGAAAGGAGTAATACAGTGGAATTGTTGGGTGTTTCTTACTTTCAATAGATGAACCAGGACAAATTTCACCTGCTTTCATGTTCTATTTGAAGGCACTTCCAATTATTTTACTTCTTGTAAATTCCTGCCATTCAGAAAAATGTTGCTAGGGGTGCTGTCTATGAGACTATGGTAAATCATGGGTCATTTCCTGGCATCTCAGAGGGAATACCTGGCTAGAGAAACAGAAGGTATTTTCTAGAGGTATTGAGGTTCTGTTGTATTTCTTTGAAGTCTTTTAAATTTGATCTTTCTGAAAAGTTTGTTTCAGAATACCTAATACCATTCAGATCTTGAATTTTGCCAAATACTTTGGTTTTGTTTTCATGTCTAAGTGGTTGCTGTGCTTTGAAACTCCAGGTTACAAAAATTACCTTTGAGTTATATGGCAGCTGTAATATTAAGTATTCAGTTGTATTACTAGAACCCCTATTTCCCAAATAATTCGGTGATAACATTTTTTAAATTTGGAGTTAAAAAAGAATATTAAAACCAACTTCATTTTGCATGTCTCTTTTGCCTATTCAGATCCAGTATGCTGAATTCTAGAAGGCCTGATTCTACAAATATTTCAGGCTTAGTATAATTATATATGCTTAGCTAACGGCAGGGTTAGGACCTAAAACAAAGATTCCAGTGGGGAAAAAAACCCCAGAGTTTAGAGATTTTTGTTTGCTTGCTTGCTTTTGTGTCTTTAGAATCCATTCTCGTATTACTTCTGTTGCTTGCTCTTTAGTTTCAGATGGGAAGATCTATGATGCTTATGTTGTGTATCCAAAAAACAGAGAGAGCTGCTTGTATTCATCAGATATTTTTGCTCTGAAGATACTACCAGAGGTCTTAGAAAGACAGTGTGGGTATAACCTCTTCATATTTGGGAGGGATGATCTACCAGGAGAAGGTAAGTTACCTGAAGACAAATTACACTCGAGTTTTTTCTCATTGGCAGCTGCAAATACAACTCAGAAAAGCCAGTCAATCAGATGTGATTGTAAAAATCAACCACCGTCAAATGAGCTATTTTCCTATTTTCTCTGCTGGACAATGAGAAATATGGCACTAGGTGCTTCTATGAAGTCTGTTTATCTTTGCCTTTCCCCTGACATTGCTTAGCTCTTCCAGTTTTTTTTAGTGTCTGGCTAGCCTAGGCATCTGGAGATGAGTTTTATCTAGGCCTATGGTTTTGAAACTTGTTTTTTTTTTGCTGTTGCACCTGTGATGATGATAAAATGACGTTAGCAAAACAAGTAGTTGATCATTGGTAGCTTTCCTCTGTTTATGCAAAACAAGAATATGCAAGTGCATGCTGATGGGGTCAGATTGTGTAGCATTGGCCAAATTTCTACTTGTTGGTTAACACAATGTAACTGCTTGCATGCTATTACTCTGTCCCTATTTGTGAGGTAAAGTGTGTTGGCTCAAAAATTGTAGAATCACAGAATTGTTTGGGTTGGAAATTACCTTAAAGATCATCTAGTTCCAACCCCCTGCCATGAGCAGGAGCACCCACCTTCCACTAGACCACATTGCTCAAGGCCCTGCCCAACCTGGCCTTGAACACTGCCGAGGATGGGGCAGCCACAGCTTCTCTGGGCAGCCTGTGCCAGTGCCTCACCATCCTCATAGTGAAGAATTTTTTCCTGATATCTAATCTAAATCTACCCTCTTTCAGTTTAAAGCCATTCCCCCTTGTCCTATCAAACAGTGAGTGTACCAACTGCAACATACTAGTAACAAAAATTAGAAACATTAACCCTTAATTTTGTACAACCTTTTCCTCTACAGCTGTGATCAGCATTGCTGATGAAAAAATCCATCAAAGTAGAAGAGTGATAATTGTTTTAATACCAGAACCCTCCTGTTACAGTATTCTAGAAGATGTATCTGAAAAGCAGCTAGCCATGTATAGTGCTCTTATCCAAGATGGCATTAAAGTAATTCTCATTGAACTGGAAAAAATACAGGATTATGCAACCATGCCAGAATCCATCAAGTATGTTAAGGAAAAGCATGGGGCGATCCGATGGAAAGGGGACTTCTCAGAAAGGTCTCACTCGGCAAGTACTAGATTCTGGAAGAAAGTGCGCTACCACATGCCGTCGAGAAAAAATGGATCTTCATCAGGGCTGCATTTGTTACCAAAAGACTTTAATTCTCCCTAAATAACAAAAGAAGAATGACACTTAATGACTGATTCCATTCACATAGTTGGTGATGGATTGATTGAAGGTCACATTTATCTGTTTTGTGCAGACAATCTTATCCAGATTTTCTGGATTGAAGGTACTACAGCTTCATCTACAGATGTGAATAATCTTTTTTCTTCTGTCCACAACAACAAAATGCTTTGAAATGCCATCAGTAGCACAGAGATGACATGGATATCACGTAGGAAGTACGTGAAGCCTTTTCCAAGAATTGCATTGTGATTTGCTGGAATTTTTACAGTTAAAGTTTGAATATGAAGAGAACTGTATTAATTACAACTTATGATATTATGTAATGGGGATGGCTGATGGCAGTAAGTGGTTTTCTTTCATTTTTTTTTTAAGGAAAGGACACAAAACTTCGTTAGAAGTTTGCTACTTGTCTTACGCAGTTTGCTGAAAGATAAATCCCTCTGTGTTACTGCATCAGTGCATTACTGCATCAGTGTGTTACCATCCAAGAGAAACGGTAAAAGACAAGCCCAGCCCCCTCAAAGTGCTATTGAACCTGACAAAGTATAAATACTCTTCCCTGATCTTGTTGACATTGTAAAGAACTGTACCATTTTTAGTCTCTTGTCCCATGCAGGCAGCATAAAAATATCGCTTTAATGCTGTACTGAGTCAAAAAACTACTCTCTAGAGGATTTTACGGTGACAACCCTTCATCTCCTCCCCCACAGTTAAATGGCTTAATATATTTGTTCTTATTTTACCCAAATGGAACAATTAGCTTCATGATACAGACTGTCTTGTGAGGAGTATAGGATGGTTGGCTTCATCTGCCTTACTTTAAGGACCAGATCAAGGGGCTGCATGGCACCCATTTCTAATGGGTTGCTCTTGCTGAAGGAGAGCAGGTTTTCTCTCCTGTTCCTAGCCAGGGAGTTGGTTCCAGCATTTATCGGCTCTGACAGCTGGAGCTGGCTGAATCAGCTATGGTGGCAGAAACCGTTCTTTTCCTTGGTATAGTTTTCTCCCAGATTAGTGAGCTTATCTGGCTCCTGGAGGGTTCAGGGTGATATGGGAGAAGAAAAGGGCTGGTAGGACCATGTATTTTGGCTCCAGCTGTGTTTAGAAAATAGAGCTAAAATTATATTGTTGCTTAGTACTCTAAAGTGAAAGAGATGGCCTGTGTTGCCCTTGCAGCTGCTTGTTTTTCTTCTTTCCCTCTGCCCTGATACAAGGAATCTGAGATGACTGGGTACTAAATTTGGCTGGGGCTAGTTGAAGTGGGGCTGGAGCTGCACCTTCCAAAGAGTTGTTTGGGAAACGAACTTGTTAAAACTTAAGTGTGCATGTTGAGTGTAACTACTGAGGTACTTTCAGTTCTTTTTTTGGGGGAGGGAATTGACTGATTTTAAACGGATTTATTTTTTTTTTTAATGTGGCCTGTCTTTTTCCATACAGCTCCCTTGTCTTGGAACAACCAACTTAACTATTGTGTCAAACTCCATCACTTGCCAACCTGTCCTTGAAGGCTGTTGCTTAATAGAGTATTGGGCAGAAATTTTCCCTTTGAGTTGATCCTGTGATATCTCCACTTTTTCATCTGAAAAAAAAATATCATATTCTACATCCTTCAGAATTCGTCTCTTCATTTTGACACTGCAGTGTTGGCCTTTTCTTCTTTCATGGCTCAAGCATTTACCATCTTATGCTTCCATTCTCAACCAAACATGACTGAAAGTGTGAGGTGCCATCCCATGGAAGAACTGCTTAGTGAATGTGGGATGGTGTGACTCATGTTCTGCCTGATAAGTGACAAAACCAGTAGAAATAGATTCCTCTCACACCTAAAGTGCTTTGGTTACCTTGGTGTATGCTGGAAAACTTGAAACTCTGCTTCTGAGAGACAGTGCCTTCTGAGCTTTGTGAATTGAGCGTGTGTTTGGCAAGAATGGAATAAGAATCTCTTCATTTCAGGATAGGAGGGGGAAATATGCATTTGAAACATGAGACTTTCAAACTGTCATGGTACTGGAGTGTTTTACTGCTGAATGTCATGGATGTATATACAAGCGCATGCTTGTATTCTAGTCTCATTCCGTAGTTTGGTGAAGATGGGAGTGTCAAGGGTGGATCAGTTGTGGTCATGTGCCACATTCGCCTATCTGTCGCACACAGCTTTTAAGTATGGTGTATATTCTGTGACAGCCTGTTGTAGGGTAAAGAGCCTGGAGGTACATCTAAAGTTACTGAGATCCATCTGAGCAAGGATAGTTGTTTCAGTTCTCAGTGATAGAAGAACTTGGTAGGACAGAAGCTATATGATTTGCTCACAGACCTCTCCTGTAAGAAGATGCCTATATCAAATGTGAAGACTAGACCCTAGAAGTACGGTATTTGTAGTCTGAGATCTAGGGTATAATACTAACTTTACGCTTCCACGTTGACAGCTGACACTACATGGGCCAGCCAACAGAGTTCCAGCAACCTTGGGCCTCCTGAATTATTTTTGCTGACTGGAATAAACTGAATGAAAAACTGCTACTTGTTATACCTAGCTTTAGGGATAGGAACATTATTTTACTGAGCCAAAACACTATTTTTTAAAAAAAAATACTTGTTCCTTTTGATATATTTATACAAATGATGTTAAAGTTTTCATGTGTTATGTAAAGGCAATTTGAAGAAAGGTAATTTTTTAAAGTCAATAAAAGCACTACATATTTCTTTCCTACAGCACTGCTGGGTTTGTTTGTTGTTGGTTTTTTTTCCTTATTCCTTCACTAAATAACAGCAAGCAGGACCCTGGCTGAGAGGGAGCTGCCAGTCTATGTTGTGTCCTGATAGGTAGTGAAATGTCTCATTGTCAAATGAACTTTAGCTTAATGAGATACAGAAGTAGAAGCCAAATGCCTGTGATGACAGGGAGCCAGTACAGAGCCCATCCATGTGAGAAGCTGCTTTGGTTTGTTCTTGCAGGTGCAGACTAGGGAACCTGTGCAAATGTCACTCAGGAAGGAATGTCTCTTACCCTCTGATTTGGATTTTGTTCCTAAATGCAAGAAAACAAAACAAACCAATCAAAAAATAAAAAAACTTCAGCTACCTACAATGAGCAAAGTAGAAAATAAGAAAGTTTTCAGAGATGTTTTAATGTGAAAGGAATTTTATTGTTATCAGCAGAGTTACTTTCTGCATTCCTGAGAAATAATATTACAGATTTTGAATTAAGTTCTTTACTTGTATTATCTGTCCTGGTTTAAATAATTAATTGTGATTGCATTTAGGAATGTAATCTGCTTAGAGAAATAAGGCTTCTTAGTTTGAGAGAGGATGTTGTACTAACTGATATGACTCTAAAAGGAATGGAGGGAACTACTTATGCAAACTCACATATAATTGCGTGGGAAAACAATATAAAATTTATATAAAAGTTACTAGTCTACTTTTCAGTCTTTTGTGTAATAAAAACTGATTGTGTGATTCTATGTTGGGGTTTTTTTCTATAATTGCTTTACCTAAATCCAAAAGTTTGACATTGCAATTCTCTGTATTCATGAGGAATGTTGAATTGAAACACTCAAGAAACCAATTTTCTTAAATGATAGTAATTCTTTCTAAACTACAAAGTTATAATAGAATTACCAACAGTCCCGTAATAGTTTTGCATTTGTGTGTTTAGAAGAATATTAATTTTCAAATTCAGAGCCCAGGAACCCAGCTACTACCCAGTTACTCTTTATTTGATGGTTTTGTCATTAGTCACTCTTTCCTAGTCAAATTATGTCAGTTATGAGGGAGGAGTGAAAATTTGAGGTGATAATCATTGGCGTAGGAAGTTACTGCAACAAATTCTTGGAAGGGAATGTGCAGAGTACAGGCAGGTTGCAGTATGCGGCTGTTCATCAGGCTGTGGAGTGTGAACATGGGGAGTAGATCACCTTTCTAGCAGTGGAAGAAATGGAAGTCCAGGCAGGTAAGTCTTCTGGGGACAAGCAGAAGCATAAACAAGACCCTTAGAGCTCTCCATGGCTATAGCTGTCTCACAGGTTAGTTCTTTAGTGCTGTTGAGTCTAGGTACACACCACAGCTGTATTCTGACCCTACACTGGGAGGTAACATGGATTCAAACCAGCTGTATGACTTTTCCCAGAAGAAAACCCAGACTACAACTAGAAAGGAGTCATGAACATGCTCTGCCGAGGTCCCCAAAGAGCCCGAGCAGGCATTCAGGTGACAGAGAGACAGTGCTTTGAGAGACTGAATATTATGGGATGTTCTAGTGCAAACGCTTGAGTAAACATAAAGTTTCCTGCTGGCCCCAAATGAATAATCAGTAAAGACCCACTGTGTCAGCTGCTGGTACTTCTTTTGTCAGTCCTTTTCAGACTCAGCTATTGCTTATTCACCCAGGAGTCTTGGATGTTGTTTTCTCTCCTGAGGAATCTCTGTTCTGCCTAGGCTACCAGTATAAATATAAATATTGTTACAGTTCCAGTGTTGTGGATTTTTTCCAACAAACTTCTGCTATGACTACAAACTTTGAACAATTACTAACAGAAAGTCTTCCTCAATGATAGAGAAAGCACTCGTCTTTTCAGTTGGATTATTTCTATGCATCTGATGAAGGCACATTTGGTTGTCTTTGAAAGAAGGATGAAATTTATAAGACCTGGACATGTATTGACATCCCAAGAATTGTCAGTGCTGTACAAGCCAGTTCCTCAGTCTCTTTCTTCACTGGACTATGATACCACCATGTTTTTGTCTACTTTGAATGCAGTCTGTTTGGCACAGTGCCTACGTACCTCTGTTGAATACCTATCCACAAAAAGCTTTGCTCACAGTTAATTACTCATGGGTATACTACTGTAATAAAAACATTTAATATTCATAATCTTGCATCTCTGTTTTCAGTATGTTTTGTAGATATTTGAGTGACTTTCAAGTACCTGAGGTGATAAAACATGTCTTTACCACTGTGATCTCAGAACAGAGCCATTTCCCTGGCACCAACTTCATTGCTTTCATTTTACATACAAGATTCTTTTCCTGATGGATGCTGCTTCTCTGCAGTGAAGCTCAACATCACCAAAGTGCAAATGCAAGGCTACAACCATTGCTTTGTGTGATATACTGGCCATGTTGCAGAGTACATTGCTTAGCAACAACAGTTACCCCAATTACCCTAGTGTAACTGAGAACAATTTATGTGTTCATTGAAGTTCTCTTGTGCCACGAAGCTTAAAGTAGAAATGTTAGGAAAATACACAATAAAGGGCTTGAAAATTCTGTTAGGTTTTGATTTGCCTCGTTCAGTTTGCAGATGAGAAAGAGATGCGATGAATATGTATAGCACCTAAAACCTAAGACTGTGGCTACAAACCACATAGGTTAGCCCTAAATATGCTTCCGGATATCTTAGAGGCATGGTATGACTATAGGCTCTTTTCATGTACAAAGGATGATTTACCAGGAGCAGGTAAAGCACAAGATTACTGAATTCTATCATTTCCCTTACAGAAGTAGCAATTTCATTTGCTTGTCATTGTCACTTGTCGTACAAAAGAAAAAATCAGGGCAAGCGTTGCCCTGATTTTTGCAGGTTAAGTCAGTTGGCACGGATGCCTGTTTCAAGGGACTTTATTTCAGACTAACTGCTGTCAGGTACTGTTGATAGCATGCCCAAGTAGTTGGAGCTTATCTTCAAGTTTTACCTCATCTGAAAGGAACCTGTTCACAAGGCTACAGGACTGTTTGGTGATACAAAGCATGGGAGGTGCGGTTGAGCAAGAGATCAGCTTTAAAAGTGGTATCCTGATCCAAATTAAAATGCTGATGCAGCCACGTGCATACACCCAAAGGAGATGGATACAGGTGAAAAGGGAAAGTTGTCAATATTGTAAATCGGGGAAGCCAAGTCATCTTGAAAGCTGGAACAAAACTACCGGAGGATGCAGAAAAACAGGAGGCTTATGGTAATAAAAGGCAGTGATCTAAATTCATCCCAGGCAACTTCCATCCCATCCCTAGCTAAGTCAATGGTCTCACTCTGATTTCCTTCTATGCATAAGTCAAAATGATTGAATTATTTATTGCAGGTAATGTTCTTCTTCATAGCTTGTGTCATGTTTATCAAACAAATTAAGCAGATGCATGCCACCATCCAATGGAAAAAGGGCTTCACAGTGATACCTTATTTAGCAAATACATTTTGGGAAAAGTAATATATCAAATGCTACCCCCAAGATTTTGCTCCAGCTCCCCTCCAAGACGTCTCTTCTTTTGTACAGAAATAGCCTTTTTGAGCACTCAGCTGCAGAAAGATAACCCACATCATGACCACTGCTTTGCTGCAATCATTTTCAGAGATGGCACTGATGAGTTGTATTAGAGCCCACGCTGTGCTAATAACAACATATTACTCTATATCAGAGCTTTATGAGACAAAATACTCCGAATGTTTGTATAGATTAGAAAAAAAACCCCAAGCCCAGGAAATTCCACTGCGCAGATCTGCTCAGGAGCATGTGTTTGGATAACTCTTTGCTTAGTGTCACCTTCATTGCTGGAGTTGGTGATTCATAGCCTGGGGAAGTGTCCCTGCAGACTTGTGCCAATGTCCACTTTTCTCAGACAACCCACTTCTCTGCTCTTCCCTGCAAGTTTTGTCTTGTGACACCCATGTTCTGTGTATTTTGCTGTCTCGTGAAATCCAGCCATTTCAGCTGGTACTCCTTCAGCTTTACTATAATGTGGTTTTTCTCAATTCTTATTCACATCAATCACTGAATATTTGAATTACTGAATAGTTTCCATTTTACTTATTTGTTTTGGCAATATTTAACAGCATCTTTTATACCAGAAACATTTTTACTGAAAACATTTTTTTCACTATTAGTAGTATAGGAGAAAAAAAAAATACCACATACACTAGAACTTCTAGAATGTATGTCTCAGAAAGAATTCTGAATATACATAAATATATTTATTTAAATCACTGCTTCTAGAAGAATGTAGTAGAGCAGGTGAGGAAACACCTCACTTGCATTTATGATAATCAGATTTAACTCACAGATATTTGTTGGAGATGCAAAACAGCAATAAAGCAGCCAGAAATGTTGCATAAAAGTGATGTGACCTAATACAGTGAGTTCATAAGAAACATTCCCAAAGTGAAATATGGATATAATTGCTGATCAAAGAGAGGCTAGCTGACTGCACAAATCCTGCTGTCTCTGCTAAGCCAGGAATGCATTCAGTCTCTGTGTTCCTCCCAACAGCATCATGTCTGAAGTTGCTACAATGTGCCTTCAGCCAGCACTAGAGGCTGGAGGAGTCAGTACTCCACCTTGCGTCACTGGAGGACAAGATATGCAGGCATAGCAGCACGTAATCTCTCATCTTTGCTTATCTGTGGCTACCACGTGGTGGGCAGCTGATTGAATGTGCTTCCATTTGGTAAATACAATCATACCAGAAAGCGGAATGAAAGAAGTACCAGAATCACAGAATCCCAAGGGTTGGAAGGGACCTCAAAAGATCATCTAGTCCAACCCGCCTGCAAGAGCAGGGTAACCTAGAGTACATCACACAGGAACTTGTCCAGCCGGGCCTTGAATAGCTCCAATGTAGGAGACTCCACAACCCCTCTGGGCAACCTGTTCCACTGCTCTGTCACTCTCACAGTAAAGAAGTTTTTCCTGATGTTCACATGGAACCTCTTATGCTCCAGTTTACACCCATTACCCCTTGTCCTATCACTGGACATCACTGAGAAAAGCCTAGCTCCATCATCCTGACACTCACCCTTTACATATTTGTAAACATTGATGAGGTCACCCCTCAGTCTCCTCTTCTCCAAGCTAAAGAGACCCAGCTCCCTCAGCCTCTCCTCATAAGGGAGATGTTCAACTCCCTTAATCATCTTTGTGGCTCTGCGCTGGACTCTTTCAAGCAATTCCCTGTCCTTCTTGAACTGAGGGGCCCAGAACTGGACACAATATTCCAGATGCGGCCTCACCAAGGTGGAGTAGAGGGGGAGGAGAACCTCTCTTGGCCTACTAACCACACTCTTTCTAATGCACCCTAGGATGCCATTGGCCTTCTTGGCCACAAGGGCACATTGCTGGCTCATGGTCATCCTGCTATCCACCAGGACCCCCAGGTCCCTTTCCGCTTCACTACTTTCCAGCAGGTCGACCCCCAACCTGTACTGGTACATGGGGTTGTTCCTCCCCAGATGCAAGACTCTACACTTGCCCTTGTTGAATTTCATCAAGTTTCTCCCCGCCCAACTCTCCAGCCTGTCCAGGTCTCGCTGAATGGCAACACAGCCTTCTGGTGTGTCAGCCACTCCTCCCAGTTTAGTGTCATCAGCGAACTTGCTGAGGGTACATTCAGTTCCCTCATCCAGGTCGTTGATGAAAATATTAAACAGCACTGGTCCCAGCACCGACCCCTGAGGGACTCCACTAGTCACAGACCTCCAGCTAGATTCTGCCCCATTGACCACAACTCTCTGCCTTCCTCCTTTCAACCAGTTCTTGATCCACCTCACTACCTGATCATCAAGCCCACACTTCCTTAGCTTATCTATGAGGATGCTGTGGGAGACAGTATCAAATGCCTTACTGAAATCAAGAAAAACCACATCTATCGCTCTACCATCATCCATCCACCTAGTTACTTTCTCATAGAAGGCTATAAGGTTGGTCAAACATGACTTCCCCTTGGTAAAACCATGTTGGCTACTCTTAATGACCCCCTCATCCTTGATATGTCTAGAGATGGTGTCAAGAATAAGTTGTTCCATCACCTTTCCAGGGATGGAGGTAAGGCTGACCGGTCTGTAATTACCCGGGTCCTCCTTCTTGCCCTTCTTATAGACTGGCGTGACATTTGCCATCCTCCAATCCTCAGGCACCTCTCCTGTTTCCCACGACTTACCAAAGATGATGGAGAGTGGCCTAGCAATGACCTCTGCCAGCTCCCTCAGCACCCGTGGGTGTATTCCATCCGGACCCATCGATTTATAGATGTCCAGATTGCTTAACTGATCCCTAACTCAATCCTCATCTACCAAAGCAAACTCCTCTTTTATCCTGACTAATTCTGGGGCTATAGGAATCTGGGGCCCCCAGGGAGAGTCTGCAGGAGTAAAGGCAGAGGCAAAGAAGGCATTCAACACCTCTGCCTTCTTTATATCCTCTGTCTCTAGGGCACCCACCTCATTCAGCAGTGGGCCTATATTGCCTCTTGTGTTAGTTTTATCTGCTATGTATTTGAAGAAGCCCTTTCTATTGTCCTTAACCCGATCTGCAAGATTAAGTTCCAAGGAGGCCTTAGCTGTCCTAATTGCCTCCCTACATCCTCTAACAACTGTCCTATATTCCTCCCAAGTGGCCAGCCCCTCCTTCCATAATCCATAGATGCTCTTTTTCCACATGAGTTTGCCCAGCAGTTCCTTGTTTAACCATGTTGGTCTCCTGGCTCCCTTATTTGATTTCCTACCCATGGGACGCTCTGATCCTGAGCTTGGAAGAAGTGGTCCTTGAATGCTGATCAACTATCCTGAGCCCCTTTACCACCTAGTACCCTTTCCCATGAGACTTCCCTTAGCAACTGATTGAAGAGGCCAAAGTTGGCCCTTCGGAAATCCAGAATTGTGGCCTTGCTAGGTATTCTATTCCTCCCACACAGGATCCTAAACTCCACCATCTCATGGTCACTGCAGCCAAGGCTGCCATTGACCATCACCACTTCAACCAGACCCTCCTTTTTGGTGAGTACTAGATCCAGCAGCGCTCCTCTCCTAGTTGGTTTGTCCACCATTTGCATTAAGAAGTTATCATCAATGCACTGGAGGAACCTCCTAGACTGTGAATGATTGGCTGTGTGAGTCTTCCAGCAAATATCGGGGTAGTTAAAATCCCCCATGAGGACCAAGGCGTGTAGTTGCGAGGCTGCTTTCAGTTGCCTGTAGAAAGCCTCATCAACTCCTTCGTCCTGATCAGGAGGTCTATAATAGACCCCCACAACTGTATCACCCGTACCAGCCTGTCCCTTAATTCGTACCCACAGACTTTCCACTTGCCCCTCATCTGCCCCTGGACAGAACTCAATACATTCTAGTTGCTCTCTCACATAAAGGGCAACTCCACCACCTCGTTTTGCTGACTTATCTTTCCTAAAAAGGACACAGCCATCCATGACCACATTCCAGTCATGTGAGCTGTCCCACCATGTCTCTGTAATTGCCACCAGATCATAACCTTTAGATCACACACAGACTTCTAACTCCTCCTGTTTATTCCCCCTGCTGCGTGCATTGGTGTACAGGCATTTCAGGGAGCGAGCAGAGCACGCTAATGGCACCCTTGGGAGGCAGGAGGCCTTCTGGTCTTCATTAATACTAGAACAATGCCCCACTAGTTCAAACCCAGCTACAACCCCCTCGCACTTTGAATCTAACCTAAAGCTCTGTGAGTGAGCTCTGCTAACTCTTGCCCTAGTACCCTTTTTACCCTGCGGGACAGGGTCTAAACAACAACTGTCCTTTCTCTCAGATGAAACAATAGATTGAGAGTCCTCCCTAGTCCGCCATCCTTCAAGCCCTAGCATATTTCTCTTGGGCTTGTCCCCAACAGGCCCAGTTATCTCCCCTTCCCCCTTCATATCTAGTTTAAAGCCCTGTCAATGAGCCCTGCTAACTCCTGCCCCAAAAACCTTTTCCCCCTCTGGGACTGGTGTATCCCACCTGTCACCAGCAAACCAGGTGTCTCATATAGCAGCCCATGACTGAAAAACCCAAACCCCTGCCTTTGGCACCAGTCACATAGCCATACATTAATCTGCAGACTCTTCCTACTTATCTCTTCACCCTTGCTTGTAACAGGTATGGAGGCAAACACCACTTGCGCTCCAGACCCTCTAACCAGCCGTCCCAGGGCCCTGAAGTCTCTCTTCATTGCCCTTGCCCTCCTTGTAATAATTTCATCACTGCCAACCTGAAAAACCAGCAGCGGATAGTAGTCAGAGGGCTGCACCAGATGAGAGAGTTTCCTTTTAACATCTCTAATCTGGGCTCCAGGTAGGCAGCAGACTTCCCCGTTGGATGGATCTGGTTGACAAATGAGCCCTTCTGTTCCCCTCAGAAGGGAGTCACCCACCACAATTACACTTCTTTTCTTCTTGGTTGAGGAAGTTCTAAGGCATGGGGGTGAGTGACAAGCCCTAGGTGACTCACTAGATAGATCTACCCCTTCATCTCCATTTACCTGGCCTTGTAGTTCCAAGACCTCATATCTGTTATTCAAGGGCAACTGGGAGGGAGGAAGGGATTGCGAGGGTTTTTGCTTACCTCTCTGAGGAGAGACCTCCCTCCATACCTCCTTGTCCCTTAAGTTCACTTCTTCTATCTGACGGTTGGAGGGAAGGGGATCCATCACTTGTTCAACCACTTCCCTCTGCCCTTGCCTTAGGGTGTGGCTCTACCAATCTATTTCACTTTCGCATTCTCTGACAGCTCTCAACCTTTCTACCTCCTCCCTCAGTTCAACCACCTGCTTGAGCAGATCATTTATTCACTCACACAGCACACAAGCGGTGTCACTGGCTCCCTCCAATACAAGTGCCAGGCTCAGGCATTCACTGCCGCCAGAGACCTGCATGGCCACATGTCTGCGGGAAGGCTCAGTCTGGGTACCCACATTTCATTTCTCCACAGAAGGAGAATGAAAAATCAGGGTGGAAGAAGCAGGACATGCTTGGATTATTCTCCACAGTTTTAGCAGAATGCTTGCAACTTGCTTAACAAATGTGTTTATGATGTCTTTTTAATGATAAAGAGAACATCTACCTTGTTAATTGTAAAAGGTTAGGGTTTGATGATTGCTGCCTACTGTGGGAGGAACCTAAGAAAGAGGTTTCCTCTACCTTAGTAACTATTTTAGTCAGTGACAATACTGCCTTAAAAAGCCCATATCCAATTCTGTGTTCATCACACTACATTTGAAGAACTACTTGGAATAACTCTGACCCCAGCCACAGCATAGAGAACTAAGAAATACCAGAACACAGTGAACATACTGTTCCCAGAACAAGCTAAATAACCTCTAAAAAAAAATGCCAGGTTACTTAATAGCACTTTAAATCTCTAAGTAAAACCTTATGGCTAAGTGGAACTAAATCTGTATGCTCAAGCTTCAGAGCCCAACATCTCAGCAACATGCGGCAGTCCAGGGAACTCGGGCCAAGCTGTCAAACAGCAAATAAACCAGCTGACGTCTCCAAGATGCTCCTGCCAACAGCCTCTACACACGCGAGGGGATCCTTCTCTTCCAGCGGCACTTTCTCGTCCACTGGGGAGGCCTGCCCCTGATACAGGACAAAACAAACGCCGCTCACCCCACACCTGGAGGCTTTGCTGCCGGCGCCCCCCGGCTGTGGAGGCCGAGCCCTGGCCGCGGCAGCAGGGGGCTGACAGCTGAAGCGAGGCGCCGCCTTTTCAACGCGAAGTGGCTCTTGCTCAATCTCATTGTTTTCCGTGGCCTGGGTTTAATCAGGTTTAATGCAGGCCGGCCTGCTTGCCTGCCTGCGCTGGGACACCTGCCGCCGAGGCGGGAAGGGGCAGGCTGAAGAGGAGAGCCTCTCTCTCCACCGCGGGGGTACTGAGGTTTGCAGCCGAGGGAGGGTGAGGCCCTGCCGGCAGCAGCTGCAACGGGACGAGAGCCGACAACGGCTCCGCGGCTGCCTGGGCTTTCTAGAACGAAGCAGCGCAGGCCCCCCCCGCTTCGCCCCGCCCCGGCAACGTACGTGCAGGTAGGCAGCGGCGGGGAGTGTCCTGGGAGCTGGCCTGTCCGTGAGATGTCTCCGTCCGAGTGGTGTCTCCCAGGGAAGCCCAGAGCAGGAGACGGCACAGCGGTGGGGTGAAATCTGTTTTGACAGGTCAGCGTTTGCCCCTACGCCTGGCGCGGATCAGGTTCTGAGAGAAACCGACAGTGCCGTTTCCTCGAGGATAAGCCGTGTCCCTTGGTCTGGTGGGTCTCCTGCGGCATCTCACCCTCCCGCCATCTCCGTCCGCTTCCCTGCAGCGCGGTTCCTGCGCCTCTGGGGAGCTGCAGCCCCTTTCCAGTGACATTCGTGAAGAACTTCAACGAAGAGTATTGGGAAATGATTTCCTGCTGTCACCGGTGAGGGATGTCAGCGGTTCGCAGAAAAACGGCTGTCAAGATACTCTCGGCGCTGTAACTACATCCTAGCCCAGCTCTCCAGCACCAGTTAGGTACGCCTCGGCAACAGAGGAATGTATGGATTTGTTGTGATCGTTTTTCCTAGATCAAAACTTGATTAAGCTCTCTTAAAGAGGCACGGTGTACCTTGCAGGTAATAGAAGTGTTTAAGGTAATATTAATATATATATATATTATGGTTTAAAATGCTCATGGGCTTATGTAAAAGAAATGGTGTGATGCTCCAACTTTCTGTCAGTTCTTTCAGTTCTGAGAACAGGACTGTTGTGTATTTTAATCTGTCTGTGTTTTTGAATAGGGCACTCAAAAAGCAAGTGCCACAAGTGTGCAGAAATCAGTGAAAGGCATGATTCTTCGAAGTTCTGATGAGACTTGTGATTTTGTTTTGATTGCCCAGGTCAACTTCAAAAGCAGTAGAGAGCAGAGGAAAAGGTGGCTGTACCAATTTAATGATGGATTTTAATAATTATGATTTATTATGTGCTGTCATGGATGCTGTAATTGTAATTGAGGTGCATCTATCATTGAAGATCTCTTCCAGGTGCTTGTCTTCTCTCTCTTTTTTTGTTTTTCTTTTTTTTTTTTTAATTAAATTTTATATTGATAAAAATATTTCCTTTCAGGGTGAAGCTTTATGAACATAACCTCAGATACATGATACATGGAGCTTTTTCCTCTCTGGAAAATTTGGGCAAAGATAACTCCAATCGAGTTCTGTCCTGAGTGATAACGCTCTACAGGTTGATTGCAGGCTCAAAATGTGGACAAAATGGCTGGGAAAAGGGAGAAATGTACTCGTTTACCATGGCAGAATATGGTAGGAAAAACATTTGCACTCTATATTTGTTATTTTCATCATCAGTTATGTGAATGCATGCGAAGAGCAGAGCCTAATTTTGCTGTTGGGTATACCTTCTGCAGAGCTGGAGGTTTTTTCATCATGAAAAGTCAGACAAGAAGGAATTTCTTCCTTCAGGAACAGTTAATGTGTGTGGTTTTACACAGGGCTTTTTATATTTGCAAGTCTTCCATGTTGGCAGAAGGACAAGTTCTAAGTTTAAATAGATAGGAAGAACATTGAATTTATAGAGAAGCAGGTTTCTGGAAGGCTTTCCTTCAGAACATGGCAAAGTAACTGCTGCTGCATTTCCTGGATCTAATTCTGGGGCAAAAACCTGCTTGATGAGAGCATGTGTGAGTCAGAACACTGGAGTAATGCTGTAATGGAACAGAGCTAATGAAAAAACAATGATTTGGAGAAGTCATAAAGAAAATGCCTGGTTATAAGTGCAGTTTGTTCAGTCCTGTTTCCTCTTTAAATTATTTCTATTATAATGTTTTAATCTCCTTTAAAATTGAAAACCAGAGATTTTAAGAGTTACTGTCTGTCACAATTAGTGACAAAAGCTGGAGCTTTTGTACAAACACCTATAACCTCCCTCCAGCGAACTTAAAGTTTTATGTATTTCTACTTACATTCAGCATTCCTGCAGGGACTCATTCCTTCTTGCAGCTAGGCAAGAGAAGACCTGCCTGGTAGTCTGAACGAAATTTGCAGAGGAGGAGGGAAGAGAAGGGGAAGAAGGAAGAAAGCACGCACTGCAAGAAGCAGTGTAGATGACTCAATATATGGCACACTTCCAGATGAATTTGGTGAAGTAACACAGCAGCCAGAAGTGTCGTCTTTGACTATTGTAGAAATTGGTGATCAGCTGAAGATTCTTCACAACAGGATAGGATTCTCCTGCTTATCCTTCAGTTCGAATAAATGCATTTGTCCTTTCACAGTGCTGTAAGAACTGGTAGGCTGAATAGGGAGAAAAAAAAATGAAGCAGTAAGGCAGGCCAAGGGAAGGAACAACTTGTCAGAGGCATGCAACTAATAGACCCTTTTATAAAACGAGTCTGGAGAGCCAATAGACAATTTGGGTATAAAAAAACCCCTATGGGATAGGCTATGGAAAGATACGAACATAGCAAGGAAAACCAAAAAATTTTGCATTTGTGTTCACCTTGGAAGAGTGTGGATTTCAGTACCTTTTCTTACGGCTTGTCTTCCATGGGAGGATCTGTCTCAAACTGAAGAGTCAATACTGGCAGTTACAGAACAAAATGATCTGTAATGAAGCACCATGATTGGCTGATACTTTTGTGTTCTCTTGTTGTAAATGTCTCATTTAAAGAAGCCTTGGGATCAGCAGATCAGAAAGTGATTAGTGGGTTCTTTATCCTCTCCAAGTAACCAAAAGAGAGCCAGGAAAATAGAGACAAGTGAGTCTGGTATTTGCAGCAGGCAGCTGGGTAGACACTGCTTTAAAGAATGAAACCAGTGGAAATGAAGGTAAATTATGCAGGGAAGGAGTCAACAGCGACTTTTGTAAAGGGATGTTGTGGCTCTCAAATACTAGAAGTGTGTTAGAATTGTACACATGTATGTGAACACACTGGATACAGGAGACACGTCTGATTCAGCAGAGGCTGTAATGCCTGTAATGAAGGCAGACTGCCATAATATATTTATTCTCACCTGCATGTGTAAGTAAGTAAAAGATGAACGCTCCATTTTTCAGATGGAGTAAGATTGCTAATAGAGTCCCAAACGATCCTCTTCTGCTCAGCATATATTTCTAATGATCTAGACAGGGGAAAACTGGTGTGGTGGCAGAATTTGTTTAGCAGCTGTCTGCGTTTACCTGATTTTTAGCACTCAGTGATGAGAACCTGGGGTTTTACTACATAGGCCTGTGGAAATATCAGGTCAATACTCAGTAGAACTCAACAAATAGATTGTTAGAAATTATTGGGGGGTGGGGGAAATAATTGTTTTAACTTATAGATCTGTAGCGCACTTATGTTTTGAAAACTGTATGCAAGTTCTGTTCTCCCCTCCCCACTTCAGACAGGCTGTAGCATAACTGGAGACAGTACAGAAAAGGGTGACAAAGATGGTCAGAAATATGAAATTGGATTCCATCTATGGGACAGTTAGAGTAAAACTATAGCTTGGGAAAGCAAGAGCTCGGGAGTGTGCTAGAGATGTAAAAAATCCTGAATACTGGACAAGTTGAATGGGAAATGTTCACTCTATTTTTTTTTTTCTTGTAATGATTAGGAGCTGTCAGATTAAACAAGCAACAGGCTTAAACCAAGCCAAAGACAATTCTTACATTCCCTGTATTAACTGGGTATTGCAAACATTGACTTTAAATTGTGGAAGACACTAATTGAAAATTTTTTCCATTTCTGCAGGGAAACATGACAGCAAAAACATTGGGTTTGTGTAATATCAGAACTGCATTTCTGCTTTTAATTATTGCAGGTAAGTTTGTTGGTGGCTACTGAAGGTCTTGTTCTGAATTAATTCACACAAGTAACACTAATTTTCTGTGAAAATGGCTGTAAAAATAAATTTATGTGCATGCCAATGAGTTCTTTTAAACAGTCCTAAAAGCAGGAACCTATAAAACATAATATGTACTATTTTGTGTACTATCTTATCACAAAATCATTTAGATTGGAAGCAAATTCTTGAGATCATCTAATCCAACCTCCCTGATCTGCCCAGGGTCAGTTAGAGCAGGGTGCCTGGTATCATGTCCAGTTGGATTTTGATTATCTCCACAAATTGAGACTCCATAACACCTCTGGGCAACTTGTTCCAGTGTTTGATCCCTGTCACAGTAAAAAAGTGTTTCCTTATGTTCAGATGGAATTTTTCTGTGTTTCATTTTGTGTCTGGCTCTTTGTTTTTCCTTCCCTCCCATCAGATATTTACGCATACTGGTAAGATCCACCAGTACACTCCCTAAGCCTTCTCTGAGCTGAACGGTGTCCCTGCTCTTTCAGCCTCTCATGTGAGAGATGCTTCACTCCCTTAATCATCTTTGTGGCCCTGTGTTAGAATTTCTCTAGTGAGGTCACTGGCGAGTACAACAGACAATGATTTACCAGGGCTGAGTATAAGGGAAGGATCGCATTCCTTGACTTGCTGGCAGGTTCTAATGTAGCTCAGGACACTGTTAGCCTTTTTTTTTTGCCGCGAGGGAGCGTTGGTGGCTCATGTTCAGTTTGTTGTCCATCAGGACCCCAGTGTTATTCTCTGCAGATCTGCTTTCCAGCTGAATAATCTCTAGCATGTGCTGGTGCCTGCGATCATTCCTCACCAGATGCAGGACTTTTGAACTTAATAAGGTTCCTGTCAGCTCAGTTCTCCAGCCTGTCAGGTCTGCCTGAACGGCAGCGTCACTCTTTGGTATATAAACTGATGAAATGAGTTGTAGTTTATAGAATGTGTGCGTAGGATTTTTTTTCATAGTGGAAAATATAACTATTTGAAAATAATGTAACATCTAGTTTTTTGTAAAATTGCTAGGCTACTCAGTTGCAACTGCTTGTTTCTCTTTAGCTGCTGACTGACAATCCGGTTCATGTTTAAAACATTTCAGATGGTTCAAATGAGTTGCTGTCATAATCTTGTCATTCCACCTGGAATCTTGCAGCAGTGCCAGACTGTTAAAAGAAAAACTTCATTAATTTCTGTTCCTTGAGTTTCTAGCAAGCCATTTGTTTGGAAATGGTTTGGGTTTGGGTTTTTTGCCCATGGATAAACAAGTTCCAAGGTTCACCAATCCATTGGATAGTCTGTTTTTTGTGAAGTAGTCTTATGGAAAGGTGATCATTGGCTGCCCTCCCTCCACTAGCAGAGACCAGTAGCTAGGCAGGTAAGGGAAAGTTTACTTTGCCAGTTCTCATAACAAGAAATGCATGATACCCAGAGAAATAATAAAAAGCAGTGAATGGTTTTTCATGCACAAAGTAAGAGGAAAGAAAGTGACCAAAAGCAAAGTATTCCTCTGCTTGCTGTGTTCTGCTCTTTTTTCTTACATATTTGCTATGGGTTTTTATCAGAGACAGGGGTTTGGGCTAGAGAGACACTTACATGACTCTCTGTGGCTGTTCTGACATTCTAATCAAACCAGAAATTGTAGATAAATACAATGCTGACTCAGAACTGTAACCATGGTATCTGGAGTTGGTGCTTTTTTTGTGATACTTCCATATGAATCTCCTTGTGTTAGAAGAAGGAAAGGAAATGAGGTCATTGATAAGTACATGTAATAATTCCTCTCTGAATGCTCATAAATTGAAGGATTGGTTTAAATTTCCATAGCAAACTTAATATTTGTGCAACAGTAACTTTAACTTCAGTATTCCTTTAGGACATTTGGGTACTGAAAGCATCCTCTGTCTTGAAGGCTTACTTTGACCACAGTTAAGTGAAATTAACAAAGACCCTGAATGTGAAATTTGTGTGTGCATGTGTGTGTGTATGTGGGCATGAAACAGGCTGGAGAAATACAGGTACTTCAGTAATTTGCATCTGGACTAAAACATAAAAATAACAGTCTACTGCAAACAAGATTCTACACAGTGTAAAGTTTGTGTTCAAAAAACTTTTGTTTCAGTGGTGTAACTATTTCTGGATATCACTGAGGTGTACTTTAAACTGTAAAGCCTAAGGGATTATAATTGTATTTTTAGTAGATGGCTTTAGAATAGAGGTGAAAACTCCAATGGACTTTGTAAATGTAATCAAGAACTGAGTTCAGTGTATCCTTTTACAGTGTTTGAGGTTTTTTTAAATGTTTATTTCTTCCCTTTAGAGAAATGTGAAGCCTATGATGTGATGTTGAGGGAAAGTCTTGTGCTTAATGGGCAGCCTCTTGCTATTAAATGTTCACTGGAAAAGAGCTTGAGAAGTGAAGACTACGACTTAACATGGTATAAAGTTGGTAACCAGACAGCTGTACCTAGAGACAAACTTTCTAGAATTCATCAGCAGAAGAATTTAATTTGGTTTCTTCCTGCCATGTTAGAAGATTCTGGAGATTATGAATGTGTCATAAGGTGAAAGTTTTGGGTTTTTTTTTTAAATACATTGTTACAGAAATGAGTTGCAAAGGGAATAACTTTTATAAAGAAAGTAGAATTTTGGGAGTAAGAGAAATACTGATGGAGAAAGGAGATTGTGTTCACAAAAACTAACTTTAGGTTGGGGAAAGTAAGTCTAGTTTTGGGTTCTTTTTCCTAGCAGACAAAGGTAAGTCTATTAGAGAATCTAAACTTCTCATCCTCTCTTTTTTCACCAAAAAGACTAACATATATTTTTCAGTTGGAAAATATGCCAAATAGGTTAATTTAATTATGCTATATCAATTGCAGGAACTTGACAAGCTGCTGGAGAATGTGTACAAAAGTAACAGTTTTTGAGAGGACTGATGGTTTATGCTTAAATGAGAAATTTGCTGTAGGGGAGTTGATATTTACGTTATCATCTGCAAAGGTTGTGTGCCCACACTTGGATCATTTCAGGAATGAGAAGAATTTTCAACCTGTTCGTTGGTACAAGGTGAGAATGCTGTGCCTTGTGCTGTCTTATAACTATCCTTTGTATAAATCATGAATCACTGATGTTTGTGAATTGTAGGAGAAAACAAAAAGATTTACTGTAAATACTAGAAAAAATCTTTGAAAACAAACTGGAAAAGGATTAAGGCTTTTTGTCTTTTAAAGGAGTATACAAGTTTTTTGATTAACGGGATAGAAATTCAGTTTTGATGTGGGAAAGCTGTTGACCACATATCCACCAGGTGGCATCTTTTGGCCTGCTATTGAAAGACCCTGTCATGATTTTTTGTGTGTGTGTAAACAGATTTAGAATGTCGTTTGCGAGAGATGGCATATCCATTATGTGCTCAATATTGTTCCATTAAATAAATAACATTTCATATTGTTTATACTTATTTAAAGGCTCTTTATATTATAAGAAGGTAGTGCCTTCTGCAGCCCTTCTACCTCATTTAAATAAGTCTGATTATTAAGTGATTCTTCATTAGTGAATACTTTTACAAATCCTGACGCTTGCATTTTGCTTTCTTATTTCTCTAATATTAAAGTTGTTTTCTATGGGAAATGAACTTGGAGTATCTTTGAATTAAAAACTCAGAGCCAAAACGAAGTATGGTTTGCTTTTGATTCCACTGCCCTTGCTCTTCATCAGCCTCTGCAAGGCATCCGTCCTTATGGTGTGATCCACTGAAAGTTCTGCTTCTATTAGAGACAAAACACAGAAAGACATAGTGATATGAAATAATGGAGTTTTCTACACATGTTTAGGACTGCCAGCTGCTGGAAGGGGAAAGGTTTGCCTTCTCAAACAGTGATCTTATAATTTTCGACGTGGCTGTACATGATCAAGGAAACTATACATGCGAAACAACATATACCTACAATGGAAAACAGTATAACATTTCACGAGACGTCAGTCTGACTGTAGAAGGTGAGTAGATAATTTCACCTTTTTTGTGAAAATTTTGTCCAAATTTCTCAGAACTAAAGCTTAGAAGACCCATACTTAGGGCTACTAGTTTCCACTTAAAGGTGAGGGAAGGGAATGCTGACTGAGAGTTTATATATTGTTTAGAGTACAGAAATGGAATATCCCCTTTAGTAGAAGTCTAAAATAGATGAATTGTACTCTGAAAGTATTTGGCTCCAGTTTGTAACTGTGGGGTGCTGGGTCACAGGCTATCTGGATTGTAGAGGAGTAATACTCTAGATACTTACCTGTACCCTCAGCGCCTGTGCATGCAATATTTGCAGGATTTTTATGCCACGGGACAGCCAGCCCACCATGAGTGTATTGGGATTTGGAAGAGGTGGGGTGAAGAATAGTTTAGCTTCAAGTCAGAAGTAACTGACTACCTGAGATATAGGGGAGATATAGAATCGTAGAATCAGCTTGGTTGGAAAAGGCCTTTAAGATCATCAAGTCCAACCTCTACCCCAAGACTGCCAAGTCCACCACTAAACCATATCACTAGGTGCCTCATCTGTGAGATACGGGTTTACATCTGTGCTCACAGCTCTGCTTTTCCTTTCTGCCACCTTTCTTTGCCACGTCAGTCCTTCCTGGGCCTTTGGCCTAGGGGTGAGCTGGACAGTGGCCAGACACCCCTCAGCCTATGGCTACCAGCCTCTCCTGCTGGAAGGGGAGGAAAGAGAAGGAAGGCAAAAAAGATGCCGGGATGAAGACACTCCAAGGAGGAAAAGCAAAACTGGCTGTGCCGGCCCAGCCTGTGTGCGACTGAGAGGATGGAGGACGAAGAAGCCCTCTGTGCGATCTCCGAGTGGGGTAAAGGCGAATTCGAATCTAGGACGCTAGAAACCGGAAGCAACTCTTATCAGTTGGCGTTCCCTTTCTGCCACCAGGGATCCCCGGTGCGGCGAGAGCACAGCACCCCCTACAGCCCCCGCACCGCCCTGCTCCCAGTCCCGCTCGTACCCACTGATAAGCACATCACCTCCGAACCCACGGCACGCCCACCCCTCCACCTCCACTCTTCCCTGTGAGGGTGATGAGGCTCTGGCACAGGTTGCCCAGAGAAGCTGTGGCTGCCCCATCCCTGGCAGTGTTCAATGCCAGGTTGGACGGGGCTTGGAGCAACCTGGTCTAGTGGAAAGTGTCCCTGCCCATGGCAGGGGGATTGGAACTTGATGGTCTTTAAAGTGCCTTCCAACCCAAACCATTCTGTGATTCTGTGATATAATTCTTTTAATAATTGAGTAATGTCTGTTATAAAATTGCTGACAACCTTGTTCACAGGACAGGGTGAGATTTTTTTCCATTTTTGTTTTAGTTTGTACTTGGGTTATAGAGCATAGAACAAACTGCAAGTGCCCTGGGTTTCCTGAAAAGCACTTTCTTTTTTTTTTTTTTTGGTTAGTGAGCCCACCGAAAAAGCCCCCTGAAATATCTTACCCAAGAAACAACTCCATTGAAGTGGAACTTGGTAAGTCTTTTTTTTCTTTAAGAAAATATGATTTTTGTATCCTAGTGAAAATTTATACTCTGAGTGCCATGTTTTGTGTTTTCTTGGTTTTTGACACAAACTTGTTCAGCGACCAGTTCAGTTTCCCTGTGTTGACCTCCTGAAGGAGGAATGTTTGGGAGTGAGAGGGACAAGGCATGTTGCTTACAAAGTCCTAGGGAAATTTGTCAGATACAAGGAAAACTGTAGGGTACCCAAGTATTCTCTGTCACATCTGTTGCTTTCCATCTCTCTGGAAGAGAGTCTAAGGAATCTGCAAGGAAAGTGATGCCCCAGAGAGAGGCATCTTCTTGGATTTAGCCTCTTCCATCCTACCAGTCTCTTTCTGAACCTGCAGAGCACTGAGTATACAGATCCTGTGCTAGATTAACTTTTCTGAAAGGGTGTGGGGGCATCCTTAGTTGATCTGTGTGAGAGTCTGTGAACAGGATTGTAAAGAGTTTAATTAGATTATGAAAATTAACTTTTCACTTTGTAACACAATTTTATAGGCTCACAGGTTACAGTGGATTGCAATACAACAGGTGCTGATGGGTATGAGGTGTTTTGGACAAGCAGTGGTGTGTATATTGATGTATTTTTTATGAACAGAATTTTTGCAAGTCCCTATGAGTAAGTATATTTTCAGATTAGAAAATACCATGTTGGCAACCAAAGTGGAACTTTCTTCCTTTGACATTAAAATATTTAACAACAGTTTTCATTTGCTTAAATAGCTTTCTTTTTAAAAATTCTAACACTTGCCTCCTCCAGTTCACTTCATGCTTTAATGTAGAAACTTGAAACATAGTAAGTACATGGCCTACATGTGTGATTGTGCTTTTTTTGGTCATTGTAAAAATCTGTCTTAATTGCCAACCTCAGGAAAAGGTTTTTGTATACTTACAGTCTCATAACTGTATTACAATTTCTATTGAGCACACTGTGGCCTGGCAGAGACATCTTACAATTGGATCAAGCATGTCCACGCACTCAAACTGTCTCTTTCCTCTGCCTTCTTTCACTTCCCATCTGCCTCTCTGAAACATTGCAAAGAGCCAAATATAGAGAGATTACAGGAGAAATTGAGACTTCCAGGTTTAAGAGCCTTGGGTTAGAGAAGTGTAACTGAGAGCAGCTGAAATGTTAATGGAAGACTTTGTTGAGGATATTTGTACTGAAGCTTAGTTGGGGTGAGAGGAGAAAAGGGAGACAGATTTCCAGTGGTGAGTTGGGGTTTGGGAAGAAAATGGGCGTGGACCGAGTAAAGTATGAGAAAGGCAACTGTGCGATAAATTGAGGGTGGTGAAAAGCAGATTAAGTGGAGTTAGGAGAGAAGAAATTGACCTGATTTGAAAAAGCAACTAAAATTGGAGCAGAAGGAAATCTGCATTTCTTAAATATGACAGGTTGGGAACTAAAAATTGTAGTTTTTTTGTCAGCTCCCATCTCATGGTTGTTCTATGAAGACAAAATGTGAACGTTTTTGTAAATTCTCAAGCACTATGTATGATCCAGAAACTGACAAAGAAATGAGAATGTTATCTTCAAAGTAAGAATATAGTTGTGAGAAATAAGTCCTCATCATAAAACAAAGAGGGGAAATAAAATGCTGAATTGAATGCTCATGAAGAGAAAACCTTATGCAAACATATTGTCCTGTCATAAAGAATTGTAATGTCATTAGACCATAATGCAGAAGCACATGGTCCCTGAATTGATACCATAAAAGCAGTGTTAGTTTTTGTACTTCCTAACATTTAAGTGGTCATCTTCGCAACCGTTAGTCATTTGCATTAATAATATTTATTAATTCGTTTTTTGTTAGTGTTTAAATTACTGTGACTTTTTGCTTAGAAAGTGATTAGTGTGGTTCTATATATGGCCTTTAAGATACATTTCAAGCTTTTATTTTGCATTTT
This sequence comes from Psittacula echo, assembly GCF_963264785.1. NCBI lineage: Eukaryota > Metazoa > Chordata > Aves > Psittaciformes > Psittacidae > Psittacula > Psittacula echo. Next base: position 61,010,857 of record NC_137736.1, read on the forward strand.
AAATGGTAACTAGAATAAGTTTTCAGGAAAGTATAGTGCTTGGCTAAGTAGTTGGTTAATTTTGCTTTTGAAATCTCTTGTTAACAAGATAGTGGAATTCCTCATTTTCCTGGTGGTTAAGAAGTTGTTAAGGTCACAGATCATGGTACACATGACGAGGTGAATGTGCAGCATAATGAGCATTTCTGTGTCCTTGTGCAGTGTATGGGGGATAATGGATGTCTTTTAATGATGAAGCCTGGCACTAGCTATTACGAGTCCTCTTTGATCCATGGGGTGAAGCAGCAGTTTAGACGCCACTCCCTTCAGCTGAAATAGCACTGAGTTGCTGGTGTCTCCTGCAGGTCACCACCTTTGATGTCCTCTCTATCCCAAGGCTGCTTACCACAAGATGACTCCTCTTTCTGTGTCACATCACATTGTGGAATTTCTCTCTCTCCACGTACTCTTATAGGGGCTGGGAGACTGGGTTTGCTTAGGTTTGTAAAGTATATTTTTGTACTTCAGCCTATAGAAATCTTATATTCTTTGGGGAACCACCGCTCCAGATAAGTTAACATCTTGATGTTTTCCAGTGTCTATGCTAACTGTCAGTAAGAGGCCCAACTGTTGTTTGGCTTTCCTTCATATAATGTAATTGTTCATCTGTTCTGAACTGTGGTTGATATTTGCAGATGGAGACAACTATTGTCATGCTGCAGCTGTTAGTGATGAAGCCATTCCAGAGAGGGCTGTAGTTTTACGGGTCTATTTGTCACCTTTTGGACAGGGAGGAAACTTCTTATGATGGACGCCCTGTGCATTCTGTGAAGCTAGTAATTTTGGAAGTGAATAGTGAAGATTATGAACAACCGTTTGTCTGCCAAGCTTCAAATGCCTTTGGGCAGGTTGCATCCTATATTATATTAAAACACAGAGGTAAGAAATGCTTTTGTTCTTGAGGCCTGTGTTTTTCTTAACTTCCCCAGAAGAGGTTTTGATATCAGATGCTTATATATCATGTCAGTAGAAGAGAGATGAATTGCGGTTTGCAGTACGCATGCATGTACCTGTGCGTAGGGAAGAAGTCCCTGTAGTAGTGTATTTATAATTATTAAAAAAAAAAAAAAGATAAATGGAAGTGAAAAAATGATACTGAAATTTGTATTACATTTGTGTGAAATATCAAACTTGGAAAATTTGACATTTAAAACCCAATCTTCTTATATTTTTATGCAGCTCCTGACGTACAGAGGTGGCTGACTGGAGGCCTTCTCTCTCTATTAATTTTAACATGTATCACTTTCATAATCTACAAGATTTTCAAGATTGACTTGGTGCTTTGGTACCGTAGTTCTGCCTGTGCTTTTACAAGTAAGGAAGGTATGTGAGTATGACCAGGTATGTTTGTGTAACTAGCCTATTGACTTTTTCACATGCCATTACTTCTAAGCAATGTGATTATTTAGTAGAATGTATGTGCAATTTCCTTGAGGAATTTTCAGATATGCACAAAGACATTTTGGGGGGGGGAGTTTTTTCATTCATAGGAGTAAAATACATAATCATAGTCGAGGTAATAAACACTGTGTAACGTGGAGGGCAGTCATGGTGAGATAAGTCAAAAGGAACCCCAGGTTATTCCTGAATTAGCATGTTGCTTTTTGCTTTTCTGTAAAGTAGTTTCTTTATATGTAGTTTTCTGGTCACTCTGATGATGATCAATAGGTGTCAGCAGAGCTACATCCTGTAAACTAGCTGTTTAAAGATATGCATTATATTTTATATTATATTAAAAATAAGACTTATTTTCTCAGAGATTAATTTTTCTGGCTTTGTTTTTAATGTTTTTTTCTTTTTTCCAACTTCTCTCTCTTTCTCCTTTCCTTCTAAATGCTGCCAGTTAGTATGTTTACATCCTAAAGAGAGAAAATGCTATGAAAAAAAGAAAAAGAAAAATCAAAGAAACTATGTTTTGTAGCTTGTTGAGCTAAACTTGTTGAATTAAATCTGATTTTGGTTTGTTTTTTTAATTTCTGTTTATTATGCAATTTTAACTCTCAAAACCTCCACTGCCTTCTGGCCTTTTCTTCTACCTGCCTTTCCCCCACAGAATTATTGCAAGAAAGAATTGCTATTTTCTCTTGTGGTTAATCAGAAGCAAAGAATGACTCCTCTTGAATTTGTTTCAGGAGAGGGTGAAGAAAGTCCTTCAAGAGGACATTTTCCGAATGCCCTGGCACCTCTGGGGTTGGGGGCTGCTTCTTGCAGGTCCCAGGTCCTGCATCCATCTCAGTTGCTGGCACATCTGTCCTTGTGATGGGAAAAGAGGCCACATTCTGTGACTGATTGTCCTTTTGATTTGTAGAGCGTTTTAGTGCTTTGGTGCTATTCTGTCAAACGAATTATCTCCCCCCTTCCCTTGCTAAGTTTTAACAGCCCTAAATGAAACCTTGCAATAAAGATATATTGCTGATTTTTAGTTTGGGGGGTTTTGTTTGTTTGTTTTGTTTTTTTGTTGTTTGGGTTTTTTTTAATGGAAACATTTGTGTTTGTTTTAGATGGGAAAGTCTACGATGCATATGTCCTGTACACAAAAAGCAGTGGAAGAGAAAGTTTCTATCACTTGGAAACCTTCGTTCATAGAATACTTCCTGATATTTTAGAACAACAATGTGGATATAATCTCTTTATATTAGGAAGGGACGATTTACCAGGAGAAGGTATGCTTTAATAAGTAGAGTTTAATAAGTGGTCTTTTGACACATTGTTCTCAGGTTAGAAGGTTACATATGCAATTAAAAAATGCCTGATTTTGGAAAGCAAAGCTGTATTTGTTTTTAATGGATAATTTGTCCGATGGGCAATTTTTTTAAGTTTTTTGGTTTCTTACCGAAAATTCTATTCTGCTGTTATGAGAGTCTACACTTTCTTTTTATTGATGAACAGATGAGGATTGAGCTGCATTATTAATAACATTGTTGAGGTTTTTTTGAATGGCATCTGCTCCTGGGAACTGAAGAAAACCATTTTTATCAGTAATTTCATGCAATGGATGATGAATCATGAATGACAGTGTGGAGAGCTTAAACATACAAGTCCTCTGATTTAGCCACTGCTGCACATACATGCAATTTTAAAATTAAGAAATAATTTACAGCAATTGTAAAGTTTCTAATGCAAACTTTGATTGTTCCTTCATTGCTTCCAGCTGCGGTCAGTGTTGCTGATGAAATCCTTAAGCAAAGCAGAAGACTGATGATTATTTTGGGATCAGAAACATCTGGTTGCTGCCTGTTAGAAGATACCACTGAGCAACAACTAGCTATGTATAGTGCTCTCATCCGTGATGGGATTCAAGTGATTCTTATAGAAATGGATGAAATACCGGACTATACAAGCATGCCAGAATCAATCAGATACATTAAGCAAAAACATGGGGCTATCCAATGGGAAGGGGACTTCTCAGAGAAATCTTGTTCAGCAAATTCACGATTCTGGAAAAATGTGCGCTATCAGATGCCATCTAAGAAAAAGATATCTCACTCTGAAGTGTATTTGTTGCCCATGACTTTGAACCATTCTGCAGCAAAGGGAAATTAAGATGTACTTGTTAAAATAGTACTGAGAAGGTAATTCTGGAATGCATATTTTGTTTGGGGACTTTGGTTTGGTTTTGTTTTATACAAATTCTTTACATTAAAAAGCAAAGGTTTTCTTCAGGGAGTAAAAACTACAGATCTCTTCCCCAAATTACATCCTAAAAGAAAAGCTCTCTACAACCCTATTGCTCTTCTGGGTTTTGGGTAGTGACACGAATTTGTTGTGTTACTCCCAAGCAGGTATGAGAAGCAAAGGTTGCTGATAGTGGTAGACTATTAAATAGTTGTGGCCTACATAAATGTAAGAGCCACTGACGAAGCAGCTGCAAAATCAATTATTTAAAATTGAAACTGCAGTTGATAATCTGTTTCTGTAAGCATTTTCCTAGTTATTCTGTTTCTTTTCTTGCTGCCTCTCTGTGACTGTCTGAATTCTTCATAACTGCAAGAACCTTCACTGTGCAAGCTTCGAGGTCCCCTCCTGAGCAATAGGCCTTATCCTTGCTTCTTGAAGGTACTGGGGGATTACATGATATAGCAGGTATATTTGAAACTCCTCACAACACTAAATGCGTTTCAGCTGAACAGTTGGTACCGGATGTGTTTAGCAAATGGAATGGTATCCATGGCTTTTTAGACATTTGCTGAATAATTCTATGATATCTGGTCTATGGGCTGTTTCTAAACTTAGTCTCTTGAAATGGTAGCTGTGCCTGGGATTGCTCCAACCCAGGTGTAGGACCTTGCACTTGGCATGGTTAAACTTCATAAGGTTGGCATCAGCCCACCTCACAAGCGTGTCAAGGTCCCTCTGGATGGCATCCCTTCCTTCCGGCGTATCAACCGAACCACACGGCTTGGTGTCATCGGCAAACTTGCTGAGGGCGCACTCAATCCCACTGTCCATGTCACTGACAAAGATGTTGAACAAGACCGGTCCCAACACCGATCCCTGAGGGACACCACTCGTTACCGGTCTCCAGCTGGACATTGAGCCATGGACCACAACTCTTTGCGTGCGGCCATCCAGCCAGTTCTTTATCCACTGAGTGGCCCACCCATCAAATTGATGTCTCTCCAAGAGTATCATCTGAATGCGTGCATTCTTTTTTTTTTTTTTTTTTCCCCTTTCCAACGCAAACCATCTCTGAGTCTATGGTTTAGTATGACTATGTAGGCATTTTAGTATTCTGGTGTGAAAATGAGTGTGGGAGAAAGGTTTCAGTTACTGTGGTTAATTGTTAGCTAACTACTTGAATGTAGCATGACATGAAGTGGCTTATCCTTTTATCATGGGACTTTATTTTAAAGTTGAATTTTATCTCTGTTTTCTCCCCTTGGAAACTTTTTTTTTGCAATTCACATAGGAAAACACACTACTTTTTGTGGTAGATTAAAAAAATCCCATAGAGACAGATGTGATGATGACAGATAAAGATGCTCTTTATTAAAAAAACCTCCACAAACAATTAGTTGGCAAGAGGTCTGCTTCTGGAAACCTGATAGCTTCAAAAGGAAAAGGCAAATGCATTGTAATCCATTGAGAAGTATTTGTTCACCACGATGCAGTAGGTACATCTCAGTTTATTGTCTGTCTATGCTGACAGAGAAAAGAGTCTGAATGGTATGTGGTGGAGGACACATTGAAAACATTCTTTGCACCATTGTTTACTTTTCAACCATAACTGTATGGTATTACTTCTGTTGGCTTGTCCTTGTCAATTTATTTGTCACTCCGGATGACGGCTTTCCTTTCTTGCCTTGTGATTAACTTGTTTCAAGTTTTCTCGTTCCACTATGTCTTTCCATCCATATTATGAGGCCAGTTTTTTTCTGGGAGACTTTACTCCTTTAATAATTTTCCTCCCATATCCTGCTTTCTTACTCTTGTGACAGCTAGGCCTGTTTTGTGTTCTGATGTACACGTCTGGTGACTGTATTAGTTCATGAATAGAGGCTTATATGATGGGAAAGAGCATGTGCTTTGAGCCCAAACCCAAAACAAATTGTTACAACCTTGTGGAATCTGCACGGTGGCCCCAGACTAGTCCTTTTAATTTACCTCTGTATTGGATCCTAGAGGGTAGAAGAACACAAAGGTGATTTTACATTTCCCCTTGGTGCCTTGAGCTTCTACTATAGGGGGGAGCCTATTCTGTCTTTTGTTCAGATGCTATGGTAGTTTTTCTGCTGTACCTCCTTCCATAGTTGCAGTTTGCTTGAAGGTGAAGCAGGCAGAGTATAGTTAATGTTTACAAAATCTGGGCTAAGGAGAGATGTTTTTTCGCTAGCAATACTTTAGGATGTGTTACATTGTAGAGCTTCAGAATACAACTAGGTAAAATCAGTGGCTATCAGCTCTACCCCAGAGAACTCCCCAGATCTCTGGTTTACTCAATGGATGCTACAACACAGGACAGCAGCAGTAACAGTTTCTTCCACTCATCCCTAGACTCATTATTCCTGAGACTAAAGGCAAAGTACACCACTTGATGTGTATGCTTGTTCTCTTTTAAGATGGGGTAATATTAACCAGGACCTGATGCATTTGTTGAGACAAACTGAACTTAAGTCACTAAAAGTGAGCTAGAAAGTAGTACAAACCACTTGTGTCCTCAGTACCCTCTAGGAGTGCTTTCCATGTTGAAATTGATTTGGAAAAAGGAGTCTGATGTCCGCTGGGCATCAATGGGCATAGCTAAAAAGTGCAGCTCATGTGTAGACTGTCTCTGAGAGACCACCTTGGTAGATGTGGCGTTACAGCTGGAGCTAGAGCTCAGCTTGGCAGTGATGGCGACTATCAGAGTTTGGTATATCACCCTGAGGAAAAGCAGAAAGTTCACCAAGTCATGAAGGTGAATTTTCTGCTCCTGAAAGGTTGGTTTTTAATTGCTGCTACAGATTGGGTGATTTAAATTCTCCTTCTGGTTCATTTTTGCCCCCAGCCACTCATTTGATCTTGACCTAAATTTGTTTTCAGCAGCGATAGTGGCTGGAGTAGAAGGGGAATTTTGAACACTGTCTCATTAGTTTAATTTTTTTTTTTTACTTCACTAAGTAGCTACCCTGATGGACTTTATTTCTGTTGGCAATTACTGAAATCTGTGGTCTCTCTTTCACTTATCTCACCAGCAATATTTATCAGGAGAGTGCTTCCTTTTCTTGCATTGTCCATGGAAACACACCCCACTGCTGCCTCATGTCTCCTTCAATCTCTAATGCTGGTTTTGATCTTTTGCACTTTTTTTGCTCACTTTATATACTGTGAATACATACAGGTTCCCTGAAAGATGGGAAAGGTCACATTCAAGTCCTTAAGAAGGTATTTTTGATCTCTTTGAGCACATTGTTTCTAATCCCATGTTGTTTGGTTTCTGTTTTTCAAATATGCAGAGCTAGCTATTTCTTCTGTGCCATGGAAGTGAGTGACTTGGCCAAGAAGATGAATTTGGAAAGAAATCTAAGCTATCTACTCTTACCTCTCGCTCCTAGGGAAGCACAGGCAGACTGTATCAACTAGGTCTGTACCTTCTGGGTAAGGTGTGGCACAGCTGCATCGTTTCAAAGGGAGCTTAGGGGAAGTGACATGACAAATGCATCTTTGTAGGAGTAAAGAAGTTACAGGCAGGTACAGAAGGCTATACTCCTGTATTCTCCCGCTTCTGAAGCAGTGAATAAGCAGGGTATTTGGGAGTTACAAAAAAAATCAGATTTACCTCTCCCTTTAAAACAGGAAAAAAATATTTGGCAGTTAACTTTTCTACATATTGCATCCAGGAAAAAACAGTGAAAAAACTACAGAGCTATCTTGACAGAGACACTCACAGTGGGAAAGAACTTGTGTGCCATATGTCCCTCTACCATCTGTGTATGCTCTCTTCTGGGTCGTGACATCTGGTTCTGCTTTGGTAGCTGGCTCCAATTCCTGTATTTTTAGAGTAAATGAGACTTGATTCTCCTCTGAGACTGAAGAGAATAGACCACACGCTGACTTCTGCAAGAAAAGCCAAGTTTTTCATAAAAATATGTCTCTGCAGCCTAGATCTGAATGGCTTGGTTCATGTGTGTGTGTAAATGAGCCAAGGATGTGCCAGGAATGTCTGCTGTCAGTTTTAAAAAGTTACGAACTTTGGTGTGTTTGACATTTTTGGAGGGTTGGGCCATGAAGTTAGCTGGGTACCTAAATTAGGAGATGAACTTACCTTTGAGGAAAAGATCATGTACAAGAGAGCAGACAACTGTGGATGGGAAGAGAATTAGGGGTCCTAGAGTGAGGGCTGGTGAGGGAATAATAACATCTGCCATAGGAAGGGGCTGTGGGGATCCCCAAACCCTGAAGCAGTGAGCACTGGTGCTGAGCTATGCAAAGCCTCCACCTAGTGATGCCTAATGCTGGAGCTCTCCCCTTTTATAAAAGACCACTCTGTTTACATAAGATCCTAACAAAGTTCTGTTGCTAATGATGCCAAGCCACAACACAAAAAAATCTCCAGCCACCAAGAGGGAGTTCAAAAAGTAGATATTCTGATGACTGCTGTTCTGAATTATACTGTAATTATTACTTTTAGTGCTTTCCCCATCCTTTGAGGAACTAACAGGGAATTTAGTGGAGAATGAGAAGTTTGCCGTTTGAGACCGTACATCTCTTAATTCACTGCCTCAGAATTAATTGGGAAAGCGAAAGGAGTGGTCCTCCATAGAGTTGTGTTTCTATCAGTGTCCAGCATATGTCAGATCTGGCTGCTTTATGTTGCATAGCACTTCCTATTGCTTATTCCAAGAAAAAGACTATGAATGGAGACCACTTCATCTGGGATCTGCCCTCCAGGAAATCAGCCATGTATGACAGCTGGAGGACCATGTACTCCCCAGCCAATTGAGAGTCCCACAGCTCACTTGGCGTGGTGAAGTATGGACAATTTGTGCCTAATTTAACTATCTAGCCCACTGAGCTGGTAACAAATGGATTCAGTGGTCAGATGGTGAGAAAATCTTGGAGTCTGGGATGCTGAAGTGTTTGTAGGAGCTCAGTCTGCAGATGGACAGCAGGCAAGATTCAGTAGCCCTGGAGTCCTTGAAGAAGAGCTGCCCTCAGAGAAGAGCAGCCAGGCGTGTCATGAAAAACATCTCAGACTGAATTATCACAGTGTTCCTGGGAGCTGGAAGCACTGACCAGTTTCCCTGGCTCTGACAAATTTGTGAGTCCAATTTCACAGGCATTGTCGCTGCTAAATGAAATGATCAGTGCTCAGCCCTCGCCTTGGATGGTGTGTCCAGTCCCAAGGGACCTTGCAAACTCTATTTTTCTTACTTGTGTGTGTGTATATATATATATATATATGCTATTTTTTTTTTAAATTAATCTAAAGCCATATGGTTTGTAAGTTGAAGAGAGTTTGCAAAAAGAAAGTGAGTGGGTGTTTCAAAGGCTATCTAAAGCCTTTACTAAAATCTCTGTGGAGCCAAATTTTGTACTTGGATTAATGCCTGTCTTAATAGTATTAATAGCAATATTAATAGTAATTTTAATAGTAATAGTAAATGCAGCCAAATAAAAAATCCTTCCATGGCTCAGGCGAAATTATTCTGAGTTCCAGAACTGATGGTGAATATGAGACTTTGCAGAAAGTGACTAAAGCAATTAGCACAGGATTGCCGGGGCAGAGCGGTTTGTAATGCTGTCATCAAATCAAGGAACTCCCAGTAGTAGCTGGATTATGTAGTGTGCACTCAGATGGTAACACTTAAAGCGTTATGGTAGTACATGCATTAGGGTACGTGAATGTCATCTGATGACTGAAAGGTCCAAAAGCTGCCCCAGGCATGCCTTCATGTGTAGGCAGTGTTCAAGCCAGGTTGGATGGGCCTTGAGCAACCTGGTCTAGTGTGCCCATGGCAAGGAGGTTGGAACTGGATGATCTTAAGGTCCCTTCCAACCCAAATCATTCTGTGATTCTGTGATTCTAAATGCATAGTGCTGCCAAAGCTTAAATATTCTGCTCCAGCTGTGGGGAGGTTGTGAGCAGCCATTGGTATGCTTGTGGAGGCTGGGAGTTATAGGACAGTCAGGCCATGGACTTGTTTCTCTTTTTCTTCAGTATATCTCTTCCTTGAAACCCACCAAAAAGGGCTGCCTCTTGCTCTCCTTATACTCAGTGGTATACAGCTGCTTCCCACAAAAAAGCACCACCATATTTACATGCCTGCACTTGTGAGTTACAACAGGTCCTAGCTGGAATTGGGCTCGAGTGCTTGAAAGGGGGTCACTATGTACATTTCTCTCAAGGATGTGAATAATACAGGGCTATTTCTATTTATGCAGTAGGGTCCTGATGGATAATATGAGATGGTCTTTCACAGGTGTCCCGGGTTCAGCAGTAGCAGTCATTTTTCTCATTGTTAGTAGCTGGTGCAGTGCTGAGTTTTTAACTTTAAGCCTGGGAACAGCACTGATAACACCGATGTTTTTAGTTGCTGCTCAGTAATGTTTAGTCTGACCAAGGACTTTCTAAGTCTCATGCTCTGCCAGGGAGGAGGGGAAGCCAGGAGGAAGCAGAGACAGGACACCTGACCCGAACTAGCCAAAGAGGTATTCCATACCACAGCACGTCATGCCCAGGATGTAGAACTGGGGGCAGTTACCCGGAAGGGCTAGAAGATTGCCGGGGTCGGGCTGGGTATTGGTCAGCGGGTGGTGAGCGACTGTATTCTCTTCCCTTGTTATTTCCCTTATTATTATTGGTGTTAGCAGCAGTGGTTTGTGTTATACCTTAGTTACTGAACTGTTCTTATCTCAACCCGTGTGAGTTACATTCTTTCCATTCTCCTCCCCATCCCTTCAGGAGCAGGAGAATGAAGGGTGGGGTGGGGGGCGGGGAGTGAGCGGGTGAGCTGTGTGGCTGACTGGGCTTAAACCACAACAACTGGAAATAGATATTAGAATTCTCGGCCATATTGTGATAGGCGTTATATCCAAGTGCATGTTTTGCAGAAGAAAGCATGCCATTTTTAAAAATAACCCTATGACTTCTTTAGCAGCTGCAAACCATCCCAACTGAGTAAGAGGCTCATTGGAAAAAAAAAAATAAAGCAAAAAATCCTTGTAATACTTTACAAGTGTTTAGCAAACTTGATCTAGACCTGGCAGCATTTATTAAAGTCTTCGTGGGTCTCCTGGGGGAGAACGGAAGAGATGAGGAGGAATAAAGCCAGTAGCACCCTACGTGCTTACTGATTAAGATCATATATAGTATTTGGGCTACTTGTGGGACATGTGAAGCAGTGAAGTGCCATTTTATCTTTAAATGTACCTCTAGCCACAAATGTACTTACTGTGGGCATATTTTACTGCTCTGGCTTTTCTCTTTGAAGATAACTCCAATCAACCTGATGATCTTCTTTTGATTTCCTGAGTGAAGCCATCTCCTGGATCACAATGTTCCCTTCACAAGACCCAGTGCTGTGGAAATTCCTTTGCCTTAGATACAGAGCTGTTTTTTAATTCCCCTAAAAGCTCCCAGTTTGTTGTCAGTGAAGTGTTTTCAGGCAGTGAATACAGAGCAATTTTGAAGAGAACTGTTATTTTTGACCTACACTGAAAACCTGCACTTGTATTTCACAACAGAGTGTGGGATGTACCTACCTGCAAGTGATCCTAGATGCCTTGGGGAGGTAAATGAGGCTTTTGACTTGTGATCAAGTTTGGTTACAGATGCTGTGAGTCTACATGTTCCTCCAGTTGGGGGCTTGTGAGGTCTGGAAGGAGATGTGCAGGCTGCATCAGCTCCAGCTGACCAATTTCTTGGGCCAAGAGCTGTCTTACAGCCAAAGGACCCAGTTTACTTCTGAAGGCTGCTGGGGAAAAAAAAAAAAAAAAAAAAGAACAATAAATAGTGGAGAACAGCATGATAAATCCTCTGCAGAATGAGGCCAGCAGCTGACTAAGCCAGGCATTCTGTCTTCTACAGCTGTGAAAGGAGCTGCTGAAAATCCAGCTGATATCTCAACAGCTGCCCTAAGCCCACCGGCTTGGCTCTCCAGTTGCCAAGGCAGCCAGGTAGGTTACTGCTACCTTCTCACCTCACTGCCCTCCAGCACAGAGCCAGAGGTGCTCCTCGCTCTTCTTACCAAGCTGCAGCATTGTCTGTACAGATACCTTGTGCTGGCAGGATAATGGGTTTTGTCCCCAATAGCTGGGGTATTTTAGTGTTGTAACTTTCAGAACACAGTGATGGTTGATCAGAAGTGAGTGACATTGTCATAGAAACTCTCCTGGAAATCTTGGGGTACTCTTTGCTTTCAGTGTGCTTTGGTCTCCCATCTTCCTGTTTGCCTACAAATGCCAGCATGGAGCTGGTCACATCTGCAGCTGCTGGGCAATGGCTATCTCAGACTACATGGATTTTATCTTCAGCACTGAAGATATGAAATCTGAGCTCTGCTGGAACCCTGGGATCAGGATAACATTCTGGTGTCTGAACCGTGAAGTTTCTTTAGTATTTTGCTTCCTTTTCACCTCTGTAGCAACAAACAAACCCCCATGTGAAACCTGCTGGGTTTTGTGTTTGGTCTGTGTCATTCTAGTATTTCATGGCATTTTGCCACTGCCTGTAGCAATAGGTGTCAGATGAAGTTGTGCATCTACAATAAGATGCTTTTATAATGCTTACTAGGCAAGTATTTAGACTCAGGCAGGCTGTTGACTTTCTCTCTTGAGAGTGAAAAAGAGGTTTTTGGTTTTCCTTGCTATTGGTAGGAAAGAAAATCACTGGGATGAAGTATCCTGGGGGACACTAAAGAACCTAAACACTGTTCTGTAAGCCTTGAAAACTAAGCGGAAGCAGCTTATTTCCATTCAGATATAATAATGCCGAGTTGGTCTGTTGTTATTGCATAACACAACCACATCCATTCCCCAGATAAACCATAAAGCTGCCTTTCCTTATTAAGGCAACTCTGGACCCTAGGAGGTATTAAAACAGTCAACCTTCAACAGGAAACAGCATTCTTCATTGGTTCTTGGTTAGCAAGCACCCATGCAGCATGAAGTTACCGGAGAAATGTCTACCAGCACCATGCTGGTGCAGCCATCCAAGCCATCCATTGCTGCTGGATATCATGAAAGTTGTGACACTTCTTTGCTATTGTTCTGCCATGGTTTCACAGATGCTTATTCCCTGTCCTCACTAGTTTGGACCATCTTGCTCACTGTGCCCTGCCCTCACCCTCTCTATAGTTACCCCTTCTACCTTGCCAGCACAGCTGCCTGTCTGTGAATCCTGCCCAAGAAACAAACCAGCTGAAAAAATGAGCTTTTGCTGGTTATCTCTTAGGCTGATCTGTTTTCTGGACTGTTTGCCATCCAGGAACACAGAAGAAGCAGGGAAGACAAGGGTGGATGATTAGGACGGTATGAGAAGCACTGCTCCTCTAGCACACCCTTGGTAGGGTTATGCAAGCTGTTTGATGGTCTGTGTTCTTGTGGCTATACTGTTTCCAGCACTGATGTATGGGCCCTTGGAGCCCCCTCTGTAGATTACAGTACACGTTAGGAGCACATTGAGATAATGTCTCTCTTCTCTGGCCACCTATTTGGGTTTTAAGGATTTTTTTTCTCTATCAATTTCAGTTGCTTTGGTGAAGGAGTTGAGCGAAAAAGGTTATATCCCATAGTAAGCAGCACAATCTGACACACCAACTTCTGATGACAGGTATTTTCAGCAACCAACACAATTTTTCTAATGTTTGGACCCGTTCCTTTACCAAGCACAATCTCAGTGCTGGCTATGCAGCAGATTAAAAAGAAAAAGATGTTGAATCTTCAGGAAAGAAATAGCAGCCCTGTGTTTCTCCTTGTCTGAGAACACTGCAGAAGCAGGAAGTCCACACGGGTTCCTGGGGAAACTAGGCTTGGAGGAGAGATCCAATAGGAGGTGAATAAAAAGACAAAACATAACAGGCTCAAGAAATGCCTGGTGCTGAGAGCAATTGGAGGCTCAGATATTACTGCTATGGAGTTATGTTTTATGTTGGATATGATCTTACTCTTTACTTTTCTTATTAGTCCTTACAACAGAAGTACTGAGCTATATGGTCTGAATCAGCAGAGCTGTTGTCATGTTTCTATTATTTTAACTATAAAAGCAATACAAGGATGGAGCTATTCCATCAGTTTGCTTACCACTGCTGATGACAAGCATTCTATCACATCTTTTTTCATGTCTTTTACTGATGGTTTAATTCCATAAATGGCAAGTCTTGGAAAGAATCGTTTTGTCTGAATTGTAGACTCTTCAAAGTTCATCATTGCCTGCTTCTTTTGTCTGTCATTGCCTGTTCCTTCATGTCAACAAAGTTTGTTGTCATTGTCCATTCCGTTGCCTCAATAGGCTCCACAGTTGCTTTTTACCCTGCTGAGAATCTGTCATTTTGCCACAATTTCAGTAATTGCAACTATTTGTTGGTTCAAGATCTAGTATTTCCATTGTTTGTCACAGTAAATTTATTTTGGTTTTTGCCTTTTCAAGCTTTAATGGACCATCTGAAGGGACTCTGTTTGTAAAATCCACCTGGAAATATTTTGGTAGAGCAGGTTCTACTTTTGTTGTTGCTATCATATTGTCTTAGTCTTTAGAACATAAATATTTATTTTGTCTTAATGCAGATGGTAATTTTACTGCTTCCTATTGGATATTATATTTTGACTGAAACTGCTGGATGCTTCTTTCTTCTCATTAATTTTCCCAGAATTTCAGTCATAAGAAGTTAGCTCCTTCTTTCCAAACATTGTTTAACTCAAATGACCAAACCAGAAGAAATAAGTGGTAGTAATAATCAAATACAATTGAGCACACTGGTACACAGTAAATTCAGCTGACTTTGGCAGAAAAAATCCCTGTACCTGGAACCTCCCAGACTTTTCTGTTGGCACGGTGCAGGGAGATGCACAGACTAGACATAAATGCTGTTATAACAGTATATTTGGAGTTGAACTTCTGGAGTCAATATGAGCCTTGGAATAGATATGGCAAATACTACTTACAACCTCCTTAAATTCCTCCTTTTTAGCTATGATGGTAGGTGGAGATGTTCGCTGACAGTGATGCACAGATGTTATTTAAGTAGGTTCCATTCTAGGCTTTCTATTCTCCAGCTCAAAAAGGAAACAACAAGGAAAAGACAAAAAATAAAATGCAGATAATCAGAATTACTCATTTTCACTTTAGCTGGAACATCGGAAATATTTACTGACAAATGGAATTTTCAGAAAGGAGTTAAAGGTGAAGTTGATGGAAAATACGGCTACAGGTGGGAAGCTGACTGACTGAAAGGAAACATAACTGAGAGGTATGACCCCTGAAGTGTACAGTCTCAGGGGTTTTTTGCACATCATCTCATGCCTCTTCGTGTTAGCTAGAAGAGGTTACAGTAACATTTGCTACAATACTTAGTTGTTCATTTGAAAGCTGCTGCTTCTGAAATCTAGAGATGTGCCTCTGCTTTCCTCATGCTGTTTCTTAAAAATGTAGTTGAGGTGTGTGCTTTTATGCTCATCTTCTGTTGTGATGAATATGCTAAAAAACGTGTTACAGTCTTGTTAATTTTCTATTTCTTTTGCTCAGTGCCTGTAGTTTCCATCTAGATTAGAAGTGTTTGCAGAAAATTAGTTTTTCTTTTTTGGATTCAGATTTTCGCGTCAGACACATTCTTGTTGTGTAATTCAGTACTTTCAGTACTTTCTGAAACTTCATAATAAACTACTCCAGACAGACCTCACAAGATGAACTGAATATTTTTAATAAGAACTCAAGGACTTCAGTATCTCCCAGCTATTTTTCAAAAAGTATATAATGTAGCAGTTGTTCTACAGATATGTTTCTTATCAGACAGAATTGCTCTTCTACTTATGACTACATTAAAACTGTCTTTCCATCCTTTAGTATATGAATTCATAGAAAAAGAGTGCTTTTGCTAGTGATGTGGAGAGAGATTAAACTGATTTTATGTGTTTATTTTATATGATAGACTGCCATTTCTGCTGAGCTCTGAAAATTCAAACTTTGTGGTTACCCAAAGGTCAGATCTTACAGCTGAGGTTTTGCTGGGGCAGAAAACCAACCTGACAGAAACTTTCTGCTGACTTTACAGTATCAGTAAGCTTTGTGATAGCAGCAGGGGAACAGTCTGTGGAAAGAGCGCTTCACACATGCACTCTCATTCAGAAAACTTCTGTCTGTGTCAGAAAATGAAGACAGATTAATTTGCATGAATGTTGTATTGCTTCTGTGATATCCTGCAGAGCTAGAAATGTCAGTTCCTATAGGCGCTGTCTTTGCCGGAATTCAGACACACACACACCCAAAGGGAAAGGGATGGTCTAATCTGGTTAGGGGCAGAAAGCTGGAATCTCCAAGACCTTCAGAGGGAGCTCTGCTCCCTAAATCGGCTACTCTTGACCCTTACTGTAGAGAAAACTGATAAGAAATGCTTACTTCCGCCCCCAGTCATAGTGTAAGCTGGCTGGCTGTCTTCTGAGAATAGATGCTAATGGAGCAGAAAAGGCTCTGATGGCACAAAAAATGAGAGTGCATAGTACACCCCCTCTCAGCTCTTCATTCTCCCACTGGCCTTGTGGTTAAAGCAGTTAGCAGGAAACTGCTGACCTCTCTTGTCCTATAAGAGAACGTGTTCCTTCAACTCTGCCTAGAACACTTTCTGCTGCTTCTGAGGTACCTGGGGCAATCTACACCTGCTAGTACAGTTTTATTTGTTGAAAGCAAATGTCAGGGAGCCCTCCACTTCAGAGGAGTTAAGAGCCTCAGAATACAAATTTCTTATTAATGTCCACCCCATGGACATTTGGCTAGAGCCAAATTCACTCTTGGGTGTTCTCTGGCTTCCCCATGATTTATAAACCCCAAGACGTAGCATCCCAGTTTCAGTGGGCAGGGTGGAGGGCTCTTCCCATGCTGTAGAATCCTCTAGAGACCTTATAAGTTGTGTTTTCTGGTTGCTGGATGAGTGCTCTCTGGGCATTGCAGATTGTCTTTAGTCCAAGCTGTAAATGATTTTATATTGGAAATAATTCCCTGTCCTTTCCAGAGGACGGTGTTCTGAGTGTGTAGAGTTCCTATCTTAAGCACAGAAGAGATCTTGATGAATTCAGGCAGTGCTGGACATTATGTGTATGATATTTTTGCCTGAGGTATGGGTCAATCCTATTTTCTAAATCCCAATTCAGGCAGTATTTTGCTGGAAATACATGACTGCTATAGTATGGCTCCAGAACTGTAGCTCATGTGCTGCTGAGCAGGATGCTCACGTGAGTGAACTAGGTAAGGTTTCAGCAGAGCTCAGTGCTATGGTATTTCAGCGGTTAGTAAGAAACACCATAGAAGAGACAGTACCAGGAAGTCTGCTTCCCAAAAGGGCTTTGACACGTCACTGTAACTGGGATTTAGAGAACAGGAAACCATCTCTTGGCATAAAACAATGGGTTTCTCTGCTTAGAAATATGAAATTTGACACCTTACATTTATTCTCAAAATCCATCAGTTTCATTGCTTCCTCTCTGGAGAAGCATTTTTCCATATATCTGCTTTTCTCTCTATTTCTGAGCCACAAAGACTGTTTTTTCCCCCCAGCAGATTTGGAAAAAAAAAAGGAATGAACCTTTTCAAAAAGCACAACTAGATACCTTATGTGAACAGATCTCCAGGCTCTGCAGGAATTCCTTTTTTCAGGGAAAGAAAATTGCTCTTTTGACATTTAGCAGAATTATCAATCATAATACTTGTGAGATGAAATGAAATGACTGACTAAATGTAAACTCAAATAAGAGTTGCCTCCACTTCTGTGTTTCCTCTGTTTCCCTATTAATGTAAAAAAAATAAGAACTGTCATACCAGCTTGCACAACCTCCCCCATGCCACATTCCCAGCTTTTTATCCTGTGACTAACCAAAAGCATGAGCCATCAAAACCAGGCAAAACTGAGGATAATGAACCCTGCCTGTGTCAATCATGTGGGATGGACATTCTTTAGTTTAAAGCAGCTTTTCCAACAGCTTCAAAAATGATGATCAATGTATCTCTCCTTAAATTTGTGTCATGCCTTTTGAACCCAACTCTGCATCTACTTTAGACACCTTCATGTGGGAATTAGCTTCTGGTTTTATTTATGCAAAAGATTGGTGTTCCTTGCTTTAACCATGTGCCTGATCATTTAGTTTCCTTGTTTCTTTTATCCTAACTGGTACTGAAAAACTGTTCCCTATGTAATTTTTCCTAGTGCTTAAAGTCCTCCCTTTCCTCAGCTGCAGAGTGCCAGTCAATTTGGTTTATCCTTATAGCAAAAGCTCTCTGTACCTCTGATATCCTTTCTGCTCTTTTTAGTAACAGTGAGCAGAATTGTACCCAGAGCTCAAGATAAGGGTATGTCGCATCAGTAGAATAACATTTCCTGTTTTGTTCTCTGTTCTTTTGCTAATAACTTCTCACAATCTATTTGCCCCCTTGGCAGCTGCTGAAGATTAGGCTGCTTTCAGAGAAAATAAAAAATGACCATAAGATATTTTTCCCAGGTAATGAAAGCTGATCGCTTTCTGTGTGTTGGTAAGATTATTTCTCCAAGAACAGTGCTTTGTGTAGATCAATGGCTAACAATAACTAGTGAAAGCTGGAGGACAGCTGATCTCATGGGATTTCCTGCAAAAAGGTAGCCACTGTCCAATAGCAATCATTCTGCTACAGAGTGGCCTTTGCTTTTCAATTAGTTTCATGTGGTCTAGGAAGCTTCCAACGTTTGGGTCCTTTCCTAGAGCCTCAGTCCTGGACTGGTGTGTCTGGGAGCCACAGGCAGTCCGGCTGTTGGGCTCTAGTGTGCAAGGCTGTGATGTGGTGAGAGGACAGGGAGATGTACTTGGTCATGATGTACAATGCATAGCAGACTCTTCACTGCTAATGTGGAAGGTCTTGGAGAGGCTTGCTTCTGCAGCCTGTTAGCTGCAGAGCATAGGTCAAGGAACAGTTTGGGCTATGGTCATGGACTCAGAGCAATTGGGCAGGAGTGCTTGAAGCCTGTAGCTCTTGAATGCACTCAGGTCCTCAGGAGCTGCTAGCAGAATGTGCAAGCTCTGCTGCTGGCCATGGAAATAAGGTAGAACAGAGATATTCCTAATCAAATGCTTTTGGGTAAAAAACCCACACATGAACTGACCTCAATTTCTGGCTGAATCCATGCTGAGGACTCATATTTCTAGTGTAGGCATTGATTAGCTGTGGGTTAAACTTTTCATGGGGGCACTGGGGAAGCTTGTGCTCCGCTACCTCAGAGAGCTGCCTCCCAGAAGTCATCCAAATTCCAAAGAAGAAATGCCTTTAAAAAATGTTTGCCTAATTTGGAGTGACTCCACCATTCAGCACTGAATTCCTGTGTAGTAGTGGGTTGCTCTTATACTGCCCACATCCTGCAGGGAAAGCAGATGAGGCAGAGCTTCTCTGTGTCTTCCCAGCAGCTGCTACTTCTTAATAATGCCTGGCATGCCAAATATTTGGACGCAAAACCCTCTCAGATGTGAAGTAGCCCTAGTGAAGACCTGCCTGGGTTTGCAGTGGGCGATTGTTATATAGAGGTTTGTTTTCCATGTAGAATCCTACAAAAATGAGGACTTTGACCTGGGGGACAATAGAAGGGTGAGCAATCAATACATCAATACTGTGTTATGCAGGGGGATAAGAACAAATAGCTCATTTCAGATTGATGGGAAACGAAGCTTGATTCCTGGAAATCATATGTAGAGCTGCAAGGTTTTCCATAGAAGAGTACTGGTTAGTGAGAAGACAGGAAAAAAGTTATGTCGAGTTTATATTTCCATGATGAAAGAAACATGTCCGAAGCATCACGTAGTAGGTGCTGATAGGACCTTTGCATGCCATTTGGTATCTCTGCAGCTTACAGTTAGGCAACTGTGTCTATTCCCAACATTTCTTGCAGGTAGCCAAACTGGATACATATAATTCTACAATAAATACCCCAATTACTGACATCCTCTGTCGTTGTTTCCATGTAACTAGCTGCTGGGACTCAGGGCCAGAGAAGGTTTTCATGCTGGTAGCCTTCCCTGCTTTGAAGTCTGAGGATTAGGCACTGTAAGGATTTCTGAACTCTAGCAGGGGGCTCCTTGGGGCATCTGTCTGATTCAGCTATAGAAAAACTAACAAAAAGATTATATTTTTTATTATTCTAGAAAAAATAAGTTGAGTGGCATTCATAGGAGAATGCTCAGAAATTCTAGTTTTCATGACAAGCCTTGATTTTTTCCCCAAATATTTTTAACTTTCAGGGAATGCAAGCTCCAAGTTGCAGCCAGATCTGATGGTAAATACAATGAGATAATTATCATAAAAAATGTTATTCTAAAAACCCAGTATAGAAAAAACCAAGATTTTTTTCTTAAATAGTGATATTATCAAAAATATAAATAATTTTTGCAGCTAAAGCTGTGCTCCTGCATGCTGTCACTATGTCATGACCCTCTTTAATCAGTAAGATATTAACTTCCCGTAATTCATATCCATTAAGGAACAAACAAGACTATTTAGTAAGAAGTCATTATAAACAACATCTTTTGTCAGCTAACTTTCTTCAATGAATTTTCGGAGAATCCCAATTCATTTTAGTTTTGTAAATTAACAAGAACTGTGTCTTTCACGTCTGAGTTATGATTTCCAGAATGCCATGTGCTTGTAGAAGCTTATTCCTAAGAAACCCTATAAAAGAAACTCATAATTCTCAGGGAAGAGGTCAGATAGGAATAACAATGATGTGCTAAATAATCTTCTGTTTCCACAGTAATGGGAAATAGAGTGGCTGCTGCACAGGAGGAGGTTAGCTTTCTGTGCACTATGAGTGGAGGGTTGAATGTAAGGGGCTGGGACTTTTGCAATTAGTCTATGCTGTTGCACCATGCAGTGACCTCTTGGATCTAATGATCTTTGAATTAAAATTTGGAACATTACACTTAGACATATCTTATCTGTGCCCTGAAGCTGGACACAGGAGGACTGGTTTATTCAGCTTTTCTTTTGTGCATAAACTTTGGATAGGTTTCTTGCCCAAAGACATTTGCCTGCTCGGACTCATTCTCATCTCTGTATTGTAAGGGATTCTGGCGTCTGAGGACAGGACCACCTGTGGGATTGGAAGGTCCTGGAGAGTCAGTGGAGTATTTATTTCCATAACAGCAACAGATGTACTGCACCAGTCCCCTCTCTGGTGGGCTTTGTGGTCTCCCCATAGGGATCCTGCTGTCGACCCAGTGACATTCAGAGCAGCTGCTGTTATTTTGCTTCTGGATGGCTGTATCCAACCTCTGTGGGATGGTAATGCAGCTGCTTTCCTTTTGGGGCATGGCATGGAGCAGAGAAATTGAGAATTTCTTTAGAAAGAGAATCTGATTTTAAGATACAACAACTTTGGTGATGACATTAAGATTTTTATTTGAATACTGGCCTTGGCCTGAGAAGCATAACTATCATTGTTAAGATCTTTTATAAACTGTTGGTGATCAAATAGCTTTCCAAGCAACATATCAATGTGCAACCCAAAGGAAAGTACATGACAGCCACACTAAAAAGAGCAGATATAATTACTGTTACTTTAGCCAATTTCTTCCTTCATGATGTTCTCATCTCCATTTTGCATCCTCTGAACTTTAGCGTGCTAGCTGGCAACTGTAGTGGAGCTGAAAACCTATAAGAGACTTAATATCTCTGCCTTGGTGGAATGAAGGAGAAAGGTGAGTGTAACAAAAATATTGATGGTTTTGTAACACTTAAAAATTCTTGTTTATCTTTTTCTGTCCACATGCATGTTTTCATTTACTCTTATGCGGGACCCTGTCATGCCAATTGACTTTGGCTGGCTGCCAGGGGCCCAACAAGCTGCTCTATCACTCCCCCTCCTTAACAGGACCTGGAGAGGAAATACTATGAAAAGTGTGCGGGTTGAGGTAAGGGCACTGATTCACCAATTACAGTCAAGGGCAAATCCCAGATCCAGCAGCCTTCCACCCACCCTTCCCTTTTCCCCAGGCTCAACTTCATTCCCAACTCTTCTACAGCCCTCCAGGGAAACAGCCTGCCTCACCGTGGTCTGCACCATGGGCTGCAGGGGAATCTCTGCTCTGGTGCTTGGAGCACCTCTTCTCCTCCTTCTGCACTGACCTAGTGTCTGCAGGGCTGTTTCTCTCACTTATTCTCAGTTGTCTGTCACAATTGCTGTGCAGCAGCTTTTACTCTCTCCACTTTGGACAGCAGTCTGCCTTGGAGCCAGCTGAAACTGGCTAAATCCAACATGGGGCAGCTCCTTCTTCTTACAGTAGCCCCCAACCCAGATCTTGCCGCATTGACCCCGTAAACTCTGGTTAGGCATATACCCCTCAACAGTTTCTTCTTGCGATGACTGTCTCTAATTTCTCAATAAAAAGAACCAAGAAAGCTATTTAGGGACCTTCTAATTTGTCTTTATCACAATGTGGGTGGTAATAGGACTGCATGATTAATGTTAAAAATCAGGGGCAACTCTTACCTTGAGGGAAGAGGAGTCCATCCCCATTATAACCCTTGAAAAACTTTTTTGATTTTTATTTTGCACAAAGCAAGAGGTGCCTATGATAGCCACAAGTAAGGCATCACAACACAGAGGAACAGGAAGGGCACTGCAACCTCAGTAGGGTGGATCTCCACCAGATAAGAAACATTAGACCTACCATGCCTATGGGTACACCCAGCAACAGCTTCCCCCACCATCCCACCATCTGCTAACTCCACTAGTGCTCCACTAGTGTTGGCCTCAACAAATGTAGATAGTGAAACCTTTCCTGCCAGGATCGCTTTGGTCCAGGTGTCCCCTATAGTGTGCAGTGACAGTCTGCAACCAGGGTGCAAAAAAATGCACACAGCAAATATTTCCTGGCTAATAAAGGCAGGTATTAGACAGCCAGGACTAACACTCTGCTAGGCTAAGCACTGTTTTTTGGACTAGAGTGAACCCTGATGTTGCTGAGCTGCTGTTTTCCTATCTCTGCTTTTCATCTCAGGATTTTATCTTTTTTGTGTCATCAGTTTTACTCTTCAGTGCTTGAACTCCTAACTCTTGTTATAAATAAC
Source organism: Psittacula echo (assembly GCF_963264785.1). Taxonomy (NCBI): domain Eukaryota; kingdom Metazoa; phylum Chordata; class Aves; order Psittaciformes; family Psittacidae; genus Psittacula; species Psittacula echo. Next base: position 61,033,607 of record NC_137736.1, read on the forward strand.
TTCATTTAATCTGGGGTTTCAGGTTTTGTATCTATGTCTTTTTGCATGGCTTTAACTTGCATACTTTTCACAGTTCAGAAATCATTTTGTCAGCACAACTGAGTTAAGTTCATACAGCCGTGCGGCACCAAAACCAGCCATCACAGACACATCAACACAGGCAGCTGAGTCTCTGGGCCATTGACTCCTCGTGCTGGTAAGGACCTGAGGGGCTAACTACAGCCTCTTGATGCCAATCCTGGATTATTCTTGAAGGTCTAACACTTAGTGGCAGCTCCACTAAGTTCCCAGAAAACTCGTCTAGCGCTTCACTACCTTTCTTGTTAAAAGATTTTACCTGCTATCTTGTCTAACTATTCTGTACTTCAGTTTAAACCCATTAATACTTGACCTTTTTGCTTGAAGAACATGTTTCTCCTGTTTTCTGAAGTATTATGCATGCGGGCTGCCAAGGAAGCAGCATCTAATTCATCAAAGACATTTCTTGACATATTTCCATTAGCACATTTTTTCATATACTTATCAAATAGAAATTATTTAGAAGCTGGGCTAAAAATTAAGAAGTATTCTACATTGACTGTAGTTTCTTAAGAAAGCTGCAGATGGCTTTTGCTTAGCTGGAAACTGTCCCCTTTAGCCAGGAGCTCAGCTTCCCACCCGCATTATGATCTGGAAACAACCTGGCCATGGGGAACAGACTACAGGATGAAGGGGATCTGCTGAATTATGGAGCAGCACAATGACTGTCTCTGATTTAAGTTTCAGTGGGCTTTATGACAGAAGAACTTATTGTGTGTCCAGGCAATGGGAGTTAGCTTGACCTGAATATATTTAACCTTTCCCTAAAGTAAGGAAGATGTCATTGTGAGATGATGCTGCATCTACCAGTGAATGTAGACACTTGCTCCAGACTTCTTACCTGAGACAAAACTTCAGTGGTTTGTGAGCTTTTCAAGGGAGGGATCTGAGCTGACACTGACTGGTTGCCAAAAATATTGTGAGATTTCATTGTTGTGTGGTTTGATTTTGCATTTTCTGTGTCATGTGTAAAGTGCTGCCCCCAGACCACTTCAGAGGAAAAGCTGTACCAAGAACTGGGGAAAGCATGGGTGTGACATCAGTAAGATTTTTGCATACTGGCATATAATTGCTACATCTTTGTGTATTGTTGTGGAGTTGCTGCATGCTGACAGCAGAGTTCCATGAATACTGGAAGTGATAAACGATATTCATAACTCTGCCAGGGAAAAATAAAAGTTAGAATGATTATAGTACAAAATCTGTTTTTGTTAAAGGGAGAATGAAGAGTTGATTCCCAAAACATCTTTAGGGGTTATTCTGCTAAGATATACAGGCTGATTTGTCCTCTGGAATTCAGCTGATTTGGTACTGAAATTGCCTGCTTAGACTGGCTGCTGCACAAGATGGGACCTTTGACCTGAGGGGTCCAGGTTTAGTGCTGGTTCTTGGAAGGCTGCTCAGGAGTCTTGAACAGTGCTCCCTAAAAATGTCTTTCTGACACTCAGTGGCTCATATGGTCTCCTGTGGGTCATTGTACACTGGGTTAGGTCCACTCCTTGCTCTCCCAGAGCTGTTCTTTATTTCCTGTGGAACTGCTCTGCCCCTCTAGCCTTCTTTCCCTCAGAGAATTAATTTACTTGCTGGTGCAGACAGCTGGTTTGCCAGCAGCCTTCTCTTAAAAGCTTCAGTGAAGCAGTTTCCTTCATTAAAAACTGTTCCTGCTGCCTCAGGGGATTTTAGAGCTGTTCTCCTGGAACTGCTGCCCAACTAGACCAGGCAAAGCTGTCACTGTTTTCAGACAAAATCTGTTTCAAAGCACCCTCTGCCGGCTAAGTGTTCCTTCTTTGTTATCTCCAAGGCATATGAGAAAGCCAGTAAGCAGCCAGCAGATTTATTGCTTTATAATCATGCTAAAGTGGAGTAACTTGTGATAAATGGAAAACCTATGCTTTTGGTAAAAGATAACTGATTAATTGGAACTATGAGATGTCATCTCTGATAGGTACTCAAGTTTACAACAGTAATTTGCATGTTCTGCTCTACTCAGTGGGAGGTGTCTCAAAACGAAGCTTTATATCTTGCTCCTACAGATAGGAATTGCACAAGCCGGTTAGAAAGAGTTCCCAGTAATATCTGGTACAAGCTACAGCAGAGAAATCAGTGCAAAGGACCCAGCCACAGAGAGCAAGCCACTTTTCTGCTTTCTTATTTTCCAGATGGTAGGTCTAATTTTTATATTATCATTTAACCATAAATAACTGAAGTGTTTTAATTTCAGTTCACTTAAATGATTCATCTTAAGAAAAAAAAAATAGGTTAAAATAGTGGCTATGCTTATGTGCTAGACAAATAATTTTGGGGCAACATAAAGATTTACTTTATAATGAAGTGTATTTAGAAGTGGATTTGCCGTCAGTTTTCTGGCAGATATTTTTACTAATTATTCAAATACACAGAACGGTGCAATGGCTTTTTCAGGGTTTAGTATATTTATGTACTTTCTTGCTTCAAAATACTTTGTAAGAATAATGTGTATATTAATTCTATCCTTTCCATACTTTAACATTGAAATTCCTAAATTTTACACTTACAGGTGTAACTAGTGTAGTTGTTAACAGTTGTGACCTCTACTTCTGGAATACGTTCAGTGTTACTGTTGCTATTTTGATAGCCCATTTTCAGTCAGAATGGGTTTTCAGGTGTGATAATGAAAACAACTTTTAGAAGGTGACTGAATGAATTCTAAGTCTGTTAAGCTTTATAAAGTAGAAATTGCAATAACATATCCAAGTTTTGTTATTATGCAAGGTATAGTACTTTTATAATGTTTGCTTACTTACATAAGCAGTACTACAAACAGTTTCTTGCCAAATACAATTTTGGGAAGAAAATTACAAATACGTTTCTAACACAGCTGCCTTGGGAAAAGCAAGGAGTTAAGCCGTATAGACTACTGCTTCTCCAACATAAGTAGGGGGTACCTAGTTCTTTCTTCTTCCTTAGATATTGGATCGTTAGGGCTAGGTTTTGACATACTCAGGTAGTTATTCCAAATCTATATATTTGGATCTATTGATTTTTCCACATCATACTGAAATTTTCCTCACAGAGGAAAGCTCATAACATGCAGTTATTCTGAGTTATAGTAAGAGAGAGACATATGGAAAATGTCTCCTTATCTTTTTTCACCTGGATAGTAGCAATCTAAATTCATGGCATACTGAGGATCCAAAAATCTGTTATGCATGTTCTACTTCAAATAAATGTATTAAAACGTAAGCTCCAAATAAACTTGCAAAAGCATAAAGAAAACTTGTAACTATTTCCAGAAATTATGGCTTTTGTCTCTCAGGGTTTAAAGCTACAGGAACTTCTTCCTTGTGATTGTGGGATGTGAGGTGTTTTAATGCCTTTGTCTTGTGATTCATAATACCCTGATTATTTGACCTAAGTGCCATGGATGAGTGGATGGCTTAATTTTGCTTTGCATAAAGTAATGCCACAAGCTGTAAGGAGCTAGTGAACCAGTCCTTCTCTTGCCATTTGCTGTCTAGAACTGCAGCCTCTGCCTCACTTTTTATGGAAGCAATCTGGCAGTTTGCTGCTGGCTTTGGAAACTGAAACAGAATCATGTTTTTCTTTTGATTGTCTGAACTCTCATATTTTCAGGGAACATTCGTCTTTAATTAGAGTCCCATATATTGCACGTATTCATACATGCAATCCCCAAAGTTTACCTAAACTGCTGCCAGTACACGGCAACTTAAAAACAGGGGTAAAGTCAATCAAGCCATCATCAAAGTTAGATGGGGAGAATTTGTCCTTTATGACAACTATTTTGCACTGACTTGGTGCAGGCTGGTAGCCCAGTATGTGTAAGGTCTCTTTAAGACAGAAGGCTAAATACAAAAACTGGCAAGTACACAGATAGGCAAATAAAAATTTCTTACTCCTGGATCATTCTGGCCCTTCTTAGAAGAGTTGATGAGGGCAAGTATTGTCTGTCTCCATTCCTGGACAAAGCTGTATCTCAAAAATGGAAAAAGCACAGCTCCTTGTAGGTTTTTTGTTTAACACCTACAAATAAAATATCAAATGAGAAAGAACCTCATTTTAGACAGTCTCCAAATCTAGTCTATGAAACTTATTTTCATTTAAAAATCAATTGTTTTACTTTTTGTCATCTTGTTGAAGTATCTGCTTGCTTAAACAAAATAGAACTAAAAGATAGTAGGAGAGTTGGTATAACTGCTGGTATATACCTTGTTAGGGGCAAATAAGTTTGTGAAAGAGAACTGACCGCTTGAAGACAAAAGGCTCCCAGCAGAGCAGGAATATTCTAAATATTTTTATGTCTATTTAGTTACTCAAATTTTATTTGTTATTCAGCTGAGAGTTCTTCACTTATCTGATTTTTGGGGTCTGTTTAGACTTCACTGTGGAGCCTCAGTTGATTAGATGTATCTAATCTCAGTTGTATGAAGTAGCCCTGCTGCAGCTAGTATCATGTTTGCTTATGTGAATACATATACATGTGTTTTGAACACTGTAGGCAGTCAGCATCTAATAGCACAGTGTGCTGGTAGCCAGCATAAAGATCTTTTGAAAGGATTCACCTTCCCTTGCTACATCCTATAGTTTGTACTATACCCTGCTGCAGTCCCTGACATGTCAGTCACTCCCTCTCTGGAGCAAGTGAGCCTTTCCAAATGTATTTGGGTACCAAATAGTTGAAAGTCAGCTTGCAAAACTGCCCATCTGGCTGATCAGAGGGATCTTTTAGGAAGAAAAGGTGTCTTCTGCATAAGCCAGTGCTAATTAGCAAAGTCACAAGAATATGGAGGTGGCAGATTATTTCGCATGATTGATAATGACTCTTGTGAGCTTCAAGTGAAAAAGGTAATTTCAGTGAAAAAAACAAATGAGGCATAGGGTAACCGAAGGTGATTTGAACCAATAAGATTAGGTACAGCAAAAGGTAGTGAAAAATAGTTAGTAGAGGGGAAAATAGTGCAGAGAATGAAGTAGTGGTGGTTTAGAACAGATCTATATAATAATGAGGCTCAGTGAAACCATGCCAAGGAAAATCAGTTCTCAGAAAGATTAGAGCTAGATGGAAGTGTTTTGATTTTATCCAGAGAGACAGAAACAGAACAGGTAGATATCTCATGAATAGTGGAAGTGAGGTGCTCAGTATAGTGTGCCAGAGAAACTTTCATCACTTGCTTTTGATGAGCTGTTCAAGAGACCGGGACACCATGTATCTACCAAATGTTGCTCACATCAGCTGAATAGCGAACTGGTTTCCAAATATGTGCAAGGCATTTGCACCTCCCTTTTCTTTCTCAGGAGCACATGGAGCCATGAACCCCTGTATAATTTTTCAACTGTGATTAAAGTAGAATTTAGATGATGAATTAAGTCAACAGAATTGCTGGCAAATACAGATCTGTTTAGATCCTGAACTGGATCCAGGCCTCAAGTAACTGGGATATGTGAAACTGAGTTCTGTATTCTTACCTGCCAATCTAGTTGCTCCCTGGTAGTGTCAGAAATAAGTTCTAGGAACAAGCCTTCCGCTCTAAAGAATGAACAAAGACAAGTGATTCGCTGCCTTGATGCTGTGAATTTTGTTGTGTGCTATTTTGCTGTATATCTTTCTTCACTGAGGGCTTATCCTGTCTCTGTCATCCCCTGAACCCTCTTCTAGGCCAGCTCTTTCGTGTCATCCCGAGCAAAACTTCTAATACTTGTTTAGGTGAAAGGTACCTTCCAAAAATCTGTTAAACTGGCCTAAGATTTCCTTAAAATTAAGGAAGTCAACAGGCTGCAATCTCTTGTACATGATGCTTTTCCCCAGCTCTAATGAAAACAAGCAGCACCTCATGCACATTGTTTCTGCAGCCTCCTGACTCGTCATTCACTTCCCATAAAAAGCATCAGCCTTGCTGTGACACTAATGCTGGAATGGTGTTATATCTATAGAAATACCTACACTGAAATTCTCATGTTTTTCTCTTCCAACACTAAGTTTTGTTATTATTTTTAAGAGTTTAAGAATAAGTTTCTGGATGTTGTTAAACCTAAAAGAAGAAACTTTCTGTATTGATACAAACCCAACGGCATTTCTGAAAGCTCAAAATAGAGTTTGTTCTGAATTTCAGACTTCACAAAAATTTAGGTGTTGATAAGGTCTTTCAAACTTTGTTTAGTCTGGAAATCTTTGGCATTGCAATAAGAATGCCTTGCAGCAAGGGTACCTGTACGTTTCCTGTGTATTTTTCACTCCTCCTCATGTTCACTATCTGCAAGATAAATTATAATGAATTTCTAACTTGATTTCTCTTGAAAATTTATCTTCCATCTGTAGTACCGTGAGACAACTTCTTCCTCCTCCATGATATTAGAACCCACCACTCTGTGATCTGCAGTAAAGGACAGAATTCAAGCAAAGGGTTTATTTAATGGTAAGTATAATGATTACAGCTCCATAGTATAGATGGATTATATGTCTGCTGTCTCCTGAAATACTCCTAGATTGCGTCAATTTACCGTCCACGGACAAATAGCCAGTTTCTTTAATAAAGGAGTTTGCTGGCGAGTGTCTGAGCTACACTGCAAGGTGTGAATTACAGCAGGCTGATATCAGTTAGACACAAATGAAAGCATCAGTGAGCCATGGGACCTTCCCTACTGCTGTTATACAAGTGCAGTATATGTTCTGTTACCTACCTTCCCACTCCATTTTTTTAGTTCCCCTTCAGGTTAGCATTGCTGATGGCACTCACCTGGTTTTGTTCTTACTGCTGAACGCTTACCTAGAGAAGCTGTCACTGAAGATACTTTCACTTCCATAGAAAGCCAAAAAGGTGTTGTGCCCAAGGTGGCTGATTGGATGTAAGCTTAATGCAAAGCCAGCGTATGTATTGTCAAATCCAGGATCTAACCCTTTCTAAATCATGGTATAATTTTTCTGCACTTGACTATGAATGCCAACGTACAATTAGCTTCCTTAGAAAAAAAAGCAGCTAAGCAAGAAGAGGCTTCTGCCAGAGGCCCACCATGGCAGAGTAATTCCTCCACCCTCATTAAACGAAGTCATAACAATAGTTTGAAAGCAACATCAGCCAATGCATTGATGATAGAAAGAAGAGCGTTATCTCAAAGCTGCAAAACCACTGCTACACACTCACTCTGTATAGTCATCACATGATGCACTTTATCACTGCACAATACCGTTATCTGTTAGTAGATGTACATCAGTGCCATGGCCATAGCATAACTGATGCAGTCAGAGCATATTCTGAGATATCAATGTTTTTCTTTTTGGCTTAGAAATACGATGGTGTATGTATATTTGATCTTCCTGTCTACCTTCCTCTCGGTTTCCATGACATCTGAAACATGTAAGTCACATTTAAAAAATACTTTCTGATGAGGTTTATTCTGAATAAATGTGTAGGCCATTCCTAAACTTTTTTATTTTTTATTTTTTTTTTAAGTTAACTAGTTCACCTCAAGCCACAAATCACAACAGTTGGCTTTATGCATTTTCTCTTTATACTACAATCTGCCAAGTGCTGTCCATTTCTGTGACATTAAGTCTGGGTTCTACTTCTGCTCTTTGGCATCTCTGCAAAGATGCCTTTTGGAAAGGATTTAAGAGCAGCTGGTGTTCCAGGTCCCAGCCTGGCAAAATCTCCAAAAGCATGCTTAATTTGCTCTGAACTTAAGTTACATGTATGTGTATGCATCCCGCTGAACCAGGGCCGTAATGGTGTTTTGCTTGTTAAAAATGCTTTTCAATGTCCTGGGTTTGGGGGTGTTAATCCGCAAGTACAATGTAACTATAACATTTCCCTGCACATGGGAGATATTCAAACCAGTAAGCTCTTTCTGACTCATCTCTGTAATGCTGACCAGTGCTGACTAGTGACAGTGTTACATTGCACTCACATAGTTCTAATCTTCAGCTGAGCTGCTTGTTTTTCTGAAAAATATTGTAAGATATGATCTCAAAGTATTTCCCTGCATTATCAAGTTCACAATATGAATCGCAAGTTTCAAATTAATTAGATTTATTAAGAGGCCAAATTCTGCTGAAGAATTTGCTGAGATAATTTTCCCTGATGTGATTGAGTTTGGATGAGGTCTCTCATTTCCTATGTGTTCCTTCTCCTCCTTTATTTCAACCTGAAGAAAGCTGTATTTCCAATGTGTTCCTCCTTTATTTGTGCAATGCTGCCTTCCCTGACACCCCTGATACATCCCACTGTCTTTGCAAGCTCGTGGGTGGAAATGCTGTTACAATGGGGGTACTCATACCTGATGTGGCTAATTTAGGTGACTGAATTAATAAGCGAGATGACATGTAATGTCAATGGGGATAGATCACTTCTTTAGGAAGAACCAGAGCAGAAGACAAGTGCTCACCATGTAGAGAGACTCAGTACATAATTTTTCTGCCTATATGTCTAAAGCCAGGCAGTGGCAATACTTCCACAAAGTGTTATTTTTGACAGATAGTCTCAAATTTGGTTAGGTATTTGGTTACCTACTCTCATTGCCACACTTCTCTCTCTACTGTAGTGCCTCTGTCAATCTCCATCTTTGTCCAGTCTTCAACCTTGCTTGTATATTTCCTTTTCTCTTCTCCAAAATGCAATATACCTTTCAGTTATTCAGGTACTCAGGGATTTCAATATCTGTCAAAATTGCTTGATTCAAGTTTCTCTGGACCAGTTACAGAATTCAAAAGTAGAAAATATACTCAGTTAGAATAAAGTAAATAAAATGTCTTGCAACTAGCTCTTCTTTTTTCTTATGTGTGAGCATGTGTGGTTTGTTTTCCTAAGCTTCTTATTTGTCTGTTATTCACTTCTGGCATCTTTTCACCTTCCCATCAGATACTTCCTTTCAGTCTGTTACATTAGTTTCAATGTTTTCATATTTTCATGAACTTCAGAGAGAAACTCTTCTGGATTTTGTGTGTGTGTTTTTGGTTGTTTTTTTTTTTTTTTATGATTTTATTTACAAGCTTCCTCTTCCTGCTTTTTTCTTTCATGCAAACTAAAAAAGAAGTTTATTGATTTCCCTTTTTTTTTTTTGTACTAAAAAAGCAGGACAAGAGCTCTTCTCTGTTGTATGAATATTTATCACATTGAAGTAAGGAAAGCTAACTTCATACTAAAGCGTTAAAGACAGTATTTTCCTTTGTGTTTGAATTCCTGGATTTCAAGTGAAGATTTGCATACAAAGTTCATTTCAAGAAATAACAATTTTTCAGTTAAAACCTCATGTTTTTTAGTGTATGTCTGGTTTGAATCCAGGATTTTATTTGCTTGTTTGCTTGTTTGAGTCCCACACATTAATTACTAAACAAACAAATGCAAAGAAATTACTCCATAACTCAAGATAAATAAAATTTTTCTTGAAATATCGTCTAGTGGGAATGTTTGCTATATCACCTCTGAAAGCCCAGAGAAAGTAGAGTGACATGACTGGCCTGCTGATCCAAGAATGCCAAGTTCCTCTCTGCTCAGTGGGGTTAGGGTTTAGTTCTTCTGAGATATTTATCTTTTGTTCATTTGCAGTTGATGCAATGGAAGGTGAGGCTTTAGTTATAAAATGTCCTCGATGGAGTTCATCTGTGAAAGTCACCTGGTATCACACGGATACAAGCGAAATGATCCCTGCAGAAGAGGGATCACGAATATTTTCCTTAGAACGATTTCTTTGGTTTCTGCCAACTTCTAGAGAGGATTCTGGAAACTACACTTGTGTTATACTTTTGTAAGTACAACTTTGAAATGTGAAAGGCGTAAGACTAGAAAGAAACATACTTTTTTAGCAATACATTGTTATTATTATGGAAATGATGCAATTTTTTCATGGTATGCAGCAATTCATGTGACTTTTCATCCTGTAATTGCTATTTTTATCACAGGTCATTAAAATCAATCTGTGACTGAACTACAGTAATCCTCCATATGTTTATAAAACAAGATTTATGTTTATAACAAACATTGAATATATTCCTTATAAAAATACTATCATTGACATACCTTTATTCCACTTTTAAAGTTCAAATAATCGCACAAAGTCATTCAACATGAGTGTGCAGGTGCATACATACAAGCAAGGAATATGTTTCCCAAGTCGGATTCGTTATCCAAATGACACTGGAAGAGGAAAAATTGTTTGTCCTACAATTGACAATTATAAAAGTGCTACTATCATCCAGTGGTATAAGGTAAATAAAACCCTGATGGTGCCAGTTATAGATCAGATTACTGTGAGAAGCTATTTGCAGCCAAACACAGAAATATTTATTTTCCAGGACTGTAAACCACTTCATGGGCAGAGATACTTCAAGGGAGAAAAATATATTTATATTAAGGATCCAAGAAAGGAGGATGATGGTTATTATACTTGTCGATTTAGCTACACTTATAAAGGAAATGTGTTTAATGTATCAGCAACGAGGATTTTCATAAGTGGAGGTAAGGCAGTCATTTTGTAGCTTGCTAAGATAAAAAAGACTGAGGTCTACTTAAAGCAAAAGAAGCTTTTTTTGTATATTAAAAAGAAAGTTTCTGTTGTTTTATCTTCTCAAAGAAACTTCAGATCAGCTTTTTTAGGTGAATTTTGTGAATGGAGATCCAAGTGGAGCAAGATGGGGGTAGATTCAGACCTGGTCATATTCAACTTTTTGATAAAAGTCTCTGATGATTCTGATTACATACTTGTGGTTGGTAGACCTGGCTGGTAGCACTCATTTCTGAATGAAGGGTCTCCTCAGAGGGATGCCACAAAGCTCTGCTTTCTACTTGTTCAAACGTAGAAGAATTAGTAGCTAGTTAGGATCATCTGGTGATCACTGGACCATTGTATTGATGGCCTACAACTCAATACCTTCTGGTCCATCTCGATTATCTAGCATTTATTTGATATTTGGGCTGAAAAACTTTTAGGTTTATCTTGAATGAGACAAAATGAGCAAGGTATATATAGAGACAGAAAACGAGTGGAGCTCAGTGATTACTGTGTCACTGTTATTTTGAATGCAGCCAACATGGCTAAGTGTGTAGTCTTTGGAGTGCCTTTAGAATGCAGTCTCCTCAGGGAGGCTTTGTATTTGGATGGTGGTCAGGGGAAGAGCACGCAGCAATCAGCAGTTCCAGATTGCATCAACTCGCAAAACTTTAAAATGTGCCTTCAGTTCTTTAATCAGGTCAGTAGAAAAATAGCCAGAAAGATGTTTTTGGGAGGGTTGGGGATGGGCCTTGGTTTTGGGTTGTTTGCTTTGTTTGTTTCTTTTTCTTTAATAGATAATGTTTATTTGTAGATTGACATCAGACCTTTATTTCTGTGGGTGGGCACACAGCCTGTGAGCAGAATGCAGATCTGGAATGTAAGGACCTTGATTCCAGTTCTTCCTGCTGTGCCCAGATCTCAGTAGAGGAGTTTGTTTTGATTATTCTGGGCTGGACAGAAGACAGATTTGAGCTGAGACCTAGTACAGTAGTTTAGGAGGTGTCATGCCTTTCCTTCCTCTCTTAACTGTAATACCCTGTTGGTCTACATGAGACTTCCCTGCCTAACACTCAATTTTTCTTTGGATGTACTTTCACCAAAATGTTTCTAACTTGTCATCAATATTGTTGTATCTGGGTTATAATGAAAATTTCTTAGTTTTATTTGGCATAAAGTCATCCAAATTTACAAAAGCCTCTGTTACATCCAGGCAGATTACTTCATTTTAAAGTTAATCTGTCTTTCTTTTGAAATAACTGCAGAAAGAAAGAATTGCAACATAACATATGAGCTGAGTTTGTCATGTATCGTGGTTTAAGCCCAGGCCGTAAATTAGAACCATGCAGTCTACTTCACAGTATCACAGTATCACAGTATGTTAGAGATTGGAAGGGACCTCAAAAGATCATCTAGTCCAATCCCCCTGCCGGAGCAGGAACACCTAGATAAGGTTACACAGAAATGTGTCCAGGTGGGTTTTGAATGTCTCCAGAGAAGGAGACTCCATAACCCCCCTGGGCAGCCTGTTCCAGTGTTCCGTCACCCTCACTGAGAAGAAGTTTCTTCTCAAGTTTAAGTGGAACCTCTTGTGTTCCAGTTTGTACCCATTACCCCTTGTCCTATCATTGTTTGCCACTGAGAAGAGCCTGGCTCCATCCTCGTGACACTCCCCCTTTATATATTTATATACACTAATAAGGTCACCCCTCAGTCTCCTCTTCTCCAAACTATAGAGATCCAGCTCCCTCAGCCTTTCCTCATAAGGGAGATGCTCCACTCCCTTAATCATCTTAGTTGCCCTGCGACTGTTACTTCCCCCCCAACCTTTCTTCCCCCCGCTCCTGGAGGGACTCAGAGGAGAATCGAAAGAATGCAACTCCCACGGGTTGAGATAAGAACAGTCCAGTAACTAAGGTATAACACAAACCACTACTGCTACCACCAATAATAATAATGATAAGGGAAATAACATGGCAAGAGAATACAACACCTCACCGACCGGTACCTTGCCCTCACCCCAGCAGAGTTCCAGCCCTTCCGGTAACTCTCAGTTCTATATCCTGGGCATGACATGCTGTGGTATGGAATACCTCTTTGGCTAGTTTGGGTCAGGTGTCCTCTCTGCTTCCTCCTGGCTTCCCCTCCTCCCTGGCAGAGCATGAGACTCACAAAGTCCTTGATCAGGCTAAACATCGGTGTTATCAGCTCTGTTTCCAGGCCGAAAGTCAAAAACACAGCACTGCACCAGCTACTAAGAAGGAGAAAAATGACTGCTACTGCTGAACCCAGGACATCATGTCTCTTCCAGTTTTTGCTAAATTCAAATTACTTAGTAATACCTTCTTTGAGTTTTTATCAGTGAAAATTAGTATCTGATGAGTGGAGCTGTTATGTTTTGATAATATTGGCTTATGATGTAAATTCCTGTTGCCTTGCAGATCCACACTGACCCAGAGGACCTTCTGCCTCTGAATGCTGGCAGCTAGCTAGGAAGTTACAGACTTTCTCCTGACTTCTTTTCTTACCAGATCCAGCTAATAGAAATTAGAAATGGTTAGGATGGGTGAAGACTATTGCTTTTCTGACAGCCTGGGAAGCAGAGGGTTAAATGAGTTCTTGCATATTTTTTAAGGGAAATATGATTATGGGTGTCACATAGGTGCCTTAAGATGGAAAAGCTTAATGAGGGAAAGGATAACAGGCAATATGTTTGGAGTGGGATACATAAGACAGTATAAAGAGCAAGAGAAGAAGAAAAACGCATCAAGGAAAAAAATCTGAAAGAACTGAATGCCTGTTTAAAGTTAAGTGGGTGGATGTAGTTTGGACCTGCCCATAACGATTATTATTTGGAACAGAAAATAAATATGTTAAAGGAAAAGCAGTATCCTTTTAGAAGGTAATGATAAGGGATGCCCAATATAATGGAAAGCAGCTGAATGCAGCAGTGGTGTACAGACAGCAAGGAGAGTCTTGGGAACCAAGTGCATCCTCAGCTGTCAGGCTACAGAGATGGGGAAGACAGGGGAACACGAGTGAGCAGCTGTGGGCTATAGGGTCTCCAGTTCAGATACTGGCTAAAAGTGCATTTTAGCTGTTTCATATCATGGATATGAGTAATTTCTCAAGTGTTGGAAGGAATCTTTATTTCTTTTTAAAAATGAAATAAGCAACTGAGAAAACACAAGCCCATAACTGCATTTCCTCTTTTTTCCCACTCAGCAGCTAAAGCAGTGCTTGAGAAACTGAAACTTTTCCTTGCTCTTTATGTACAAAGACAGAAATGAAATAAATTGGGAGAAAATATTGAGACTATTAACACATACAGACTCCTTTGAAATATTTGGTCAGAGGAATAAAACCAGGTGTTCCCAACAGACATGTGAAATGCTGTTGTTGTTTGCAATTTTGCTTTGGGATCTTAAAACATTAACTATACAAGTTATTATAATTATCTTACAAAATAAGTTTTCACAACTAATATGTGCTTTCTTTCCCTCAATTTCTAAAGCAAAGCACTCCCTTCTACCTCCTAGAATTTTATTTCCAAAGGACAAAGATGTAATAGAAGTGGAGCTTGGTAAGTACAGACTTTAAATTGTTTTTAAATTAACATTTGGTGATTGCCTAAAAACATGGGGATTTTCAAGAACAATTAATGATGGAGATTTTCCATAACATTTACCAGATTTAATTCACCCCAGGCACAGTGATGTGAAGTCAGATATAATTGATGGGTTATTTAGGCATTAAGCAGCAATTTAGGGGTTTTAAATAAACCATTCTACTCTCACTGGGATAGACTAGGATAACTTACACGGCCAATTATTACATCTCAGTTGAAGGAGTGACAGCTTCCATCCACTTCAAAGAAGGTGTCCTGGTTTCTCCAGTTGGAGAGCCCATGAATGCAGAGTTTGCTTCTTGACACCCTTTTGTTTAGGACTGTAGATGTTCTCAGTGACTCAGATTCACCCTGCATAACTTGCAGCATCAGAGTAAGGTGCTTATAGTAGGAATGAGAGCTGTCTGGGGTTTTTGTATAGTTGACAGAGAAAGGTGGACCACTCCAGAAAGTGACTGAGCTCATGTGAAACATGAACAGATATCCCAGGATGCCTGTCTCCCAGGGCAGGTGAGGTGAACAAGGGGCACTGGGAGAAGGGATAGGGATTACTGTGGGATTACTCCACTGTTTCTGTCTTACAGCAAGACTTCTCTGGTAACAATACTGCAGGGGCCTGGGGCCCTGTCAGAGGTGCCATGTACCATGGCTCAGAGACTTGCCATGTTGAATTGTATTCCTGTTCTTTCTTCCTCTTTCCAGTTGCTTTTCACTCACTGGACAATCTGTGCTCCAGAACCAGCTTTCTCTAATAAGATGCTCAGTCTCTAGTGTTCTATGGGCTTTGCCCATCCCTCTGGGGCAATAAGTAATCTGGCTCTGTTTGCATGGAGCAAATTCTCTTTACATTTAAAAGCCATTTGCTGTACTGGTTCTATGGTCTCCTATTTCCAAAAATGAAGGTGTTTCTCCATGTTGTCTAATACCAATTCAGGATGTAAGTCATAAAATTTTAAATGTTATCTAAGCCATGTTTAGATGCAGATTTACATGGAAATAATTTAAAGTCTTTTAATTATACCTTCTTCCAGTGCAATGGTGACTCTTACTTTGGAATAAATATTTCCCAATGACAAATACTTAATAAGTAATTTCCTGTTTTAGCTTTGCTTGGAATGGTTTACTTAACTTTCATCCAGCTTGACTAAAATCTAAGATAAGACTGCACACAAGACTTATGCAATATGATATATACTTAAATTTAATTATGTTATTTCCATGTACATTTTTGTGTAAACCGGCATTTACTATCCATGTTCCTCAATAGTTGATCACATGGGTTGAACATCACTACTCTAAGTTGTCTTCATCATAACAAATATAAATAATTCCTTTTGTAATCCTTGGCGTTGTCTTAGCTAATTTGTTAAAAACCTCATTTCACCATTTCTTTCTGAGTCTCTTTTATGCATCATTTTGTCAGCAGTCGTTCAAAAAGTAGTCAAAATTGTGAAGACAAAACTCACAGGTGATATGAAGATTTGTAGAAAAAGATGTTATGAGGAAAATAAAATTACACTTGTTTTTCAAGGAATTTATACATCTCTCTGTGTCTTGGTCAGGTGCTGCTTTGTCTCTGGAATGTCAGGCCCGCTTGGGAATTAAGAAACAGCCAATGGCTGTTGTCACATGGGATGTGGATAACATCCCAGTTAAAGACTTGCGTGTTTCAAGATTCCATGAAAAAACTCATTCGTAAGTACATGTAACACAGAATAATCTTTCTTCAACAATTCTATGCAAACTGTACCTAACCATCAAAGCCAATGGTACCAGCTCTTTTTCTTTCTATTAGTTTTGAAGGACATGAGCAAGTATATTACAAAGAGGCCACTTTACATGTTACTGAAATAAAAAAGGAGGATCTGCAGGCAAATTTCACATGTGTAGCTCTGAATGAAATGCACAACACTAGAGCCACAGTGATGTTGCGACTCAAAGCACAATACGAAGGTAGGATTCTTTTGTTTTGTTTTCTTACACTTTGCACTCTGTTTTAAATATGTTAGTGAATTTATTTAATTATTTATTTCAGTTAGTAAGAAAGTTTCTGTTAATAAGAAGAAAACCCAGCCTGCTTCCTCCCTACACATGCAAGCCAGTGGCAAAATTCTCATGGCTTCATTAGGTCACAAAAGTCCTTGGAGTAAATTCTGCTGGTGGGGAGTGTTGGGGGGTTGGGGGAATTACTCAAATGGTGTCAACAAGACATTAGATATGCAGAGCATGACTGTATCAGCCCTGTGAGAAGAATATCCTGTTTCTAGTATATTTCTGCTCAGTGACAAATTCCCCTTGCTTTGAAGGCAGGCAAGTGCACATTGATGTCAAGCACACTGGAGTCTGCTCTACAAAATACTTGGGCTCTAGAGGAGCCCCTGCAGACAGCTGGGCAGAGAACTGACATGTCTTTTGGTCATCAGTGTTATGATGCATTGTGAGGAGCAGAGATTCATCTTTCGAGAATCAAACTGTTGTTTCTAGTGTGGAACTGTAGCAGAAAACAGCAAACACTAAAAACAAGAGTCACAGCTGTCAGTTTGCCAGTTTGCTTGCCTTTCCTCTCATGCCACATCCACTGTGGTGCCTTATTTTTTGATTGAATAATAAGTAATGTGATT
The DNA here is from genome assembly GCF_963264785.1 of Psittacula echo. Taxonomy (NCBI): domain Eukaryota; kingdom Metazoa; phylum Chordata; class Aves; order Psittaciformes; family Psittacidae; genus Psittacula; species Psittacula echo. The sequence goes on from NC_137736.1 coordinate 61,050,410, forward strand.
AACTTGTGTGAGGTCTGGCTTTATCCTCTCACCCTCTGAGCACCGCTGTTCACTGTGTGCCACACAGAGGTGTAAGTAACTTCAAAGGCTTTCTCTTGGTTTTGTTTTTAAATTCATGGTTCTAGTAATTCCTGCCAGAGAAGGACGTTCCAGGGCAGTAAATGGTGTGGACTGGGATAGTCTTTAACTCCTATGGGATTTTGTTGTTTTTGTTTGGTTTTTGTTTTGTTTTGTTTTTTTTACTAGGGATAGCGAGAGCCTTAAGCACTGTTGACAGCAACACTGAACACCATATTCTTATGGCAGAAAACGCTATTGTGTGGGTGAAGGCCCATGAAACTTAGCTCAGTGGTTTGCTTTCTTAACCCTTTGGATATGCTGAACCACCAAGGATCTTGAAAAGAAACCCCAAGGCCTTTAACAGTGATTAAGAGAATGGTAGGAAGAATAAAATCAAGTGTATTGTGATCACAGGGTGTGCACAGCTTCGTGTCGTGCACTATTTTTGACTATTCATAACTTCCTAAAGGATCACAGCTTCAAAGCATAAACATATCTCCTTGCCTAGATCAGAAGGGATGTGACAGTATTATCAAGCAGGATAGCACCAATTCCCCACAGAGGAATGTGGCAGGAAATGTTTTGGTTGGATATTACTGAGTGCAAATGTAGCATCACTAAGTAAGCTGGAAGCACATCAGCTCTGCACTGAGGTATCCAAGTGTGGGAGCATACTTGCAATGATCATGAAAGAAACTGACTAGCAGTTCCTGCTAATTCAGCCAATACAAATCCTTTATTGACCCCATATTACAAATTAGGTGAAGAAATGAGTATATTTTCTGTATTCATCAAGTGATGGACAGGGGCAGAGCAGCTGACGTCATCTACCTGGACTTGTGCAAAGCGTTCGACACTGTCCTGCATCATGACATCCTTGTCTCTAAACTGGAGAGACATCAATTTGATGGGTGGACCACTCGGTGGATAAAGAACTGGCTGGACGGCCGCACGCAAAGAGTTGTGCTCAATGGCTCGATGTCCGGCTGGAGACCAGTAACGAGTGCTGTCCCTCAGGGATCGGGGTTGGGACCGGTCTTGTTCAACATCTTTGTCGGTGACATGGACAGTGGGATTGAGTGCGCCCTCAGCAAGTTTGCCGATGACACCAAGCTGTGTAGTACAGTTGGTACACTGGAGGGAATGGAAGCCATCCAGAGGGACCTCGACATGCTTGTGAGGTGGGCTGATGCCAACCTTATGAAGTTTAACCATGCCAAGTGCAAGGTCCTACACCTGGGTCAGAGCAATCCCAGGCACAGCTACAGGTTGGGCCAAGAAGGACTTGGGGGTGTTGGTCGATGAGAAACTTAACATGAGCCAGCAGTGTACACTCGCAGCCCAGAAAGCCAACTGTATCCTGGGCTGCATCAAAAGGAGCGTGACCAGGAGGTCGAAGGAGGTGATCCTGCCCCTCTGCTCTCGTGAGACCTCACGTGGAGTATTGTGTGCAGTTCTGGTGTCCTTAACATAAAAAGGACATGGAACTGTTGGAACAAGTCCAGAGGAGGGCCACGAGGATGATCAGGGGACTGGAGCACCTCCCGTATGAAGACAGGCTGAGAAAGTTGGGGCTGTTCAGCCTGGGGAAGAGAAGGCTGCGTGGAGACATCATAGCAGCTTTCCAGTATCTGAAGTGGGGGCATAGGGATGCTGGAGAGGGACTATTCATTAGAGACTGTAGTGACAGGACAAGGGGTAACGGGTTCAAACATAAACAAGGGAAGTTTAGATTGGATATAAGGAAGAAATTCTTTACTGAGAGGGTGGTGAGGCACTGGAATGGGTTGCCCAGGGAGGTTGTGAATGCTCCATCCTTGGCGGTGTTCAAGGCCAGGTTGGATGAGGCCTTGGGTGACATGGTTTAGTGTGGGGTGTCCCTGCCCATGGCAGGGGGGTTGGAACTAGATGATCTTAAGGTCCTTTCCAACCCTAACTATTCTATGATTCATTGAATCTGTTTTCTGTTATAGACAAATCTTATTTTGTTTTTTATCCATAGGTCTTCAGTAAATGTTCATGAAAGCTCATGGCTGTGACCTTCTTCCCTTCACTGCTGCCTGTATTGTGTGGATATCTGTCCCCTTCTCGTTGCTGCTATTGTTAAGATGCCTGCTTCTGCTCCTCAGTACTGTTGGTGTAAGCAATGCTGCATCCAGAAACGGTTGTGCTTTGCTTCAGTTTTCTTCACTGACTCCTTGCACAGCTAAGTAATATTTATGCTGAAACAATGACAGCTTGCCTCTGATTATAATAAAAATGCTGTAGGGTTTGCTTGTGCCTCTCATCTTGTAAATGTGTAATAAAAATGTGTACTCTCTGTCTTTTTTGTGTTTTGTTTGTTTGTTTTTAATGGGAAAAATGTGTTGGTTTGTTTTAATTTCTATTTTTTTTTAATGTGATTGTTCCTTAGTGTTTCCCACAGCACAAAGTGTGTCTGCTAGCTACTAACCTGTTAATGTTCTTTTTACACAAGTTCCTGCTCTGTATGCTGATTTTATTTTCAGGCATTTAGTATGGGTTACATTATCATTATTTGTATATTCCTAGCACAGAGCTATGATCAGAAATAAGAGATTAAGAGGTGTTGTGAAACTTACTACTCAAATTAGTCCATTTTGGGGGCATTGGGCATTCAATGAACTAGATAAACAGTGTTCAGCAGCAAAGGTGACAGCTTAAGAGAAGAAGCAGAGATGCTGTAAGTAATTGGATTAGAGCTGCTCTGCATTAGTAACTGTTCAGTCTTACAGCAATAGTCTCTGTCTTCAAAAGCCAAAAAGCTGCTGAATTATTTGGCTCACCACATGGAAATTTTCTGTGGGAACCAGGAATTAAATCTATTTTTCTGAGTCACAATCAAATACTTTAAGTCCTACTTCACTCTTAACAATATAATTATAATTAACCCTAACAATTCCTTTGATAACAATTGTAATCCACATAAGAATAAAAAAATGCCAGAGAGGACTGATGAGAAAAGGAGGAGTTTCTTTTGCAGTCAAGAGTGGTGAAAGCTGTTTGTTCTTTTCTCCATGGGAAACAAAAATACTCCATTAATACTTCCAGTAACAAATGTTATCAGCAAAGCTGCTTGGCATTTCACAGTGTATTTTCCAGTTGTGCTATGTACACTTGTGCACATGTGTGTGTGAAGAAAAGTACTGTATTGTGAAAAAAGTGTCTGCCCCATGTACCTTTTTAAATACTAAAAAAAAAAAAAAATCCTCTAAAAGAAGGTGATCAGCTCTTTAGAAATGAGCGACATCACATAAGTACCTCAGTTATCAGATGTAATGCAATGCAGTCAGCTCCTTTTAGCGTGATTTGGTGGTATCCAGGCTATGCACACTATGACTTTCAGACACAGAGAAATCAGGCAAATTCTTTCTTTAAGAGAAGAATTTAATGAGGATTTGGCTATGAATTTTGATGGTCTCTGCAGCTATGCTTTTTGCCTCCATTACAAGGTGCTAATGTCCTTGTGTCTCTCAGCTGCTGCTCCTACATTCAGAGGTTGCTTCTTGCTCTTTGCTGTCTTCTGATTCCTTCACCAACACTTGTTTATAAATGCCTTCTTCATAATACCTTTTTACAGAAAATATAGGCTATCTCATTTCCTCCAGATCTTTCAGTCCTGTATCACCCTTTTTCATTCCAGAGATAGTGATCATCCCAGATTTCACATTTCCTCAGTGCCACAAGACATGCACTCTTCTATGCTCTGAGATTATCTGCATATTGTGTGGTATTCCTCTGGTCACTGTAAGGCTGGAGAATTTGAGACAACTTTTAATTCCCTTTTCTTCCACTTTTCACGACGAAGATGCAGGTAGTCTTGCTGGACACCTGGCAAGAGACAGCTATTCTGCCTGCCAGACTGCTCCCAGTTGTCCCCCACAGCTGCTTGGTATCTCTCGCGCTGGAAGATGCCACCTCTCAAGGACAAGAAAACTAATTGGCCACACTGTTCATGCCAGTTCAGCTCATCAATAACCATGGGGCATCAATGCTCACAAAAGTAGACCTGCTGGCAGAAGGAGGGAAGCCGTTAGCTCCTGAGAGAGAGGCAATGACAAGTTATTGGAGAAACACTGAAATATTAACTCCTTCTAGCAGAGCTGGGTCAGAACAGTAACATCCGTTCAGCATCCCCTTCAAGCAGTCTGGGGAATACATGGGCTGTCTGAATACCTTCCTTCCTTTTTTATTAATGTATAAGCTACCGCTGGCATTTAGCTCTTCACCTTGATTCAAGACTGGTTAAATAACTGGGGACAGCTTTTCATGCGTCTGACCCACATGCCTCATCTTATTTCTCCCCGAACCTTCCTCAGTTCTTATTCACAGGGAAGTGTAAAATGCCCAGAGGACCTCCAGTCTTTCTGGTGTGGACATTGTTCTCTTGAGAATACCAGAAATTGCAGTCATTCAGAGCAGAGATAATGTTCAACTCAGAATATCAGCTCTGTTGTTCCTCAAACACGTTCAATGCCAAACCTAACCTTTTGGCTCATCTTTGGCAGATGGATGTGGACAGCAATTCCTGACCAAAATCTCTGCTCTTACTGTCTGGAAGTGCATCCACCTTAGAAGCCAGAGAAGTTACAAAAAAACTGCTGTTCTTCTGAAGGTTGCCAGGAGATCCTTCAAATGTCGCTTTCTGACCTGTTTTCTCTGGCCTGTCCAATATTGTTTCTTGTGAGCTGATAGTTCCATATTCACATTGCTCTTCAATATAAATAAATCACATTAGAAGACAGTCTGCTCACGAACTGTCTGCCACTATATGACGCAACAATGTCAAAAGGAAAAACAAGATTTGTTAAACCTTGTTCAGGGCCTCCAAAAGTGGCTTCTGACCCTTGCCCCCATTGTGCTGAAGATAGCTGATTTATTCCAGAGAAATGAGAGGCTGAGTCAGCCTTACTTCTCTTCCAGGAAGACTCCTGTGGGGTTCTTGTCTGATGCTTTATAAGCTGTATAAGCACAGGAAATTTATCACTTCTTTTTCCAGCCTTGGTCTAATCATTGCAAAAACATGTAAACTGTTTTAGGTTCATAATTGCAGAAATTGTTATTGGAACCTGTTTCTTCTCAAGCAGTTTTATAGATATTTACTCAATACAAATACCCAACAGTATTTGTAATGTCATGCAAGCACACTGTCAACAAATGTGTGTGTTTATTGGCCAGGAAAACAGATCAAATAATAAGACTTGAAGGGGTCCACATGGACAAAGCTCCTTCATGGGCATTGTGACACCATTAAAACTACAAAATGGCCTAGCTTCACTGTGAAAAAAAATGGTTGATTTCTTGTCCACTTCAATCTTATTGGAAGGGGTTCTAGTTCTGGTCCTATACTTCATCACATGCCTGATGTTTCTTTTTTTTTTTTTTCCCCTTTAAATGGAAAACAAAGAAACAAGAAAAGTGTGAAAATAATGTAAAATTTATCTTGCATCCTACCAGAGGAAAGGGAAAATGCACTTTTAAACTCTTTATTGATATACTTTTTCGGCGGGATTTCTCAGGCACTAGTATTTTTAGGTTGTTTCTGCAAGTACTACTCAATACATTGCCTTATTCAACATCTGGAGAAGCCAGGGGACTTGTAAATGTCAATATAAGAGACTCTTCACTGCTAAATATTTCACTTTATTTCATCTACTTAGGGACAAGTCCAAGTGAAAGCTCTGAAATTGCTCCTTTGTGGTGGCTCAGACCACCACAAAGCACACTTACTGCCTGCATACAGTCTGCAACATTTTCCAGTCTGTCTTGTTGCTTCTTCTGTAGAGCAAATTAAGACTGGCTTTTCAGCCTGCTGTAAGATGTACCTCCTTAAGTGCTGATGAATAGCCTGCTGCTGCAGTCACCTGTCTTATGTGTTTTGCATGCAGGGAGAGGCAAAGCCCTGAATGTCTGATCCCTGCTCTGAATGCATAAGTCTTGGCAGAGTTGTTACCAGTACATGTAATCACTCTTCATGGATTGAGATGCTGTGAAGAGTCTTTACATTGAGGATGCCAGAGGTGACCTCCATGTTTGTATTGCTAAAGTTCTTGTGTTTGAATTTATATGTGGTCGGCATTCAAAGGAATATTTCTTTCCTCAGCTAAGATAAATCTGAATTTGCAGCATATCTCAAATCTCATTGTAACACTGAAGTGATACATGCTTCTAGTGATATCCCAAGCCAGGGCAGTGCATCTGACAATTATGCTTGCTATACCATAGTAAAATAAAAAGACAGGTGGGCCCTTTATGCATACGTGTGCATGATTTGGGTGTTTTCATATGCATTTCTGTGGTAGTAGATGTTCTCCACACAGTCCAATGCTCTGGGGCTATATTTTTAATTCAAATAATTCCACTGATCTTAATTACAGAAAAGTCCCCAAAGCAGCTATAAAATTGCAACTATAGGATGAGGAGTTGTCATGCTGGGCAGGAATAATTAAGTAAAGAAGGTTGACTGCAAATGGAAAGCTTTTAATGGATTGAGTTGTCAGAGAAAGAATGTACATGGAACTGCCCTGAGTCTACACATTATACCAAGTGGAATAGATCTATGTATCTTTCATTTACTTAGGAGCAGATTTCTGATATGAGACAATTGCCATCAATCTTCCCTCCAAGGGAATAATGAATCTTTTTTTGTGTAATTGCTGTATAAAGCCTTTGATATTTTAATTTCAAACTTGGTCATCTGCAATTCATAGTTTTCAATACTGAATCTTGGGTGGATTCAATACATCCAGGTCATAGGCTAAAAGTATCTTCTTCAGCTTTTTGAGCTGTAACAGCCTGTGGATTAAGCTTCTGTCTTTCTAGTTTAGAGGGAATACAAAAGGACTTTGCTTCTACTTCCCATTGTCTTTTACTACAGAAGAACTAGATACCATCTGGAGGATGCACATATCTAGGTTGACTTTGGCTCTGTGAATCACAGAACAAGAGGAAAAATGGACTATCACAGAGATGCAGCTATCTGGGTAGTGATAGAAACACAGCTGTCCCCTAAAAGAGTGATAATCACAATCTTGTCCTAGACCAGCTGTGTGCATACAATAGCACAGAGCTGATGACTGCCACCCTTACAGAAGCACAGAATCACAGAAAGGTTTGAGTTGGAAGGGGCTTCTAAAGGTCATCTAGGTCCAACAGCCTCTGCAGTGAACAAGGACATCTTCAACTATACCATGTTGTTCAAAGCCCCTTCCAACCTGACCTTAAATGTTTCCTGGGGTGGCGCATCTACCATCTCTCTGAGCAATCTGTTCCAGTGTTTCATCACCCTTATTGTAAAAAATTTCTTCCTTATATCTAGTGTGAATCTGTCCTTGATAAGTATTCATCTCTGAGGCACAAGTGGTCTAATTCAAGAGCTCTTCCATGAGGGAAGCCGAAAGTAAAGTGGGTGGCTCCTTTCTTTCCCAGATTTCCTCAGTCATCATTGCTATTTTATGCTCCTTGACCCTCTTCAAAGGAAAAAGCAGGGGAGAACATCATCTGCCTCCAACATAGTTTATTTTATTTTTGTGACCAGGATATGTTCTGTTTTCCTGCTTGTTTTGTGTACTTTATTCTTATCTTGCAGGTTTCATTATTTGCATAAGTTTCTCATTACCCTGTTTGTGCAACTATGTCAGAAGCCTCCACTTGTCCTTTCGTGGACACTTAGAATCGTCATGTGTAGGCCTAGATGCCTTGTAAAACACTAGAACATTGTTGCTGGTTGTGTTATTAAGTTTTACAGTGTTACAAAGTACTTAACATCATTTTCAGAGGTTGATATTTAACATAGGTAGATCTGGATTCAACACAAGAAAGAATTATATGCTGCTTAATATTCTTCTAGTTTAGGTGTCTCTGTGTTGGCTATGCCAGCTGGGGAAGGAAAAAGCTATGTTGTCTCTCTTGTAAGCTCCATAAAGCTACAACAGAAGTAACGATACGAGAGGCCCATGGGTTAGGTTCTCTGCTAATCTTAACAAGATTCCTCTTCTTTGCAGTGGGCCTTCCTAGCATCCTTTTGATCATAGGATCTCTAGTTCTGCTGGTTGCAATAGCAGTCTCCATGATACTTTATCAGTCCTTCCGAGTTGATATCGTCCTACTGTATCGGGAGATATTTCAGCCCTACTCAGTCAAGGATGGTAAGCAAGAATTGAGCAAGAAACTTTAAAAAGAGGAAAAAGTCAAATAGTATGGAAATGGATTTGATAGTTGCTTACTAACTCATATGACACCTAAACCTGATCCTTTGCTTCCTCAAGCCTTCTGTAATCGTTTAGATAAGAGGGGACATATCTAATCCTGGTAGTGCTTTACATTCCCTTTTTTCCTAGGTTCTGTAGAGACGTACATAAAAGATGAATACAGTCCTGGTTTTATATTTTTTTAACAAACACAAAACATGCCATGAAACATTGAATGGCAGTGAAAATCCAGTTTACAGTGCTATTAACTTGTTACATGCTCTCTAAAGCAAAGGAACCAGCCTGCTGGCAAAAGTGTTCACAGGCCTGTGTTAGTGCAATACAGCTTTTATAAACCAAAATGAAAGGTACCAATATTGTGGAAGACACTTTTTGGAGGAATACATCCCATCCAAGTTCCCATTATAGGCATGGAACCTGGAGAGCTGGGTGGGGGTTCAGCTGTCTAACTGTAAGCAGCTAGTGCTGATGGAACTCCCGTAGGACTTGAGAGATCCAAACCCCTCTGCAATGGCAGCTGCAGGACAGGCAGCGCCTAATGACACTCTATGGTAAAGTTTTTAGGTGACCAAATCCAGCTCCTCAACAATAAATCCAACAGAGCTAACCAGGCACTGGAACCATGTGTCAGTGGTCTAAACATGGGCATCTAGAGTCATTTGGGACGGCCAAAAAACTGGACACATAACTCAGATATGCTAGATGTTGCAAACTTCTGGAGCAGAGTCTGGAGATCAGGGTACCATAGGAAGTCTCAAATAGCACTAGATGTCTATGTTTAGGCAACTCAGCTGGATCCCTGGCATTTACATGAGAGTAATCTGAATCACTCTAGAATTCAGTAACTACAATGAACTCCCCGCTCATTGTAGCGGGAATTTTGACACCTAGCTTTCATGCAGACACCTAAATTTACACCTTCTACCATAGGTGTGTGGATGGTAGATATCCACAGCTGATTTCTTTAAAGAGGAAACACATGGTTTGAGAAATCAAGAAATGAGTAGAAGAAAGATTTGACTTTGTACTTGGTTCTGACTGTAAGATTACCTCCTGAGTAATGGAGCTGTTCACTGAGAAGTGTATGTCATGGGAATGAAGAATAATTTCAAGGTGGAAGAATTTAAGTGGAGTGTCTTGTCCTGAAAGACAAAGGCTGTCAGCAGCCTATTGTAACTCAGAAATAACACATGCTGAGTTTACTCTGTATACTCTGGGATACAGCCTTAATACAAAGGTCAGGTTCTCCAAAGTTGCAAACAAACAGGGCATAACAACTGATGAAGGAAAACACCAAATGTGCACTGTCTCTAATTTCCAAACATGCACCTGATGATATACATCGTTCAGATTAGCAGGAACTTCTACCTAGATCTGTTTGAATATTGAGATTTTTACTTTTCTTCCAGCTTTTGCAATAGACAGCTCTAATTCATGCTAACACAGCAGGCTTTTCTCTTGTTTTGCCTTACAGATGGGAAGATATATGATGCATATGTTATCTACCCCAAAAACCATACCAATGAAGCTAATTTTGTGGAATATTTTGTTTACCAAATCATGCCTGATATTCTAGAAAATAAATGTGGATATAAACTGTGCATTTATGGGAGAGATATATATCCTGGAGAAGGTAAGACTTCAAATCAAGTAACACACTGAATGAATGACTTATCAAGCCTGAGTAAATTGTGGTTCTAGTCTGTTTTAGGGGTATAGAAGTTCCTTTTACATTCCTGAGCTTGCTGCTCATCTCAGCAGCTGTCTGCCTGCTCTTTCAGGCAGTGTGACACAGTGGCACTCTGTGCTTGCCAGTGGTCTAGGAAAACCAAGCTACAGGGCAGGAGCACAGATTGTTTATCATCTTCTTGGGTCACAGAGGAAATGTGACCCCACGTGTGACTCTTTTAAACACACACCTGCTCTTTGGGTAGTGTAATAGCACAGCCATTATCTGGGCAAAGCCACAGCTGAACTGTGAGTAGGTCTACGAGACCCAGAAGAGGAGAAAACCACAAACTAAGTTGAGGAATTAACCTTGCTGTTATCACTCAGGCTTTTTCAACCTGTACAAGGGTGTTAAAGTAACAGGAAGTTCAGCTTCTGTTCACTGACATGACCTAGTTTCTGTGGTTGTTTTGTTTGTATTTTTGCGTTTTAAGCTCTTCTTCTAATGAATAACCTGTACTAGATTGAAGTGAGACAGAAGTTATTTGTCATTAAAAAGTAATAAAAATGAAGTGCCTAAACACAAAAGAGCTTATAAAAGAAATTTCAGGGTCTTATCATTTTCTTGTACATTGCTAGATACAGCCAGTGCAATTGAGAAGAGGATACAGAAGAGTAGACGTCTGATCATTCTTCTAACACGGCAGCTGATTAATTGTAAAGAGCATGCTTATGATCAACACCTTGCTTTATACAATGCCCTCATTCTAAATGATACAAAGGTGATCCTGCTGGAAATGGAGACAATTGGGACTTACGAGACGCTTCAGGAGTCTCTTAGGTTTATTATTAAGCAGCAAGGTACAGTCAAATGGAAAGAGCAACACACTGTGCACCCACAGTCATCCAATTCTAAGTTCTGGAAACAGGTGAGGTACCAGATGCCACTGATACTCAAGTCCTCGTGCTCAGCTAATGCCAGGTGAACAGCCTATGAATATCCATGAAGGACCACATGCCTGCACCTTTTTTCCTTTCAGTAGGTACGTGTTTTCACAGTCTGGAAGTCTGGCTGTATTTTGGACTGTTTTCAGTCCTTCAATTGAGTAACAATAACGTAAAGTGATGGAATAGGTCTGGGGAACTGAGGGAAGCTTTTATAGGGAAGTTTTTATATATATGGGAGGCCTGTAAATAAATCATTCTAGTCTGTGTGCAGAATTTTACATGTCACAGGAAAACAAATGTACTTATACTCTTTCTATATCTAGTTGTACATGCAACTGAAAATTATTAATACCTTGCAGATTTGCTTTGCCTTTCTAATGCAGGATCAAACATAAAGGCCTTCTGTATTATTTGACTAGAAAGTAAAATCATCAGCACTGTTTATACCACACCTGGAGTCCTGTGTCCAATCATAAAATCATAGAATCATAGAATCACCTAGAGTGGAAAAGACCTTTAAGATCATCAAGTCCAACCTCTAGACCAGGACTGCCAAGTCCACCACTAAACCATGTCACTAAGGGCCTTGTCTACACATTTTTTGAACACTTCCAGGGATGGTAATTCCACCACTTCCCTGGGAAGACTGTTTCAATAACTGACTACCCTTTCAGGGAAGAAATTTTTCCTCATATCTGGTCTAAACCTCCTCTGGCACAGTTTGAGGCCATTACTTCCTAAAAATTCAATTCTTCAATTCTTCAGTTCTGGGGTCCTTAGCAGAAGAGAGACATGGAGACAGTCCAACAAAGGGCCATGAAGCTGATGAAAACACTGGAGCATCTCTTCTATGAAGAAAAGCTCAGAGAACTGTGACTCTTCAGTCTGCAGAAGACTCCCATCTGAAGGGAGGGTGCAAAGCAGACATAGCCAGGCTCTTCTCAGTGATGCCCAGTGACAGGACCAGAGGCAGTGGGCACAAACTGAAACACAGGAGGTGCCCTCTGGTCATCAGGAAACACAATTTTACAGTGAGGGTGACCCAACACTGGCACAGGTTGCCTAGGTAAGCAATGGAGTCTGCGTCCTTCGAGATATTCAAAAGCCACCTGGACACAGTTCTAGACAACTGGCTGGAGGTGGCTCTGCTTGAGAGAGCTGTGATGGTGCATTCCTCCCACCCTTCCCAGCCTGCTTGGGCCTGTTCTACAATTTCAATAACTCATGTCAGGCCTTGGCCGTTGCGTAAGACCTTGGCAATGAAGCATCCTTTAATAGTATCAGGAACACTTGCAAGGCTAAGGTGAGGGCAGCACAACCTGTACCAGGAACTCCTGCGTGGGAGATGAGAGCGTGGGTAATCATTCCCCTGACAGCCTTGGAACATTCCTTATCTGAATGCTCCAAGTGAATTTACTGATGACTAGAGCCAACCATCTCACAGCCCTACAAACAACAGTGCTAAGTAAGACCCTTTGAGCACTTTTGGATGACAGAAGGCATCCAGATCATCCTGGCACCAGGATCTTGCTTTGAATGGGACACATCTCAAGGTGCGCAAACTCTCAAGTTCATGAAAAAGGGACTGTTGGCTGATGATGGGACCTGGACTGATATCCCCACTAGTCAAAGCTCAACCCCCACCTGCTGAGAAACACCAAACAGGTATTAGATGTATTTCATTAATTCTCTATCGAAATTTTAATAGGTATACTTACATATATATATATACACATATACATATCCTTGTGTGTGTGTGTTACTTTTGTACATCTGCCTATACATAACTATGTGTGTATGTGTATTGACTTGAGCACCCTCTAACAAATATGGTATACTTGTTATTATCTTAAATCTATAATATTGTTATTATTGCTGTGTTTATAGGTGATCAGTGGTTAATCTAACATTTAAGTGCTGCTATGATTAAGTGCTGCTAAATCCTTTAGACATAAACTGTTGACTGAGTCCTAGCCTAAAATTGAATCCAGCTGCATGTGGGCTCCTCTTTGAGAAGGAGTTTAGGAAGCAAGGGGCATTCAGTCTGAATCTTGTAACTCAACTAAGAGTGTCCCTTACATTTACTTCCCTTACCCCTTTACATTCTGGCCTCTGTATAAATCACACTTGATTCTAATTTGAATTTCCTTTATATGTATTACCCATGCAGTAAGTAATAGAGTAAACCTTGCCATCGAACTTCGTTGTGCTTCTGCAAATTTACATTAAAGCTTGTTTTGGCTTATACCTTTGACAGCGATTCTTTTGGAGACCTAAACCACTCCCTTTCATGACAAGGGGAGTTGGACTAGGCAACTTCCAGAGGTGCCTTCCAACTTCAATCATTCTGTGATGCAGTGATATTTGACTTAAAATGAATCTAAATTTTCAAAAACATGTTTTTAAAGAAAATTGACAATTTTTACAGCAGGCAATCTGCCTTAGTGAAATAACAACAGTCTGTTCTGTGCAAAAACTCTCTTCTTACACCATAGAAAGCTCATAGAAGAATAAACGTGGATGCTTAAATCTTAAACTACACAGAAAAAAGTAATTTTGTTGCTGAATTAGAACTTCCACTTAGAGATTTAATACTCTTTAATTCTACCCTGTGCTTCCTTAGGTTAAGTACCTTAGGAGAGCAGATTTGCGCCCACTTGCTAATAGAGCAGAGTCATCATGCCATCTAGTGGTTGCACAGGCAGGAAGAGATTCTGACCAACTAGAAACTGGTCTGACAGCGTTAGAGCTAAACACAGTGAAATTTTCAGGATGCGCATAATGCTGCAATCTCCCAAAACCTTTTCCCACTTTAGAGCATGATTTTAAAGCGTGATTAAAGTGTGATGCCTAACTTTATATAAACGATAGAATTTGTAGTATAGCAATTTATTCTTTAAAACTGTTTCCAGTCTTTATAGATCTCCTGCAAAGATTATGAAGATATATGAAGACTGCTATTTCAAAGTACATGAAGGAAAAGAAGGTGATTGGATTTATAAACGGCATATCAATGCATACCCAGCTATGCTGTGGACAATGGGAGAACACTGGATGCTGCACACCTTGAAAAGGCCTTTGACATAATCTATGTTGGTGAGATATAAATAAGTGGACAAAGGCAAGTAGAGAAACAGTGGGACCGAAGTCCATGTGGGGTCAACACATTTTTATCAGCATACAAATGTCAACTTACAGCAAATTACTAGCGGCATCCTGCAGGGACTGCTATTGGTACCACTACTGTTTAGCATTGTTACTAATGACCTTAGCGATGGACAGACGGCATAATCAACAGATTTTCAGAGAGAAAACTAAACTGAACACAGATAGTTGACACACTGGAGCACAGGGTTGGTGTTTTGGACAACGACAGGCTTAAGAAATGGACTGATAGGAAATTCACAAAGTTCAACCAATGGTACATGCAAAGTGCTATATCTGAGATGGAATAAAGACATTCAACAACAATTGAATTGACTGGAGGTCAACTTAACACAAAGTAGCTTTGCAGAAAGAAACTGAATGTCCTGGTTTACACAAAAGTGAGCATGGTTCAGCAGTGTTCTTGTGACAAAGGTGACCAACTTCACCTTGCACCTTACTAGTGATAGTGTAGTTAAGGAAAGTAATTATTGTCCTATATGCAGAACTTGCAAGATCACCTCTGGAGTGATCACTATGTCGAGTTTTGGGTTCTCTGGAACAAGTGAGGCCCTGACATACTGGAGTGAGGTCAGGGAAAGACCACCAAGAGCACAGGACATAGAGGAAGAGGATAGGATGTCCTGTTTCTGTCTACAAGAATCTAACGGAAAGATAGAGAGAATGGATGGAGCTGAACTCTTCTCAAAGGAGCAACAGAGAGATGGGACAAAAGAACAACTGGCACAAATTAGAACATGGGAAATTTACATTACATATTAGGAGTAGCAAAAATTCACCATATGCATAGTCAAATGCTGGAACATGTGCCCAGAGAGGCTGTGGAATCTACATCCTTGGTGTCTGGGTCTCAGCAGTATATATCCTAAGCAGGGGCTGGACCTGATGACTTCCAACCTGAATGACCTGAATTATTCTACAGTGCTACAGTGTGGAGGAAAATCTGAAAATACACAACTTGCATATTTTAAAACCTCTGAGAAACATACGAGGCTCTCACAGACAAGGTAACAGCTTGTAACCTACTTCCGGACATCAGATAATGCTGAAAAACCTATGGCATGTAACTTAACCTCTGTTAAGAATTAATATAACTGGTGTATAGAGATGACAGAAGTAGCTGAAAAAGGACTATTATCAGTTAGAAGCAAACAGGCTTAGGCTGTGGTTACAGGAGTGCATATGTTGCTCTTTCTGATAGAAATACTTTCACAGTTTAGGTTTTCAGTTAGCACTGCTGTGAAGTGTATGTTGGATGGAAAGGAGGATGTGAAAAACTGTGAGAGACTGGTCTTTCCTAGTTGACAGGTCCGGTGGTCAGAGCTTCATACAAAAATCTGTTTTCCAGTCTTAGTGCAAACTTTCACTTTCATCATGGCATTTTCACAATGAAAATTTCAGCAATAGTTATTTTTGGTTGAGCTACTTTTCTATTATGAGGATAGGACTTCTGCATTAAAATTGTATCAATCTGAGGACTAAAAAGTGTAAACTTTATACTCCTTTCATATATATTCACATATCACAGAGCTAGCTATGGCAATAGCTGAAAGGACCAGCTGAGCACATCACTTTCTACAATGCAGATGAAAGTTCAGAAACTTGAGAGTATTTCAAGAGGATACGAAACCAAAAGAATGTGAGAATGGCTCATGGAAAATATTGTTGTAAAAGTGTGAGTAATAAAAAAAGAAGATGTTTCCAAACTGCCACTATTGAGACAAGGGGGGCACAAAATTACAAAATGAAATATATAAACCTTTAGAATCAGTTTTAAGTAATGTTAAGTTTGACGGCTTTGTAACAGTAGCAATGGAAAATTACTAAGGTGCATGATACACAGAGAAAAAGAAATAGAGTACAGCTAGAGAACATACTGAGAATTCTTGTATAAGATAAACTGTTGTAGTTGACGTAGTTTTAGGCCCTATGACCTTAGTACAAAATGAATGTAAGAAAAACAGTCTAGAAGAACAGGACGCAGGGATAAGGAGCATTTGGGAATGGCAGGTGGCCAGGATGGGCTACAGTTAAACTAACTGATAAGTAGGAGGATAGGAGGATTATTATGTCTGTGGTGCTAACGAACCAATTAAGCTGGTATAAGCATCTACTGCGTGTGCTTCAAAGGCTGCCAGAAGTGATGAAGATTGCTGGAAGAAGTAAACGACCCTCAGAGACCACCACCACAATTTTGTACGCATGTGGGGAACTTTCTGGAAAATAATGTAATCCATACGTAGCCTCATGAATATGTATGTATGCTCATGTATGTATGCTCAGGGACTATATAAGGACGGCTTGTGTAGCAATACGGGGACAAACGTTAGGAGGAGCTATCCCCCGTGTCTCCAGGCACCGCAATAAAGAATACCTGCTTGTCAACTTGAAAACTTTGTTGGCAAGTTTGTTCCTGGAGTTTTCTCTGAATCACTCTCAAGACTTAGCCTGTCAAAGTAAAAAGCTGATGATATTTTACTTTACCATTTTATTTAAAAGTACAGTGAATCATTGCAAAGTACATGTTGAATAAACCATTCACGTGACTAAGCAGTGGCAGGCATCCATTTACTCAGGAACAGTACTTAAATAGGAAATACAGCTGTCAAAAATACCTGATGGAAGTATATCAACATCTGGCTAAAAAGCAGGGTCAGCTACAGGCATGAACACTTATTTACAAGTGAATAAAACACTCCTTTTGCAGTAATGGAGCTATAAAATGTTTCATGTCTGAAAGCTTGCATTACTCTTCTCCCAAAGGGGATACTAGCACAGAAAAAATAGCACTGAATTTTCCTGCAGATTGTATCTTGTAGTGCTTTGGAGGGTTGTTTATTTCTTTCATTTTATTATCATCGTTGTTGTTGTTACTATTATTATTTTCTTTTGAGGTCTTTGCAGAATACTCTTCTCCCAAAGGGGATACTAGCACAGAAAAAATAGCACTGAATTTTCCTGCAGATTGTATCTTGTGGTGCTTTGGAGGGTTGTTTATTTCTTTCATTTTATTATCATCGTTGTTGTTGTTACTATTATTATTTTCTTTTGAGGTCTTTGCAGAATATCAGTCTTACAGGATACGGTTTATGTCTTTGCACATCCTCAAAACGGTCAGTGAGGAGGGGTGAGGGGGATGGGGAAGCTGTAGCAGAGATAAAAGGTGCTATATTTAGCTTAATATACAGGTTCCTAAACCTCCATCCTACCTCCATCACACTTGTAAAAGAGCCCTGCTGGGGCACTCAGCAGAAAAAGCGGAGGAAGAGGCTTTTCGACCAAAGGTAACCGAAGACATCACCCCCACCCCCACGCCTTTGCTTTCGCCGGAAGGCTGTGAGAGTGAGACCATCCGTCTCCTAAATGAGCTGATCCTTCCTCGCGGTGGGCACTCCTGCGAGCACCCCACGACCGGCTGACACACCGGCACCCTCGGTAAGACTGGTAATACTTTAACCTGCCTGTCCCCAACCCTAGCTGTCCTCAAGCCTGCCTGTCCTCAAGCTTGCTTATTCCAAACCCTGCCTGTCCCCAGCCTTGCATGTCCCCAACCCTGCCTGTCTTCAGTGCTGCTTGTCTCTTAACCTTGCCCATCCTCAACTCTGTCAGTCCTCAGCCCTGCCTGTCATCAACCTTGCCTGTTTCACAACCCTGTCTCAACATTGCCTGTCCCTCAACCCTGCTTGTCCCCAACTATGCGTGTTCCCAACCCTGCCTGCTCTGCTATGCTTCCCCTGCCTGTGGTGCTGTGGAGCCACATTGCCCAGGCACCTCTTTTCTGACTTTCTCCCAGGCCCATGATACACTTCTTCCTTATTACAGAAATGTCATAAATAATTTAGCTCTGAAAAAGGCTTATTTCAGAGCGCAGCCCCCCACTGGCACTGCAAACTTGCCCTCCCTGGGCTGCCCTCAGTCCTTTCCCTGACATCTAGGTGGCTTTTGAGCTTGATGGGCTTCTGAAGTGCTATTATAAATGGTAGCAGCAAAAGATGATGTCTAAAACATTTGTATATCAGCCCTCAAATACTTAATTTAGGAAAGTTAATATTTGTAATTTGCAATTACCTTTCTGCTAATGTTAGCAAAAATTAATTTCTCACATCTACATTTTCTGTTTTCCTCCCAGCAGTCAACAGTTCACAAAGTGAGAAATTCCACTCTTTCTGTTTCAGGAGGTTTTTCAGACTGAACTGTCTATGTATTGACTCATTTATTGAGAGAGATTGTTCTCTGTTTTAGTAATGAATGAGGTTCGGAAGAGTTATAAGTACACATTGTAACTCTTTGGAGTTTGGAAGACCACCTCTTCATCTGCTTTCCACCTGGCAAGACTTGCATAGTGAGTAAATGACTTCACTTATGCTGTTTGGAATGAAGATAGATTTAAATTTTACCAATAAATTGCAGTAATTGCTTGATCCTTTTGTGTTCTTCATGAATCCTGCACAATTTATGGCACTGTGTGGTGACACTTGAAAACGACTTAAATTCCACAAGAAGGCATTCTTAAAGAGGTAAGATTTATGCTTTCCTCCGTTGACCCCAAAATATTTGTTCAAACAGTCTGATGTTCAGAAGAAACAATTTTTTAAAAAAGGAAGGGGCAAACCTTTGGGGCCAAAGTCAGGTTTACAAAAGTATGGCTCAAAATGATCTGTTTCACCAAAACTGAGGATCACTTCAAGGTACCAGCCCCCTTTCATTCTAGGAAAATGAGAAAAAAATTATAACAATGCTTAAATACACACAATTATGTAGTCCATGAGGTATCATTAATGCACTTTCCAGAACTTACACCTTTGGTTTGTTTGAAGATTTTGTTGGGTTCACACTGGCACAATGATTTTTAAGAACCATTTTTTGTTGTTAAAATTCCATCAGTGGTTTAAGCATGTTTGAAATTTTTTAAAAGCATGCTTTAATCTATTCTTGCTTTGGACCTTACAGTCAACTGGGGTTTTTAATACCTTCTTTCATTGAAACTCATTCCCCACTATTCTCTCAGCACTTTTCCCACTGTGTATTTCTGTATTTCTTCACCAGGCAGAGAATCTTTGCCTTTACTTTAAAATAACTCTCAATTGCTTTCTGAAAACTAATAAACTTATTTGGTTCCTTGAATAATCTCTTTGCATTAGCTGACTTTCACCAAAAGCATATATCTTCTTCTCTCCTCACCCCCACCCCACCCTGCTTTTTCCCCGTCCTAGTGTTCCGTTGAAGAGTACTGCAAACCATATGGCTCAAATGTAAATACTGTTAGCCTAGGGTAGAACAATTTCAGGCAAATTGATCAGGTTCAACAGCAATGTGAGCATAAGATTAAGGACCTGTGTTTTGCTCCTTAATAGTAGCCACTAATCTGACAGCTGTTTATTACTAAGTAGTTTGCATTTACTGTGTTCTTTTGTCCCTGTTAAAAGAATGGAGGGCTCTGCTCTGCTCTGCATTTAGCAAAACTTTCAGTGTGCTGATGTGATGTGCCAACAAAGAATGGGATTTAGAATTAAAAATCTGGTAATAAATGATATTATCTTTAAGTAGTGGATCATAGTTTCATGGTCAGCTGTATTTCTTCTGAATTTGATGGGGTAAAAAATGAAAAGCAATTTCAAGAAATGAAAACAAAGAGAGGCCCTAATTTCCTTTTAAAGTGTAGCATTTTGAATCTCCTTGTGTAGAAGGGAACTGAAAGCAGATCTGATGGGTATTCTGCATGACCCTTTAAAGTTGTTTGTTGCAGTATTCTGCATCCAACTTCTTCTAGCTGCTTTCTAAATCTGGATGTGTCTACCAGTCATTTTGAAAAAAGGGATGTGAAACACTTCTTTCATCTCCTTACAGAGATTTATAGGATGATGGCATACTTGTAAAGAACTGGCAAGAATGATAAGAGAGAGAGAACAGCTTCACAGCTTGATGTCATTCTGGAATATTGCTGGAAATGCAGTAGCCTCTGTTATCAATCTGCTTTATATCACAGGAAGTTTCTGAGTGAATCTCAAGGCACTTAAAACAGTAAGTATTTCTGAAACTACAAGATGTTTAGGTAGCAAAACCAAAGAAACTGATGGCTAATGAGATTTCTTTTGGCAGTTCTCTGTGGAATACATCTTGTGTGTCTTGTATGTCCATGCATGTCTGGGTCAGTGACTAAGCAAGGTTATCTGTCTTGGATGCAGAGGTTGAACTGAGCTTATCAATGTGTTCATTTTGTAAGCAAAACTGAGGCAGTCTTTGAACTGACTCTGCCTTGGTGTGTGAGCTAACCTGCTGTTCTGAGGAATCTCAGAGCAGATACTCCATGCTGCTATTATTTAATGGTGTTTTCCATTTGCCTTTAAAAGCACAGTTGACTGCATAAGAAGCAGCTGAATGTGAGGTTCTTCATATCCTCCCCCTCAGTGTAAACGTTAGCTTTTTAAGCTGGTACTTCTTGGTTCCATAGACAAAATTGTAAGGCAAAATTTTAGATCCATTGTTTTCCAACAGTTTCAAAATTAGCCATCAAGATGTCTGATCTATCAACATTTTGCTGTTCTCATTGAAGGCAAGGGAAGTTTCTACTAGCTGTTTCTATAGGGTCCAGTCTTGCAAAGTTTACACTCAGTAGAGAAAAAAGCATTGTCCTATCCTGTAGGTGTCTTCTAGCTTGGGATCTAAATTTGAGTGCTTCTGCAAGATTGTCAGTTTAGTCAGAAATGTAAAATACATCTAGTGAATAAGAAAATGGAGGAAGAAAACCCTGCAGTGCTTCTGAATTTAAAATAAACTTGCCGAGAAAAATCTATATACATTGGGGGTAGGAAGTAGATGAGCTTAAGGCCCTTTCCAACCCTAACTATTCTGATTCTATGATTCTGTGATTACCTGATGTCTGAAAATATCTCTTGTGATAAAAATGTGTAACTTCGGAAATGTGTATTTGGAAAGGCTTCTTCAGTACCAGGCAATAGTTACACTGCTCAGATGCCCAACCAAAGGATTCTGTTTCACTGTACATGCGATAAATTGTGAATCTGTTTTCCTTAGTCTTTCAGAACAAACAAGAACAATTCAGTTTCATTTTTCTGGAGAAGAAGTGAGAAATAAGAAACTGACTGTGATGATTTTTTTTTTAATGCTTATTTTTGAATCTGCCACTGGTAAGTATAAATCTTCATTTCAACAGTAGAACCTTCAGAATAGTTGCTGAATATGTGGCATCTTCTTGGCAGTTGCTTAGAGTGAGGTAAATATTATAGTTTGCAGTGAAGAACAAAACATTAAAGATTTTGGCAATTTCAGCCCAGCTCCAAAATTGGGAAATTTGGTCCAAAAACCCCAAAATTATGAAATTAAAAGAGCAGAAAATCTACCTGGAGACACCTGATGATGTTGTGTGGAAGCATGGCTTTGTGAAGAGCCACAGCAAGGAAGAGAATGAGTCTTTTTGTGCCATTCAGAAGTGTGGTCGCAATAGTTGCTAAACAACAATAATCTCTGAGAACCTCAGGACAAACAGAGACAGAAAGCTTATTTTATTTTGACTGTTGTGCTAGGCCATAGTCCCTTTTCTGTATTTTTATGACCTCTGTATGCCAAGATACATCTGGGAAATTTGTTTGGAAAAGTAGACTTTGAGACTAAATTTTACACACATAATCTCATTCCAAAGCAACTTCCCCAAATATATCTGAAGCTTTAAAGAAATCTAGCTATATAACGGTTTAATTTTAATTAAGAAAATAAAAAAACCTGCAAATGTTACTTTAAAAAATCTCTGCTTTTGTGGCAGTTGACCGGTTCTGAGTATTAGCTGTAACTGTCAAGTCAAACCATATGTGAAGAATATCTCCTTTCCCCTTCCATTTGTGGCAGCTGCTTGACCGTAGAGAGAGTCCAGATTCTGCTGGTTGTGCTCATTTGATTCTGAAACTGTTGGATCCATTTGAAAGAAACTTAGTGAAATGTCTTTTTTTTACCCTCCCTCTCCTTCTGGTTTTGCTTGTGTGATACAGAATGAAGACTTTGAAAACTGAGTTTTCGGGTAGTAACTGCTGGAATAAATAAACACTGCGAAAACACTCTGCTGAAAGAAAGTAGCTTTATGAAAGTCTAGCAGTAACACAGCTGACTTTGAAGTCAGGCTAATGTAATTTTATGAGAGAAGTGCTTGGCTTTCTAATACATTTTTCTTCCCCTCTCTCTCTAAAGGGAAGCTGTGTCCCCTTCGTGCTTCCATTGATGTGCTAGAAGGGGAATATTTTTTCCTTTGTTATCTTGAGTCAATGCAAGAACATTTTCAGGAAGGAGCATACACAATAAACTGGTACAAAGATAATGCTGGAAAGCAGGAACTGATAAAGGAATCACACAGAATTGTTTCCCAAATGAATTTTCTGGAGTTTTGGCCAGTTGAACTCGGTGACTCTGGGAATTACTCTGTCATTCACAGGTAGGTGCACAAGCCAGTGAGTGAACATCTTGCCCTTGTGCTTGTCTATGAAGAAGGTGATTTCTTTGTCTTGCTTTGTATTGTTAGTGGCATCCATACGAAGGAGGTACATTACCTGTACAATCACCATTAAGGCAGACTTATAGTATTTACAAGTAGCTGTAGGCAGTTGTAGCCTTTTAAAGGTTCTGTAAACCTTTTGATAAAGCAGGTAGCATTTCTGCTGGGTTGTGATTAATTACCTAAGCAAAATGAGTGATAGGCAAACCTTCTGTCCACTGCCAAGTAAAAGGAAACATTTCCTTGTCTTCTTCACCAGATTTGTGCTTCCTTATTCTGCTGAGTGGATCTCATGCTATGAGGCCTGCCAAGTGATTTAATTGTATAGTAAAGTAATAAACAAAGAGCGGCATAGCTGAACTCTGGTTTCTGTGCAAACCTCTTCATACTTGGAGACATTCAAAGAACAGCTGAAATAATTGGATTTGGTCTCTTACAGCTGTAGAACATAATGAGTCAAAAGAGAAAGAAAGGTGGGCCTCAATTATTTGGTGATTAGCTTCATTAGAACACCATGAAAAAATAAAGGACTAAATTAAAGTTTTGTTGCATGGAGTTCTTATAGAGTTCTTATAACCAACTTGCACCAAAACGGTAATTAATTTACATTTGAAGCAATAATTAATTTTAAGCAGGTTGTTTTGAATGTAATGACTTGTGCTGTTCTTCAGGAAACATTTCCAAGGTTCTTGAGTGGTTTGTAAGTTACGGGACTGCCGATACTGAAAAATGTACTCCACATTTCTGCAGTAACATCACAGACACAAGTTTGATAGTTCACAGTTTTAAGCTAGACTTCAGTAGTTAACTTCCAAGTTAACTTGGAAGCTGAAAACTTCATGTTTTATTGTTCTATGTGTCATTATTATTATAATCTTACTTCTTAGTAAAAATATATATTTTGACCATTCCGAAACAACTTTTTTTTCTCCAAAATATTTTTTTTCTGTTAGAGCCATACAGATACTAATTTTTCTCTTAGGATCAGAATAAAGGCACATGCCAGAATTCTGCAGCTGTCATACATGGACTTTTCACAGGTCTTACCACTGGAACAATAGGCATAAGGGATTTTTATTTTTTCATGCGATCGGAATGGCATCTCTGGCTTAGTTTGTATGATGGTTCTCACTATTGGCGAGCATATTAAAGCAGTTACTTTTCAACAAACACAGAAGATTATTTGCAGAACCATATTTCTGCAGAGAGAGAGGACTTTTAGTAGTCTCCAGTGATAAGGAAAAAGTGTGGGCAGCTGTGGACTACTGTGTTGGTTTATGATGACAATTAGAATGCTATTAATTTCATTTCAGAGCATTTATAATAGGTTAAAGTTTTGGTTTTGAAGGTGGAAAGCTTTTTATTTTCAAATATTTAATTTAGAGGTAAGTATTTGTAAGCAATAGGGCAAATGATTTTTAGAGATCTTATAACTGTTCAGGCAGTTTTAGTGAACAAAGTGACAATTAAATATACTGCAGATTTTGAGAAAAATAGACAACACCTTGACAGATTTTGCAAATTTATTAAATATCTGGATTTTGTTTTTCCTTATATGATATAATTGACAATATGCAAGAAGTGAGAGATGAAAATTATATAACAATGTTTTTACAGTGTGTTATACACTTATTTTTGACTTGAAAAAGTATCAGATGTTTTCCAGTTAAAGCAGAAGTCTCCTGCTAAGACACAGCTCAGACAGCTAAAGTGTGTGTATGTGTGTGTTGGTGTGTTCACATTTTTGCTAATACAGTAGACAGGATGTAAACTCAGGAATTAATAGAAATCACTTGTAAGCCTGCTTGTGTGCATCTTCAGCAATGTTTCTTGAAAGTAAAGGATTTCATATGCACTGTGGTAAGCATTAAAACTGTGTCACACATCTTTGGCAGGATTTCTGTTTTCTATGTTTTTTCATAGCTTATACCCTGAGGTTTTCAAGAAAATAAAAGCAACCCAGAACAGAATACAAAAAAGCAGGTCATCCGGTTACTCTGAGTTGGTGACCTTGAATCTGATGGAACTTAACAAGTTTCTGAAAAAAGTGAAGGTACAGATATCCACAATAAACACATGATACATTTTAAGATCCTAATGTTTCTCACTTTTTCACTGCATTTGGAACAGTTGAGAGCAGTGGGAATACACACATTTAGAGTTAATATTTTAGTTAGGAAGGCAGGGTGACAGTTTCTTGCAGTAGGTTGAAATATTGAGATAACACTGGCTCGTTACAGTGAAATAGCTAAGGGATGACTCTAGAGTTGGCTATGTATCCAGTAAATTTGTTTTGTATTCTCTAAGGGCTTTCATTTCCCTGTACCCTCTTCTCAGTGAAGCCAGTTTTTGTTGTTCGTTGGTGGGTTTGGGGGAGGGAGTTGAAAGGTTGTTAAACCAGAAATGGTTTTGTTCCCCACAGATTATCACTAAAAAATCTCAGCAGGTGAAAACTAGGATATAAATACAAAGGCTTAGATACTAGCATATTAAACAAGACAACTTTGCATTTTTGGGGGGTTGAAAATCATGTATATAGTAGACAACTAGAAATTAGGTAAGCCAAATTTAATTAATATTAGTTTGCTTAGGTACAGTTTTGTCACTTTCTAGGGAGCTGCTCCTTGCTTCGGCACATCATCAGGTAGAGTATCTTAATCAACTTTGAGTGAAATCCTCATATTTGTTGAAGTGATTTCACAAAATACGATCACAGATGAAAGCCTCTGGAGTGACAATGCTGAGGAGAGCACATGGCTTTATTGATACTTTTCTTCTATTTGCTGAATCTAGATAGTAAAATTGCATGCGTTTTGTGGCTAGATCTGCAATTGCCTCTCCAGCAGTATTCAGATACTAGTGTGATGCTTAAAGAAACACACAGACTCAGTGGAATTAATTAGAGCTAATTTTTATGTCTACATCTAAACCTACCATAGGTACTGTCGTGGTTTAAGCCCAGGCCGTAAATCAGAACCACACAGTTTCTACTTCCCCCCCCCCCACCTTTCTTCCCCCACTCCTGGAGGGACAGGGAGGAGAATCAAAAGAATGCAACTCCCATGGGTTGAGATAAGAACAGTTTAATAACTAAGGCATAACACAAATCACTACTGCTACCACTAATAGTAATAATGATAAAGGAAATAACAAGGAAGAGAATACAACCGCTCACCAACCGGTACCTCACCCCCACCCTGCCATGATCCAGCCCTTCCGGGAACTCTCCGTTCTACATCCTGGGCATGACGTGCTATGGTATGGAATACTTCTTTGGCTAGTTTGGGTCAGGTGTCCTGTCCCTGTTTCCTCCCGGCTTCTCCTCCTCCCTGGCAGAGCATGAGACTCACAAAGTCCTTGGTCAGTCTAAACATCGGTGTTATCAGCTTTGTTCCCAGGCTGAAAGTCAAAAACACAGTGCTGCAACAGCTACTAAGAAGGAGGAAAAATGACTGCTACTGCTGAACCCAGGACAGGTACCCTTTGTCATGAGGGAGAGAGAGGCCTTTCTGGGGCACATCTTATCTTGTCCTAAATCAAACATATAAAAGAGGTCATGTAAACTGCACTGTAAAAGGGTGGCTATTGTCCCACTGCTGAGTATGATTAGTAGCTCTAATTTAAATGTGTAAATGTGATGTTGAAGAATAGGTGAGAAGGACTCCACCCACCGTGAATACCCATGCAAGAGCAGCACTGATGAAAAAGTTTTGATAAGGTTTTTCCTGTCTATGACACTGCAGTTAACTGAGAAAACAAACCACTATGTTTTGATTTATACTGTCAATTGCAATTACGAGTAATGATTATCTCAAGTGAGTAAGGAGAACAACAAGAACCTGGGTAGGCTGAAAAAGAGCTACAATGTGAAGACAGTGAACAAAATAAGTAAGTACGCCTGATTGGGGAGCTTAAAAAGGAGGAAAACAAAAACAATCCCAAACTTGGTCTAAATTCATCATATAAATGGTGTCCTAACAGTTTCTCTGAATTTTGTAACAGTAAAAGGCATGTGTTTAAGCTGATACACTTGTCAGGCTTGCTTCTCCATTTCAACTGCTTTGTTCCCTTAGTGCTTCTTATTCTTCTTTACTAGTTTCAGTTCTCCTGGGAATGATTCCTTTTTCTTTTCTTGGAGACAGAAAGATTCAAGCATATTTACGAAGTGATAACTTACACTGGTGGGAAGTGCTCTGTGCTGCTTTTGCTTTGTCAGAACTTGTTCAGTAAAAAATGGGAGCTTTATGCATGAACTGTGAAATATCACTCGTAAACTTACAGCAGCATACGACTTTCTCTTAAGTCCTAACTTTGCAAAAGTTTTGCCAACTTTGCCAAACTTAAGCCAGAACTCCTCCAGCTTCTTTTTGTTTGGTAGTCATGTGTTTGGACATATCCAGTAACGGAATAACTCACAGCTATGTTCTGATTCTTTAGGGGAATATGTGGACAGAACACTATAGATATCTGTATGACAACGTTCAGCTCCTAGATATTCAAAAGAGGCATTTTTTGAGCATATTCATCTGATCTGCAGATCTCTGATCTGTGCAGGTCGAAAGACAATGAGATGAATCCTTTCCAAGATGCCTTGTTTTGCAGGCATGCTTGAATCCAGAAGTGATTCTGTCATTCATGAGACTTGCATAGTTTAGAAATATTTCCAACATATTGGTGACTATCTGCACGCTATCAAAAAATGACAAATGTTGCTTTGTGAACAGTGGCAGAGTTGCCCATCTTACTACTGTTTTAAACCTTAGCACTGCACAGGAGAGTAAGCCTGTGCAAAATCACTAGCTGATTCAAGGTCCTAAACCCCTTTTATGCTCACTTGTAACTATACATGATGATGCAGATTGTTGCGTCCTTTTTCTGGTCAATATAGCATACGTTGTCATATTTCATAGATATAGCTGTATTGTCAAATGTTTTGTGATAGATGATTTGGTTTAGATAACCTTCTGTGTTATGGGAAAACACATATTTGGGAGTGGAAAAGTAATAAAGAGGAATATAAATAATTAGGTCATTGTAAATGTGCTTTTTACCTAACAGATGTATGAAAGAATTTATTTGTGTTTTGCTGTGTAATTCGCTAAGCTCCTAAAACTGATTTTGCTAACTTTTTTTTCATAGCAATGGAAACCAAAATGTCACAATTCAAAAGTGGACCTTGAATGTACTTGAAAGAAACAAAAGCAGCTGTTTCAACAAAAATCATTTAACTACAGAAATTAAAAATGCTGGAACTGGTCATTCACTGAAATGCAGTGATTTGTCTGTCAGTGAAAATAACAACATAACGTGGTACAAGGTAATTATTGCAACTGTCACTCAAATAATTGGCTATAGAAACAAAACATCTGATTGCAGGAAAAATTAATTACAAACAAATTTGTAGAAGCATCTACAAACCTTGGAAAGCTTTAAATTCTCTGATTTTTAGGGGAAAAAAAACATTCAGAAATAGGTACAAAGGCAAATTTTTCTCTGCTTTCAGATTTGTTAGAAAAATGTACCTGTAATTAGAAATTTTTAATAAACTCATAGTTTGGAATGGTAAAAGATCTGATGCCCACGTCTGTCTGCTGATTTAGCTAGCAGCTGGCTTATCCAACTGCTACTATGCTGATACACATATTATACTGACAGTAAATGAGGTGCCAAGATATTTGTTTTACAGTTGGCATGTGCTTGTAAAGTAATTGCAAACTTTTCAATTTTGCTGTTTCTGAACACTTTTTATGAAACATGTAACACATCCATTTCTGTTCATTTTAGGCATATCACTGAACTTCTGTCTACCAGCTCTTGACAGAGCGTAGTTGATAGTTGTGCAAGCACCCGTAACTGTTGGGTATTGTGCTCAACCGTTGGATGAAACACCCTGCCCCTATACTTTGCCTTATGCAGTGCTCCTCATTCGTCTCAGGTGTCCTGGCTGGAGTAACAGACCTGGTTCACTCCATGTTGAATAAGTTTCAGGAAGAGACTTTGGCTGCTTGAGTACAGGCATTTGGTTTCTCTCTACCCTAAGCTGAGATAGAACAGATATACAGATGCCTTTTGTATAAGAGAACCAAATATTGCTCGGTTTTCATAGGTATTTCACTTTTCATGTTCTATGAAATAATAAACTCCAAAAAACCCCAACCCAAGGAACCAGAGTTATTTTGGGGGATAGAGAGGTTAACAAATCTGGGTCCAAATCTTGACATCCTCTGAGATGCTCACTTTCCCTATTATTGAGACATTTTACTTTAACCTGAAAGATCCTTCTAAGTCCAGACAGCTTTTGGCCACAAACAGGTGACACCTGCAGAGACAAGGAATCATTCTGAAGAAAATAGATGAGTGCATTTAAATTCCCAATACAATATTTTTATACCCAGATGCTTACTTAGAATTGCAGAGCTCTCAACTTCTAATGGGTTAAATGTTCAAGTGTTGCATTTAAGTCAACATGTCTGAAAATTGGGCCCCCACCTCCTTTGGGTCAGATAAATATCATTGAGGTAGTAAAAGAGTGATGATGACACGGTTTCAAAAACAATTTTTAACTTCTTTAAGGTTTTGAATGTATGTTTGCTACAGAATAATATTTTCTGTCTTTATTGGTGCAGGACTGTAAGAACTATGAAAACGAAACGGAGCGGGAACTGGATTTTGAAACCTTAACAGTACAGCACTCAGGGATATATACCTGTAAAATTTTAATCAGCCATGAAGGAAAGATATACCACAGCACAAATACAATCAAGCTGGTAGTAGAAGAAGGTAAAAAAGTTTTCTAAAATTTGGTAGCATGCTTTTTGGTTCTTTCTTCTATGAAGATATTTAATTACATTTCTTATTTGATAAATATATACCTAGGTGATCAAATCTGGTTTGAAATATTCACAATAATTTCAAAAATAAAAAGTCAGAAGAAGAAGTTTGTGCGACATTACCAACTGGAAAAATTATTCAGTATGTTTTCCCTGCATATTTTTTTTTTTTTTAAATTTCAAAATTAGCTGCTGTAAGTCAGTCATACAAACTTATTAAAAGTTTTGGGGAACAGCATTTCAAACCACTGTAAATTGCGCACTGTATAAAATACAGCATTTGAGAAAAATTCAACAGGACATACTGTGTTTTAAACTACTCAATAATGTCAAAGTCCAGATAGTATTCTTTGAATTAAATGGAATGTATGCAATTAGTTTTAGAAATACGTAATTTTCACTGTGGTAGAATGTAAATAAGCTATTACTTCAATGCAATACTTTGTATTTTAGATGCACCAGAGGTTGTAACTTTAGAGATAGTTGGACGCCATGAAGAAATTGAAACAGAAATAGGTATGAAATCAGTACAAGAATCTTTGTGATAGCTACTGCATATTTATGCATTTTTTCTGATCTCTGTATGGTTGATGGCCTGGTTAAGTGTAATCAAATCAAGAACTGTTTGATTCTCCTAGATCTGATCCATCCTTACATCTGGTTATGTTTTTGTTTTGCCAAATGTATTCCATGATTGATATACAAGTACATTAAATGTGCTCCTTTATAGAGGTAGAAGCTGATGTTGCTGCTATGACCAGCAAGAGAAAGTGGTGGTGATGATAAATCATCTCTCCATGGATTCTTTTGTAGATAGCTAACCCCACAGAGTAATGTGTGAAAGACATACAGTTTGTTCAGTGAAAACCAATAACAAGTAATTCCCTTAGTACCTGATTTAGATGAGGATATTATTCTGCAGGGAAATGGAAAGTGTGAGGGCTGCCAGTTCTGGTAATGTGAGCATGAAGATCTGTCACTGCTTCAAAGAATAGATCATATTGTCAAACCCAAGACCTAAACTGTGCTTTTGGCTGGGAATAGGTTAGATAACATGGTCTTCAGTCTTCACACAGTGTTGGACAGCATCCAGGATTTTATGAGGCTGTAATTAATTTTTAGAACATCTATAAAACATTCTGCAGGGCTACAAAGTCCAGAACAGAGCACAGCTGATGGGATACATTGCCTGGAAAGCTGTCATTCTACTGCACTGTGAATGTGAATGCTTCTTCTGACTAGATCTTTTCATGTTATGCTTTGTTTAGGTAAAGAAGAGATACTCAATTGCACAGGATTCTTGGGTTATTATATGCCAGAAGATGCCAGCCTCTACTGGTTAATTAATCAAGAGTTTCCAGAAAAATGCACAGGTATCCCCGAGACAGACCCTTCAATATGTGAAGAAGAATTCAAAAAATTACAGTAGGTTTCCTGAAAATACTGCATTTTTGTTTGTACGTGACAATGTCCTGCACTTTGTGGAACTGCGAAGTCAGTAAAACCTCAGTCTGAGGTTACTTTAGAACCTTTTCCTCAAAATCTGCCTCTCGGCTAATTGTAGGCTTTTCTACACACAGTGTTGCTAACACTATTCCTTGTTGCAGGCTGGGAAACAAGTTCTATGTCACAAGGCTACTACAGATTAAAAAAGTAACAGAAGAGGACATGCATCATAATTTCACCTGCATGTTTCAAGCTGATGAAAGAACGCAAATAAAAATAGTGAAGCTGAAGAAAGGTACAGTATAATCTGTGAATAATACTTCTCATAACTAATTACTAACTATGCCAGCCTTCTCAGTCCTGACGGCAGGGTACTGATTTCAGAACATCTTTCCAGGTATGTCGGTGTGCTTATGAAGGGCCTGGCCCGTCTAGCGCTGGACCTAACAGCCCCCTGGCCGATTCCTCCTGCTCTGAAACAGGGGCAGAAGGAGTTGCTGCTATGTCTGCTAGAGCAGCTGTGTGAGGGACCCATAGTTCGACTCTGGTGCTGTGGACACAGATGGGGAGGCTGAGCTATGCTCCAGCTGACAGATCCCTGGGTGGCACTTTGTTAGATCCCATGACAGAATGTTCCCTGTACCTTCCGAATTATTAGATTAGTGGAATCATGGGGGTTAACTAACCAAAGTTTGGTGCAGCCCAAAGTCTGTTATTTGGATCACTTTGCCTATTAAGCAGCTGTAAAATTTCCCCTCCTCCTCCCCCTCCTGAAATGATAATGCCTGATAATGCCTGAAATGTTCTGGACCATGGTTACTTTCTTGTCAGGGTCTCTATCCTTTTAGCTATGGAAAGCTGACATCTACCATATAGTACTACTTCACATTTATAGTCCAGACAGCCTGGAGATTTGTGGCAAACGGGCATCCCCCTTCCCTTCCATCTCTCTCAGGCCTTTCCAAGCTGTACTGGGAACAAATACGTGAAAATAGACTAGTCAAAAGATGTTGCATTTTATAAACCAAATGAAAGTCTGACTACTGTGAACATGACTTCACAGTACCTTCACAAAGACTTCACATATTTAAGGATTAAAAATCTGTATTTTGAACTTAAAAGACAAAGGTAACAGAATAATAATTAAGGGAAAAAAAAAAAAAAAAAAGCCTGAAAGAGACTAGAGACAGAAAGGAAGAAAAATTATCTATCTTGGTCAAAGGGATTAAAGGGATCATTACGGACTGTTACGGATAGACGGAGACACGGGTGAAAAGTAGAAAATAACAGGAAATGATAAAGAACCTGAAAAACCTCATCATAAAAGGAGGTGACCACCAGTCTGCGATGCCTTACTGTAGTGTCAGTCTTGATCCCACATACAGTTCGTTTATGTGTGTGGTGTGCGTGTGAATGCATGCAAGGTTTTTCATCCAGTTTTTAGAGTAATCCATGTTCTGTAGTTCTCCATCTCAGGACAAATGGCATGCATATGTGCTTGAAGTATTAACAGGAAAGTATTCACACCAACACTGAGAATTTCTGGGGGTGATTTTAAGATGCCATCGGTGCCAAATAGAGTAATCTTGTAATCCTGTCATATAATATCTTTTGTTATGGCTGTAATATCCTGGGTATCTGTTTTACAGGGAACACCCAAGATCTGCCTGTGCACATGTTTACAACAGGAATGGTCCTTGCTGTACTATTTCCATGTATTGCTGTAGCTGCAGTGTTTGTCTGTGTGATGTTTAGAGTCGACTTAGTCCTATTTTACAGGAACATATGCAGAAGAGATGACACTGCTAGAGGTATGAGTTGGCTAATGTTGACATTGGAATAAGGGTATTGATTAAAAAATAGTTTCTGGTAGGTTCTCCAAAACAATCATCTGAGGAACAGACAAAAAAATCCAGGAGTTTTGTGCCTAGAAACAGCAAAGAATATGTAAAAGAGAACTTGATGGTCAGGTGCTAAAGTAAGTTTGTTATACACCTGGGGCAGTAACAGCAAATAAACACAATGAAGAAGCTGCTCTTGGACCAGGTAGTGGAAGGGATGTGGTTAGATGCAGTTCAAATGTGCTCTGTTCTGCCATATTCTTCATCACAAAAGTTGATGAAGGTGGAGAAGTTTACAGTTATCTATCCGTAAAGAAGATGAGCACTCTAGAGTTGTCAGACAGGCAGATTTGCATAAATTTGTTTTAAATTGGTTAAAATGCTTCCTCGACTGTAGAGGCCATTGCAATGTTTATATGTATAACATCACAATGTTTGTCACTAAAAGCACTTGAGAGCAGGAGGGCACACTACCAGTAATCTACCAGGCAACATTGCTGTGACATTCAGTTAAGGAGCAAGTCTAAGAGTCACCCGGTTCTGGGTATAATTTTTCTGAAATTGGTGTGAAAAAAATTGCTGTATACATATACGTGTTTTTCTTAGCCCTCCTTATTCTCTAAATCAGCTTGAACATGCTGTGGTGGTTGGGATATCTACCAGTATTATTTATCTATCCGCTGATGTTAGCTACCACTGTGTACGCTGGCTTCCTGGGAGAATCTTCGAGAACCTGCACTATGCCACCCTGGAGGAACCGATTGTCTGATACTAGGCAATGGATTTCCTACTCCTAGAGCTTTTTTATGTGTAGGGTTTCATGGACTTTATTTTGCGCTCTGTCTTGTGAACTATATGCATTAAAGTACCCTGAAAGGGAAGCAAAGAAGTACTGTTTAAGTTGCAAAGCTATGTGCGCCACTGTATCAATTCAGATAGTTTTCTACGGCAAAGCTGAATTAGATATCACTCAATGGGGCAGACCTGGCCTTTGAATTGTTCTTGGATTTCGTGTTTGTAAATTACTGCCAAAAACATGGCCAGACATTGTATACTCTCATAATTAAAATAAAAAATTGGTCTACTCTCTTTTGCCAGTACCTGTTCTACAGAGCTACTTGATAGTTTTGCACAAAGAGTAAAATAAATGTGTGTGTCTTCAATATCACTTAAATAACATTCTTACCAGGTTACAGGCACAGTTTTACTTCCCTTAATTTTCTTTATCATCACACATGTGACATTAATTAGTTAAATTAATCTGATTTAAAAAAAACCACCTTAATGTAAGAGGGGTATGTTATTTTCAAATGTTTGACCAATGCAAGTAGAATCTTTTGTATCAAATTTAAATTGATTCAGGGTTTTTTTTGTTCATTTTTTTCAAGACTGTTTGGGGTATCAAAGGAGTTTCTAGGTGATTTGGTACTGAGACAATCACTTTGAAAACCAGAGTGGTGGATCAGATCCATATTTTTGATGGTTCTTAACAAGAAAACAACTGGTGATTTCTTTCCAGATGGAAAAGAATATGATGCATTTGTGTCTTACCTGAAAGACTGTGTTTCTCCTACTGAAGAAGAGAGAGAATTTGCTTTGGAGATATTGCCCATGATATTAGAAGAAAACTTTGGGTACAAGTTATGTATATTTGAGAGGGATGTATCCCCTGGAAGAGGTAAGTACATTGAATATTCTTGTCATTTAATAAGCACATCATTTTCTCACAAAGGTAAAAGAGTGTAATTAGAAGGAATTCTCTCAAATCTGTCATGCTTTTTACATTTAATCTGGACTATGTGCATGCAATGTTCACATGCACGCATTTTGCATGTTTTATAGATATTTTTATGAACTCATTTACACCTAGACACACACACACACATCTTTAATTACACAATACCAAGATAAACGGATGAATAAGCTAACATGGAAAAAGATGAGGTGAGAATACAGATGATGTCAGATGTTTCACAGTAGTAGTGCTCTTGCTCTGCTTTTGCTGAGAGCAGGTGCCTACAAATGAACTCTCATTTAGTGCACAGAGCAGCTGGTGTCTCTCGTACTAATTATTAGATAACTTGCATGTTTTTAACTGTGTCTGCAGTGTGGTGGTTGAAACCATTCTGTGAATGGAAAGGGTGTCATAACAAAATAGAAATGTGAACATGGAATTCTGTTTCTCTAAATGGCCTATGGATAGACAGCCTTTTGCAGATGCTTGGAAAAAAGATAGTAGGGGATTCAATTTAGTCCAAAGATCTAATTGAGGAATAGGATTAATCATCAAAACCACAGAACAATAAGGTCAGCCAGCTTTCTTCAGGCAGCATCTTGTCTCCTTCTACCAATTCCTGGCATAGTTTTTTAACCTGAGAGGTACCACAGCTCTCCCAGTAAATATTCTTTCCAGTTGTTCTCATCCTTTGAGTATTAAAAAAAAGGCTTTCTGAAGTGCTCAATCTGATTCTTTCAATGGTTTTAACTTACTTTGGTCTGATCCATTATGAATACAGAAAACAGAGTATTTCCTTCTATTTACAGGACCTTTGGTTTGTTGTAATACTCCTGTTAGCCTCTTTCTCCTCTCAATTCTCTCTTCAGGTTTCTCCCACAGTTTGCTTTGCCTTTCCCTACAGGGCATGTTTTCTACGTCTCTGGTCTCTGTAGACTGTGTCCCATGGTGTTGAAGCAAGCACAGGAAGTTGTGCATGAGAATTCAATTTGGTGCTTGGTTGTTTGAAGGGTATCACTATTTGATTTCATTCATTGCTTGTCATGACAAAAGTCACGAATCTGAAACACAATTGTAACTCATTCTGTCATCACACGCTAGTCTTCTCAACTTTGGATTACTGGCAATAGATTTGGGTATTCTGTGATGTAAAGGAAGGAGTAACCTGAGGGTTACTGAATATTTAAAGAGAGGTTATTGTTGGTGTCTTTCTGTGAAATTGCTCCAATGGTATATATCATAAAAGAGCAAAGAGATGTCTCGTTGGAGGAAAAATGCATTCTACTGTCACCTTGCACCCATCTGACTACCAACAGCTGTCTAGGATAGCTGGAGACTGAATGTGGGTTCTTTTGTTTGCTCCAGAAAACAAGCTTTGGCCACATCTGAGCTCATTTTCACAGCCTCTTAATCTATAATTCATATTAATCTTTCCAGAGGGACAGAAAGCTTACATGTCTCTTCTATAGGAGGATTATAATGGAAGCATTTTTGGTACATGTTTGACTGTTAATGAATAAGTCAATTCAGTGCCTGTCCTTTCAATTTAGTTTAATAATACATTTATCTTTAATTTGCAGCAGTTGTTGATGATATCCATTCATTCATTGACAAAAGCCGAAGATTAATCATTATACTGAGCCAGAACTACGTTTCTGACAGAGCCATATACGAACTTGAAAGTGGACTGCATAAAGCCCTAGTTGAAAGGAAAACTAAGATCATATTAATTGAGTATATGCCAATAAGTGACTACAGTTTCTTGCCAGAGTCACTGTCTCTTTTACCATCAAAGAGGGTTGTGAAGTGGAAAAAGGATAAATCTCTTCCTGTGAATTCCAGATTTTGGAAGAACCTTCGGTACCTGATGCCAGCGAAACCTACTAAGAAAAATGTCAAAGGGCACTGTAATAATCTTGACCTAGGCTCACAAGGGGCTCAACCACGGACTGAGGGCTGTGACTTTAATGGAGTTGTATAACAATTCTGGAGGCAGAAGACTGTTCATTTTGCTAACTACTAGAAAACACAAACTGCACACTTGCTTTGGAAAGACAGTGTTCAAAAGAGGCCAAGTCTGGGATCTGAGAAGAATGTAGAAGTAGCCACAGTGGCCAAGATTCTAAACGCTATCCCAGAGAGAGTTTCCTTAACAATCTGCACAAGGAGCAGGAATTCCATTCTGCTTAGGACTTGCCACATGGCACAAAACACAATGCAGGACATTTTGATTTCACATTTTTCAGTAATGTAGAATGATACGAATTATACTTGCATACATTTTGAGGCCCCTCAATAAATATATCTCTATTTGACATGTATTATTATTTAGATGCTTTTCGTTTTGTATTTTGGATTTTCCTAAGGACCTTACTTGGGAACAGATTCAAATGGCTCCTGCCATATAGAGCCTTGCATGCAGGCTTTGGGCAATGTCAAGCAGAAAAATCAAATGAAAACAGAAAAAAGGAGGCTAGAAAGAGTTAGGGCAGATTTTGTCCTGATAGCAGTATTTGCTACTGAGTTGTATGTAGTCTGGACAAGCCAAATGGGACTGATTTGGATGAATGGTAAAGACTGTTCCCATCCTTCTGTTTAGCTGAGGGATGTGGGGGATTTACATGAAAATGAGCTCTTTGATATGTACATATACTCCTAACCCTTAGGAACATTTGTATTTAGTATTATTTTTTAAAACAAACATAGTAATATAATTCAAAACCATACTAATCCTCCCTTATTATTAGTTGCCTGGCAGTATATATAATCTGACATAAATTTGATAAAATGGATAAATCTGATAAAATGGAACCATATTTCCTTCTAGTACCAATGGGGAGAAATCAATAGAGAATCATTTTGGAAGATCTTCTGTCAGTTTGCTAGGAAACCATCAAGGTTCAGCCCATTCTCCTCATTGTCTTGTATTCAACTAAAGCTACTTCTGAGGAGGCGTTTCTTTGATACTGATACCTAGTTCATGCAGCTGTAGTGGAGGGGCTTTGTTACCTTCTCAGCGTACTTGGGAACACAATTGGAGTGCTGGATTAGTGTATGTTGGATGTGTCCTAAAGGAAATACACAGCTAGTTTGTGAAGGATGGTCTAGAATTCTATGTGTTACATCCAGTAACACAGTAGAATGTATAACCTAATACAAAATGGACAGAGGTTCATGTTTAGATGTTGTTCAGACACCTGCTGTGATGGCAGAACCAACACCACTGACTCATTGTAGAGATAATCGGAATGGAAAATTTCTTACCCACTGGTGTTAACCATAGCTGGGCAGAGGAGGAGGTGACATGTATATGTGTCAAGGCAGAAGAGTACCAGAATACTAAAGAGATGTAACCTCCCAGCAGTATAAGACTACACTACACACACACTGAGATGGTGCATTTCCCCTCCCTGTTCCTTGGGTGGCAAAATGCTTGAGCGAAAGTGAGATGGACAAGGTAAGACTGAATTTCCACAGGGGTAGGGAGGCACAATTTCCTGCAACTATAGCATCGAATATCAAATATGATATCTGTGTGTGAGCAGAGAAGGAGGAGAGAAAAAGGAAGCAGGGGAGGTACTCTGGAACCATCCTTTACCCTTTCCTTTATAAACTTGCTCTAGCAGCAAAGAATAAATATGAACCCAGGAAGTGAGGCTGCTTTTTAACATATACATAACTTTTACAAAAGAGGAAAGGGTGAATTGGAGCAGAGGCTCAGCCAAATACTTGTTACTATTTGATAAGATTTTCATTCAGTCTAAGTAACCAGTATGACATACCACTCAGTCTTTTGGCAGCATGGTTTTCAAAACTTTATGTGACTGGTGCTTCCGTTGTGTTTCTAAAATCTGCTCTTAAAGTTGGACTGCTCTACTTCTTTTTTTGAATGTAATAAACCCATTACTTTAACAGTACAACAGTAGGGACTTACAATGAATGAGTGTCCTTACAATGTGTCTTTGGGGAAAGAACCATCTTTTCTGTCTGATAGTCTGAGCAACGGCTTAAAAGCAGCATAGCTTGACTGTATCTCTGTTGCACTTTCTAATTCCTTCAAGGGAAGAGGAAAATACAGTGCTTTTTTTCTAGGCAGAAAGGACACCTTCAGAAAGATGAACTCTTTATAGTGAAATGTGCAGATATACATTGGAGCCTTTTGTAATTCATAAACCAGACACATATTTGGTATTGCGGCAAAACACAAAGTATTTTAGGAGACAGTCACCAAATTTAATCATCAGTGGGCTTTGTTCTGGATAAGGCAGAGAGCTAAGTACACTTTGGAAGCTGAGAATACAAATCCTATATCTCCAAATGCTCAGAACCCAACAGAATCAAGCATTAGTACTGGCCAGTGTATAAAGGAATATGTACATAAGAAGAGGCAACATTGAAATCTCCTGTTCTAGAGCAAAAACCTGTTTTTTAGCTTCTTGTGGAAATAGAGTAATTGACCCAATGTGCAGTAAGGAGAGTGAAGCTCACACAAAAAGAAAGAAGTCCTACTGTTCCTGAAATGACTGGTGCAAACTGCTGGACCTGTATATTTTACAACCTATTTTTGTTGTATTTTGTTGTTGTGTTATTACTACAATATTTTTCAACCCCTATTGAAATAGGGAGAACTGGGGTCTGAGTTGGTGACAAAGTGCTTTCAGATGCTTTTATGTAGTTTGAGTCACTGTGCAGCCTGTCTTTTTTAGGGGTTTCACATCCATACAGGAAGCCTGCAAGAGGGCTTGCACTGTGTGGGACTGTATATGCTCAGTGCTCTGCTGCTTAGTGGGGCTAGGGGGCAAGTTACAGATAGCCCACATTGATCAGGACTTCTCTTTCTGCCAAAGCTATGGCTGCGGTAACCAACAAGGCTTAACTGGGAGGACACAGATAGAAAGTAAGAGTGTGTCACAGCCTCCTTATAATGCCAAATTTCAGTGGGTGTGGAAAGTAGCTGAGAGGCTAGGAGTAAGGAGAACTAGGCTCTTATAGTGGATATTACTCACTATTGAACAGAATTGTGGTTCTTTTGTAGATTTCAGATATTACACTTTTTTTTTTTTTTTTTTTTTTTTTTTTTGAACCACCTGGTACCAGCATTTAGGCAAAAAAAAAAAAAAACCAAACCCAAAACACTTTTACCCTTCCTCCTCTTAAATGAAATAAATTAAAAAGTCCAATGTGTTTCTTCACACAGTGCAAATATAAGATTTTTAGAACCCAAAAGGCTTTGATTTTTTAACTAAGGGCAAAGTATTTTCCCCTGTTCTTTTTACAAGAAAGTTACCAGGAAATTTTGAACCTAACAGAACTAAACTGAGAAATGAAGGGATGATGACAGTGAGGTAAAGGAAATTCCTGTAAAGGAAACAGACTCAACACAGTGCACAGCTAGAACTAACCACATTTCTTACCATATAGTGTAGGATGTGCAGGTAAGATTTTCAGATAATAGGTTTTTTTTAATTATAGCTTTTACCTTCGGATTTTACCCTACCACATCTACTTCGTAGGTGAGTTGATTTATTATCTTTGAATGTGCATTTTAAAGTAAATCAGTTTTAGTTGCTTGGTCAGACAAAATGGTAGGGTCTAGTAAGTAGCTTCAGCAGGGCTAGGGTAATTTTTTTTTCTTTATAGGTATGGTGAAGCTTTTTTTCTATGTGATTATTACTAATCTTACTCCTAGATTCAGATTACGTTTGGTTTTCCACTGTTGTAAGTCCAGTATAAGACACAGGAGTTGATAGCTCTGACGCTGAATGAAGTGATTTTCATCAGAATGGTAGTAGTAGAAAGATTGTGGCATGTCACTCTTTACTAGACTTCAGAGATATCATGAAACTTGGTGCAGCTCTCAAGAAGTTGATCTTGATTTCGTGTGCTTATATTTTATGTAAATACACAGAAAATGCTATGACATAGAGATTTATCTTTTTTTGTGAGAGTCCGCTAAGAGTTTAAACCTATGCAAAATAGCAGAGTTTTTATTCTTCTTTTGTACATTTTTTTTAACCACAGGAAGTTGTGTTAAAGCCACATTAGTTTCCTTTGTATATGAGTTTCCAACTGAGTGGCATCCTAATTCCCTACACTAAGGATACGGTAGCATGGGTGGGTACATGACAGGAGAAGGTGGAGAGGCTCTCGGTAATATGTTGCCCAGAGTAGATTGCTTTCTTTTTCTTGCAGATACTGACAAAGGTAAAATGAGTCAGTGATTATATCGAGTTACTGATTCACCTTCAGACCCTGTGCAGTGCACTGGATGATCAGTTAAAGATTATCCTGCTTCAAGTACCCTGCCTTTGGTAATTGCTGTCTGCTTCTGCCATGAATTTGTCTTCCTGTCAAACACATATGCAAGACAACACTTCTTAATTTCACGCTACTGTACTTCTCAAGCACTATAAAAATTCAAAGATTACAAGGTTCTCTAATAAAAGTGTCACCAATTGGCAAAAACAAAAAATTGGCAGTGTTGTATTTTCCCATGGCTAGCAGAAGAAAACTGAAAATTATACAGATTGCTAACCAAAGCTATAGCATTCATTACCTAACCCTCTCTTTCACACTTCTTCCACATTTGTGTTGACCTGTTGAGCTTGAAGAGAATATTGTTAGCATGGCAATAAACTGAAGAGCAGAGAGATTATACATCACTGGCATTATTAAATGCATTGTGAATGGTCACTTGTTTTGCTACAAGTAGCCTGTGTGTCCCCAGACAAACGGGCAGCTGGGAAATAAATACTTCCACTGCCTAACTTGTGTCACGTCAGGCACCGCTCAGGTAGCTTCTGATAGCTTAACAGGTTGAATGAATCACCAGAAAGAACTGCAGCTGTTATAGGAAAGGGCCTGGATCATTTGCCTGGGATCAAGGGAGTGGAGAAGACAAAGAAATAGACGAGACCTTCCCCTTTTGATAATACTGACTGACTGCATCAGCTCACTTGCAGCACTGGATCACACACAAGGCCCTTGGGTCCTGCTTTCTACCAACACCAGCATGTCTGTCCTGGTTTTGTCTGGGATGGAGTTTTTTGGGTTTTTTTTTCCTACTACCTGGTATGCTCCTGTGTTTTGGATTTAGTGGGAGAACGATGTTTTTGTTGTTGCTGTGTAGCGCTTACCCTGATCAAGGACTTTTCAGTGTCCTATGCTCTGCCAGTGAGGAGGGGCAATAGAAGCTGGGAGGAAACAAAGATGGGACATCTGACCCAAACTAGCTAAAGGGATATTCCATACCACAAAATGTCATAATGTATAAACTCTGGGGAGTTGATCAGCAGCCACAGATTGCTGTTTGGGGACAAGCTGGCCGTCAGTTCGTGAGTGGGGAACAGTTGTGTTGTGCATCACTTGTTTTTATAGGGTTTTATTTCTCTCTCTCTTTTTGCTATTATTATTATTTTTATAATTATAGTATTTTATTTTATTTCAATTATTAAACTGTTCCTATCTCAAGCCATGGGTTTTACCTTCTTCTGATTCTGCTCCACATCCCACTGGGGAAGGGGAGTGTAAGCCAGCAGCTGAGTGGTACTTACGTTGATGATCGGGTTTAGACCATGACAGTGTCTTTGCCATGTGGGCTGTTGGGTGATATAACTCATCCTTTGTTTTATACAGTATCAATAGGGGTAGAGATGAAGCCCTAATGAATGCCCCGAGAGAGGTCTTTGCAGTTGTCATAAACCCAGATTCAAGAGTAAGGATCCATTGATCCTTTTACAGTGGATAAATCCTAAAGTTTAGGAGGGCTTCTGCCCAGTGCTGCTGGGAAACTGTCTCTTTGTTCAGACATATATACTGGTCAGGAGTTTCAGGATGATTTTGAAAGATGAATGGGGTGATGACCGTTGGCGGCAGCCAATCTGTTATAAAGCACCAGGATGCATTAAGACAGGAGAGTTAACCTACTCTATGTGACCTCCGGGTGTAAAAATAGATCATTCTGCTCACTTGCAAGGAATAAAGATGTGCTGAAGAGAATGATGACTAAAGTGCCCCTCTCTACTCAGAACAGCTGCGTGAAAAAGTGTAGAGTGGGAGTTCTTTTCACGTCTTTTGCTAGCTCTGTGTGCACTGGATGCTCTCTTGCTGCCTGCCTGCATGAGTGGTGTCTGATTTGCATGAGGTGACAACAGACGAGGGAATAGCCTTTGCCCGACCTTTCTTTTTTTCCTCTGGGCTGACTCAGTGCCTCTCTGGCAGATGTGCAAGTGCAGAGTCACTCTGTGGCCAAACGTGCAAAGGAAAAATCTCCTTGAGGTCTCAGTTGCATAACATGAACATCAGCAAAGCACATGGCCTTTACTCCTGAATCAGGCACTCCAGACATGTCAATCACAGGCATTGGGTATGTTCTTACTAAATACACAAATTAAGCCATGGCTGTTGAATATGCATGATTGACAGCCTGCCTCCTGTCTAGCCCTGTGGTTGAGAAGGCTGTGGTACACAGATGAAACCTCCTAGTAGGAAAGACAAAACACTTAATGCAATCGTGTTTGGGGTTTCATCTTGTATAGGGTGCTGTAATATAGGGGTCTGGGTGCAGCTGAGTGATTTCAGGTCCTGCTCCCGCATCCCCTGGGTGTCCTGGTCTCAGCTCAGAGATAGTATGCCACAGAGCTGATACCTTATGGTGGTGTGGATGTTACCTTGTTGGGCAGGTCTCTGCTAGGGTCATTCAGGCAGTGCAATGCAGGACTCTGGTGCAGAAGTGAAGCCTGATGCTGCACATATAGGTAAGTCATAGAGGAGAAGGGTTTTTTTAGGTTCCTCTGCAGACCCTAATTGGCATCTTATGGTATATCCATTTTAGCTGGTAATAAAGCCCAATAGGAGCATGTCTCTTGGGTGAATGAGTTAGAACCAAAGACCTGGTGTCTATACAGTACATGCTTTTAGGGCTTTCCTTCTGCATAGCTCTGCTCCAGTCCAATGGGCTCAATGCTGGTTGTAGCTGCAAAGCATCTTTAGATTTGATAATCCCAAAGGAGTCCAGTTTACACATTCTGAGCCTGTTGGCCTTCAGGATAAAACAAATCTCCACGTATTTTAGTGCCAGTTATGCCTTTCTCAGTCTGTTGCTGATAGCTGTCATTAGCTAAAGGCATATTTTGTTGTTTGGTATCTAATCTATTGGAGGACAGGTTCCTCTTCTAACAGCAGCATCTGCTGCAAGACCTGCATTTCCATTCCAGATGTGGAGCTATGCATTGCTGTAAACTTGGAAATCCCTCCATAAGCAATTCTATGCAAGATATATTTAAGAGGATGTTCATATTCTTGAATATCATCTACCCTGCATCTGTGTGAAATAGTATGCATAGGAAGAGTGCTGCAAACCCCTTTTCAAAAGGCACAATATCTGGAAAATACTGTCTATAAGTTTTATAGAGATACATAAAAAGATATGTAATTGCCTATCTATGTTACTGGAGTATTATTTGGAAAAGAAAAAATCTGTCTTCCTCTTTTACAGAAAGCAAGATGATTCTTAAAGAAAATATCTCAGAATATCAACCAAAATCGGTAAAGAAAATCATGCTCACTTTGTGCTGGATCCTAGCATTGTTTGTCAATGGGGCAGAAGTTACGGAGATTAACTTTTTAGGTAAGAGGCTGCTTTGGTGAG
Source organism: Psittacula echo (assembly GCF_963264785.1). NCBI lineage: Eukaryota > Metazoa > Chordata > Aves > Psittaciformes > Psittacidae > Psittacula > Psittacula echo. The sequence goes on from NC_137736.1 coordinate 61,094,480, forward strand.
GTTTGGGGTTCATGGCGCTTTTTAACAGCTGAGAAAAGTGGATCTGCATTTTGACATGCCTTCATGACTTTTCCCTGCACCTGTTTATACTCGTGTAAGGGAAACAGATGTTTCTAGCCTTTCTGTAAACTTTTTAAGTGTTGGTAATGCAATTTACTGTAAATAGGATTAAAAAATCAGTTCCCTAATGAAAAGAAAATGGCAAATGTAAAGGAGAATTTCTGAGAACCAAATGGAGAAAAAGAATTGCTTCTGTAACTCCTCGAAGTCTCCAGCAGCTGGTCCAAGCCCACACAATCTATTTGAAGTAGCTTGATTCAATTCAGTTCACAGAGAGAAACCAAAACAGACAGTCTCCCAGGTGGGCAGGTGAGGAACTGAAGATTTCATGCTGTCACTTCTGCTGAAGTGAAATCCTACCATATTCTCAAGGGTTACCACATCTTGACAGGCTGGAGGGGTTACACAGCAAAGTCAGTCAGCCTTCAGAGAATTTGGGGGTAGGTGACCGCAGCTTTCAGCATCTAAAAATCTGTTTAATTTTAGTGACGGTAGCTGAAACGTAAGAGGGGACAGATTTGAAAGCAGCATGACAATAATGATAGTCAACCTTACCCAAAATATGGAGTATGCTTGGCAGGCTCTCCTTCTTCAGGCTTATGTTAGTCCCTTCTCCATTAAGATGAGGAGGACTAGAAAAGCTGCATCTGCTTTCCTACAGAGTTGAGATTTAACAGGTTAGCGCTCGTGAAAATCTTTGGTTCGCTAAAAATCTTAAGCTATTTTCACATTAGGCTTTTAAAAAAGGCTTAATAAACGTCTGGAAACCTTTGGATGAACTTTTGAAATCACTGGCAAATTTCATGTTTAAGGAAATCAATCCTCTATTAGTCACATCTGGTCACATAAAATTATTTAACAAAAAAGAAAGTCGTATTTTTGTAGTATTCCTAATTTTATTTTTAAAACATGACAACTGTGTGATATTTCAGGTGGTGTTGATATTTTATTGTCCTGCTTTTCAGGATGTTCCCATGTTGAACCTCAAATATGGTATCGTGCAATTAGTGGTGAGGAATTTGTTTTACAATGTGCTTTACCAGATAGAGATGCTACCCACATTTATAACAACTCACTTCCAAAACAACATAAGGTGAAATGGTTCTGGCAAAAAGACAAAGAGCCACTGAAGGCTATCAAGGAAAGCTCTAATCCTGCTCTTCAAGGGGATGCACTTTGGTTTAAACCAGTAAGGGACAGTGATTCTGGAGTGTTCATCTGTATAATATGGTATGTAATGAAACAAAAGGCTTTTATTTCTATACAAGAATAATTGTTTTCTTTTGCTTTCTTTTGTGTATTAAATGTTTAACTTTTTTCCTGCATCACTCAGGGAAAAAATCCTATGTCTCAAAATTGTTTTGGAGGTTCAAACAAAAAAGGTGGCAAAATGTACAGGTTATGACACAGGCATGCTCTATCTTCTTGCTGGCAATGGGAATTCAATAACTTGTCCTGGGACAAAATGCTACAGCCATATAAAAAAGCCAGATGTAAAATGGTACAAGGTAAGAGTCACTGTCTTGAGCATTCAAAAAAGCTCAGTGGTCTAGTTAATGCTCATGTGCCATAGTTTTGTGAATTCTTGTTTGGCAGACAATGCAGCCTGAAAAATTGAACCCAAAAGTAGAATCTCGAATTGCTACATATCAAGTTGGTATGTAAGAGTTTTGATGAAATTTGCCACACCCAAAATATCATTCCATGAAAGAGAAGCCTAGAAATGCTTTCTCTCCAGTGGATTTTTTTCAGGAATTTAATTAATGGAAAATTCTTAGTGGTCTTAGAGAATATGAATACACTGAGTCGAAAAATAGGGGAGCTTTTCAAAAATTAGTGAGTTTTGATCTTTTTAATAGAACAGTGTTGTCAATCTCAGATAATCCAAATCATGATTTATTTCTCATGAAAGAACATAAAATATTTTCAAAAGAATTTATTTATAAAAAAAAAAAAATCCAGTCCATCAAAAAACTTCAGTAATAGTTTAATTTAGATTAGATTTATGATTTCACATTTCTCTCAAGAATCACAAATTTAAAATATTTTTTTAATGATAATCACATATTATAAACCAAAATTTTTTTTAATATCACTGACAAATGTCCTCAGATTCCTAATAAATCTTCTTTTGTGATTCAATGTAATGAGTTTGGCTTAGCTTTACTGCCATGGTAATCCTATCCAAATATCCTAAAATATAATTTAATAACAGCAACAATAACAACAAAAGACTTCTGATTCCTTGATATTATTTTTTTTTCTTTTTTTTAGGATGGTCATCAGATAAAGCATAGGAAAACCAGAAAAAGTCTCAAGCTTAAGCATAATGAAATCTACATGAATCCAACCTATGACAAAGATGCTGGAATATATGTGTGTGATTATGTTCTGTATGACAACACTACCAAGTGGACAATGAGAACAACAGTTACAGTAGAAGTCATCAGTGAGTAATATAATAACTCAGAATAAAATACCTGAAGTAAAGTCTGTTTTCTCTATTCTTTCCTACCCTATTTATGTCCTTTGTTCAGGCTCTTGTTCTGAAAAATCCATAAACTGAATTTGCTACATGATTATTAAAATCCTCTTTCAGGTATTCTGAGGACATCTTGACTAGAACCTTCAATTATAGAATCATAGAATGGTTTGAGTTGGAAAAGACCTTATGATCATCTAGTTCTAGCCCCCTGACACGAGCAGGGAAACCTTCCACTAGACCAGGCTGCTCAGAGCCCCATTCAACTTGGCCTTGAACACTGCCAGGGATGGAGCATTCACAACTTCCTTGAGTAGCCTGTTCCAGTGCCTCACCACTCTCACAGTAAAGAATTTCCTCCTTATATCCAATCTAAATCTCCTCTGTTTAAGTTTGAACCCATTACCCTGTGTCCTATTACTACAGTTCCTGATGAAGAGTCCCTCTCAGGCATCCTTGTAAGCTGTTCAGTAACAACATATAGCATAAAATGCCATGATTTTCAAGATCTAATTCCACCTTGGATTTCTTGTGGTTCCCAACAGTGGAGACCAAGTCTACAAAAGGATTTAGATCTCTTGATCTGAGAGTAGGAATTCGTGAAACTCCAACTGGTGCTAATGAGTGTTAATCCAGAACTCTATGGCAGTTTGATATGGCATGGCTTTATATTCTCCTCCAAACCATGGTAACTTCTTCCATAATATTTACTATCCTCTCTTGCCCTTCGGGTGAAGTGCAGATATTGCCTGAGAGCTGTTGGACAATGTCAACAAGGGAGCATGCTTGAAACTCAGGATCACAAAAGAGGGAGACTGTTTAAATTGCTAGAAGAGAGATGTGGTTACGCTTTACTCCAGATGCCTGTGGTTGAGTGCTGGTTGAGACTCTTATTTCAATCACAGGTCCTAGAGGAAAGTACAGCTACTTTCAATAGTACAGCTACTTTCTATAGTACAGCTACTTTCTATATCCTGAGCTGGATGAACCAAATACAGCTGTTTTTGTCTAACAGCATGGGACCCATTCTCAGCATCCTTGTTGAAAGTGGACCACTGTGGAAGGGAGAACAAGATTTAGGGAGCAAAAGAAAGGTATCAGGGGAGGCAACCTGGTTCTATGGTCTAGTGAGGACATCACTCCTCTGAAATTCCATGGTCTAGGGGAGTATAGCACTCCTCTGAAACAGCTGTTCCCTTTTTTGCAGATGTTTGATGCATTTGGTACCAAGAAGTCATGGAAAAAATATATACTCCCCACCAGAACAGGGTCTTGAAACCACACCTCACCAGCTTTTGAGACATCTGTGTGCTGAGTTACAATACTCTTTCACTCCTTTCTCTGGCTATATTCCTGAAATATTTTCCAATCAGTCATGAAATAGCCCTGCTTTTATTCTGATCACACTGAGCCAGAGCTAAGCACTGTGCTTCTCAGTTCTTTTCCCTTACTTCACAGCACAGCCAGAAAAACATTTGAAAGGAGCCATATACATACGTAATTGACCTGAATCTTGCATACATTTCTCTTCTGCGGCTTGGTTTAAAAGAAAACCCGAAGTGTTATGTGGCACCATTTCCTGCAGGATGGGACTTTCCTAGAATATCAGAGCTGTGGGTTTTAGCACCTTCAGGCTGTTTATCCGGAGGCTGGGTAGTTGCTTAGTAGCTGTATGAACTGTGGGTGCTATTATCTGTGCCCTTTGATAGCCCTTATGAAAAAAAAAAAAAAAAAAAAAGAAAAAGGTTATTTTAATGCAAGTATCTGTGCTTGTGAATGATTTTGTGCTCTGTGTGTGCTTCATGGAATGGGGATTGGCATGGAACTCCTTCAGGGGATTTTGCAAGGGTAGCCCCTAATTTCTGAGTTCTAAATAACCTTAAGTGCAAGCTACAGTGTCTCAGAGTAACTGAGATAGCAGGTCTTTAAGTAGCTATATAAGGTTTGTGGTCAAAAATCCCTGATCTGTGCAGTCTCAACAACTGTAAATCACCCTTTTGGATTTTGGTGTCTGATTTCCACCTAACATTTAAAAAAGAAAATTCTGTCAGATATTTTCTCTGCTCTTCTGCACTGATGATAGTATTGTAGTTATTAACAGTACTCCTGTTAATTGCAGCAAAAAACACTATCCATCCACCCAACTTCTTGTATCCCATTGGTGTGATGATCCTTGAAGCAGAACTTGGTAAGTTTGATTCCTTATCTGAAAGTGAAAGAAAATGTTTAAATGAGATATTAATAGATAATAAAGATCTTGATAAAGAAAACAGTTTTGCCTTCTAGGAGTATGAGAATTTTATACAAAATGTGTTTTTTTACTTGGTATGTATCTTTGTGGATATTAAAGGAATCATCATGTGTTATATAGGTCCCAGGCTATTTAAGAGAAAGATATTCTGGTAACCTACATACAAGATTTTCCTGTTTTAATTTGTTCCAGGAAAGCCACTTGAATTGGAATGCCGTGTACAGTTTGGGTTTGAAAGAGGTTCTCTGACAAGGGTAACATGGAAAAGAAACAACAAAGAAAATATAAATGAGAAATTGAATCAGGAAACACGGTAGGAAAAAAATCCCAGTAGTCTGATTACTACTAAAGTCAGCAGCTATAAAAACCCTTCTACAACTTTACAGCTTTACTGAATACATTTTACTGAAAGAAACTCAGAAGGCTCTGTTCTTCAATTTATTAATGTGTATGTCCATGAGCATGTGACAGGCCCATGCACTTCAGTTACAAAAGCACATAATGATGACCATAAAGTGAAGAACTTAAACTTTCTGCACAATTTTAACTCTTCTTCCTAAAGCTTTAGCCTATGGACAGCTTCAGCGTGAGTGGTGCTTCGTTGCCTGTGCCTGTATCAGCTTTTTTCAAGTGTTCCCTCTGTTGTACCTTGCCAGCAACTCACACGTTCTGTCTTTTGAAGCTGTCTCTGAATGTGGAATGAACCAGATCAGTAAAACAGTACTGTGGACACTGAAAGGAGTTTGGGTGCCTCAGACCTTGGGGTTAGGCAGTCTGAGGACTGAATTTCAGGACACTGAATTTCAGGATTCTCCCCTGACAAGAATTAACCAGACCCTGTAGAAAAGCCACATGCAGGGGAAAGATTTTCTGTGACCTGGGGTCAACCCATATAGTCACTTTTGCAGTGTCCAACTTGGGCAAGAAACAGTGAAGACAACACAGGCAAGTGTGTCTCTCACTAAACAATCCTGAGTCATCTTTATGGAGAAAATCTTCTGTACACCATGGGAAGCTAAAGCCCTGCTGCCACTGCTAAAATTCAATTCTTAACAGGAGTCATACGGGGAAAAAAACCCGAATTATATTACACACACACATGCACATATTCATACTCCTGTGGTAGATTAGAAATCTGATTTTTCTAATTTTTGAATGTTTAGCTTTGTAATGTTCTTCTTACCAGGTTTTTAGCTTTTTGCATACAATTTCTGTTCATTTTTTAAAAACCCAAATGACTAGAACATTCCCTACAGACTTTTGGTAGAGGTTGAATTCTTGCCCATGCGCATGCTTATGTACCTTGAGTTAGCAGAAGTAGGGCCATGGTAGACTGTCATTTTGCAATGTCAAGATGTGAGGTGCCCTCAGGACCACCAAAGATATGCCTGTACTTGTGGCTTTCAAAGAGAAATGCTGAGACACAGAAACCTTGGGTTCTAGAGTTTTTGAAGACACACATCTGTCCCATACAACCCTCACTCAGCCCCAAAGGGATTCCTTTGTTACCTCTTCATTTCCCATACTTCTGTCCCTTATACCTTATTCTGTTTGCCTCTCTTGTCCTTGGGCTTTTTACCACTATGCAAGAGGCTATGCTGCTCAGTCTTTTTGCCCATCTAGTTCTCTCTTGTGGCTCCTTTTGAAGTTTCATTTCCCTCCATTTCTACCCTGAGAATATTTTTTACATCTTAGAAGACCACAAATACTCATACAGAAGTCAAAGGGGAGCTATATATTTAAAACTAGGCAAGTGCTTAAGAATTTTGTTGAGTTGATGAATTAAGAATAAACTCTTCAGTCTGCACGCTATTGATGTTAGTAGTATTTTCTTACAATGTAAAAACTAAATGGAAGTTCCAAACCAGAATATCACATCATTGTCAAAAGTTCAAGATGAGTGTTAGGAAGTTGCAAACTCCTCTTTGTGTTTAGGACATTTGAAGATGGTGTGCATGAGCAGCAAAGGTATCATGCAAACACATATTTTTCTCTCTTTAGTGTTTATCCAGAAGGTTTAAAGGGGCACACACTTCTTCATGTTGCAAAACTGAAAGAAGTTACTGAAAGGGATCTTGGAAGCAACTTCACATGCTTTGCTGAGAATTCAGTGGGGAATGCCACAGCTATGATCCAGCTGAAAAGAAAGCAGAGAGGTAAAACTATCAATGGATGACTATTTGCCCTTGAAGACACATTTTGATTTGCTGCTATGAATTCATTTTGCATTGACACTTTAGCCAGCTGCAGACATTTCTTGAAGCTGGATGGGAGAAGTTTGATTTGCCAGATATCTAGAAAGTCACATTATTCTGACTACTTAGGAAGATGGGGCTATATGGAGACTTATTGCAGGCAAGTGGGCCAAGTGGAAGCTGGAGAGTGACTGGAAGAAGAGGAGAGTAGCATTTCTCAACATTAATAGTTAGTCTACTAAACCAAGTCAGAGCAGCTGCTGAAAGCAATAGTATTCCTTGATTTTCATAGGACATTTCTCCTTGTTTTCCCAGTCCTTAGCATGCATGTTTCTGAGAAGTTACCATAACTGGTATGAATGTGGAAGCCTTTCAAGCAAAGAACAAAACTAGAATCAGTGTTGAAATTAAACCATTGAACTGTAATTCACAATGGAGATTCATCTTTGGAGTGGCACGGGAAGTCTCCAGCAGGGCACTGTGTGCAGCTATACGTGTTCTGATGTGACAATTCCAACTCAAGTGATGACTACTTTCAGCCCTGCTGAGTGTATCACAGACCATTTTCTATGTGCTTTCCATCACAGATTAGCTTTTAATACCATCAAGGAGAGTCTATTCAAAAAAGATCCCTGATGGTAGACTGAAATTCTGTTAAGGTTTGCAGCTAAATAACTTCCTGACTTCTCTAAGGTCTGCCAGTGGCATAAGAAAGAAGATTGTGAGATGGTTTGCCCCCATTTTTGGACTGAATTTTTCATCTAGAGTGTCAATATTTTTTTGGAAAGCCTGAGTTATGATGCACCCTTTTCTTTCTACAGTGTTTCTCTTACATGTCCTGTGCAGTGCCATTTCTATTCTATTTGCATTACTTTTGTGCATTGCCTTTATTTACCAGCACTGGATTGAAATAGTGCTGATGTACCGAAGTTATCTGGTCCCCAATGAAGCTACAGGAGGTAAGAAACATTACATAATATTAATTTTATTCATTTTTTCTACTTCCTTTTTCCATGTGGGTTAATCTGGTGGGAATTAACCGTTAAATTAAATTCTCCTACTGACCCTGCTCTCTTTGAGTCAATACAGTACAATACAGAGGCTGCTAAAGCTAGCAAGATGCCCAGTGGATTCAGATGGAAAAAAAGTCAGGCAGTGTGGAGGAAGTATATAACACCAACTGAAATGTCACAGTTAGCCTTTTACAAGATCTCTTTTTTAACCAGGGAAGATTAGAGTAGGAAGTTGAATTTTTGCAGTAACTTTTCAGGGAATAGTAGAGCATCTCCAACATTCGAACCTCATTCTCCCAAAGCATTCAGCAGAACCTCTGGATAAGAATCAATGGTCCTTGCAGAACTGAGTGAAGAACTCCGGACCCTATTGTATTTTTCACTGGAAGACAATAATTTCTCACACCGACTGAGAAGGGTACATTTGGGAAATATTCATATTTCCTTTCTAAAAATTATGTTGACCGTCTTTGCATGTACACCAGTGATCATCTTCTGATATTTCAAATCTTCATAGTAGCATCACTCCATCATTTCAGCTAAAGTGGTTCTCCAACATAGTAGGCAGTATGAAAATGCATCAGAAATGACTGTGCCTGCTTCAAAGAACTTAACATATAACTTTCTTACATGAGCTGAAAGAAATCTGGTAGTATGTGACCAAGGAAATTTTTCAAAAAATTCTTGAATCTTGATGCAGATTGAGATAGAGGTGTCTCGGTCTGCTTTTGTGTTTGCATGTGTGTATGTGCATTATACGTGAGTGTGAAATAACTGGATCTAGTTATCTATAAATACATACGTAGTGAGAGAGAATTAACTGCCCTTTTGGAAAGTATTTTTGTGAGCCCTAAGGCAGCTGGAAAAAGTGATTTGGAAAATCATTGAAAATTTCCCCTGTATTTGGTAACAAATTGATTTAAGAACCTCTGGAAAGTCCCCTTAGAGATCACCCCATATGTCAGTAGGACGAAGAAAGACCTGCCAGGATTTGTGCACTGAAGTTGAAGACACAGTTGGCTTCCATTCTCGTGGCTTCTGTCCTTCTCCCTGAGTCTCATGTACCACATGCACACAGTACCATTCACAATGTGGGGGCATGGAGTGTACAGACCAATTGTGCCTACCCAGCTAGCTTTCTGCCTAAGGGGATTGGCCATAAAATGTGTTCTCACCTGTTGGATTATGCCCTACTTAAATATGTATATATGGAAACTGAACATTAAGAAAGAAGCTGAATGCTTCAGACAGATTTGCTTATGTATAGTGTTATTTATTTATTTTAGATGGCAAAGAATTTGATGCGTTTGTGTCCTATGCAAAACTGGACTCTTCTGAAAGTGACTCGACTCTAATTAGTGAAGAAAAGTTTGCCCTGGAGCTTCTTCCAGATATGCTGGAAAATAAATATGGATACAAGTTATGCATTTTTGAAAGAGATATTCTCCCAGGAGGAGGTAAGGTCCCTGTGGATGGCAAAAAAATCTTCAGTTCTTTATAAAATTGTTTTTCACTTTCCATAAAACATTATGCACCGAACCAGCAAATGGTACATTTTGGTACAGGAATTTCTGCTCAAATCTCATGTTGTTTTGATCTTTATGTCTGGCCCCTGCGCCTCAGGCATTTGTATGTTTAAGTGTGGTCTCTGGGAGCTACTAGGCTGAGATAAAGCTTCTCATCTAAGAATTTCTTTGCAAGCAGACTCCATTCACTGGAAAGAAGACCACAAATATTTCAGTAATTGCCTCCTGAGCTACTTTAGTCGATGCTAGCAGCAGTAATTAGAAAGCCCTCAGTACCTGTCCCTGGGGAGACAAAGAAAGTGCAAGTGCCCCTTGAGACTCTGTTTAAGTAGCAATGAAGTGAGTTTACATGTCAGCTCTGTCCTCTACCTCCTGAGCAGCAAGTTTAATTCTTCAGGCTGCGTAAGAACAACAGCAGCACCCTCTGATAGCAAAGACGTTTATAGAGGGTTATGTGATTGCTTAGCATCCCTGTTTTTGGTTTCCTTATTTCTGGGTTTTAGCTGTCTATAAAGGAACTGATAAGTTATAAAGTCCATTATAGAATGCAGTAATGTTCGTTGCCATTTCTTCTCCAGCATACACAGATGAAGTTGTTACAGCTATTAAACAAAGTAGACGAGTAATAATTATTTTGAGCCCAGCCTACGTCAGTGGGCCAAGCATCTTTGAACTGCAGGCAGCAGTGAACTGTGCCTTGGAAGACAAAAAGATCAAACTGGTATTAATAAAGTTCCAGACTTTCCAAGAGCCAGAGACTTTGCATCCAGTAGTGAAGAAAGCTCTTCGGATTTTACCAGTCATTACCTGGAAGTCTTCTGTTTCTGCTGCTCCAAATAAGTTCTGGAAATATATGCGTTACCACATGCCAGTGAAAACTACTAAGGTATTGGGAAATTGGACCTTAAAGGACTTTTGCCTAAGGTTATTCAGCCTGGTATATCGATAGCAGAAATTTCACAGGGGGGTGATGACAGCAGGCTCAGGAATGGTGATGCGACTGTAAAGGGCCTTTTCTACACTGGCTGACCACTGCAGACTGTAACTACTGTCAGCAATAGCTCACTCCAAAACAGTGAGAAGGACTGCAGTGTGACAGTGCTGCAGCTCCACAGTAAAACTAAGTGGCACTGCACACATCTGTAAATGTGAACTCTTTCATAAATTATTTCTGTATTATTTTTATTATATTTATTATATTTTGCTGGGATGTTGAGACATACATGTGAATGCTTTGTTATTTGCACTGTATTTCTTCTGGAATATTTTTATACTAATTTTCTAGAAAAAATATTAAAAAACAGAACTCCAGAGAAAGCTTGCAGTTCAATTTTCCTGTGTAGTCCAGTGGGACAAATCCAAAGTCTTTAAATGAGTTACCTCCTCCTGTGGGAGCACCAAGAAAGTGCCATGGGAGACTGCTACAACTGAGTATGCCAAATGAGTTGAGAAAAGAAGGATCACTGTATTAGGTCTGATCCCAGGCATCTCCATCATTCCTGCAATGAGAGAAAGCATTCCTACCAGTTGTGAAACCTTTCACACTTGCAAACATCTGCATATTGCTGACCCTGTCTGGTGTTGGTCACTCATGAGTCCCATTGAATCTGTTGGTATTATTGGTGTGTTGCAGTTGTAAATCAAAGTCCTGGTTGTCACAGCCAGTAGACTTTCAGGGACTTTAAAGTCTTTCCTTTCTAGTTCCCTGGCTGCTAACTCTCCAGGGTTCATATCACTTACTTCCAAGGCATCTTGCTGTCTGTAGCTAAGTCAAAATACAGTGGTTAGTGTTAAGAAAATCTGAGCAGGACAACCACTGATTTGGTGTTCTGCTGACTTCATTTGGCTTCCAAGTTAAAAAATCATTGTTTTATAATGCTAATTGAATAGTTCATCTGCCAGATTTCTTGTTGGAAAGGGACTGCAAGAAATACTGCTGTTAACTGAACCAGTATACTGAAAAAAACACCCCGATTGTTCTACAAGCAGCTTTTAATCAACACTACTATGTTTGTACACTTTGTTAACCTAATGCTAAACATGGTAGTTTTTGTGGAGGAGGGAAGAGGCTGATCTTTTAAAGAAATATTCTGTATGGGTGAATGTCGCGTTGGGGGAGGATAATGTAGTTGTCCAATAAATGCCTTGCTGGCATGAGTAAAACAAATGTCAAATACAAGACAACTCAAGATAGAGTTTTAGTCACGTGATGTGATTTAGACCTCCTTCTTTCTTCTGTTATTATGTGCTAAATTATGTTCACGAATTTAAGGGAGAGAACACATTTCTAAACAAGAAGGCAATTTGCGTGGTCCTCCACCAGATGTCCCTACTGTAAGCCCTGCAGAGCACGTCTATTTACACGCCAAGCAGTTCTGTTCCCAGCTGAGAAAAGACCAGTGAGCAGTGCCAAGTGTGGTGGTATCTGAGGTGCCAGTTGCACTGGGGAGGCAGACAGGGAGTGAGGGCAGAAGAGGAAGGTATGGAGTAGGCTCTCCTGCATGCACTGAGTGCCACCATCTCACCCACCCGATACTATTCACCTGTGCTGCGCTTGTTACCTGATTTTTTTTGACAGTGGGAAAAAGAAATCGAAGTGGCTGGATAAATAATATAGTTAGAAAGGGCTTTTATTCCTTAACAGAGTGATGCTGTTGCTGAGGTTTATCTAGGTTGAAGAAACCTGCAGAACCGGTATCTTTATACAAACTCTAGGTCCGTCTGTAATACAAGGAACAGGACAGGCACATTAGGGCTTTTAAAACGACATCTAAAAGGCAAATGAAGCAGCCCTGAGGAAGAAGTGAGTGTTGCATACCTTCATGCACCCACTATACGCTGTATCTGTAATAAAACAATCACAGACGCAGACATGGGCTCTGCCACACTTGCACATGCAAAGCTTTCAAACTGGTTGTTGGTCTTGCTGTTGAGTCTGGTATGCTGTTCTGCTGCTGCTTATGTGGATGAGCCCAACCTGAGCAACGGTTTCTTGCCTCACTATGAACCTGATCAAGCTGTTGACTCTTCGCAAGATACGAGGCTACATGTTTTCACAGTGGACTATGGCTATGTGCAAATTCCCTATGAAGTTACTCTTTGGATCCTCCTTGCCTCTCTTGCAAAAATAGGTAAGTAGAAAATGGGATCTTGGGTCCTCCTAGCTCAGCAAGAAGTTAAAAACATACCATGTAACCAAGTATCTCATGCACTTTGTAGCTGGGATTGTTTTTACAGCTTCTGTCCTCAAAAGAACAGGTGTGTTCATTTCCATGGCAATGACAAAATTCCAGCTGTGAATGCTTCCAGCTTACTTAGGTAAATATATGACCTCTAACCCTCCTGTCTCTTGGGTTGTCTATGTTAGTGAGTAGCAAAGGAGCTGCCCTACACAGTGCTGTCCATCCCTTTTTCTAATTTTTAAATATCACAAGTTACCAGAATCTACAACCTGCCACAGCTGCAGAAATCAGTAACACCAGCTCAGGCTTCAAGTGAATTGAATCTGGGGGGAGAAAAGTGAGAAGAATTCTTCCATTGTGCAAATAATAGAAAACATTTCCCTTTGAGTCTTTGTTTTACATGTTTGCTATTTATAGTTGCTCAGAAAATAACACCAGAGGAGAGAGACTGAGAGTCTGAGTGTAGGTCATTAGAGATGTAGGGTAAGTGCCTTTTCAGTACACACCAATACATCCAGCTTCTATTAGAACTCCCTGTAGGTTTCTGAATGAAGAAAGACAACTCGTGGGGAGGTAGGAATGGCAATGAACATAGTAAAAAATGGCTCACCATGTGTCTTACATGTTTGCATGGCTGGGTTCAAATTATTTTGACTATTCAGAATTAATGCAGCAACATCAAATAAATGAAGAAGATAGTACTAAGGTGAAGAGCTGCACACATGTGATCTTCCTGTCCTTTTGATCTCTCCATGGGATTTTCAGATGTTACTGTGGAACAGGCTGGGAGGTAGGACTGATGATTTTCTGGAGGTGGCCTGAAAATAAACATTTTGCTGTTATGGTGTCGGCAGAGTGTGACAATAGCAGTGAACGTATTGATCAATTTCTCTATTCATCATCCATAAAAGCACAGGACTTGCTATATTATAATTTTCTTGTTTTGAGCAAGAAACAGATGTTATAGAAGAACTGTGTGATGCCTTCCAAGCATCCTCCCAAGCAGACCTGTTCCTTAGCCAGGGTTTTCAAATAATATTATTTTCATTGAAAAATGTGGAGCTGCTGGCTCAAAATCTACTTGGTGGGAAGAGTTAGTCTGAATAATCTGGTTACCTAGGGAAGAAGATTTCCAAACTGTTAAACTTTTCAGTGTTTTATTCAGGCATTATCTTCTTTCCAGATTTCAGGATTCCAGGGTGGGAAATGTTTCTGAGACCTTGAAAAACAAAACAATCCCCTTATCCTGTAAAACTGACGGAAGACTTGAACGAATTTTTTTTAATTAGAAAAGTAGATAAGTGGAGCTATGATCTTAACATACTTTTCAGTATTTCAGGATTTCAAATAATCTCCTAAATAAATTATTTTAAATGTCATAAAAATATTTTTCTTTTTCTTCAGTGTTTAACATAGATAATTTGAGGGTTACGGAAGCACAGTCACAGTATTAACTTCTGGAGTTATGGAATGAAGGTTGATCTAGCCTCAGGCATGGAGATACAGCCACTGGATTTAAAGGTTTCTTAGTCTGCCACATTCTCATTCTTATAAATTCTGAATAATTCCTTAAATTTCTAATAAAAGAACCTCTCATTTGCAGTATGTTTACACAGTTCCTGGTAAAGTAACTAGATGAGCCATAATAGATATTATCTTGGTATTGGTATCAGTATTTGTGTCAGATAGGAAGAATTATGTGAATGCAATTGCACTAGTAGTACATCAAGGTGGGCAGGAGATTCATACCCACAACATTTATATTGGTAAGTATGACCCTTTTTCTGTAAAACAGTTTGGCTACATCTATGCTTGTAAACTACCAAGCACCCTGTCGGGAAGCTGTGTGTGACTGTCTATACCACATCGGTGCTGGTGTGCTCCTTCTCTGCTCTGGCTCCTGTTGACAAGCCTGCTCCCAGGCAGTGCCCAGGCAGGCTTGTGGGCCTACATATGTTCCCACAAGCGGTTTGCATGTGACCACTACTTGCTGGAGTAGGGAAGAGAATTTGGCTGTATGGATGCAGCCTGAACCTTTCTGCTTTGAAAATTCTTTGGCCTTATTAATTTGCTATGGTGTAGACTCAACATTTATTCTAGTAAGGGAAAAAAACCCAAACCCTTAGGATAAATCTTTTTCTCAGATATTTAATGGCTGTTGGTAGCTCTTTCAGCTCAGCTGAAATCACTAGTTTTCTTTCAGTAAACTAACTCATAGGGTTCTTTACCCTATGTAGGAACAGCAGTTTTCCCAGAAACACAAGGTTAGTCATCTTGTACAATGCCTTATGTTACTGTGGCTTGATTACTGCTGCTTTGGATATGTTATTGTTCATGAGTACTCAGCCCCTCTGTCTGTGGATAACCTTGAGTTCATTTAATGCTTCAGGGGAGTGCTGAAAGTAGAGGGAGCTCAGCAGATGACGGTATCTGGGCTGCTCCCTTGGACTCCTCCAGGTTCCTGGTCAGCCCAAATCCAGCAGGAGCTCTGCAGCCAGTGACCCTTCACAGCACTCGAGGGGAAGCTGCCTGGGAACCTGCAGCCAGGGGGAGGGTGTCTTTGAGATGGAGGGATAATACTGTGCCTCAGAGGTTTGGCAGTAGCAGTTTGGCAGTAAGGACTCTTGAAGAATACTTTCTTTCCAATATGTGGAGTACAATTTCAAAGAAGTTTCTGCATTCTTAGAAGCAGAGCTTAGACTCAGTCTAAGTTTCTTGCTCAGAAATTGAGAGCTGGGAAGCAGGTAGACAAGAGGTTCATTGCCAAACTCTTCCTCTGCTTTAGACGTACAAGTCTGCGAATGTTTTATTTTGAAGAGAATGATACGGCCTGTTTTTACATTCATAATCTAAAGAACAATACCTGGCTGTCTGACAACAAAGTATTCAAAGGCAAGCAAAACATCTGTCTGACATCAAGTTAATTTAAATTGGAATAATACCCTAATGTTTTATTCAAGGTTTCCACCTCTATCACCGATTACCCAGACTCATGCCTGAAAGCTGCATCCTGATTGTCGTTGGAGCACTAGTAGGAGCGATCATTTTTGCTTCAGATCACAAATCTCCACCGGTGATGGACTCAAGTATTTACTTTTTGTATCTCCTTCCACCCATTATCCTAGAGGAGGGTTATTTCATGCCAACTCGCCCATTTTTTGAAAACTTTGGGTCCATCCTGTGGTGGTCTTTGCTGGGATCTCTGCTAAACTCATTTGGAATCGGCCTCTCCCTGTATGGGATCTGCCAAATAGAAGCCTTTGGCCTGACCGACCTGGACCTGCTGCAGAACCTGCTCTTTGGCAGCATGATTTCAGCTGTGGATCCTGTGGCAGCTCTCGTAGTTTTCGAAGAAGCCTCCGTTAATGAGCAGCTTTACATGATGATCTTTGGAGAATCGTTGCTAAATGATGGCATCACTGTGGTGAGTTTCTTTCTACTCCTTATCTTCCCTTCTTTAGGCTCTTGTGGCTTGTAGGGTTATTTGGCAAAGGACAAGAGCAGCTCTAAGGAGATCCTAGATACATCATTTATGTTGTGGATACTCTGTTCCATCACACACAGGTAATTTTAATATATGTAAAGATCACATCTTATATTAACTCCTTAAAAAGCATATTGTGTTAGATCCGCTGGGAGAGGGAAGCATAGACCACATCTTGCTCTTGCATTCACTTAAGTGAATGGATAAACCAAGGCTGATTTCTCTGGTAGGATCAGTGTAAGACCTACAAAAAATTCTTGCTATTGTGCCAGCAGGTAAATAGAAAATTCTACTGCTTAAAGACATTCTGCTGCTTAACCCCCTGCAGCAGGGATAAAAACACAGGAGACCTTCCTTGTCACATGCTGTAGAGGGCACTCTGCAAAAACCCCCAACCAAACCGGATGTGAACAACCTCTGGGTGCTGCATTCCTTCCTCCTGCTTCTCCTAGGAAATTCCCCAGAGACCTTAGTCAGGAATTCCAAAAGCCACTAATAACTTTGCATAACCATGTTTCTATCAGTAAAAAATCAGTATCTGAAAAATGTTCACCTTTCTTGGATGTCTTATCTTAAGTGTCCAGAAACAGCGCTTCAGGAATAGGAGAGATTTTGTTTGTTGAGGTTTTGTTTGGTTGTTTGGTTGGTTTGGGTTTGGTTGGTCGGTTGTGTTTTGGGTTTTTTAATACGAAAAAATGTTCTTTACAGAACTCATTTTGCTAATACTTTTCTAAAAGTTTGCTAAAGCTTGGAACAACCTGAAAATCTACCTGCAAACCGCAACTGACAAAGTCACTTAGAAGACATGTTTTTCAAGGAAGAAATTTCAAGCAGGAAATTCACTGCACAGAAACTAGCAGGACTGCTCATGTGCTGCAAGTTAACTGCAGGTTAAGGAGTTTTGCTAGATAAGATCTTTACAGAATTTTAATCACAGGAATCTAGAACACATAAAAACTATTCAGATGCTGTTATACATGAGGTACAGCACAACCTGGACTTTAAAATCTGTACAGAGTTCACTGTTGAAAGGCTTCACGGAAGAAGTGCAGCTTATGAGCAATGCAAAAAGGAAAAGGAATGAAGTAATTTCTTGCAGCCACAGCCTATTGATCATAAATCCTTCCTCTTGGTGAATAAGAGATGTAGGGCCAATGTAGAATTAAGGAATAAATGTTTCTTAACTTTATATGCAAACTGCTTGTGTGTTACAGTTGTAACAAAATAATCCCAATGCATCTATCACTTTCACCTGCCTTCTTGGTTCCTTCACATGCAGACTTCAGAAAGTAGTACTTCTTCCTCACACTGGAAAAGTTTGTTTCATCCTTTTTTTGACTAGCTCTCTACATTGCCTTCCTTTTGTTCCCAGCTCTTTTTTATGATGTGGATCCAACTCATGGTATTTACATGAGCTTTCAGTCAGCATCCTTCTACGGCATAAACGTGTAGTGACAGAAAGCCTTTAAGAACAGTGGTATGTAGGCATTTCTCAGCAACACTAGGTAAGTCAGCAAAAGAGATAAAAGGGCTGTACACAAGGAGTACTGGCTACACCACTGTGACTTCCATTTGCCTCACATCCCCTCATCTTTGGGGCTATTCTCACAGTAGCTGTGTTGCAACCAGTTTGTCAGCTCTTGCTGATGCATCTGTGCATCACTCACATCTCATCCATTTTCAGGACATTCAGATTTTCAGAATCTCTGCCTAGTTTCAGGTTTGAGAAGACTGAAGTAACAGTCACCTGCATGGAGCCCAATAGGTGTATTTCTCCTCTCTGATACCCCTCTTGCTTTTTAAAAGGCTTTAAAATTGTGTATCTCAGATTTCTCGGTTCCTCCCTGTTTCTCTCTTAACAGTTTCCTTCCAGTTAACTCTATGTGTTTAAAAAGATAATATCACCAAGATATATTAAGCATACATACTTTTTATATTGTTCAAATACAAATATCGCCTGGTTCTCTCCAGTCTGCTTATCGGCTTGAACATACTTTTTTTCCCCAGCAGGAAAAACTGGTATGAAATTTCCGAAATTGTTTATTATTTGAGGCAACAATAGCTCCTTCTCCTATATTTAGTTCAATATCCTGGTATAAAAAAATTATTCAAAATTACAGGCTGCGGAATGCGAATCATGACTTAGGAGTTACGCATTTGACTTAAGGGACTGGGACAAAAGTGCATAATTTACCTTTTTTACCTATTTGTACCTTTTCCTATTCTCCTCATTAGGGCCATGTCTGTGGGTGGAACAAAAAGGCTCTAGGTCCTGTTAATTTATTCCTGTTCCAGTTGCTTCTAAGCCGACTGTTAGCATCAGAAAAGTACAGACAGCAACAGGACTGCTCCTAGCATGTATCATACACTAGTGGAGTTTCAAAGCCCTGTTCAAAAGTGGTGATGTCAAATTCAGTGCAGATTTCATTCAAACCTGAACACAGCCGGAGGACGTGATTTTGCTAGGAAGTGTTTCAGACATGGGAAGCTCTGCTCCCACACATACACAGACCATTTCTATCTCAACAGGAGCTGGACAGCTGTGTGCATAAGGGAACAGAATATTTCCCCTTACTACTTCATCTCTAAGGCCTGATTTTAGAAATGCTGAGAACACCTATGCCTGATGCTGTAGTCAAAATGAAGTGGCACTGACCATTTTTTTCTAATGGTGCCCTCTCTTTGTATGCAGTAGCAGAGTGGTTAAAAAAAATCTACTGCATGATGGAGATGCAAGTAAAATTAATTTCTTTATTTTAGGAGATTTGAATTTACTCTTGGATGTTTCTGAGGACGGCTTTGACCACTGGGATGTATGGGTGCTAGGAAGGAGGATAGAGATATTCTCTGCTCTGGTTGTTGAAGCTGACCCACTGTGTTCAGAGTAAAATTAAATACATGTGGCCAGGAAAAGTTATCAGGATGGAAAGAAAGGGTTATCAAGGTTGATGTGTTGGTGGCTAAGACGGCCGCTTTAAAATCTTTTTTCCAGAGCTTCTGATGTGGATGGTATGTGCAATGTATGTATCATATAGGCAGCTGGAGCAGGGACCTGTCCCTGGGGAGGTCCCCTGTGGGCGACAGTGTCACGCTCTCTCTTCCTCTCCCTAGCTCAAACAGCCACCCAGTGGTATACCACTACATGGTAATGTCCCCTCCAAAAAACCCAAAGCATGACATTCTCACAGTGGTTAAATGAGGCCAGCTTCACTGGATGAACAAAGGCATCCTAAGCTGACTCAGGTTTTCCTATCATGTAAAAATTATAGTACTCCATTTACTGGCATAAACACTGCAGTGTCTAATCTGCTCTAGTGAGAACCCATCTGCAATACTGCGTCCAGCTCTGAAGTCCTCAGTACAGGAAAGACATGGACCTTTTGGAGAGGGTTCAGAGGAGGGCAACAAAAATGATCAGAGGGATGGAGCACCTCTCCTATGTAGACAGTCTCATTTTTCTTCTCAGCTGGTAGACAAGAAGGCTCTGGGTAAATTTAATTGCAGCCTTTCAGTACTTAACAGGGCCTATAAAGAAAGATGGTGAGAGACTTTTCAGCAGGGCCTGTTGTGACAGGACAATGGATGATGGTTTCAAACCAAAAGAGGGGAGATTCAGGCTGGATGTGAGGAACAAATTTTGTATGCTGAGGGTTGTAAAACACTGGCACAGGTTGCCCAGAGAGGTGGTGATACCCCATCCCTGGAGACATTCAAGTCCAGGTCAGATGTGGTTCTGGGTAAGCTGATCTAGCTGAAGATGACCCTGCTCATCGCGGGGTCAGTTGGACTAGATGAACTTTGAAGGTCCCTTCCAAACCAAACCATTCCATGATTCTATGATTCTAAATGGAGCTTTATTTGTGTGGTGCAGTTCAGGATGTTGTATAGAACAGTTTACTAAAAAAAAAAGTTATAAAAAAATGAAAATTATGTCATATTTTCATAATTTCCATTTTAATGGCATCACTTTAGGACACTTTAGGAACCAGAAAAAGGGAGAAAAAACTACTAAGTAATTTCCTGAGGATAATTTGCTTTACTCATAAGTCAGCATAGATTCATGCCTTGGTATTTTTTCTAAAGAATCACAAGTCTTAGGAAAATGTTGAAGTCTGCAATAAAGGGGGGACAGAGAGAAAACAGGCTTTGTAATTAAAACCTGTATGGTAAGTACAGTAAGGAGTACTTACTGTAGAGAAATGAACTCTCTTTTCCTTACCTGTCACCGAAGAGCCCTATTTTATACATAGCCATCAGGAAAAAGCAGTTCTGGATATTTTCTCATGTGAAACGTTATGTTGTGCTTTGTCTGTTCCTCAGAAATATTAGCAATGAGAACAGGATGTGTGACAGCTCAAGGTCATATGTTCCCAGCAGCAATTTAAGATTAGATAGTAGCTGGGGAATAATTATTATCCTAATGAGCTTGACTCTTCTACCTGCAAATATCTGCTTTAATCTTCCTAATGGCCTTCTGGTATTAACTATATGAAGAAGAAAGTCCAAAGAAAATCAGATAAGGCAAATCGTTTTGGTCTATTTTGCATTTTTGAGCTAATGTTTTGGTGCAACAACTTTGAAGAGGTGGTGTCTTTAAATATTCCCCAAATTCTCTTGGAAACTGAAAGGTGATTTTCATGTGTTACACACTCCCTGTAAACAGATCTGACAGGACTTAATATTAACCAACTGTCAGCAACCTCTAAGACCTTTTTGTTGCTATAACACTTATTACTGTGGAAACTTTCTATTAGTTTCTAGAAGATGGATGAAAGCAGAATACACTGAAGATTTTTCATCACAAATTTCTGCAGAAAAGAAATTATTGATAATGACAAACTTATCTGATCTAAATTAAATTACCTTTACAGACCAAATTATACAATGTAAGAAATTAATTCTTTCTTTTAATCTGACATTCTTTTTATTTTTGTCATTTCAAGCTCTCCAGTCAAAACATATGTGTGAAGGGTCTTTAGGCCATTTAAAGTGCCACAGCTTTTGATTCCCACTTTGCAATCGCGACAGAGTTCCTGTATTGTGAGGATGGAGAGGCTGTATTTATCTAGCTAGAGTCAATATGAAACTGAGGCTTCCATAATTCCCTTGCTTTGCCTTGCCTTCCCTTCCCTCCACTGCTTCTTTTCCCATTCTCAGTGATTCATGATTTTTATGCTTCAAATACTACTGAAGAACATCTAACATTCCCCGGTCTATCTAATGACCTGTGTCCACTCTACAGATCATACAGACAATCTAAATGGGATTTAAATAAAAAGTGTGATTCTTAGTCACTGCCTTGCCCCATCCTGAATCAGAAAGAGAGCATGGAGGGTAGAGCCTGAGGTTGATAGGTACCCATCTGGCCTTTAGACTCCTGCTACAAAGACCAGTTATTAAGTTTACTTTCAGAAAACAAACAAAACAAAGAGTATTTTTTGGTTACTTCAACTGCATTTGATCCCCCAGAGTTTTACTCTTGTTACATATCTACCCTTCCAGTTTTTGCTGTTTTTTGAGATGCTTAGCACACCCTCAGTTCTGGGACTTGTTAAGAACAGCTGAGGTTTCAACTGTTACTTTGCTGATCCATTTAAAGCAATTTCAGGTGCACACACACACAGAGCTATGAGGTGACTAAGCCTGCCAGGTTCAGCAAGACACCTGACTGTTGTCTCCTTATTTTCACTTGTAGGTTTTATATAACATCTTCATCGCCTTCACCCAGATGCACAGGTATGAAGAAATTGAATCCATCGATATCTTTGCTGGCTTTGCTCGCTTCTTCGTGGTGGGGCTGGGTGGCATGTTGTTTGGCATTGTCTTCGGATTTGTTTCAGCGTTCATGACTCGATTCACCCGCAATGTTTCTGCTATTGAACCCCTGCTGGTCTTCATGTTCAGCTACCTGGCATACTTGTCTGCTGAAACCCTATACATCTCAGGCATTTTGGCGTGAGTATCTCTTACTGCTTTTCAGATCGCCTCTTGAGGGAAGTATTATTACTTTGAGGAGGTGGTTTGCATGAGGTTGGTACAATACAGGCATTTTCAGTCTCTGTCCCAGAGATCTGCAGTGGAAGGCTTCTAAAAGAGCTGTAAAAGGCAATGCTAACTAGGAAATGCAAGCCTACAGTCAGCGTAAGTATAGATGTATTATTGAGGAGTGCATATCTGCTCTGAAACTTTTTAGATTTTTGCCTATTGGAAAAATCCTGCAAACTGTGGGTGAAGTGACTAGTGCTGCCACTATCAGTCTGCTGCTTCTGGTAAGACCAGCAGAATGAGAGAACCATTTGATAATAGGTCAGAGTATCTGTATTTATTTCTAAGCAGCATCACCATCAGATTACAAGAGAGATGAAAAGTAATAAGTATGTAAACATAATAAAGAATGTCTAAGTTTTTTTGGTTTTGTATGCAACTGTGAACATCAGCTCTAACAGACTTTACTGGAATTACTTTACATTTGAACAGCAGCATTGGAACTGACACTCGACAAAACCAGACAGCCCAGAACATCAAGTACATATGCATATGCATAGTCATAGATCATATTTTAGTGTGATCAGGATAGCTTGATGCTGCTGTAATGCTAGCGACTGCTTCTTTGAAGTGCTGTGATGGCATGGGTGCCCACTGCAGTGAGAAAGCTGGAAGGTCATTTGATAAATAACCATAATAAATGAAGAGAGAATGACTACTGTCCAAAGGAAAGAGGGCAGCATCAGGAAAAGAGTCAGAAGAGAAAGGAAAGAATAGGGGTGAAAGTGAGAGACTTTACAAGAAAACTCCTGGGAGGTGAATTTCAAACATAATACTGATTTTCAAACAAATAATGAATAATGAATTTCAAACAAACTGCTCCTCAGCCGGGTAAAGAAATGTGAACCTGATGGTAGTAAATTCTCCAGCTGGTGTTGGTGGCTGCTGTGGGCTCAGTGCCTAGCTGTTGGGTGGCATCAGCCTTGAAAGCCCTGTGTTGGCTCTGAGCTTGCATGCTAGGTCTTGCGGGCACTGGTGATCCAGAAAGGAGTCCCCTTTATTGACGACAAACCAATTTAAACCTAACAAATACAAGCGTGTGGCTGATGATGTTCAGACAAGCGCATTTACTCACCTTCACTTGTCAAACCCTGATTTCATGGAACCATAGAATACTTCAGATTGGAAGGGACCTTTGAAGGTTGTCTAGTCCAGGGGCAATGACCAGGGCATCTTCAACTAGATCAGGTTGATCAGAGCTCCATCCAGACTGATCTTGAATGTTTCCACAGATGGGGCATCCACAGCCTCTCTGGGCAGCCTGCTCCAGTGTTTCACTACCTTCATTGTAAAAGATTTCTTCCTTATATCTAGTCTAAATCTACTAAAATCTTTTAGTTTAAAACCATTAGCCCTTGTCCTGTTGCTACAGGGCCTATTAACATGTTTGTCCCCATCTTTCTTGAAGGTACCCTTTAAGTGTTGAAAGGCTGCAATAAGGTCTCCTCAGAGACTTCTCCAGAATGAACAACCCCTATTTGTTCAGCTTCAGAGTAGAACAGGCTTTGTAAAAACAGCCTTTGTAGGATGGCCCTGGGAAGTAATATTTGAATATTTAGCCATATTAAATAAGTAGTTAGGCAGGATATATGTTTTCCTGAGCAATCAGATAAAGAAGATGACTCTTGTACTGTGGTTTGTATATCGAACACATTTGCTCTGATTGAGATAACTAACAACTTTAATTGAGAAGGGTTAGACCCAGCATGTAGTGAACACTCATACCATATGGACACTTTCCTACCTGCACTGCCCAAAGTACTGGCTCCCTGCCTATTTATTACACTAGACTACATGGGTCTTTATTTCTTTTGCTTCATATTTTCATTAGAGTGCTGAAATTATTAGTAATAAAAGAATTTCAATATAATTTATTATTCTTACTGCTTCATTAAGGAAATTATTGCTTGTTTTAGGGATGGGAACTTATTGTCACCCTTCTGAATTATTGAGGAAATCATTAATTTTTCACTTGGGTCATGAAAGTCTATTATGCATGTGCCTCTGAAAGTCAACAGTATTAAACATTAATTCCTAATGGCCTTGTCTTAGAGTGTCCTTGGACCTGCTAAATGTCTCAGCTTCACAAAAACACCCTTGAGATTTCTTCAGTGGAAATTAAATGAGCAGAAGCTAGACGAAGGGTTATTTAATGAACAGTCAGCATTCTCTGAATTCACAAGTTTGGAAAAATATAATCAGAAGAAGCCCCCAAAGACTAAAATACTATCAGTAGAAACTAGATAGATGATGGACTATGTTACTAGCATAGCATTCAATCTATTTATTACCTATGACTATGGGAAATAAAGTGAGAAAGAGGAAACCTCCTTTAGTAGGGCTGCCCAAATACTATTGCTCCAGGTGATTAATACTAGCAATTGTGTCGTGGCTGCTCATGCCTCTGAAGCAGACTCTAGTCTTCATTAACAGTGAAGAAGTGAAAAGCATCCATATGCTTCCTTAGCACATTCCCCACACCCTGAATAAATAAGAGAGGGGAAGGACACATCTATAGGGTAACTGAATTTTCCCTTTCTGTACACAGTGGGCTGCTGTGGGTTGAGTCACTGAAGGTTATCCTAGCCGTGCTGATCTTGCCAGCTAGCTGGCAGGGAGCCGCTGGGAACATAGGACTATTACCATGTCTTACCACCACCAACCACCTCAAAAAACAAGACCACTGAGAGGTTGGTTATATACCTCTAAACGTAGGCTAGTACAAAACAGACTTGCCCTTTGTTTGAGACTCAAATATTTGGTGCTTGGTGGCTTGTGTGTTAAGCATTCAGGATATTAATGGACTTTGAACTGAAACGTGATAACCTCACTTCCTTGTCTGGAAGGGTGACTGGTTTGCTTCCTTTTTCTTGTATGCAAAATGGATTTGTAAAGTTGAATGAAGATGCTCTTCTATCTAATGAAATAACTGACATTACTGAAGAAATAAAAAGCTTCTTGATATTAGGAAGGTCAGGGATTGGTAATGGAGAGTGCAAGTAATGAAAGCTGAGGTTGCTTTTAAACAAAAGAAAAAGCCAGGTTGTGGCTGATCTTGATGTTTTCCCTGGTACAGGATGACATCATGTGCAGTGACAATGAAAAAATATGTGGAGGAGAACGTTTCCCAGAATTCCTATACTACAATAAAATATTTCATGAAGATGCTGAGCAGTGTCAGCGAGACCCTGATTTTTGTATTCATGGGAGTGTCTACAGTGGGGAAAAACCATGAGTGGAACTGGGCCTTCATTTGCTTCACCCTGCTCTTCTGCCTCATTTGGCGGACACTGAGTAAGTAAGCTTTTGCAGGCAACCTTCTGTGCACCTCTGAGAGAAACCATTTGGTGCAAAAGTATGTTAGAAAAGTCTGTGCAAACTGGCACAACCAGTTTAATAACAAATTTACTAGGCTTATTTTAGTGAGAAGTTAATTTCACAAATCTGCACATGAAAAATAGGGGAATAGGGGGGAACCCAAATGAATAGGGGTCTGTTTCAGATGTGTTGCCTATGAATTATGCCATTCTTTTTGAACCTGAAGACTTTATTCTGCATTGTGTTAAGTTACAGATGCTGCAAGAGAAAACAAGCACATGTACACTTGGAGAAGTGATGAATTAGAACATCCCTTACTCAGCCACTGTTATTTGTCACTTTAATTAAAAATATGAGTGAACAATGCCTTCGTAATGAAAGGTGTAAAGATGTTTTGGAAGTAGTACACACGAGAAGGCCAAAAACACAATTGTGCAGGCAACCTTATTTCTGACATTTTTTAACTTCTGAGTACCTGAACTGGCCATCTGTCGTGGTTTAAGCCCAGGCTGTAAGTTAGAACCACGCAGTCTACTTCCCCCCCACCTTTCTTCCCTCTACTTCTGGAGGGATGGGGAGGAGAATCGAAAGAATGCAACTCTCACAGGTTGAGATAAGAACAGTTTAATAACTAAGGTATAACACAAACCACTACTGCTACCACCAATAATAATAATGATAAGGGAAATAACAAGGCAAGAGAATACAACACCTCACCGACCAGTACCTCGCCCCCCGCCAGCAGCGAACTAGTCCTTCTGGGGACTCTCAGTTCTACATCCTGGGCATGACATGCTGTGGTATGGAATACCTCTTTGGCTAGTTTGGATCAGGTGTCCTGCCTCTGCTTCCTCCTGGCTTCCCCTCCTCCCTGGCAGAGCACGAGACTTACAAAGTCCTTGGTCAGGCTAAACATCAGTGTTATCAGCTCTGTTCCCAGGCCAAAAGTCAAAAACACAGTGCTGCACCAGCTACTAAGAAGGAGAAAAAATGACTGCTACTGCTAAACCAGGACACCATCTTAGTAGTTTTAGGTAGGGTTTTTGGTTGGGTTTTTGGGTTTTTGTTTGTTTGGTTGGTTGGTTTTTCAGGTTTTTTTGGGTTGTGTTTTATTTTTTTTTTCCCCAGTTTTTTTTT
Source organism: Psittacula echo (assembly GCF_963264785.1). Classification (NCBI taxonomy): domain Eukaryota; kingdom Metazoa; phylum Chordata; class Aves; order Psittaciformes; family Psittacidae; genus Psittacula; species Psittacula echo. Next base: position 61,121,173 of record NC_137736.1, read on the forward strand.
CAGAGCAATTTATATTTTTCAAGAAAATGAGAAATCCAAATATTCCATCAGGCCTTGGAGGATATATTCTGAGCACTGACATTTAGGCATCTACCTTGGGTAACTAAGCTAGTAGGTTTGTTCCCTCCTCTTTCATTTATAATCAAAGGAGGCCCCTCTGAGACATCTACATTGGTCACCTGCCACCACCTTCTCCAGCCTTCAGGCTTTGTCTATATTTCCTTTACATACAGGCTTTAGCTCTGGGCATTGGTCCTGCAATATCTGCTACAGTACTGAGGAGGAATAAGACCTGCAGGTGACTTGTCAGGGCCAGCTGTACTCTGAAGGGGAAGGCAAAAAGGGTTTGAAAGGAAAAGGCAAGTGATATTTGCTGTAAAATGGTTGATGAATCAGCTGAAGGATATGCTTTGTCTTCCCTACCATGTACAAAGAAGGAAGAAATAGCGGAAGATTGAGGGCAGCCTTAGCTGCAGTGACTGTGACACTGTGGATGCTAAGATCCTGAGAGGAGTGATCATGCCAACAAACAGCAGAATTACAACCCTTGACTTCAAAAAGCAGATTTTGGCCAGTTGAAGCAGTTGATAATGTGGTTGATAATCTGAGCTCAAAATACTGGTCTAGCTGGTCACTAATGGCATCCCTCAGAGCTCACTATAGAGACCAATATTGTTTTAATGTCTTCATTAATGACCTGGATAATGGAATGGAGTACACACTGAGAAAGTTGGTGGCTGGCACCAAACTGCAAGGAGCCGTCAATATTCTGGATGGTTTCCATTCAAAGGGACCTGGGCAGGCTGGAGAAATAGGCTGACAGAAAGCTCATTACATTCAAGAGCACTTACAAGGACTTACATGTGGCTTGGAATAACTTCATGCACCAGTATAGGCTTGGAGTCTAGAAGCAGCTTTACAGAAAAGGACCTGGCCTGGTAGATAACAGGTTGAACACAAGTCAGAATTATGTCCTTGTGACAAAGAAGACAAACGGTGTTCTGGGCTACATTAGCAAGTGTGTAGCCAGGAGGTCCAGGGAAGTGTTTCTTCCGCCTCTTCAGCACTGGTGGAAAAATGTGTTTCCAGAGCAGTCTCACCAGTTCTGGGTTCCCCAGTGTAGGAAGGATACAGAGGTTCTGGATCAAGTTCAGTAGAGGTCACCAACCTAGTCAGAGGCTGGAGCACTGGATATACAGGGAGAGTCTGAGAGTGCTGAGTCTATGCAGCCTGAGGAAAATACAGCACAGGACAGACATTACGTTCTACAAGTGCCCAGTCAGAGGAGACAGAGAAGACAGAGCCAGACACTTCTCAGAGGTGCACAGCAACAGAACAAGAAGGAACAGACACAAGCTGGAGCATGGAAATTCAGAATAGACAGTAGGAACCCATTTCTTAACATGAGGCTGATCCAGTATTGCAATAGTGGTCCAGCTCTCTATTTTTGAAAGCATTCAAGACTTGACGGAAGCTTTGAGCAACCTGATCTGATTAGCTCTGCCTTGATAAGGACTTTGACTAGATGACCTACAAATGTCCTTTCCAGCCTTCAGTACTCTAACATTTGGGACCAGCTAAGCGTTGGCACCAAACACCTGAGATTAAGGTGCTCTTGCTTGAATCTCTCAGGTGGCTGATCCCTTCAGACAAAAAGAATATCAGAGCAGAAAAAAGATATTGTTTCAAAACTCATGCACATTTCAAGACCTTTGACTTTAAAGCCTGGGAGCCCTGTAGGAAGGCATTTAACACAAGGGAGAAGAAAGAGGAAACCTGTGACAGTTTAAGTACATGCATCTGATCAGCTCTATTATATAGGGATAACACAAGTACTCAGTGATAAAGGCAATATAATTCCTGTGGGCTGACAGGAAAAAGAAAGTAATTAAGTATTTGCTTGCTAATCTTGGACCAAGCATGGCCTCTAATTTTTTAAAGGCTTACTTTCAGAGTCCATATAGGAATATCCATTCAACCAAGACTGAAAAAGTGCTCTCCTGATGCAAAAGCTATTTTGCTGCTACATGTCCGTCCTGCTCTCAAACACCAAGGGGAGTGCTAGAGCTTTCCAGACATTGCTGAAATATTTTCTGCTAAATTTGTTTGCTAAAACGGTTACATCAATTTGCCTGAAGCTTGACTAAAGAGAATTGGCCAATACTTTACGTATGTAGTTTCAATTTGAGTAGCTGATCTCTAACATAGCTATAAGTAGCCAAAAAAGGTCTTATATAAAGTGGTATCCAGCAACCTGCATAGCAGAATACTGTTACTGGCCTTACCTATAATAGTGCACTGAGTTTATCAGTGGCAGCTGTGTAAAATAATACCAGTAATTATTAGCATTTGTCAGCTTTTACTTCAGTAATTTAACAGTTTCCACACAAAACAGAATACATGTTTCTTATGGGAGATGAAGATTAAATCAAGCAGATTGCTAAGTATACTCTATAAAGAAAAGCAGCAGTCCTTACACAGCCACAGGCTCTCTGATTAATTTAACTTTCATTACAAACAAAATTAAATTTAAGAAATAAACACGGAATTAGAGAGACCATAAGGTAGAGGATTAAAAATCAAAATGTTATTACTCTTTGCCTTTCAGTGAACCTGTCCACAGGACTTGTTGTTAAAGCCCTGTTCAAACACTTTGGGCAGACACTGTGCAGAAAGCAGGAAACACTGCAACGGAAGGCACAGAAAAAGCTCTTGTCCAGTGGATTGTCTTATCTCAAGAACACTTCAGAAAAGAAGTGTGCATCATAAATATAGAAAGTTAATATTTTCCCCTAATCTCACTTTTAAACTGCATAAATGAATTTAAATCCCAAAGCAGGTAGTAACCATGGTCTTTTCTAGGAGATTTTTTAATGCAAACTAGATTAAGCAGTTGGTCAAACAGAAGACACAAGAACCCAAAACTAAAAAGACTGCCAACAGCTGAGTGAGCCAAGATGTTGTTTTGCTTTAAGTATTTTCCTTTTCACCTTGGTTAATAATAGGTGGTTGTTGTTTTTTTTTAACCTTCCTAGGTGTATTTGCTCTCTTCTACATCAGCAACAAGTTCCGAACATATCCCTTCACTTTCAAAGACCAACTCATTATTTCCTACAGTGGCCTTCGAGGAGCCAGCAGCTTCTCTCTTGCATTCTTACTTCCAGTGAATCTCTTCCCAAGAAAAAAATTGTTCATTACCGCTACTCTTGTAGTTATATATTTCACTGTGTTCATCCAAGTAAGTGTATTTCTTAATGGATTGCTTTCATGAAATAGAGGTGACTGAAAGCTTCATAGTGAAGATTGCATTGAATTTCCTCTTAAATTGTATTTTATGGCCAGATTTAGAACTGCAATGTATAATTATCCTTTCAGGGCTTTCTAGTTATTATTAAATAACTTTTTGAGAAAGTTGGCATTGAAAACCTGTATCTTTTAAAATATTCAAGGAAAGGAGCATTTTGCGTCCAAAATCTCTTATGTTCACTCCAGATGTGCTTCCTAATGCTTCCAAATAAAGAAGCATTTTAACTTTACACTTCAGCACAGAATCATTCTCTGTTAGTGGGGTACCTCAAACTGAACAGAAAACAGTATGTCTGTTCTATGAAGGACTTTGAATATTTTACTTTTATCTTCATTCATCTTGGTGACCAAATGAGAACATTTAAAAATCCTTTGTAAAAGAATATTAGAGAAAAATGAAGTTAATAATTCAGATTTCTAAGAATAGCTGGCTATTTCAGATGTTTGGGCTGTTCCACTTGGCTTGCACTGCTATATCTGGAAAAACTGGATCTTCTGGAAGTCTTGCATCCCATCTTCTGTATTTTCCTGTACCAATAATCTAGGGTGCCAATGGGGCACTATGCACCTGTGGTTAGATTCCACCAGAATGTTTCAGAAAAAAAGATTTGTTTCTGTTTCCCCTGTTAAAATGCTATTCAGTAGCAGTGCGGTAAAGAATTGGAAAGAGCTGAAAATAATTTTGAAGTTAAAAAAACCACCCAAAGTATTTAATTCTGATCATGCTGAAGAAAGAGATTTCAAGATTGTAAGAACCTCACAAAGGTAACGTTTTCTTTCAAGTGAGCGCTGTTTTGAAGGTTGGCAAGGAGTTAAAACATGTTAATAAATACAATTTTGATTACAAAAACACTGGTGCATAAATTTTTTAAAAGTTTTTAAGTTTTAAACTTCTTTTGTAGCACTCCATACAATTAATATGCCTAATACACAGCTTTTTTAATTGATTAAAATGAAATTTTTTTGCTTTCCTTCTGTTTTTTTTTTTTTTCTAAAAGGTAATTAACATTTCAACTCGTTGTTCCAAATGCAGGGAGTCACAATTGGACCATTGGTCAAGTATCTAGATGTGAAAAAAACCAACAAAAAGGAGTCTATCAATGAAGAGATTCATGTGCGAGTAAGTCTTTTATATCAGTAGCTGGTATCCTAAAAAGAAGAGAAAGGGTATTCCAAAAGAGCTGGACAGATGGAGGCAGTTGGTAGAACTGGCACTCAGTGAATTTATCAATATTTGGAGGAAAACCATAGGCATCATTTTCTAAGCTATATTTCATTCATATTCATAGTAACTATCATATTATATTACACCACAAGTGTCATGGTGTAGCAGGCCCCTTACTTCTTGACACTTGTGACCATGACAGAAACATGAAGGCCACATTTACAAAATGCACTCATCATCCTTCCCAGCTAGATTTGTCATACACCTTCTTGCCATCTTTTGACTGTTTCTGGGTACACATTGACCCCTTAAAAGTCTTTAATCAAGTTTTGTTGAACTGAGTTGAACCACTGGTCTGCAAATTTAGTTTTAAGTTATTCTGAGTAATGGTCTTTTCCCCTCTTAAATATTTACTCTAGCTCCCTAATTAACATTATAAAAAATTACAGAAAGCTGCTTAAATAAACTGACTTATCCGTACACAAAATATATGTACATGCTTTCATTTTCACCATAGGGAATATATTTGAAATTAAGAGAAACACTGTGCCTTAAAATTACACGCATGCAGAGACATTAGAATTAGAGCATCTCAACAGATTTGAATTTGAAGTACATTTAATTCTTATTATTTCAACCCTTACACTTAACCTTGAAATGAACGTATGTTTAAAAGCACCCCTTGTAACAATATGTTTCTATTACTGTAATGCTAGAAACACAAAAAAGATGACTGAAGATCCTGGTAGTTATCTGTGATGAACTTGTGAGTCTCATCACAATTTTCAAAAGCCTCAGAGGACTTGTCAGTCAAGGCAATGTTAAGGTGTGTGGTACCTGGCTCTGTTCCCCTCTCAGGGGGATCACACATGTGGAAGGGAAAATGGATTGACAGAACCGGGAATTTAGGTTTTGGTCTCAGTAAACACAGAGGACCAGGCAATTTGGATACTCAGTATCATTTTCCTTTACTTGGGCTTATATGTTGCTGGGTGACAGTGAGATGATAGCAGACTGACAGACTTGCCTCCATCAAAATATTGCCCCTGTAGCTGAGCATAGGAGCTGCCACAATGGTATCTTTGCTTTGATTTCTGGAGAAATGTAGATGCTTTCAGAATTAACTCACACTCTCCAATAAAAAAATCTCAAATCCTGTCAACAATAACATATTTGTGGTAACATTATTTTACTGTAATGGCCACTTAAAATTTTTCCATGTTTGTTTCTCTAGTTGATGGATCATTTGAAGGCTGGTATTGAAGACATATGTGGACACTGGAGTCATTATCAGCTGAGAGATAAGTAAGCATCTCTTATTGCAGCCTACTGTAATAAAATAACACATATATCATGTAAAATACAATAGGTTAATAGAATAGGAAGTCAATCTTGTGCCCCATAAAGCTAAAATAGCATGAAAATACTGGGGACATGTGCAATATCTCTTTTTTAAAAAGTGAACTCCTGAATGACCATTATCTCTTGGGAGTGCACTGCTCACATATTGCCTACTAAATTACTTCTGCACAAATAAGCCTTCTGAAAGAAAAGCATAGCATGGGAACTCATGCTGCACTCATCAGCCTGTGCACATAGCTTTGGCATAAATCTTAGATCCATGGCAGTGCTTCTTTAGATCTGGTTTTAGAACAGAAGCTACATAAGGTGTCAGTCCTCCATTGACACCAAATATAATCCTGTCTTAGTGAGTACAGATTCAGTAACAGTTACCTGTCCTTACAAGCCTTCACATTCAGTAATAGTTAAAATAAGAGTACTGAAGGGAATGGTTAAATTTAGATATCTGGTAGCATAAGCAGATAGTCTCAAGCTAGTCTTAACTCAGAAACACAGGACCTGCCTTGTATTTTTTAGGAACAGAATGAAGTGATTTTGCAAAGCTTGGCACTGTCCAGAAGTGACAGGCCTGCCATTCTGAGCTGCTGTTCCCTTTACCTTTTCCTTAAGGGAGCACTGTGAACATGCTGGCCATCACTGTAGCATGTGAAGGGAAGTGTGGGAGACACTAATCTTCCTTTCCCACAGATGTCTTATTATGATGTTGTGGGCCAAAAGTTATCCCTAGTTATCCTAGTTATGCCTAGACTTCTGTGCTGGATTCCTCTGTCTCACCTTTCAGCACTGGACCCCAGTAATCAGCAGAGGGGCCTGTTGGGACTCCTTTCATGACTGGGTCTCACAGTATCACAGTATCGCAGTATGCTAGAGATTGGAAGGGACCTCAAAAGATCATCTAGTCCAATCCCCCTGCCGGAGCAGGAACACCTAGATGAGGTTACACAGGAATGTGTCCAGGCGGGTTTTGAATGTCTCCAGAGAAGGAGACTCCACAACCTCCCTGGGCAGCCTGTTCCAGTGTTCCGTCACCCTCACTGAGAAGAAGTTTCTTCTTAAGTTTAAGTGGAACTTCTTGTGTTCCAGTTTGTGCCCATTACCCCTTGTCCTATCGTTGTTTGCCACTGAGAAGAGCCTGGCTCCATCCTCGTGACACTCCCCCTTTATATATTTATATACACTAATAAGGTCACCCCTCAGTCTCCTCTTCTCCAAACTATAGAGACCCAGCTCCCTCAGCCTTTCCTCATAAGGGAGATGCTCCACTCCCTTAATCATCTTAGTTGCCCTGCGCTGGACTCTCTCCAGCAGGTCTCTGTCCTTCTTGAACTGAAGGGCCCATGGAAGTCAAGAATTAAGAGCAGGAAGAAGGTGGCTGGTTTTCATCTGATTCTTGTCCCAGTGAGAAGTAAACATGTAGTATGCTAGGGCGCATACCTGAACCCAGAAGCTAAAATGTCCTTTTGTCTCTCACAGTACAGATTGAGCATTAGGATGTCGGCTGGGATCACACCACTGCCTGTGCAGTCAATAAGATAAACAAATCCCAATTGGAACAGTAATTCCATTGGAATAGCTGCATCTACTCACATCTGTGAGAAAATGTTATCCCCTTATCTCACATCTACCCAACAGCTAGGAAGAGAGTATTTTGTCTAAACTAGCATAAAAACAGAATTTCAGTTGAGGGACAGATTCAAAAAACACAGTGTATGTGAAGGCATTTAATAGAAGAAGATTGTATTAAAAGGTAATTCCCTAGATGTTTCTACTCAGCTTTAAAGAGGGTTAGCATATGTATACCAGAATTAATTACTTAAGTGATGACACTGCAGGAGGCTTTCTGTAACCTAGAAAAACATAAAGAAGAACAGAAATCCCAATGGAAACATTTGTGTACCTATCTCTGCTATTATGTATAAAAACTAGCCTTTTTTAAGAAAAAATGTATAAACTCTCTGGTGTTTTTCCTAGCATTGTGGACCACATTACCTTGCTGTGGTAAACTGTAGCTTTGAAGGAAACGTATAAGAAGATCCGCTGTTCTATTAAATGCCTGCCGGAAAGCACATACCTGTTCCAAAGCCACACACAACACATTCACATTCAAATTTTGCCACACATTAGTGATATTTTACAATCTGCAGCATGCGAGCACATAGTATTTTGTGGTCCATTCAATCCCTCTGTTATTCAGAATACAAAGAACTGTATTTTCTCTGCTGTAATTGTCAGGATACAAAATTATCAGCAACATAATGGACCCAAACTACTGTAACTGCTGGGCCATTTAAAGCCTCATTGGTGGCTGGCTGAATAGGCCAGGATTGCTGTAAGAGCAGCTGCTGCTGTTATGCCCTACTAGAATACAACATTTGTACAAAAGCAGGGAGACTGTCCATATTCTTTTCCAACAAATGTGGCGGTGTTATATGCAAACACACATCCAGCCTCTTTTTGCTCTGATTGCAGCTTGTTTCTTTTCTTTTGTCTGGTGGGCTTTGCAATCTCTGTGGACCAGCAGAACATGCCAAATGTCCCTCTAAAGGTCTCCACTCACTAGGCCTTCAGGAGTCCACAGGTGCCTCCAATTTGGATTCAGTTTCCACCACTGAATTATATATGTGTGCATTTGAATGAAGGTCAGCTTGTACCTCAAAAATACCCCCCCCATTTCATATTTTTACACTTTGATCTTAATATCTATCTCTTTTGCAGATTTAAGAAGATTGATAATAAGTATTTGAAGAAAATCTTAATTCGGGAACACCAGCCCAAATCCAGCATTGTGTCATTGTACAAAAAGATGGAGATAAAACTGGCCATTGAGATGGCTGAGAGTAGCATGAAACTTTCAGAAACACCTGCAGCTTCTTCACAGTGAGTACTGACTTCCTGACCCCTTTTTAGTGTAGGTGCAGGAAGGACGGGGACAAAAATGAGGAAATACCCAAGGGATTTTATGACTTACATAGAAATATATGGGGGAAAAAAGATACAGTTAGGAAAAGAGAAGTTGTTGTTTTGTGCTAGCAATTTGGTGCTCGTCATATTTGCGCTTTGGCTTTTTATTTGCAGAGTGAAAATTAAAACCGGGGACACTTTTTCTGTTTCTCTTTAATGATGGGCAGTTCTGAAGAGGAATCATGAGTCAGGTGCAGAAGCTGCTCTGGCTGCTTTACATCACAGCAGTGGTTCAAGGTGGCTGTACTTGTCACCGATCTGGCCAGTGGGTTTTGCTCATCAGTGATAGGTGATGAGAGACCTGCAGGAGAGCTTGGAGCCAGGTCCCAACTGTATTATCCCTATCACAGATTTTTGTTAAAAGCAGATTGCCTTGTAACATTTGCAATTATTGCTACTTCAGTTTGCAGTCCTTCAAACTGTCTTGTCCTATTTTGGTACTTCCTTGCAAAATTCATCCAATTAAATCCTGAGGACAGTTCTGCAGAGAAAGACTTGGGGGTACTAGTGGATTGAAAGCTGGACACGTACCCAGTAACATAAGCTTGCAGCCCATAACAACCATACACATCCTAGGCTGCATCAAAAGAAGCATGATCAGTAGGTCAAGGTAGCTGATTCTGCCCCTCTGCTCTACTCTGATGAGACCCCACCTAGAGTGCTGTGTTCAGCTCTGGGGCATCCAGTACAGGAAAGACATGAACCCGCTGGAGAAAATCCACGAAAATGATCAGAGAAATGGAGCACCTCTCCTATAAGGAAAGGCTGAGAGAGTTGGGGTTGTTCAACCTGGAGAAGAGGAGGCTTTGGGGAGACCTGATTGTGGCCTTCCAATGCCTAAAGCAAGCTTATAAGGAAGATGGGAACAGAGATTTAATAGGCCATGTAGCGAAAGAACAAGAGGTAATAGTTTTAAACTCAAGGAGGGTAGATTTAGACTAGATATAAGGAATAAATTTTTTTTGAGGGTGGTGAAACACTGGAGCAGGTTGCCTAGAGATGCGGTAGATGCGCCATCCTTGGAAACATTCAAGGTCAGGCTGGATGGGGTTCTGAGAAACCTGATTTAGTTGAAGATGTCCCTGCAGATTAAAACTTGGCATCTAACAGATGTTCTTTGCTGAACAGTTGATATTAAAAAGATTGCTTGTCTGTCAGGCTCCTTTCTGTCTGCTGTATTCCCTTAACTGTTCTGAGCCAAGACAAATGTGCAAGTTTGATAGACAATCTATGGCAATCAAACCATATTTCTCTTATTGTCTTGAGTGAAAGAGAAAATAAGACAAAACGCTTCAGTATAGTTCAGAAATTCTCTCCTGAGCTGAGAGAAAAATATTCTATGATAAACAGCTGATAATGATGGACTAATTTTTGCCATCTCCACTCTGGCTGTAATTGAATTTTACTGTGCATCAACCTCTGATGCACAGGTTTTCCTACTGAGACAGCCTTTTTAAAAATGAAGTGTCAACTTCAAAAAAACAAGTGCAGCCTGTGGCACAGAAACATGATTCTTGGAGGCTGTGAGAGTGTTCTAGGAGAATATATGTTTTCCCAGCTCTGTTCATTGATAGGTTTGAGCACTGGAAGAGACAGGGTAGTGAGCTAGTTGTTGGATGTTTGGTCTGAGCCAATGCAGCAGTTCTTTTCATTCTCCTGACCCATTCAGTCAACCTGCTTAAGACTAAAAGGTTTCTCAATGCATTTGTAAATTGTTTTATAGTTATCATTGAAACAGCTTGTACCTAAAGTCTCTGACTTCAGTGAGGATACAAAAACCTGGCTGTAAGCAAGCGGAGATTTGAAATGAAATTCCAATGTATAGCATGTAAAACAATATCTGCAGTGCCAGAGTAGTGCTTTCTGGCATTCTCTCTCATAGAGTAGTACTCTCTCACTAGCACTTTTGATCAGTTTTGCAACCTTTAGGCACATAAGGGGAAATGCTCTACAACAATCGAAGTGGATCTCCATCTCTGTGAATTAGAATTATTCTCAGAAATTGCATTCATGCTGATGTAATTCCTGCAGGTGAAGAAGGTGTCCAATATGCAGTGTTTCCAGTGGAGAAATTTGCCCATGGACTATGCAACAAAGAATTCACATTTGAATGAAAATAGAGCATTTTGTTACAGTGTTTTGTCGAATATAAGCCTTAGAAATAAAGACAGAAGTTGCAAAAGCAGTGCTGAGCAGATATTATCAGAACTGTTTGTATGGCTGTTTCTTGGAGGAAATATGCCCGTTACACAGAGAGATGGCTTGATGCTTAGGTTACTTACTGTTGGCTTCATATTGCTGCAATACTGACTTTGGCAAGAGTAAATCTTAGAATGTATCAATACAGTGCAGGTCAAAATCAAGTGCCATGTTGTCATTTGTGGTGATGCAGTTCTGCAAGGACTGTGCCCTATGAATGTTACTTCCTTCACAGGACTAGTGAAGGTTGGTGGAGACTTCACAAAGTTCAAGGTTTTAGATATTAACACATACCAAATAATCTTACAAGGTTTGTGGAAGGCATTTTTTTCCTCCATGAGTCAGCTGTCTACAGATGTAAAGAAGAGATACTGCCACAGTACTCATTACAGAGAGACAGTCAGTTTTCATGGCATACAATAATATCTTTATTTTCTTCACAAATACATTTCCTGTACTGTGTTTGTTGTAACATGCTGGAAGTTTCAATAAGAACAAAGAAATCGTTTCACTAAGGATTGCTTGGGTTTGGTAACCTACCAAACTTGTTTGGGGCTTTTTTTTTTTCTTTTTTTTTTTAATTCTCTTTAAATGCATTATACATTGCAAAATGCAAAAGCAATCTGTTCCTTACACCTGTGCATTGTAGGTTAATATTAAATTCCATGAAAATAGTACATGTTTTCAATTTATGCTTCAGAACAATACAGACTATCTTCCTACTGTTTGTTCTCTTGCTGTCCCAGCTCAGCTGAAATTCAGGGAATATTATTTATTCTTTTTAAGTCACTTTAAGAACAAAATTATAAGCCTTTATATGACAGAAGAGGCCACTTCTGTGCTGGCATATGGAGGGTCAGGTATGTAACTGGAAAGGTAAAGAGGTGATCTGATGTCTTCCTAGTGGAATTCTGCTTTCCCCAACTTAGCTGCTTTCCCCACTTTGTTCCCAACTGTAAGGTATAAATACCCCGTGGAGATTTTCACTGAAGTGGGGACCAGAGAGGCAATTAATTTGTATGATGTCAAAGCTGCTTGCATCAACTATGTCAGTTCAATTTGCATTACACAAATGAGCAAAACCTGCATTTTATAGACAACTACTCACTGGCAGGCTAGATTGCCATTAGTCCTCAGGGGCTGGGCCTATGTTTGCTTTCCTAGGTGTACCTTGCATCTTTCTGTTGTCCAAAGAGACTGGTTTCTGTGCTGTGGAAAGTAGCATACATGGACTGTCCCACAGCCTGCAACACACCAGTCCCGGTGTGGAATAAAGGTGCATTACACCTAAACCTGGAAACTTGGTGGTATCCTTGGATCCTCTCAGTGTTTATTTCTGAAAGCTGAAAGCAAGCAAAAACCCAATCAACCAACCAACCCACCCAGCTGGCCTAGAACTGGGTGATGGTGATGGGTTTTCTTCCCTGCTAGTAAATACCTAACTTTGTTGTGCTGTTGAGAATTGATGAATGCCAATTAAACATTTGTTGAGAAGGATTCCTTAGGGCCAGGATAAGATTTCTGGTCAAATCCAAAAAGTGAGTCCTATTCACTCACTTTGGCTTGTCAATAGCATAAAACCAGTGGTAATCTTGTTAAACTAGCAGCAATTTCAAATCCCAACCTTTTCCCTATGTTTACAGCATAAACTCATTTTAGCTTGAATCCATCTTCCTTTGTTTTAGCTTTTGTTAAAAGTTTTTGATTTATTGTAGGGAGAGTAAAAAATAAATGCACACAAAGCTGTGACGATACTGTACATTGATTATAATCCATCCTTTAATTGCACAGTTTACAGATGACACTCTAAGGACATCACTTAGCTGAGAACAAAGATTTGAAACTTCATTTAAAAAAAAGAAGTCAAGAAAGCAAATGGAGAAAGGAAAAAAAAATAAAAACAAACCACAGAAACAAGACGAACACAGACTGATTCATTCTGAATGATCACTATCTACTTCCCTTTGTTTTCTTGGGAATTGAGCTGTATGCTACTCTCACACATATCAACCTATTTAGCAAAACCAGTTAACATTTCACAGTAGCCCTCCTCCATTGTTTTGCTAGTGAAAAAGCCAGGCAGCTGCAAGTGACTTGAGCTTCTTGTCACAGTTTGTTAAAAATACAAAGATGACTATCTTTTAGGTAGTTCTTTTGTTTTAAATGGAGAATCAGGCTCAATAGCAAGGAAACCCTGTATATTCTCCTCACCACAGGGTGGGTGTCTTGTGCTCTTCCATCAGCATGGTTTTTAGTTCTTCAGGATCCACTGCACTTTCTCAAAGGAGTTAAAACCAGTAGGTCTGCATGGCCCAGACTGCTAGACCATGCTGAAGAACGTATTCAGACAGAGGAGAAAACTTGCAGTGCCTTCCTGAATGCACTGTTGGTTGTTGCCAAATCTAATCCTTAATTACAAACTTCCTTACGAAGCTTTGAGGGGAAAAAAAAAAAAAAAAGAGAGTTTCTACTACCAGCTATATGAAGGCTTAGGGCCCATTCTGACTACCCAGTATATTGACAAAACTCAGGAAAGAGCAAAATATGACATTTTTTATTAATCTTTGAAAGATTTTGTGGTGTCACTGGTCACAAAGAGGCTGAAAAGTCTTGCGTTCTCGTACTAAAAATAGATCATGAATCATTTCATGGGAATAGTATTTAATCAACTCATTAATGTAATATTTAAACTTCTCTTTTATTTACAGGAACGGTAGAAATCGGCGTATGCGTAGGCTCTCCCACACAGAGATGAAGTCCATGAGAGACGTCTTGGCACATAATCTATACCAAGTGCGACAAAGGGTGTGTAAATGACCTGCTATCGCTCACTGTTTGCAGACTGAAAGCTCTTGTTTGCACTCCCCATATCACAGCTACGGCGGGTGGTAGCACCAGGACCAGCCCTGGGGTCAACACTGGTGGGAGATGTGAGCCCAGTGCCCTGAGGTGCTCCGACCCTAGAGCTACCCAGGGAAGGAAGGGAGAGGAAGAAGCCCTGGCTTGAGACACATTCCTGGGTGTATAAAGAGAAAGTGAGTTTTCTCCATCAGCTTTTCACCCTGGCAACATGGAAAGCCAGGAAAGTCTGTGACTGAGCTGTAGAGGTCAGGCTTTCCTCACTACACAGCTACCCATGACTCGGGAACCACTATCTCCAGGCTGCCAAACGCTCTGTTCCCATGGCATGAAAGGCCTGTGCAGTGGATGTCTAGGCTGGACCAGTGCTGGGCAACCAGCTACTGATGTTGATCAGCCAGCTACCTGGTATCTGGTGATGAGTGCAGGCTCTTGTTGGAGGTGGTGGGCTGGGAGGTGGCCAGCAGCAGTGAAGATCCACCCTGTGGAAGTGGATGGACCAAAAGTGGTAAATACTGTGTAGCTCAAAGACAGCTGAGAGGCTGGTAAATCCTTCGTCTGTATGGGACCAACAGCTTAACCTCACCATGAGAGAAGAAAGGGGAAAAATGAATAAATATTCCACCTCCTCTGGAGCTTTGCTTTACGCATTTGGGTTTTTTTTCCCCCCATAAAATGAGAGTGATAATAACTCAGCAGGGATTTGTTTTGCAGAAATTTGTACTGCCTCTGATGCAGCCAAGTGAATATTGAGTTACTGAGAGATATTGAGATACTGGACCAGGTCAAGGGAAGGGCAACAAAGCTGATGAAGGGTCTGGAGCACAAGTCTTATGAGGAGCAGCTGAGGGAACTGAGGTTGTTTAGTCTGGAGAAGAGAAGGCTCAGGGGTGACCTTATCGCTCTCTACAGCTACCTGAAAGAAGGATGGAGCGATGCGGAGGTCAGTCTCTCCTCCCACATAACAAGTGCTAGGACAAGAGGTAACGACCTCAAGCTGTGCCAGGGGAGATTTAGATTAGATATTAGGAAAAATTTCTTCACAGAGAGGGTGATGAAGCACTGGAACAGCCTGACCAGGGAAGTGGTGGAGACAGTGTCCCTGGAAGTGTTCAAAAAACGTGTAGATGAGGACCTTTAGTGGTGGACTTGACAGTCCCGGGGTAATGTTGGACTTGATCTTGAAGGTCTTTTCCAACCTAGTTGATTCTATATCTACTTAATCCAATATTGAGCCCAGAATATAGAACTGAGTGCTCTCCTACAACGAGTGGTACAAGATATTTTACATTAACCTTGAAATTACGCAGATAAACACCTCTAACTCGTGTAACACATATTTAAGATAAAATTCTAGGCCCTGCTCTTTTAAGTGTGTTATTATTAATATGATATTCATTCTTAATATTGTTTGATTCGCCACAGCTTATTATCTTTATTATATTAATTTCTCATCTTACCAGCAATAATTTGCATATATAGATGTCTCTTAGATTACTGAAATCTCTCAAAAATCAACTACAGCAATAGCTATTTGCACCAGTCACTTCCTATGTGGGATTGAGAACTGTGTGCTTTTGGATATGAATGATAGGAAGGAAAATGATGCTACTTTCAATACTTCACTTTCAACTCTAAAGGCCTGATAATGTCTGGCTCATCAGATCGATTTTACAAGGAGCTTTGCAAGTGTGACAGAGATCAGAATCTGCTTTTTAAGAAGGCTTAATTTTTTTCTTTAAGGCAGATAAATATTTCCCTCATTTCACCAGATGTATGCAATAAATTAAAAAGCTTGTCCTAAAACATGTTCTGTTTTAGGGTCATATTAAGGTGTAGCTTGTCCAGGTATGGCAAGGAAACTCAGTCTGTCTATCTCATTCTGGAGATGTACTCTTCTTAACTTAGTCTTTTGCTCCTGGGCACATCTGCAACTTGCTCCTAGCCCGGTAATGTTAGTACTAAGGCTCAAAGGCCAGCTAATCATCCATCTCTCTCCTGGGACCTGTCTCAGATCTGTAGCTCCCAACTGTGTGACAAGAAAAAGGATGACAAAGGGAGAACAAGGGCAGAGATGTTAATAACCTTGTGTGGGTAAGTATATGTTTCTAGTGCACTTCAAGCAGGCAACAGTCTATGACAGATGGCATCAAAGTGCAGTCTTTGAGGTCTAAGACATACAGCTCTTCTTGTGCTTCTTCCTGTCTTGATCTGCAGCAGTGAATTTAGTATGAGGCTGCATTTTTTCATGTGATGCCAAAGAGATCTGTGGTGAGTCTATGGCCAAGATGGGGCAAGTGTCCCCTTGGCCCCATGATCAACCAGACTGCACAAGGTTTTTAACATTGGAAGAACAAAGAAAATCAGCTGGGTGCATTTTCTGTTTCAGGCACCAGCATACAATCGACACAACCTGCCTACCAGCGCAAATGAGAAACAAGCCCAAGAAATCCTCATCCGTCGGCAGCACAGCCTGAGGCAGAGTTGCAGGAAAGGAAACAGCTTACCTTGGGGTAGACCGGTACGTGTTACATATACTACCATTTATGTGAAAAATGCCTCTGCTTCTCTGTAAATAAGGAAACAGACACCCACTTTATATGCTTTTTGTAATAATTAAAATGGATACTTTCACCAGTGTCCTTAGCATGTTGACAGCAACATTTTAATGTACTACCTCTACACATTGGTCAGAGATCAGCTACTATGGCTGTCAGTAGTAAAATAATGTAATTTGCATTGTTTTGGTATGTGCAAAACAATATAATCACAAAAAGCCAGATGCAAAGCCCTTGACACCTTGCACTGACTGTTGACTCTTGATCAGTAAGATTTGTCTGACTAAAGGTAGTCATTTGATAGCATAGACATTTAAAGCTGAGTTGAGGGGGCCTACAAGGATGCTGGGGAGGAACTATTCATCAGGGACTGTAGTGACAGGACACGGGGTAACGGGTTCAAACTTAAACAGGGGAAGTTTAGATTGGATATAAGGAAGAAATTCTTTACTGTGAGGGTGGTGAGGCACTGGAATGGGTTGCCCAGGGAGGTTGTGAATGCTCCATCCTTGGCGGTGTCCAAGGCCAGGTTGGATGAGGCCTTGGGTGGCATGGTTTAGTGTGGGGTGTCCCTGCCCATGGCAGGGGGGTTGGAACTAGATGATCTCAAGGTCCTTTCCAACCCTAACTATTCTATGATTCTATGATTCTATGATCACAGTGAGGGAAGAGAAATAAGTTCGTGCTGGGTATATTAATTTTATTTAAAGTTGTCATATGAAATAGGAAAGGCGTATCTTAGAAGAACATGTTTCTCTCTGCTGACTGTAAAAAAACCCCATAGGGCTATTACATTAGACACTGACATTTTTCACTGGCGTTGACATTGAGTTCAACCGTCCAAGCCAAGCATTGTTCTTATTCATTCCTCTCTAAATTGGGCTGTAAAAGTGCAGAGGCACAAAAGAAAAAGCATATAGCCATCCCTCTTTACCTTCTCACCAAAAAACTACAAGTGGCAGACACAGTTACATGGACTGAATACATTTCTGTCTCATACGCAGGCTAACACCACAGAAGTACGCTACCTCTCCTTGCCTCAGGGCCCCAGACAGCGCACAAGACAAAAAGCCAGGCATGTTACTTTTACAGGTAATGGAAATGCTTTACTCTGCATCCTACTCCAGCAGTGAAAGAAACTTGGCCAGTTGCTCAGTGGATTTAGCAGTACCAAATAAGGACTCCCAGGGAAGTCCCTGGCCCCTTTAAATGAGCTACACCCTTTTCTCCTTTCTTTTTGATCTGTGTTGTTTACATGGTCATTACTGCAGCAGTTTCTATCTCATCCCAGCACCGCCCAGGCTTCTCTTCCCTGTAGCAGGCTCCTGGATCCCCTGTTCTCCCCTTACATCACACACAGAGACTAGTTCATTGTGGTTGGTATAGATTATGTGGTTGTCTTACCCTGCCCATGGGGCTGATCACCCCCGTGATGGATTCAGGCAGGAGCTCAGGCTCTTTCCTCTGACTGGAGTACTGGGGGCTCTTCTCCTTGTGCCTCAAGGCTCTTCCATGTGGAGATGAGCCTCTAATCACATAACCTAACAAAAACTCCTGGCAGAGTCTGTCCCCAGGTAGCTGGTCTCTTCTCCCGCTTTCCCAGCTTATTCTCTATGAACATTTCTGTAGTAGTACTGGAATTGCTGGATAAAGTTATCAGCCAGTCTCATATTATCATATGTACACAGTAAAATGCAGACCTAGCCTCAGCTGCACTCTCAAGTAAGGAGACAGAAGTTAGGGATGGAGCAACACTGAACTAAGGAAACATAGCAAAACGATGTCACAGAAAATACAGAATTTAAGACACTTGAATGTTCATCATTGTCTCCATCTGTAATCTCCCAGACTCCTTTCTGAATTTACTTGTGTGAACCTGAAAGGCATTTGTGTTCCTTAGAAATATTCCTTTTCATTTCTAGCAAAATTAGCTTTAGAGATTGAAACCATATATTTAATCTTTGTATCAAAAACTTGGACAACAAAATTAGTTTCCTGCAGGTGCAAAACTGTTTTTTCTTCCTTTTCTGTTTTTCTACGAAAGAGATGCAAACAGGAGATCTGTGAAGGCAACCATCTTCCTGGGACTGAGCACTCACACATGGTGGCAGCAGAACAGAAACTCAGAGGATCTGTTCAGAAGGGAAAATAAAATTACTCATGGGGATTTTTTTTCTTTTTTCCTTTTTTCATACAGCCGATTGATTATTTTCAGTTCTGTTTGTCAGGATGCCACGGTGGGGGATATGTGCCTTTCTAAAAGATTCAAATTGTTCTACAGAGCAGCCTCAGACCTAAAAGCATTTCAGACATTCTCAAGGGACCAAATCCTTCTATACCAGACAGGCATATTATTTCAGTGGGGAAAGAGCTAAATCCTGAAACAGTGAATGAAAGTACTTTTTCATTAATAGCTAGGCCTGAATTTGAGCCCTACCTTATGATCTATCCAAACAGATCATATCCAAAGAGGCTTCTTGGTTCACCTTCTGGCCCCATCCAAAGTCAGTTGTGTAGCATTCACCTTACTTTAAATTGTCTGCAGCAGGAGGAAGCCACCCTAAACTCCTCTCATAAACTGTGTTAGGATGAAACAAACTGCACTTGGAAACTGAGAAGATAAATGTAAGGAATGTAGGAAATTAGAATGACAACCTTATATATGTACATATGCATCTACAGAGACAAATGCTACCTCTTCTGTCTATGCCTGGAAACCCTCCTGGAGAAAGCATCCTCTAGCAAGCTTGGTTTAGCTCTTATTTATAGCATGTGCAGAAAGTTTAGTAACTAAAAGGTGAGAAATAACCACAAATAGATCCTTAAACCACGTATCAGCTCCTTCCGCTACTCATACAAATGAATTATTTCTTTGACAATGTATATCATTCTTACTTGGCAGCAGTAATGCTCCCAAAGGGCTAAGTATGAAGGGCTAAAGCCCTTCAAATCTGAGACAACCTATCCTATTTTACTGCTTATGGTGTGGTATGCCCACATGGCCTATGAGAAGCAGGTTCTGCTGTTAAACCAGTCTGTGCCCCTGTTTTGTAGAGGTATGTGCTGGTGCATGCATTTTTACTTTGCAACAAGTGTGAAGTAAACATTAGTTTAAAACAATGTAATAGTTATTAAACTGCAATAACTTAACAACTTTTGACTATGTGACTAAGGCCATACATGTGTGCTTTAACTGCAGCAGTGTACAGTTTAATTTTATGATTAGTAGACCTTTGTGTTTATCTCCCAAAGCCTCCTAACTTGTTACAAGCTGTTTCTTAAATTAACTACAAGTGGCTTTAAGAAGAGTGAAAATGTTCTATGAACTCCACAGAATGAGAAAGCCACTTATTGGCCTACGGCAGGCAAATTTTTATTGTGTACTTGTGGCAAAGCAAGCTGGTAGGAGCAGGTCTGACACACCCAATGTAATCAAAGCACCCTAGAGTCATACTCCTGGTTTCAGGTGAAACTGTTTTCTTACCAGTTGTTAATCACAGTTAACTGGTAAACCTGATTTTCGATGCCACTGTAGTTGTCTCTATCACTATTTTTGTCTTTTGCTGTGGGTTTCAAAATGCTTTTCAACCATGGTACCAGGTATACTTGTGAAACCTGTAGAAAATTGAAAGCTACATAAAAGAGCACTCTTGCCCTGTGAAGGCACTGAGCAGCTCTGTCTGGCATTAAAAGGTAGCTGAATGTGCTTACTTGTTGGGGTTTCAGGGTAGGGGCAAGATCAATAAAATCTTTTGAACATCAGCTTTGGGATAAAAATAAAATTTAGGGTTATTCTTAGTTCTCTATGTAATAATTATTTAAAATACTGCAGTTCCAGGGTTTAAAACCATAATGCTGTATTGTACTGCATATCCTTTAACTGTCCTTGCCAATACCATGGTGTTTCTCTATTCTCTTCTTCAAAATATGAATTATTTGGCTATTTTCCTTCAGATCACCACAGAAGTGGCTCCGATGCTGCATTCCCAGTAATGTTCAGACCCCAGCCCCGACTACGGCCACTCGAAGCAAAGCACCACGAGGAAGAGCTGATTCCAATGGCACACTTGGAGAGACGAGCACACCCATCCAATCCATCAGGTCGAAGAGGAAATTCAATCAAGCAGCATTGTTTCACCAGAGCAGAAAATCTGGCTTTAATGCCAAAGTCTCAATTCACTGTGGGAGAAGTAAAGGGATATGAGTCAGAAGAAGAGACAGTAAAAATGGCACCAGCCAAGCCATTAGACATATGAGGAGCACAGAAGAGCAATGTTTGCATCTCTAGGGCCCTCTGTGCATTGCTCCAGAGAAAATAACAAAGCTCTTATATGAACCAAGCCACAATTTTGCTTTTGGGATTAGGGCACTTGTTCTCATATCACTTTCAAATGCTGTATCAAGGTACTTAGTGGCTCAGAGAAGACTCAAATTCTTACATGTTTCTGTCAAGCTTTCTTTCCAACAAAACACTGCAGGAAAAAGGAACGTGACCTTTGTAGGGGTTTGGACATGGATTTAAATGACTATAGTTGGATACATGCAATGCTATGGGTGGAAGCTAATACTGCCTTTCTCTGTTCTGCACTACGGCCTGCATCCAGAAGAAAGAAACACTGAAGGACATACTTGGCACATAAGTGCCAAGATTGGTAACTTCAACTTGCTTAGAGCTTTTGACCTCAGAGTAGCTGAGATTTTCCAAGAAAAAGTTAAAAAACAGAAATGCACTTTTAGGCGCTTAAATGTCACTGAAGATATCTAAACAAGTACTTGAGTAAAAAGGATTTTTACTGGACATTTTCAGCACCACCAGAGGAAAAAACCCTTTTTTCCCCTTTTTCTCATGTTTGCAGCTTTTGTGTTTAGCAGGCCATAATGAATGCACTGAAATTGTACAAAGCTTTATGAAACTTAAGTTCTGTTTGCATTTCCTTATTGTGCCTGAGAAATGATACAACTTCCTTTTATGAAAGCAATTATTACAAGAGGGTAAGATTTGGCTTTTGTACTGACACTGAATAAGCAATGAAATACAGTTGTGTACCTGAAAATCAACAAATAAACCCAGCTCCGCCAAAAAAGGGAGTACCTTTTGCCAGATCTCAATCCTATAGTAAGTTATGTTGACATTTTATAAATCTGTATGAAAATATTATTTTAAGAAAAAGAGTTATCATACAAAATCAAGTCTTAAATTGCAATGTGAGTCACCGAGTTGCTGCATGAAACTTAATGAGGCCAAAATTAGTGCCCGTGTGATGTGGTCCTTAGGGCACAAAGCTGATGCAGTTGCATGGAGTGAGGTGACAGGGGTGCGGGGACCTGCTGCTGCACTACAGAGTCGAGAGGGGTGAGATCTCCAAAACTGGCTGCTGGGTGATGTGGACTGGAGGCAGTCCCTGGAGACAGCAATGAAGAGCAAGTGGAAATCTGAGAAGAAGGTGAAGAAGGGATAGTGTCTCATCTTCAAAGGGAGCTCAGGAGAGAGATTAAACAGAGGAATTACTGTCAGCTGCAAATTCAGCATTTCCTCTTTAAGAAGATTTAATCAGCAGGTTGTATGGAGGAGCTGGACAGACACAAACTGTGAAATGAGGAAGGTTAATTGGATATCTGGAGTGGCATGCAAAGGGGCTAGACATACATGATGGAAAAGAGGACTCTCTGCAATTTGGTCCGGGTGTGTTTGGCAGGCATGCTTAAAATTGACTCCTAAATTCTTTACTAAATATTATAAAAGTTATGGAGCATTCATATAATCACCCATTGTAAGTAAGGAGCAAAGCATTCAGTTCCTAATGATCATTTATAATAGAACTAGAGAAAAATAATTAAGTCTTGCTAAAATACAAATAAATATACAAGTACAAAAAATACAAATACTAGAGCATAGCTGGAGTCAAATCTCCCTCTTGGTTCGTTCCTAATCTTTCCTTTGATGAAATCAGTGAGCCAGGTCTTCAGAGAGTGTAAAGCCATACAGCATTTGGAAGTTAATAGAGCTCTCCCAGCTTTTGTAGTCTGGTCCCCAAACTTGTAAAGTCTATTTTTAGTTTTCTTTCCTAGCAATTAGAAAATAGGAGTGGAAGAAAATTTTCTTCTATGCAATTAGTTGCTGTTAATGGTTTTGCTGGTCATCAGCCAAGAAGAAATGCTGCAGATACCTGTATAAAATATGTTCCAAAATATAAAGTTGCAGTGTTTGTTTT
The DNA here is from genome assembly GCF_963264785.1 of Psittacula echo. NCBI lineage: Eukaryota > Metazoa > Chordata > Aves > Psittaciformes > Psittacidae > Psittacula > Psittacula echo. The sequence goes on from NC_137736.1 coordinate 61,143,795, forward strand.
CATGGGTATTTCATACTTGTAGGCAAAAGAGTTCTTAGAGAAGCACATGGCTTATGTTTTAGATAGCAATAGCTACAGTACTGGTTCACTACAAGTAACTTACTCATGCCTAGAAGGTGAAGAATTATTATTTGAAATCCAGAGAGAAAATAGAAACTTGGGTAATTAAGTCTATTTCCTTGGGATGAGGGGATAGGGCAGAGCAGGTGAGTTTCAGGAAGGAATAATAATGAATAGCCTGTACCTTCAATAGCAGAGAAAATGTGAGATATACTTGACAAGAACTTGCTAACCAATGAGAAAAATAAGACAATAATAAGAACAGTCATGATGAGAAAATATTTTAACAATAAAAGCAACAATGGTCAAATAGTATTTGCAGAGTTATCAGGGTGAACAGTATATTGTGAGCAACCGACAATACCTTCATATTTATTGCACGGTGTGATTAACTGTTAGATCCTGTTGTTCTTGTGGCAGCTGTTACTCTTCAACTAATATTCCAGACAAGTAGGAACTTGTAGTTAAAGGAGAATCTCTTTCTCAGAGATCTTATCATGAAGGATGCAGCAGTGAGAGGAGTGCCAGCAATCAGGACACAATAGCAGCTACTGTAGGGAGTGCTCAAGCTGTGACCTCCAGAAATACCAGTTAACAGATTGCATTGAGAGACAGCATTGCCATGGTTCCTCCTCCAGGGGGAATGGTGCCTACTGGGAATGTCTGCAACTGCATAGTCAGGGAAACAACACGGTGGCTGCATAGTAAAGTAAAGCAGGACAGGGAGGGATGCTATGAAGGACCTAAAAGCAGCTTGTGAGCTGCACTAGGGGAGGATATCAGTGAAGGAGTGCAGAAGCAGGAGGGATAATTTGCCTCAGAGCATGACTCAAAACTCAAGTCAGTGGAGCAGTCATGTGTGTATCAAAACCAGAGAGGAGAAGCTGCAACAGGTGGAAAAGAGCAAATGCCCCAGCAAGAGCTGTAGATGGACTGATTTACTGCTGTGTGTGTGGGCAAGAAAGTAGGCCAACTTAAAAAACCAAAGTTCAGATGTGTTCAGAGCAATTAAGGAAGGTTGTATAAGATTCAGAAAAGTAGGCTAGAGTTTCAGGCTGGAGAAGCTGGTAGAGAAGTAACGACCATGTTCAGTGTAAGAAGGGTGGTTTAATCCATCTTTAAGAGACAGGTAGAGAAAGAGGACCAGTGATATCTGCAGGGGAAATAATCAGATTGTTGGAAAAACATGACTCTTAAGAGAGAGAAGATGAAAATAATTGTGATATTATTCTTATTTTTTTGCAAGTATGTTGATTTTGTGGACTGGCACTTTGTCGTGGTTTAAGCCCAGGCCGTAAATCAGAACCACGAAGTCCACTTCCCCCCCACCTTTCTTCCCTCTGCTTCTGGAGGGACGGGGAGGAGAATCAAAAGAATGCAGCTCCCACTGGTTGAGATAAGAACAGTTTAATAACTAAGGTATAACACAAATCACTGCTGCTACCACTAATAGTAATAATGACAAAGGAAATAACAAGGAAGAGAATACAACCGCTCACCAACCGGTACCTCGCCCCCACCCCGCAGCGATCCAGCCCTTCCGGGCACTCTCAATTCTACATCCTGGGCATGACGTGCTGTGGTATGGAATACCTCTTTGGCTAGTTTGGGTCAGGTGTCCTGTCTCTGCTTCCTCCCGGCTTCCCCTCCTCCCTGGCAGAGCGTGAGACTCACAAAGTCCTTGGTCAGGGTAAACATTCTGACCAGCAACTGAAAACATCGGTTTTATCAGTATTTTTCTCAGGCCGAAAGTCAAAACCACAGCGCTGCACCAGCTACTAAGAAGGAGAAAAACTGACTGCTGCTGCTGAACCCAGGATACACTTTCAAGGCTTTTCCTGAAGCTACTAGACCCTGAAAACTCATGTTTTATTGCCATGTATAAATGAAACCCACTATTTAAAAGCCTGTGGGAGACTCTGGAAAATATAACAAATATTTCCACCCTTCTTTTCCTTATAGAAACTTTTTCTAAATTTCTACCTACGTGTATGGATAAACCACAAACGTTAAAAGTGGAAAACCAGATTACCTTATCTTTATATTTTGTTTGCTTTTTAGGTAGGACAATTACGTTTCTTGTTTTGCCAATCTCACTGTACTTAAGAACCTTAAAATTAGAGGTGTAAGGTAACATGAGTAACGTTCTGATTCAGTTAAGAGGACTGGAAATCTATTGGATATCTATTGAGCTAAGTTGCCTAATTTATTTCCTTTTGAGAATCTGCCTCCGTGTTAATCACAGTGAAACTCCTTTTTCTTTCCTGCTTTGGTTTCATAGGTGTGAAATTTCAAAAGTTAATATCAGTTCTTGTTTATTTCTAGTCCGCCCTTCCTCTTGGAAAAATTCAAGTTTCTACTGTGTTTCAAGCTCTGATTTTCAGATTTCTTTCTTTGGCAGGGCAGACTGCAGCCACACCAATACTAAATGGCTGGTCAGGAGACTCTTAAACAGAACATTATCCCTGACTTTTTTTTTTAACTGTCATTGCAAGGAGCAAGCTAGGAAAAAAGAAGTATCTCTCAAGAATAGCTGCAGTGAGCTGGGGGCACAAGTATTAGTCATTTCCAATGCTTTTATACATGCAGACACAGACAGCTGCTCAGTGCTTTTTTCTATTTTATTCTGCTAAATTCAAAATTATCATGAAACCAGCTTGAAGTTAAACTGTTTGTTTTTGTTGGTTTTTTTTTGCTGGCGTGTATGTTAGGTATTAATTTAGACTCATTATTTGGTACAGGGCCTCTTGTATCTACTGTATTAGCAGCAGTGACAAGGGGTGAAAACAGTGAGTAATGCACAAATGTAAAAATAAAAGGGCTCTTTTTTTTAAGATATCTTGGAATAAAACAGAAAGCCCTCTAGCTAGCTTTATACATGCCTTTAGTTAAGGGTAAATTCCCATTACAGAAGCTTGGGTGAGAAAACAATAGATAAAGGGAAGCCAGCTGTGGAAGTAGCTTCAATATTACATGAAGGTAAATGACCACTGTTGTGGTCAAAAGTTTAATGTCCAAGTGGATACCAGTGATGAGAGGTGTTCCTCAGGGGTCAGTGTTTGGGTCAGCAGTGTTTAAAATCATTGTTAAATCAACATTGTTTAAAATCTTTGTCGGTGACATGGACAGTGGGATTGAGTGCGCCCTCAGCAAGTTTGCCGATGACACCAAGCTGTGCGGTTCGGTTGATACGCTGGAGGGAAGGGATGCCATCCAGAGGGACCTTGACACACTTGAGAGGTGGGCCAATGTGAATCCCATGAAGCTCAACAAGGACAAGTGCATGGTTTTGCAGAGGGGTCAGAACAATCTCAAGCACCAATACAGGTTGGGCAGAGAAAGGATTGAGAGAAGCCCTGAGGAGAAGGACTTGGGGGTGTTGGTTGATGAGAAGCTCAACATGAGTCAGCAGTGTGCACTTGCAGCCCAGAAAGCCAACCGTATCCTGGGCTGCATCAACAGGAGCATGGCTAGCTGGTCAAAGGAGGTGATCCTGCCCGTCTACGCTGCACTTTTGACACCCTACCTGCAGTACTGTGTTAAGCTCTGGGTCCCCAGCCTAAGAAGGAGGTAGACTTGTTGGAGCAGGTCCAGAGGAGAGCAACAGAGATGATCAGAGTGCTGAAGCACTTCTCCTATGGATACAGGCTGAGAGAGTTGGGCTTGTTCAGCCTGGAGAAGAGAAGGCTTAGAGGGAGACCTTAGAGTAGCCTTCTAATACCTAAAAAGGAGCCTACAGGAAATCTGGAGATGGACTTTTCGCAACAGCATGTAGGGATAGGACAAGGGGTAATGGGTTTAAACTGAAAGAGGGTAGATTTAGGTTAGACATTAGGAAGAAGTTCTTTACTGTGAGGGTGGTGAGGCACTGGCACTGATTGCCCCGAGAAGGCATGGCTGCCCCATCCCTGGCAGTGTTCAAGGCCAGGTTGGACTGGACTTTGAGCAACTTGATTTAGTGAAAGGTGTCCTTGCCTGTGGCAGGGGATAGGAACTAGATGATCCTTAAGGTTGCTTCCAACCCAAACCATTCTATGAATATATGAATATTAGTAATACTTGCAGTGGTGCACGGTGTCTTCCAGGTGCTGTGTGAACACAAGTAACAGACAGTTCAGAGTCAGGGCATTCTGTGAGTTATGCCAGTGCTAAATCCCCACGTGAAAGGTGGGGAAACTTGCACAAAGCAAATGAGCTGTGTGTAAACATAACACAGGAACAGTGCCAGGACCTGAACATGAGACCCTGGTTCCTTGACCCCAAGTCTACCTTTACTTCCCTTAGGCTTTCTGATGGCTGAAACCTACAGAAAGGAATAAAAGAACAGACTGAAACTGTTCATTCAGCTCTCACCACAAAAAAAGGAACAATCCAGACAGATACTAGATTCTTTCTGTACTGCTTCAAGCCAGGCTTAAAGACCTGCTCTTTACAAAAACTCCTAAAAGACATCATAAAACTTTGCTGTATTTATGTGTAAAATATATGTAAGGTAAAAAAGATGTAATTCTTCACTCATTTTTCGCCAACACATTCACTGTTGTTCCTTTCAAAAAACAACATAATGTTCTGCATGTTTTGCGTAGTTACATAAACTTGGTAACACTGAAAGGGTTTGTAAGAAGTGAATATAACATAACAAATACACATTTTCCTTGGTGGCTAGAATCAAAAAACTCATGTAAGTTGCTGCTCCTACTGCATTTTGGTCCAATGGGGAAGGGAGGATGTAAGTGTTTAGCACAGGTGTTAGACCTAAGACAATTCTCTTGAGGATAAAGAAACTCAGGGCTAAGTCATGCACAGGTGCCTCAAGACATCTGAGTTGCCAGATTTGGCACAGGAGCCAAAGGAGCACACTGCCCCCTGGGTAAGTATAGCCAGAGGCCAGGGAGGCCCCAGGGGCACCTTCATGGCAGCTGTACTGCACCCCTGGGGCTGGTATTGGTGAGAAGCTACCAAAGGCAGCCAAGGGCACTTAGGGCACAAACCAGTTGAACACGTGTGAATGGCTGTCTTGCAGGGATCTGATGAACGGTTCAGCCTCCACTGACTCCAGTGGGAGCTCAGCCATCTACCCCACATGCAGACACCTTCATGGTGAATATCTAAATGCAGGTTACTGAGTCTAAAGTGGAATTCCACAGTCCTGATCCTTCAAGCAATTTTGGCATGTATGAATGAAAATCATCTTTCCAAAGATAGGCATTATGACTGCTTTAGCTTTGAGATTAATCTTCTTTTCCTTCTCAATAAATTAAGCCATTTCTGCATGTACACATAAAAAGGTAATATATGTACTTTTTTAACAATGTCTAACTGTGTAAAAATCCTATACTCTATTTCTGAAGACTTTCTGTCTGCAAGCATATTTGGCTCAATCTCCTGTAATGGGTTTAGCAATAGAAATTTGCAAGGCTTACATTACTGGTGGCTCAAATGGACCCTTTGTCTTGAATTCCTCGTGATGATAAATATCCCCAAATCTGTATGCAAACATGGATTCAAATGAAACTGATGAGTGCTGATAAATTTGTTAATCAAGTCTTAGCAATTTGAAGGAGCTCTTTCAGGAGCTTTTTTGTTATTTTTCCCTAATGCAAAAATGCCTGGTACTGGTTTACCAAGAGCTGCAGAACTGATAAAACAGCTGGTGCCAAGACCAGATTTACAGGTCTTGTTCTGAGGTTATGAAAAGAAAGATAGATGTAGTGACAAAGCTCAAAATATCACTATAAACAAGTTTGTATGAATTAAGTTAAGTTCCAAAGCTCAAAAGAGCTATCAGTATTATTATTATTGCTGTTTTTTGTTGTTGCTCTTCGTTTGTTTGGTTGTTTTTTTTCCAGCCTCCTACTATGTGTAGATTTTCCTGTACCAGTCTCTAATGGTTAAATTAAAACTGTGCTCGGTGAGAGCATTAGTGCTGCCTTATCTGATGGAAAAGTCATACTTTCGGCAAAAAGAGCTGCAGTGACCTCTGTTGATGGAATTAAGCAGCGTATTTAAAAAGCCAGAAAGGAAAGGTGTCACGTTAAAATCCTCTGCTAGGAGGATTTGAGTGCTAGGATCAAAAGTAAACCATGCTAAGTGGGAGCTGCTTTCAGGTTGCATATGAAAAAGACTATTTCCCAACTCCCACTGCAGACAGGATCCTTATCAGGTTAGTTGTCTTTTAAGAATTATTTTTAGATAGTTGGTTCCTTTTTTCATTGTGGAATTAAAAACCATTGGCATGAAGACAGAGGACATAGTATACTAGGGAAGATGTGGGTTTTTGTAGTGCTATACTACATTCCAGGAGTTTATGTCAACAAAAGAAAACATCATGCCTGTATGCATTACGTGATCCCAACAAGGGTCTGGTTCCCGATGCCACCCTGACATGCAGTGTTCTTGAAGTTTTGAGGCAAAGGAGCTTTCCAGTTGACAGGCTGCCTGTGGCAGAGAGAAGTATCTAGGAACTGTCATGCCTTTATGACCAAGAATTTGGAACATGTCTTTGTGGGCTAGTACTGATCTGGGAAAATAATTAAACACAAAAATACCCACAAGGATCTAGATCTTAATGCTTAACTTCAAGGTTGGGAATAGTCTCAGTAAAGCCAAGCATTTAAGGATTGATCCTGTATGATTTAAGTTACTGAAATCAATAAGAAAACTTCCATTAAGAGCTAAGTAGCTTATGGAAATGAGGGTATTTTTGTCCTTACTTTTTTTCAGACTTGTGCCTTTGATAAGGACTACTCAGTATTAAAGAAAGGCATAAATGAGGGTCAGGGCTTTGTATTGTTAAAGTTATTTTATGCTTCCGAGCTACCCAGTAAACAATTGGCACCCACACTGTTAGGCTTTTCTAGGAACCACAGCAGTAGAAACTGGCATGTTTTTCCTTCTCTGGTGTTATGGCAGGTCTGACCATGATCACAAAGCTGGGAGTTTTTCCAGTTCAGGTACTTTAATTTGTTAATGCTTCCACCAGAGCCTGATAAATTCTACTTTTAGTATGCTTGCCAGAACCACTGCTATCCCTCTGATCCTAAAACACCCTTCTCACAAGAGACAAATAGATACGGGTAATGACATTCTATTGTATGTACTATGGTATCCTTGTTCAGGCTTTGCGAAGAATAATTTCTGCAAGTGTAAGGAGGGAAAAAAACCAAGTTAATTCTTTTTTTAATAAAAAGTATGAAAAGCTGTATATAAAGCCATATCTTATTTTGATATAGATAAAATCAGAAAAAGAAATAATAAATCAGTGCACTGTGGTATTATTACCTAGATGTGAAAGGTATACTTGCTCTGCTAAGAACATCAAGATATACAAAATGTAAAGTATTAAAATCAGTCCTAGTTTACATGTTACTGATGCATTAAATATTATAGCATCTTACATAAATTTCACAATAAAGCCAAACATTATAGCTACCGGTTTGAGAACTTCATGGTCTCAGGCATGAAGGAGGTATTGATGTATCTTCCATATATAATTAATGATCCTGGCAAAGACCTTCACTGACTTCTGGGAAACCATGTCTGTTTCTTTTCACTCCGCATGAGTCTGACAATTTTATGTGGAGAGTGGTCAAGATGGGAAGTATACAGCTGGGTGATAGGTTGGATCAAAGTCTTCTTTGCCTTAGTATATTCAGTACCTTACAAAGACTTCTGCATGTTAAAGGACTCCAGTTACCCACTCACTTTTCTGAAGATAACCCAAGAAAAAGCTCTATTCCTGGGAGAGTTTAAACATTAAGTAAATTAATTCTATGTTAGAATATCAGATAGAACCATTCTATGTAAAGAATAATTATTTTCTTCCAAGCTTACCTTGTGATAGGATTTTTTTTTTTTTTAGGTTGCTTGACATAATTCTAAAATGAACATTTGTAATAATGTTTATAGCTACAACTTTTGCACTGAAGGCTGAAATCACCCTTGCTCTGACATCTGTGCAAAAGCTGAGCCCCAGTTCCACATAGCTTTGCTATCTCAGATATGGTTTAGGTAGCAGGTTGTGACACAAAAGGAATCAAAATATCTATTGCCATTTTTCTACTGTGCATTTCTATTACCCAGCATTCAGGCTTTATAATTAAGTTCTTTTTCAGTTTTATCTTACAGTGCATTTATGAACAAGTTTCTGAGCAGTTATTTATGTACCAGTCTTCAGAGGTCAGCTCTTTTGGCTTATCTTATAGAAGAGAAAGGAAAAAGTCAGCAGTCTTTTTTTTTTTTTACATCTGCAATAGTATCTTTTTTCATACAATTATAACTGTTTGACAGGAATTTGCTCAAAGTTAAAGAATATCTTTGGATGGAGATTAAAAATGGAAAATTACATCTTCAGAGATGTACTTTTCTTTAAATTACTAGTATGTGAAAACTGTTTTGGAACTTTAATTGCTGCTACAGACTAACTACAAAATAAACTTTGCAATAAACCCTGGCTGATCCTTATCTATAACCAAAAATCTCCACACTGGCAAGAGTATAATATAGGGTGAAATCATATTTGGATTTGGAATTTTTTTGCAACTGAGTTCAACAAGGCAGGATCTTCTCTTTCAAACAGCCCCAAACTTCTCCTCCTCTGTGTATGTGGAGATTATCTGGATCCTGCAGTAATTGCTGGTTGGGTCAATTGTTTGACTTTTTACAGCAAGGAGACTTACATACTTTCTGGTTTTGGCCTCACACAGAAGCATTTGGGCATGATCTCTCAGGGTAAACTGGACAGTCCAAACCAGAGTTTGAGTGACCTTCTGAGTTAGAAGCCGGCTTCTCTGGTCAGTGCCAGCTCTGAACGTTAACAATTATGCCTGTTTCCAGAAACTGCATCTGAACCTGCCATTCTTTCGACCATTGTGATTTTGGCAATTTGCATCTCTCTGCCCATCCTCTTCCAGCATGCTGCAAGTGGGACAAACCTGAAGCACAATACCAGGAGAGAAGGCTTTGTCAAAAGCTCACAGAATAGCAACCACTGCAAAGTTGGTTGGTAAAACCCTTTCTCATCACAGAATAGCAAAACGGTTGAGAAGGGATCTCTGGAGGTCATCTAGTCCAGCCCCTCATCCACGGCTCCTTTCCCCTCATGTGAACAGTCATTTGCACACAGCTACAAGTCTCTTAGCAATGTCCAAAGCTCATATTCTATCTCAGCACTGTAAGAAAAACGCATGAAAAGAGGTACACACAGTGAACAATGAGGGAGGAGGCACCTTGCTCAGCTTTCCCTGTGATTTTAGTACCAACTGCAGGACAAGTGAGGGGTTGGAATACACCAAATCTGGTTTCAGTTGTATGTGCCAGCCTATCAATCTGGGGCTCCTTTCATGCTCAGTTGTATGAGGCAGCATCTTACAGGCAGTGAATTATGGGCCTCTACTGGGAAGCAACAAGCAGGCCTTTTTGAAGTGCCTGCTGCTTTCCAAGAGACCTAAATATAGCCCAGGGTGCCATTGCTAAAGGACAGATGAGCAATCCTGAAAAGAAAATAATGACAAACTTTTACTGAGAAGTTGAAGGGGTTTTAAGAGATTTTGGTCTTGCTGTGAGCTGCATTTGTACACAGTTTATGTGATACTAGGGTTGAACTTGTGAGCAGTTCTGATACTTTTTACTGTTGTTTTGTACCCAGACACTTGCATTAGTTCTAAAAAAGCAATTTACATAACAGCTGTATCATCATCATATCTATCATAAGCCCTGTGTCCATGTTCATCTAAGAAGCCCCGCTATTTTGCTCAAGAACCTATCTGCCCACACATGCATTGTCCATCCAGGGCTGGACTACATGTAAGGTCAAAACTTTTTAGTCCCTCACTGCTGAACTTCATGTAGCTTCAAGTGATAAAGCATTTGACTTCTACGGTAGAAAACGCAGGTCAGACTGATTCCTGTCTGCGGTTTTTCAGGTAACTAGCTGCTCTGGTTTATTTCAAACACTGTGGGATGTGTTTTGCTGCCATTACAGGACTGGCACCAACATGCTGGTCTGGCTGAGATGAGAACCAAACTGCTTATGTGACAAACTTCACCACAAGACAAGAGGATGTTGATTGCACAGGTCAGATATGCAGCTTCTGCTCTTCTCCTCAGAACTGTCATAATTACTTTCCCGCATTTTCCAAGGTACCTGCAAATGGAAAAGGGGATTTACTTGTGTCTGTGTATCAAGAGGTCACAATCCCTTTTGCCAATTCTGTTATAAATTTTGCTAATTCTGTTTTTTTGGCAGTACATTCCTTCCTCAGGAAGCATAGATGGAGTATCATGCAGGAGGAGTTAAAAAAAGATACTGTAGTTACTGACTATGAACATCATTGCTCCACTTTTTTTTCCATGATGTAATGTTCCACGAAAATCTGTTACACAAGAAAGCAATCAGAAGCATGTTAAAATACAAGGAAACGGGTACAATCATCTCAGTAAAGTAATGCTATCCTAACATGGCTTCTGTGAATGGATTTGTTTGTTGTAGGCATTGGAAGGCACTTCACATTCCTCTGCACTTTCCTGCTATGCTTATGAAAATGGTTTTCTTCAGAGTCTTTTTGTTTGGTTGGTTGGGGTTTTTTACCCTGTGTAGCCTTTTCTTGGATTCAAAAGTATGCTCACGTTTTCATCCCCATATATCACTGTGGGATCAAATCCTACTACTTTTTTTTATAACTTGGAAATCCTTGGGATTAATTTGGGAACTCTAACATTTAAGTATCTAGCTGAAATGCTTTAAAAACACAGGAGCAGATTCCAGTTGCAATATCTACATGAATTAGGAAAGAGAGAAACAATTTAAAATATAGGACTGTTGATCACAGCTAATTACATTGAGGATTTATAAAATAGAAATAAAATTATACACACGTGTGTGTGCACATGTAAATGTATAGATCTAAATATTAAATATCTATATATGAAAAAGGAAAAGGAGCTGGCATCAGATCGTGCAGAAGCAGTAAATTTGTTCTCTACTAAACTGTTAGTATTCCAGTACGATCAAACCTAGAATATAGGGAGATACAGAGGGTACGGGAGTCAAAGTGATACTGATGATCACCAAAGGATTGTGAAGATTGTGACCACTGAAAACTTCCATCAGATCTTTCCAGTGGTGTAAGATACATGTCTTGCGTTTAAAAAGTTTGGCAAATGTTAAAGTTAACTGAAGTCATTTCACTGAGACAAGGAAAATTTACCATCTTCCTCAGGATGCCAGTGTTTCCAGTTCACTTCTACAGCAGTCAGCAACCATGTTAACAAAAGCTTCTACTCATCTGGAAGTATTCCAATGAAGTGTTCACATTTTCAGTTCCTGAAAGCTTCTGTATCCATCTTTCCAACTTAAAATGCCATTAAAAGTCTTTGAAAAGTTTCATAATATTAGCAATTAATCCTATGAATTTTCATTTTTTATTTGGAAAATTCCGGTCATTAAAATATTTTACATTTTTCTCTACACTTGTTTGTAAGGTTAAATGAGGCATGGGGTTCAACCATATCATCTCTGAGATCAAGAGAAAGGTCTTTCTATAAAACAAAGGATTTTGATGCTTGGTTGCTGCTCGCTCTAACCACTGCGACACTGAATGTTTTAGACTGAAGCTCTGTTAACCCCATGTATTGATGTATTCCACTTAGGATGTGCTAAAAACCAGAACGGACATTAGGGAGGGTTTTGTGTGCAGCTGAATACCCTTTATCTCCAGAGGAGCAGAGTTTAACAGCCATAGTCCTTTTGACTCTATGCGTATGATGCCTACAGGTAATCTCAAACCAAAGACTTTCTTTTCTCTCACAGCCTCACTGACTGTATTCTCCCAAGCACACTTTGCCTTTATACAGCACCACAGAGGGTGGACTTTCCCGTGATATTTCTTCTTGAATGAATGAGTGGTTTTCATTAGTTTCTTACCTGATTGTTCCATGCTAAGTTTCCCAAGGACAGGATTATGTGAAGAGGTGAGAAAGGTTTTGCACATGACTTTGGAACAACAATGAACTGGACTAATTTTTTATTGAAAACAAGCCATATATAATGTTCTGTATAAAATTTAAAGCCAAACTTCCACCAAGTCAAGTAGAAAACCTGTGTTCATACCAGCTGTCTAATGGTCACAAAGCCAAGCAGCTGAGATCAACAGTTAAAGACTTTGCAAGTGTTTAATAACATTCTGCAATGAAAATATGGTGACATAAGAGATGGCTAATCAACCTCAGGGAGTAGGCTGGATAAAGCAAAATAAGAAATAGGAAAACTGAGGAGAGATAAGCAAAACATAAACTCAAGCCACTAAAAAGAAGTAAGATATCATTAACTCTTGAAATATGTATTCCTGAACCCTTATAGAAAGTTATAAATAGTGTATAGAAAATATCACCTACTCTGTTTCTTTTTTTTTTTCTAGATAACAAATGCTCACAATTCAACCCTTGTGAACACAGAATACAGGCAATTAATTCTTTGGCTGACCACTGCAGCAATTCAGAAACTACTTTTCAGTGCAACTCAAACAGCAAAACACCCTCTTTGTATTGGGGCTGCTTCTGCTTCAGCTGTCAGGAACAATTCCCTGGCTTCAGCAGGATACATATAGCATCACTGAAGAAAGAACGTCAGCTCTGAGGATTGCGAAGGATCTAAGGTAGTTTTTGATGCCATTGCTAAAGGATGGTTACTTTTGGCTCAGTGATGACCAGCATGGATCAGCTCTGACTGAACAAGCACAGGGGGTGTGTGTGCGTTCATATTTTGCAGGTGGATTCTTGATGCACAGTGAGAGACAAGAGGATGTCAGAAATAAAGGGCAGGTGAGAAAGGGGCCCTGGGGTGAACAGCTCCCTGTATTACCCAAACACACACAACAATTCCAGATCCTGCTTATAAGCTGACCTGCATCACTGACTACAGGATCATGTTCTGTAAGGCACCTCAGTAGACATTTCCAGACTTTCCTGAAGATGGGAGTCCTCTTAGAAAAGGCTTTTTTAAGGGCCCAAATCTAACCTGCCATGCTTATACAAACCAGCTCATGTCAGTGAAGGGGGAAACAGACTTTAGGCTGTGCTTGTGAGCTGAGTGCAAGCACTGAGAAGAAATCTCTTGGGCCAGAGGAACTGATCATGGTAGGAAAGCCTGAGAAAGAGGCAGTTGGTTTGATTCAAGGCAGAGTGCAGCCTGGGCACATTTTTTGCTTGATCCAGATCTGCTTGTAAAACATTGTAACATTTATTTTTAAATGAAATTTTCTTCAGGAAAAAAAAACTAAACCAAAAAACAACACAACCCCTCACCGCTTTGAAAGCAACATTTGTTTAACACACTTGTGCTACTAATCTACTGACAAGGAGCAAGTAGGAAATGTAGCTTAGCGGGAGGCCTCCCAGGACTCTAGGACTGGGTCAGCCTTTACTTTGCCCTTTGCAAACAGAGGTTACGCCTCTATGCTTTAAAGGTTGCCGAAGTTTTAAATATAGGCTATACCACTAAAGGAATCACTTCAGTCACCAACTCCAATGGTTGAACTCCTGGGAAAGCATTTAAAACTATGTTTATAAACCTATGAAACTCTGTTTTCAAAGGAAAATTGTCATTGTTGGTTATGATGCCACTGTAAAGCTGAAACTGGAGTAATTCTTTTAGTCATTAACTTCTTTCCCCCCTGAAGTTAAACATTTAAATTAGTATTTCTGTATTCATGGCAGTGACAAGTGCTAGGCTTGAGAACAGTGGCTGAGTTTGACAGCCAGCTTGGGGACACAGCCTTAGAAATCATTCAACGATGAAGTGTCCTGGTGTAGAATGAGCTAAAGAGGGAATTTACAGTTTAAACATTAAACATGTTGCTTAGCTATTAAACAATTAGATTGTTCAGTCCTTAAGAGAGGGAAACCAGTATGTCATCTCTGGTTCTGGGTTTCCAGCAAATGTACCCAACAATGTCATTTTACAGTGATACCCAGATCACCTGGAATAAAAGTAATGGAAGAAAAGAAAAACAGCATAACCCCCCTCCAGGCAGCTGTTCTCGATTTTGTCTGTCTTAAGAACAGCAGAATTGCGCTTTACTTTCAAGTAATGGCAAAAATTAACTTCATGGGTTATTAGCTTTTCTGGGTTATAAGTGTGCGTGCGGAGCTAGAAACATCATTTAACCCTCCTGCAGTAGCTGACGGCAGGTCCCTTCTTTGTTCTTTGGGATGATATTTAATGCTGGTGCCCTGCAGCACTTCAAAAACACCTCAGTTACTTGGTATGAGGCACAAAATGTTCTCCCAGAGCTTTGTACCTGAACCTGCTAGAGATGCTTACTCACGGTGAGCAGAAGTGCCTGTGCACACACCAACTGGCTGAGGAAGGCCTTAGGGAGAAGTCTTCGGGAGAGTGTTCACATGGGTACAATTACTCTGATACCCAGATTAGCGCTGGCTCTGGGGAAGTGGTTGCCCATAATTCGTAGAGGCAGCAGCATATTGCTCCTTCAGGGCTTCATGAAGGGCAGCAGCTTCTACATGCAGCCTCAGGAGACCACCCTCAAAAACAGAATTCATCACTCTGAATTCAGTGCTGTCTCCACTCTGCACCACAAACTTATGCTTAGCTTCACTGCTGCTTCATTCATGGGGCTGCTTTTGAAGGTTAAAAACATAGCTATGCTTCTTCCTTTGTGCTTCACACCTGTAGCCATGTAGCCTGCTGCTTCTACCACTCCTTGAGTTCTGGGAGATTAGGCAGTTGCCAGTACTTGTGCCCTTTCTCAATCCTTTCCAATTTAAAACCTGTGCAGACATAACACTTAACATCATAAGAGCCTTAAAACAGCTTACCAAAGTTCAGACCTGCACAACTAAATTGCTGCCATTAAAGTACCCGTGTGAGGAAAGCATAATGCCTCTGGTGGACCTGTTTTATGGGGATGGTTGCTAAGCAGCCCTGGAGAAGGCTTTGGAAAAACACATCCTCAATGGACTATTGATTTCATAAATCACTAGATAGCTGAGATATTCTTTCACTAATTAATGTATTTAGAGACAGAGTTATGAGGTGAAGGCCATAACGACATAACACTCAGAAAAAGAGCCTAACCCCTAATAGAAAAGAGATTTTGAAAAATATTTCTTAACGTAATGCATGCAGGTGAGTTATCAGCTCCCCTTCCAAAGAAAGCAATTCTCAGTCAAGTGAGTTTGTATTGTATAACCCTTAAATCTCCACTGAAGCTATTTCTAAATAAGTAAAAACGATCTGTGTTACCTCTTTGGTGTCTGTTCTCCATTAACGATTTGAACATCCTGGCTGCAGGTAGCAGAGGCACAGGTTTTCCTTGTGTGATTGTGATTCCTGTGCAGTTGCAGATGTCAAGAAAAACTCCCTTTTCACCTGAGGAAACCTAAAAGCTTTCTTCTTTGTTCTAATGGAAACACTAGATTTTTTAACAAATTTATTTTAGTAACACGCTAATGTATTCCAGCAAGATGGTTCATGTTTATGTCTCCTGTACTATACTTTGGGGGAAAGTTGGATGAAATCTTTGTCTGTTTTAGAGAGGTGGTTAGGAGGAAAGATGAAATTTATACTTTTCTTCTGAACCAGGAATAGAGATTTTACAATACCACTACTTGGACTGTGTCAGGGAAAATGTAAGACATATGAGAACTAAATGCTCCTCTGCACAGAGTTAATTTCCATTAACCAAAAAAAAAAAAAAAAAAAATCAGTAGAATATAACATTTTTTTTTTTATTTGCTGAAAAAATCTATCAAACTAAAACAGCAACAAAAATTATGGAAAAATTTTTCTTAATATAGTTATCATTTTTCCCCCTAGCATTTTGATCTTTTCATCATATTTACGAGAGAGCACCTATAACATTGCCTGTTAGGAACTGTAGGAGATCCAGTTATTGAAATACTCAGAGAAACATTTTCCAGAAATGTTTCCTTGATATCAAAGAGAGGTCAGAAAATTAAATACAAAAATATGACCTTATGATTTTTAGGGAATCCCTAAAAATGGAGCTAAATTTATGATACAGTGAAAATTCTGATTTGTTCCAATCAACTTTTTTTTTTTACATTGCAAAAGCAGAGTTTTGATAATAGCAATAAAAATAGGTCTTACGGATAGATAAAGCTGGAGATTATAAATCCATACATACATAGATAAAATATAGATATAGATAAATATTATTTAGATGAAGCTGGATTAATAAGAACAGATGATGTACAACTCTGTAACCCAAATGACATCCCAATGCTTACTACAGCAAAATTAAATTGTCTTTACACCTGTATGAACACCTGCAAACCTGTGTGGCACGACGGCTGATGGTTTCTTTCCCAAACACTACACTGTGGGTAGCCTGAGCAGTTCCTTGCTTTGGTAGTAATTTCCAGTAGTAACCAATAAATGGATTAAAAGGTAAATGAACTGAATTATGTGAGTTACCATCTTGATGTATGAAATAGCATGCACTTTGTCACGTGAAATGCTGTTAGCACTGTATCTGGTAAAACAGATGATGCCTGTGAACAGAATCAAAGAGATGAAATTACGCCCAGGTGCAGATGGCACAGCACAGCGCGGGCAATGAGGCATCAGTGGGGGCATTGTGGGAAGGTCCTCTATGGATCAGTTGCAATCAAGCAAGTGCGGCGTACGTGCTTTCTGTTTGTGCTATCGTTGAAATGGTGCGGAGTGACCCGACAGAAAATTGTTCTGAAGTGGGAGCAGATGCATTGAGCTGTCAGGGGCAGAGCCATGACGAGACACCATGGCGCCAGGGACACACCTTCATGTCTCCTCAATCGCTCTCCCTGGCTGAAGGGACCCCCCTCTCTCCCTCCCCTCCCCAGGCAGCTTTGACACTGAGGAATATTTTTCTCCTTATGGCAACATCCCTGGTCACAGCCTCAGGAGGAGCTGCTGCTTGTGCAGATATCAACAGGGCTGGGCACAGTGTGATAGGTGCTGGAGAGAAGTGAAGCTGTTGCTGCTGTCTCATACAGTCTGGGTGAAGCAGAGATAAAGGGAATATCATACCCCACTCTGCTGTCTCAGGCAAATGTCTGCCCAGATTTAAAGACCTTCCATGCTTCTGAAACCCTTCAACATCTGTGGGATCAGCTGCACAGGGCTGGTGGTAGTGAAAAGCAGTACGTGCTGCAAATATGGAGAGAAACTCCATGAGACCTTCGGCACCTTATACCGTACTGAGCTGCACTGCATCTATTTCAACAAGCTCCAAAGTCAAATATGGCCCACTTCCCAGCTGCATCATGCTATCCTGTAAAGGCAATTTCTATTCAAAAGTTTGATATTCTTATCTATACACTCCATCCATAAATAGATTATTTGGGTATAAGAATAGGTGGTATCAACTCAAGTAATTAATCTCAACTCCAGATTTCTTCAGTTTCACAGTTTTTTGGGGTCTGTGTCAGTGTATTATTTCCCTTTTTATTACTGGCCTGGAAGTTACCAGCCTCAGGATTAATGATGTCTTTCCATCTTTTTTTTTTTTTTTTTCCCCCATTTACTAACTTCTTATTTTCATACTATTATTAAAAAAGAAAAAGTTAGCCTAGTTCCCTGACCCACAGCAGTGTCAGAGATGGTAGGATTTCTGATGCATGTGCCCTTTTAAAAGTTTTGGAGAGGAGAAAAGTAAGAGGATAAATAATGGCAAATATGTGGATGATGCCCCAATGAAGGATGCATATTCCTCTGTTTGGGAGAAACTCTGTGACTGCAAAGGCATGACCTGGGTGCCAAAGCATTGCTCTGTCTCTGCCAGTATGCAGCAGACAGGCTCTGTCATCGCTCACTGCCTACAGTGAAAAGAACAGCCATGAAGAACATTTTCCATGAGAAGAGACCTTCCTCCACTTTTGTTCGCCTCAGCACTTTCTCACCCAAAGTCTTCCTTCCCTATTGTGGCAAACTGAAAATCCTCAACCAGTTCACAATTTCCAGAGGGTGGTCAGGTACCCAGTGGGGTTATGAGATGGTGGTCCAGTTCCCTGCTCTACAACCTATTTCTGTGGTGACTATTAATGGGGATATGAATCCCAGCACAGAGAGGGATATGAGGTGATATCAGAGAAAAAGGTCAATGACCCAGTATACGAATAATAATATTTACAAAAACCTCAGCCAGTTTTCTCTTGCCGATGCTTTTTCATTGGCATTATTGAAGATAATTCTCAGTCCAGTGCAATATCCTGCAGGCAGATAACTAGAGAGGATCTATAAACACTGCTCTTAGGAGAGCAGGTATTGACACTTTGATAATTGTATTTTTCAAAATGGCTTTTTTTGTCTGCAGGAAAATCATAAAATGAGACATGCAAGTACAATTACAGATCTTATGATTTTAGACTGATTTAAATTTATGAGTTACAGTCTGACTTGCATGTGAGAGATAATGCTGTGTCCTTCATGGAAGGGTTACACCTCTCTTCTTATAGATGGGCTTTTGACCAGGACCAGGAGATTCAGGAAAGAAAGAACATTTTCTTTTTGTATTTTCTTTCCATATGAAGGAAATGTCCTCAGAATTTGCAATATTTATATGTTTCTCTTATTTCAGAGAATCTAATATAACAAACAAAAGGACCTATGAAGCTATCACATGCAGGTAGAGGGTTACATGGTGTAGACACTGGTTTGATATTCAAATGTGTTTTTCTGGCTGACTTGTAGATAAAGAAAAACCTTTTATTACTGTCATGTTTTAAAATTTGTCCTTAAAACTATAGGCTTAGTGCCCTATTTTCAGGCTTGGGAGGGAGGGGGAGAGGTAAATGACAGCTATAGATGTTCATGTACTTGTTTCTGAGCTTTAATTTTAACTCCCTACAGAAACTGTAGCCACTGGTTACTTTTTGCCATTTGAGGAAAAAAGGAGAGCTCCTACTACCTGCTTGAGGTTTATTTGAAGTCAAGAAAGACATGCTTTGCTATAGAGGCATGCAGAATAATATGCTATAAAGATTTTATGAGTTTGAGCTTTGGAATACTGTCTTACTCATGAGTAGTGAAGTCATGAGTAAATCGTGGGTGAGATTCCATTCTTTCAGGAAATACAGAAAGCTGGTGCTCAGCAGTATCTGATGGAAGCAGAACCTAGAGCCTTCAGGAACAGGATTTTGCCAATCACATGTTCAATATTGGCAACATACATCCACATACACATGTAAATACATTATTAGTAATATATTTATATACGCACACATAAGAATATATGTACGAACACGTATGTTTATACAGTGTGTTATTTTAACTCTCTGAATTAACAGAATGTAAATCTCATAATTAACACGAACAGGATTGTGCCTATCACGTATTTGATAGGCGGCAATATATGGGTACCATATATGCATATACTATATATTATGTAATACTATATTACGTAATATAGGATGTATTATTTATCATCTATTATACAGTATATGATATTGTATGCATGTATATACATATATATAAACCTATATACATGTATGTATACAGTTAGCTCTTTTCACTCTCAAAATTAACAGAATTTAACGCATTTAGCTCCAACCATTAACTCTATATATTTATATATTAAATATATATCTATACTTAACACTAACTAATTAGTGGGAACAGAATATTGTCTTTCATATATTTGGTAACAGCACTTTTCCTGTATTTGGTAATGGCAACATCTACATCTATATCTGCATCTACATCTATATACATATGTATGTCTATACATGTGTAAAAGCATGTAAAATTTCTTTATTAAAATCTTTATTAAAATACATCTACAGATCCATATATATACACACATTCAGACATAGGTGTATATATATACACATACACGCCTATATAGACTATGTCTATATTAGATATATAAGATATATTATTATAATTATATTATAATATATAATAATAAGATATATTATTTATACGTAAGTATAAAGAGACTATATCTAATGGTTATCTAATATATATATCTCTGTATATAGAGACTATATCTAAGCTACTTCTAGATAAATGTATACAGAGACTATATAGGCATGTAGGTATATGCATATACAGGCGTGTACCTATCCACGCAGAGTGTGTTAACTCTCTGAGTTGGTTTGTGAATACAAATCTATACATAAGTATGTGCGTTTATATGACCGCACACAAATCTCTTTTAAGGCACTTTGCAGAGGCAGGAGTACGCTCGGGCAGTGGCTGCAATTCGCAGGCCCGTTCCTCTCCGCATGTACCGGGGGGTAGGAGCCGGTGCCTGCGTGCCAGAACACCCCTCGGCGCCGGCCCTTATCCGGCCCGAGTACCTGCCTGCGGCCGGGACTCGGCCCGCGCCCGGCGCCCCCGCGGCCTCCGACACCGGCCAAGGACAGGGGTGGGCGGCGGCGGGGCCGGTTCGAGGCTTTGCCCCGCGGGGGCGGCCCCGGGGGCGGCCCAGGGGGGAGCGGGACGCCGCGGGCGGCCGGCGGCGCCGGGCCTGGCCTCGCCCAGTCACCGGGGAGGAGGCGGAGCCGGCGGGGCCGCAGCGGCGACAGGTGCCCGCGGCGGCGGGATGGTGGCGGCGGCCGACGCGGGGCCGTAGGGCAGCGGCGCGTCGGTCCCGGGAGCGGGGAGGCCATGGGCAGACGCGGCGGCCCCCCGTACCCTGCCGCGCCTCGGCCGCCGGCGCTGGCGCTGGTGCCGGTGCTAGCGGTGCTAGCGGCCGGGGCGGCGGAGGCAAGGGCCACCTCGGAGAGCCATCTGCCCGGCGCCTCGGCAGTGGGCACCGGCACCCCTCCGAGCCCCAGCGGCACCACTTTCGAGGAGACGCGGCTCCATGTCTTCACCCTGGACTACCCCCACGTGCAAATCCCCTTCGAAATCACGCTGTGGATCCTGCTGGCCTCCCTCGCCAAGATCGGTGAGCGGGGCCGTCGGGCGACTCTCCTGCTTTCCCTCCCTCCCTGCTTTCCTCTATCCTCCCCGGCCGGCAGCGGCAGCCGGTCCGGTGCGGTCCGTGTCCGGGTGTGGAGCTGGAGTGTGATGCTCTGCGGGGAGCGGGATGCCCGGGCGTGATTTGGCTGGTAGGAAACCGGGTTTTCTCGGTTAGGGAACGCGCGGGGGAGAAAAGAGATTCCCTCCAGCCCTCTGCGGCAAAGCGTAAACCCCGGGCTATAGAAGACTCTACACCTCAGCGCTCACCCCGTGCGCCTCTGCCTTTTCCTTGAGCTGTCATTTGAGCACTGTCTTCTTTTTCTTAAAATAACGCCGCATATAGTAATACTTTAAGAACAGAGGAAGCAGATCGATGCAAAGCAAATGTTTATGAGGATAGATAAGTCTCCCTGTCCTACCTTCCCACCATTCACTTATGTCCCGAAAAAGACAAAAAAAGACAGCACTGCATGAGTAAGGAAGGCCACCTCTTCCCTCATGTGGAAAATATTTGTATTGCATAGTTTCACTGTGTTTTGTGCAGCTTATATATAATGTTTTTAATTAGCTTTCTATGCTCCAAACAGAAACATGAGTACAATGTAATCATCTAAAGAATGGCAGGTAATGGCGTACTAGAGAGCTATTTAAAAATTGGCGCATCTCTGTAAGTGATGAACTTTGTATCTTACCTAGAAAGTAATCTTAACGTAAGAAATAAAGGTGTGGGAGCAACAACGACAAAAAGGTTTACTCATACTACGGTTGTTTGATTCAGGACTCTGATTTTGCAGTGGAGAGTAGAGTTCCATAAAAAATTATGATCATACTCACTCTGATAAAACAATTCCATAAAACATGCAACCTTGACTTCTGATGATAGTGATATTTAAATAGACTGTGTCACATTCTGGTTAGTGATCAGGTAATTAGGATTCTGCAAGAAGAAAGATTTGTACCAACCTCCTGTCATGGCTGGTGCTGTAGTTGGGGGCCTGATCCTCTATACAAACAGCATGCTATGGCTTTACTACTTTCTGCAGAAATGTTGCATGTTGCTCCTATTAAGGATACATGTATCTTGATACATGTATCATAACACATTGAAGATGCATGCTTAGTCCTGAGCATGTATTTAGGTGTTTGCAAATCAGAACATCATATACTCAAGTATGTCATGGACTCTAGTAGCCAGAAAATACTGAGTTTGTTAAAGAACTTAACCAGCTGAGTATTGTAAAATTGCTCTGGCTTCTGAGTATAGATACAGCAAGAACATTTGAGTAAGCTAAGACTAGTGAAAAAAATTTGGTTTATTAAAGATTCCAGGGAAGCAATTTGAAACATGTAGACACACAGACATACACAATAGTATATAATTTCTGTAGGACTGTATTTTCTAACTATTATATTTCATAAGTGCATAGGCACCTAACAAGTAAAAGAAAATAAAAGAAGTTACTTGACAACTTTCATTTTCTGATCTGGCTGCAATGCAGTAAACAAGCAAACAGCACAGATGAGGAAAAAGTGCATATACCGTTTAAATCCCTTCAGTTGTACCGAACTAAACCTAATGTGGCTAATCTAGGGCATGCTGCTAGAAGTGTGCATGCGCTAGCCAATGAGGGATGGATACAGGAGAGGCCCTGGGTGTGGCAGTGCTCGGCTTTGCCACACCTATCTGAAGGCACCCTAACTCGGGGACTGGAATTAGGAACATCCAGTTCTTTCTCCTGGAGCTCTGTCTGTGATTCCTTATCCAGTGAGTGCATCAGGTAAACCTTCCCAGGACAGACGTGCTCCTAAGCCACATTCCTACAGCATCGATTTTTCACTTGCTTGTGCTTTGTTTTGTACTGCAGGTAGCCCCGATGGGCAGTTCTCTAACCACCAAGATACAGAAATGTAGTTCTGCTACCTCCTACTGTGTTACAAGGAGTGGGCCGTGTGTCTCCATTCAGAGGGATGGAGGGGAGTTTTCCAGCCCATCTCACTGCCTAGAGCCCCAAGAGAGGGGCCCTGTGAGAGAGGAGGCTCTCCAGAGCATTCCTTTCGCCAGCTTTTCCTGCTGGGTAGCACTGGCATCTCACCCCTCATGCCAAGCAGCATGAAATCTACCTCGAGACTCATGCACTGCCCAGGAAACTTTGGTGCTTAATCTGGCATCGCAAATTCCTTTCTGGGGCTAGGCACTAAACTCTTACGCTTGGCACTGCCAAGTAGCAAACCTTTATGAGTGGAGCCCTCAGGTCTTTCCAGCTGCAAAGAGTCCAGAAGATAGGGTCACATTTAGTAACAGCCCCTCACAGTGTGTGAAGGATCCCAAAAAAACCCTTTATCACAGAGCCTGCTTATTGCCTGAAGAGTCTTTTTGAACAAATGTGTTTTTGCAGAAGTGCAGTTTTACTTTAGCTGAAATGTTCCAGCATTTCCTAATTGTTATAGTGGGTTTACCTAAGAGGTTTCTCAGATCCTGGCTGTGATTGTGTCATTGTAGGCTAGGTTTAGAGGGAGCAAGAAAGACAGCATGAGAAAGGAAAACCTGAAGCTGGCAAGCAGAACTTGAACAAGGTACATTTTCGTGAAGATATTAGAAACATGGTGCTTTTTATTCCAGCATAGAACAAGGGCACATTTTGAAATAAATTTTCTAGAAATTGCCGTGAACAAAATTGTTATTTCCTGCTACGTCTACTTATTATCTTATGTGTTGATACAATATAGATGGTATGTTACTCCATGAGTGTATTAAGCGGGACCCAGTGCCCCCAGAATATGCTGCAGTGTCTAGGCAGTGAGACTAGCCTACTTACCTCCCAGTTTTGCTTAATTCTTGTGCTAACTGATCTAGCCGATCCAGATTCCCATCACATCTACATTTAATCACAAATGCACAATTAGGAGTGTTTCTTCTGGGAACTGAGCTGATATCCTTCCAACACTTCTCTCCTTAAAAATGGCTTAAGCTGTTCAGAGGGCCCTTAGAAAACTCCTTTGTAATCAGAAATACAGATCTGAGTGGCATTTCCAGCATCAGACAGCACTGGATTTCACCCAAGAAGTAAGATACCAGAACTCTGCAGACTTTTAGCTTGAAGAATATTGAACTTGCATTTTAGGCAAATCGTCTTCTGCCCAAAGGCCTGAGGGTAAGCATCTTCCATGCTGTTGAAGCTGGGTCACTGCATGGACAGGAGCCCCAGAACAGGGTCACAAGACTGGAAAGTAGTTGTAGTCCTGGGTTCAGCATAAAAGCCTGAGTTTTCATGTACTGCAGGTGCTTGTGACCTAGGTGCTTGTGACCACGTGGCTGCTCCTAGGATGCTTGTGAACACGTGGCTGTAGATCTTTCAGAGCAGGGAAGATGTCCCTCATCTTGCAGGGCACCTGAGTCTGATGGATGTGCACTGGATTCTAAATCCAGCTCTCTGGCCTTAAATAGGAAACCACAGCCTCTCCCTGATCACCTCTGAATGCTTTGCATGGAGGCAGGCAGTCTTTCAGGAGTTCTACTGCTGCTTACATGGATAAAAAGCACATTTAATTTAGTGGGAGCCTTTCCGTTACCTTTAAAGTTGAGGTGGAGTCACAAAAGTTCCAAGAGGGTATGAACTTTTCAAAGAGTGATTTGTAAAGAAGAAAAGAAAAAGATTTTTATTTTTATATTCTCAATAGCCATTTCATTGCCATTGTGTTCCAACTGGATGGGACAGTGTTTGCTTACATTAAAAGCTGCTTTTAAAAAATCTCCTCCTCTTCAGTTTTTATGGAGAAAATGATTTAAGGTATTTTGAAGGGCTTAAAAAAACTTTTGGTAAAATCTGTTTACTCAGGGGAAACTTCAGTCACTGTATTGGAAATTTTGGCATCCTGCCACTGCAGAAACTGAGGCAAACCATAAAATTTTTTTGTGGAAGTGGCTGAAAGGTGAAAAGTCAAGTCTTAAACTCAAATTCTTGTATTTCCAGGGTCATTGGCTGTTCTGCCAATATAGGATATTGGTGATTCTGATTTTGAAGAATGACAGAGAATTTGGCAGTCCTTCTAATGAGTCACATAGGCCGTGTTTCTATATATTGAAAAGCAGTCTGTGTTAATCCAGAAAGGAAGGAAATGCAGCTTGAACTGCTTACTTTTTAAAATAGCTTTAATAGTTGTAAGATACACAAGTCAAAAACCTGTAGATTAAAACAGCTTTCCCCTTGGTCCTTCCTAACCATTTGTTTTGGCTGGTAGTAAGCTCAGGCTTTCTTTTACTTGGAAGAAATCTCTGATGAAAGGAGAATTAACAAAATAGGTGTTACGAGATACAGAAGCCTGAAATTGGGAAACTAGATGTGAACTGTACCAAGCTTACACTGGTTTAACTGTTTCCACGACAGGTGTGATTTTTACTGAAATAGTTTTACTGAAATAGATGCCCGTTATTACCACACCCAGTGTTTCCACGCAGCTCTCATTTAAAATGATTTAAATGCTTTTTAGTTAGGCAGGAATTGTGGGATCTTGTGGGTGTGGATAGTTTTCTATATAATTATGTGGGCCAAATATAGATAAGGAGGAGCCTGGAAAAGATTGGCATCGCCAAGATCTGGAATGTGACCTTGGTGCATGAGGTTCATCATTCCATTAGATTGGCCAGAGTAAGGTCCTTCAAAACTTACCCCATTCATTACCAAAATTATCCTTACAACAGCCAACTTTTACAAGTAGAGAGAATCTTTAAATCAAAGCTGCATAGCTTTGACAGTTTTAGTAGGCTAAGGAACATTCAACCGTTAAGTCCTCATTCAGAACCTTTTTTCAATTCTTGTTTTTCAATACTTTCGCACAGATTTTTATGAGAGACTCCTGACACTTCTAGAATGAATATAATACGGAAGAATGAGCATAATAACGTAGGCTACAGCTTATTGTCACTTTATGGAAAACATGCTGCTTCTCGTGAAATTAATTTGGAGATGCCTCTAAAATTAGAAAAATTATGTTTGTAAATGCTTCCTCGTGGTGGCTGGGGAAGTGACCATGGGTGACTGGGTGCAGGTCACATGTGCTAGTTCCCCTCCCTAGCTTTGAGACTCTAAAAGACTTCTAAAAATGAAATTAATGTACTTTTTAAACTCCTTTGTGAAGCTGCGCATGGAGGAAGGGATGGTTTGCAGGAGTATTTTTTTCCTGTATCTAGATGTAGTTTGCCCTAGAAAGTGTTTGGATTGTGTTTCTGGAGGATTCCACATTACAAAACACCCACACTTCCACAAACAGAACACTTGCGCAGAGTTGCTTCAGCCAACTTAGCTAATAAATGGAACGTCTGTCTACTAAATTGTCTCTCCACCAGATTAACTGAATTAACTATCCTAGCCAACATATTTGCCTTGACCTGTTGTGGCTGTCCAGTTCAGTCTTTGCAGTGAGAATGAAATTGCTCTGTGATTGGTGCTTGTTTACGATAGAAGCTAAGGTAACAGAATCCAGAATAATCTTTTTGGATTCTGTATAAATAATCATTTCACTTTCTTGCGTTTGAATTTCCTTTGAAGGCTTTCATCTCTATCACAAGTTGCCCTCAATTGTACCTGAAAGCTGTCTCCTTATTCTTGTTGGATTGCTTCTTGGTGGGATTATTTTTGGAGCAGAGGAGAAGTCCCCACCTGTAATGAGCAGTGATGTTTTTTTCTTGTATCTTTTACCACCCATTGTACTCGATGCTGGATATTTTATGCCAACTCGTCTTTTCTTTGAGAACTTTGGTACCATATTCTGGTATGCTGTGGTGGGCACGCTCTGGAATGCTATCGGCATTGGGATGTCACTTTATGGAATTTGCCAGATCAGTGCGTTTGGTTTGACTGATATCACACTGCTGCAGAATTTGCTCTTTGGCAGCCTCATTTCAGCTGTGGATCCCGTGGCGGTGTTAGCCGTTTTTGAAAATATTCATGTCAATGAGCAGCTTTACATCCTGGTGTTTGGAGAGTCTTTGCTGAATGATGCTATCACTGTGGTAAGTTACTTGATAAATGATTAGTTGATAAAAATGATAAATGATTAGTTGATAAAAATGATAAATGATTAGTTGATAAAAATGATAAATGATTGTTTGCATGCCACTCCATTATATCTCTTTGTATTTGGTTATTACAGTTTGCTAATAGGCTGAAGTCAAGGAGTGCTAATGTATTTATGTAATTCTCTAAACTTCAGATTTAGAAAGTCTGGTCGTTTTACTACACCAGAGTAATGTGTAATGGTAGCATATTTACTCTACAGATTTTGCTACCTGATCTCTTTAGTTTCTGTATCTTTGAATTCTGTTACTTCTGTAAAGTGAAACTGGAGGTTTTCCTCACCTGCAGAAATGTCTTTGGACAACAGAGGGAAAAGGCACAATGTGGGGTGTCCCAGCATGTTCACAGGAGAATGGGCAAATCATTGAGATGATGCAGGACACAGTTTTGCATCTGCCTGTCCAGTTGGAAGTACGCAGAGACTACCAATACATTTCTCACAGGCTATAGATGAGATAGGACAGCCATCTGGAAGCAGTAATTTCTAATCATTAACTAGCTGAACATGGTTTGTGGTTCTGACCTAAGGGCATCAATCTTCACATTCCATTAACACCCCAGTGCCCCTTATTTGTACCTGATGACAACATGTCTTGGACATTACTCCCATTTATCCATGCCTTACTTGAAAACCTGCCCATGACAGCTATGTCCTGGCATGCTTTCTGTTTTGTGGGACATGGAGATTCAGTTTTTCATATGCCAGAAGGATCAGAAAGATTTATTAATTGGGTCCGCACCTTCTCTGTCTCTGGCACTCGTTTCTTCATCCTGTTCTATTCTATGTGCTGTTGTCCTTCAATTTTCCCTTTTTCCAGGACTTTGTCTCACGTGCTTGACACATGTATATCTCATCCTTTAATGTGAGCCTTTGTACTGACCATTTCTTGTTTGCCCGTGGGAGTACTGTTTGTTGGGAGTACTGTTTTTTTTCACTTTGGCTTCATGTTGTACCTGATTCTCTTGCTATCCAGTCATCTGAATCACTTCTTCTCTTAGGGGCTTGCCTTAATTCTAGCTTTTCTCTCTAGCTTAAACAGCTGAAACTTCCTGCCATTATTAAGCTGGTACTTAAGCCAGTCCTGAAAATTAGTGAATGTAAATGACAAGTTTCAAAAGGCTTATCAGTTCAGCCATGGCTGTGTCTACTCACTCCTAATGGCCACTTCTGTGGTGGAACTCTTCATACACGTTTTTCTGGGGGAAGAAGGTCTGGTTTTATGTGAATGTAAAACTTTTTTTTTTTTTGGTGCATGTGTATATTTTTCCAACCAAAATAACTTTTTTCCAATCGCAGAAATCAGTCACCTTTCCACTGGAGCAGCAGTTAATCCAGCAGGATTTGCTAGGAAAACACTGCATCTTGATGATGGAATTATTCATGCATGCCATAACTCAATGACAAATTACTCCAAAACACCATTTTTATAGGTGCTGGCATAGCAATTTAATAATCATGATGCATGGCTTTCCAGTAGGTGTCATTACTGCCTTCTTTGGAGGTAGTCCTTTCTGATGGCACGCTTGCCCAGATGCCCTAGCACAGAGGTGGTACTCTGAGGAGTCTGTACAGAGCCAGCCCAGTAATGCACTGGCCATGCATATATTCATGAGGGAGTGAAAGGAATTTAGAGTACCTTTGGTCTTACTTCCTAGCTATCACTTAAAGGTAGGACTTGGCAGAAGATCAAGTGGTTTCCACATGCTAAGCAGTGGTCTGCTAATGGTTCCTTGTTATGATTTTGCGCACCTGCAATCATGTGATTATACTTAGAACATGATCCAGGCTGTCACACAGATTGCCCATGGGGTGTCCTTAAAAGACCTGGCACCCCCTGCCCATAGCAGTGCTGCCAGACCAGTCCTTGCTGCCAGAGTTACTCAGCTATCTGCTCAAAGAAGATGCTGTTTTGTAAATACTGCCTCTTTATTTGCCCTTGTTGTGTTACTGGAACAGCTGATAAAACCAGCTAGAAGGAAGAGTGCAGAACCTTCCAGCTTTTGTCTGCTGGAGCCCTTGAATTCCACCTACCCTGGCAGGTGGCTCCAGTGTGATTCAGAGGCAAAGCAGGAGCTGGGATGAATGCGGGCAGGCCATCCACAGAAACTGCCTAATGCCTACAGCCACTGCAGTATCAAAAAACCCAGGGGCTGCACAGATGGGCAGTGCAGAACAGTGTGGCTTTAGTAAACATGCTTTTGAAATACTTTAAGCCCTTCTTCCTCCTATTCGCTTGCACTGCCCTGCTGCTCCTAATAAAAGCTTTTATTAGGATAGCAGTGTCATCTGTGCTTTCTCTTTTCAGAAAACGTACTACCACACCTGCATTTTAGGTACAAAGTGAGGTGTGTTTTCTTAGGGATCTCAGCTCTTCCGTGTTTCTCAGGTGGTCTTTCATGCCTGGTAGTTTTTGTGATATGCCTGTGCATTTGAACAATCCTTATTCCCCACTGATGGAATTTTGGAGCTTGAATTTGGCTGAGGACAATGCTTGCTAGTTGGCTTCATGTTCAGAGTTGGTGCGTTAGCGAAAGACTTGGTCAGTAATAACTAACACAGTGATATTAAATGGCAAGATCATGTTTTGGAGTGGAGTGTTAGCAGTTCAAATTCCAGTTCTAGGTTTAAAATCACAAAGAAGGAGCCAGTGTAATTACAATAATATTATTCCCATGTTAGAAAACATTACAGCAGTGCGCTGTATTCTGCGTCTGCTGAAAACATTATTTTTAGAGTGCTTTAAAGTAATTTCAAAATGAAAAACTAATATCTGAGAGCTGATGAAAATAAGCAATTAGTGTCTAGGTAGAGCAGAGATAGTGTGAGACAAGATTAAAAAGTGATTGTCGACTAATACTTCTTGGTGTAACCTTCAGTGAGTTCAGCTGAAGAATGATGAGTAAATGCAAATCTTGAGCCTGGAAAAAAACCCGATGTTCTCAGAATAAATGCACTTCAAATTGTGACGAGAGTTGATGTTAACTCACCTGAAAGTTTAGAGAGGGCTGTAAAACTGAACTGCCATAGAGTAAAAGGGAAGTGAGCCTGATTTTTATCTCATTTACAGCAATGTAAATAAAAACCAATAGGAACGAGAATAAAATCATGTTCATGACGTTCCATAGTCTTAGCTGCTGCTTCTGTCATGATGGTCTGGTTTTGATCCGAGATACAAAAGAGAACATTGCTTTTCTTCTGTCAAATAATTTACGACAGCAGATTTGAGATTTATGGAGATGTCTGCATGTGGACACAACAGGCTCCATTCTGTTCGCAGGGTGAATACTTTGCTGTGAGGTTGAAGTGACGTTATGGAAAGGCTGTTGCTTGAGTAGATCAAAATTGTATGCTTCTTTACAAGCAGCTCTCAGTGGCCTTATTTTGGACTTTTTTTTGCCTTTATATATATTTATATAGTTACTTTTTTAAATATAAAAAAGGCTGCTTAAAACTCCGCTTAAAGAAAATAATAGTCTTCCATGATGCATACCAAGGAAGTATTCTGCCAGGTCAAATTCTCTAGATGTGTTGAAGAAAAACGTAACTCTGGGGTGGTCCCAAGTTTCAGCAAGTAACTCAGGGGAACTCCTCTCATTGCAAACAATGCAACTCAACAGTATTTTTTCTTTAGTCTATGATTCAAGTCATCCTGGGAGCCTGTGGACTGAGAGGTCCTTGTAAAGGGACCAACAAAGGCACACCTGTTGCCAGTAGGTTTAATTCTGGGATGCTTAATGCAAATCCATAAGGCCCACAAATCAAAACGAGGTGGAAAACCAGCATAGCCTATGACATTACTTTCCTGTCCTGCACAGGATGTAGTAAGAAGGAACAGGGCAAAAAAAACATGAGTCTGCCTCAGAGCAGCAAGGTGAAGGGGTTTGTGCAGGTGAAAAAGGACACTACGCCCAGCTGTACTTGTCCTGAGGGCATCATTGTTATCAATTAAATAGTTCATGCTCCTGCTCTTGTCCTGTTTGTTGCTTTGTAATGAAAATGACTGGTGGCCATGCTGCGTTTGGTTTAACCTTTTTCCATGCTTGCTCTGGAGTATGTTTTTTCTTTTCTTTTTCAGTTCCTTCCTTTCACTTAGCCCAAAGGACCCATAATAGGCCATGCCTTTGCAGTAATCTATAGTGAGAACTTTTACCTCTGTAAGACCAATTTTGGCCAAGAAGAGCCGCACAACTTACTTTCTGTCACGTGAGAGAGAACAAGACTGAAAACATGACAAATCCTTCCCAGTGACTATTCAAACACCTACATTGTTGGCACAATGCAAGTACTGATAAAACATTGTTCTCTCAAATGCCATTTCTGATAAAGAAAATTCTTAGGTTTACTAAGAAGTCCAGAAAGAAAGTGGAGGTTTAACTCCTGCAAGCTGTCCAAGACGTTTGAAGTGGTTATTGTGACCACAGTGGCTTACCCTGTGAACCCACTGTGACATGAACAAGTGCCTACGACCAAGCTTAAATCTGTAGAAGTGACCTACGTAGCCATCACAGTGTCTTATGGCTAGGATCATACATGCAGCACCAGGCAATGCTTAAATCTCCCAAATAAGTCTGCAGATGGGGAGACCCTTTAAGGTTTCTTTAAGAGTAACTGATTCCATTGTTGTCTGTGTTGTAGTAACTGAAATACTTGATATTAGAGAAATGTGGACTTCACATGTGTAAACCATTAAGGCTGTCTGGCTAAGAAATTATGGTAATCCCGTGGACTCTGTTTTGGAGGATGGTTACAAACACTTTGAAAATTAAACTGGGGAAACACATAGTAACAGGTCTTTTAATAGGAACTAAATCCCAATCTCTAGAAGAAATCTAAAGTTCAAAAAGTCTTTGAACTATTGGATTCCTAGTGGTTAATTAGGAATTAGTTAATTAATAAGAAATTAATTAGAGAAAGTGTACTTCATGGATGCCGTGTTTCTTGTTTCATGTTTCTTGTATTCCTTGGGGTGGCCACTGTCCATTATCTCTCTACCTCACCCCATGCCAGATGAATCTGTATGGTTCAGTTAAGTTCTGCAGCTCTCAATGTCTTATGTGGATCAAAATAATCTGAAAAGAACTTGATTTCTTGATTTTTCACTGATTATGGAACTGTATTTTTTCCTTTTTTTATTTTTTGTTTTATTTTTATTTTAATCTGGAGAAAGTCTGAAATGGCCATTTGTGGAGAAATTAGAAGATCTGCAAATAAATGGTTTTAAAGAAAGATTAGATAGATCTATGCTCCTGGCCTGCAGAATGGCATGGGTTAAGAAACCATCTGCAAAAAATGGGAATAATTATATTTACCCTTCTTTGTGGACAGTGCCTTGGGTGACACGGTTTAATGAGAGGTGTCCCTGCCCATGGCAGGAGGGTTGGAACTAGATGATCTTAAGGTCCTTTCCAACCCTGACTATTCTATGATTCTATATCTCCCTGATATTTATGGTGGACAAGTAATACGCCAGAGGTAAACAACAGCCTATCTTAAAAGTGAACTCAAGATAGATAGAAAAATTCAAAATTCAACATTGAAGCAGAGGAGTGTAAAAGCATAAGGGGAACGTAAAAGTTCAGAAACATAATGTGCTTTCTTTTTCCTCATAGGTCCTGTACAATTTGTTCAAGTCTTTCTGCCAGATGCACACAATTAAGGTTATTGACATATTCGCTGGGATTGCTAACTTCTTTATAGTGGGGATCGGTGGAGTATTGATTGGAATCCTTTTGGGATTTGTAGCAGCCTTTACCACCCGTTTCACCCATAAAATCCGAGTGATTGAGCCACTCTTTGTCTTCCTATACAGTTACTTGTCATACATAACAGCTGAAATGTTTCATCTCTCAGGCATCATGGCGTAAGTACCCCAAACTTCAGTACTAATAGTACTCAAGTACGAATGTCAAAGGAGATTGCAGAGTGGTCCAGGTTTTGCAACCTTTGCCATATGGCATCATTCCACCATGCATAGCAGTGATGCTGGCTTGAGGATTTCCGGCCTGTCCCCTCCTGCTTCCATCCCATTTTCTTGGCTTGCCACCACACCAGCTGTGTCACTAAAACTGGTCATGGCATCACACCATAAACCATATCTTTGAAATGCTCCAAGTTAAAAATAATCCCTTGTATTTTCAGTGGGATTATTCTTAAATCAGTTTGGTGACCTGTGTCCTCATGTGACCCTACAACTAGTCATAAGGGCATGGCTGAGGGGTAGCCCACAGTGATGTAGGGGCAACGATGACTGGGAGGGAGTGGGAGTGGTTGTTGGGAACTTTGTGAACTGGCTTCACTTCTGATGCCATTGTGAAACTACATATTGTGAAACTACGTCTTAACACTTAGTCATGTGAGCATCCAGTAAGTACCATTCAATGAAGACAATATATATATATCATTAAGGCAAACTCCTGCTGGATTGCAAGCACAGTAAGGATTGAGTGAATGTAAAATTTCCGGAGTCTAGTCCTATGGTGATATAACCCTTTAGTTTAGTATCTTGATACGTGTGCCTGTGTGTTACAATGCTCTCTCTACACATCATTATGTATAAAATAATATTATTCTTCCCACTTCCAACAGATAAAAATATTTTCACTCCTGTTTTTTCACTCCTGGGCTTCAGTCAAGAGAGAGTACAGCCTCTACCTTGGTGCTGTTTATACTGTAACAACCTCAACTTTAGAAAGAGCCTTTATGACATTTGATATACTTAAATGGTTTGCTCTAATTCCAAGTAATATTTTTAAAGGCCAACCTTCTTCAATGATTTTGTATTGTTCTAGTGGCAAATATGAGTCATTCGGGAATTAGGAACATCGCTTTTTAAGAAAACTCAGATGTTACTTCTGAGTATCAGTAATACTGATAATACCTTACCTGATGATTATCTTTTAGGAAAGCGAATGACAGGTTTGGTATCATAGACGTGCCAGTATAAGGTTTTCTGGGAGGGGGAAGCAATTTATATGGATATTTACAGCTGATGATTTCAGTGGTATAAAAATAGAGCTGTGCCGTGAAACGAGAGGGGTTAGCACTAGAATATAAGTAAAGAGCTAAAGATTGCATGGGTTTTTTTCTCTGATATAAGTCTAAATACAGCAACATATGCATCCACTTTGACCAAGCTCATAAATGTGCCATCTCTTTCCCTAGCTTCTATTCATAGCATTTGTGTGGTTTCTAGTTTCCTCCACTTCTTAAGTCAAATGTCCTTGACATCCTATGATCAAATACTTAAAGGGCTTCTAAACCAAAAACGTGTGGCTAAATTGTACATGGAAAAAGATTGTGGCAGTGTGCATGATAATACTGATTTGGACATGCTGCACCCAGGATACAATGGAAGGGGCACACCGGGTCAGCTGGTGGGTCAGTGGACCCACTGCATACCAGTGCCTGCAACCAGCATGCTGGTGCTTCCAGTGGCACTAACAACCTAGTCGTTTTCGTTTGTAATCCTGAGTGAGTGCAAAACCGAAAAGGAAACACAAAGTATTTCTTTTCTCTCCAACAGTGCAATAGAAAATAAGTTATCTTTAAAATGTCCTGTACGTTTTTTAACTCTAAATGTGTTTTGTAACAGCTAACAGAGCTGGATACATCAGTAATACCTTATGGGGGAGCAGGAAGGGCTCTCTGCAGCCATATAGTGTCTTAGCTGTCAAGAGACGTAAAGCGTGCCCCCTCCCAAAAGTGTTGCCATGCGCCTGTAATCTCTGCATCCACTTGGCGTAAATCTACCCTGTGCTTTTCACATTTCAGTGGGCTTTGAACTGCAGAGAATATTTTGCTCTGTGTCACAGTACAACATGCATCAGTATTGAGTTCCCTGTCGTTTTCTGCAGTGAGTGACTCACGGCAGGATTCCTTGGGACTGACTTCAAAGTCAGTTCTTCTTTGAGCATGTAGTTGGACCGAATGACCTTGGAGCGTCCCTTACAACCCAGATTGTTTATTCATTATATGCTTCTGTGGCCTTTTATAGTTCAGCCTATAGGGAATAATTGCCTGATCTCCCCTTTCTCACCCATATCCACATAAGTCTGTTAAACTACTGATTCCCACTTCCTGCATTAGTAGGTTTGTAAAGATACTCAGCAAGATCTTGTGGTTACATGTTGTACCATACTTTAGGGGGAGAATATGAGCAGGAATGTAGAGTGTTACCAAATAAGAAAGATAGATACACCAAGTGGAAGTATAAATTCACTGGCAGAGGAGCAGCGGGGAATGTAAGGTGCTTGTCCCTCTTCTGATACGTCTGTGTACTCATTCTGAGGACAAAGAATTCCTGAAGCATCCCTGTACAACCCCAGCACCAGGTTACCTGGCTGAAATAGTGAAGGTACTGAACCATGTCCCTGTGAGCTGCAGTGAGAAAATCCTTTTCTGAAAGAGAGGAAAGAGCTTCTACTGTAATTAGAGCCAGGTTTGAATCAGGATCGGAGGTGTAAAACATACAGATGTGACTCTGAACTTTATTTGCTTGCTTGCATTTCTAATTACAATGCTGCATTTTCTGCTTACTAATTTCTCATAAAGGCTGTGATGCAGCAAAACTAATAATATATGTTCCTTTTTTTTTTTTTTTTTTCCATTTGCAACAGTGAATTAGCAGGCTGAAAGGAACGAACATTGAAACTACTGTAAGTTTAGTAGGTCAAGGAAACTTGAGGATTGAACCCAGTGGCCTAGTTTATTGCAGTCATGACAGAAACTGTACTGTTTGCACAGGAGGACTTCTATTCTTCAGAAGCACAGAAAGTTGCAGGTTAACTGCAACTGTTTCCCCCCCCCCTCCCCCCCATTGTTGACCAAGGCAACTACCTCAGGTCACAGAAGTAGAAGCCACAATTAATGTATGTGGTTAAGAAATGTAAAATAAAACACACCTAAGCTTTTGTTTTGATTATGGTGATAGTAAAAATTTAGTTTGGGAAGAACGCATTATAATAATGTACATAAAATCTTGCATATTCAGAGAAATTGATTTTATATTAGGCTCTAACAGTATACTGCCATATTATTTTCAAATTGAAGAGAATTCAACAGGGTTAGGGTTTTTTTTTCTCATGTAAATTAGTACTCTGAAGAGATACCAGACTCATAAAGGGAGCAGTGATTAGCTGTGGAATTTTACTTAACTGAAGAGTAACAAAGAATGTACAGCACTATTTGTTATACGGCTGAACCAATTCATCAATTAGATAACAGTAATTTAATGAATGCAAAATGTGTCTGAAAATAATATTGTAAGAGTGTTGTCCCTTTAAATTCTAGTGGTTAAGCATAGTAGATGTTTTAAGTTACAGCTTGCAAGGATCCTGATTAATCTGGTGGCAGATTCTTATCAGACATCTATTTACAGTGTCTCCATTACCTCAGGATCCAAAAACAAACCATGTTTCCCTATTCCGCAAGCTGCGGGGCTTTCCTAAGTGACTATAATAATGAAAAGTATTTATTTTAAAAGCTAATAAATAGTACTGAGCGTTTTGTAGTGCCTTTGATGTAGACCTGACAGCCCTAATGCTTTGGGCAGTGAGCTGCAGCTTTGAGACCCTGAAACTGTGGGTCTGGAAATGGCTGTTTTGCAGCCTGCCCACTACATTCTTGCTGCATTGCATTTGCTACCCCTGCACTTGCCAGCTCCACTGTGTGCACAGTTGGCTGTAGGTAGCTGGGATGCATCAGACTTGTTATACTTGTGCAGATAAGCAGTGCATACACAGGAGAGCTGTCACGACATAAATGGAAATATTTGTAGGTCTATTAGTGCAACCTGTGGCTTGTGAAAAGCTGGTTTGCCACTGAGTGAGTTCTGGACAGTGAAAGTGTTAAGTAGATTTGAGACCCTTCTTTACATACACTTTTGAAGCTGGTCACCAGAGCTATCTGTAAACTGAAGAACCTGGGAATGTTTGACAGCTTCCGGGCTTGGGTGTATGTCCTGCCAAGTCGTCAGTCCTTGCCAGGACAAAATCCATGCATGGCCCAGGTCCTCTCCCGCTTTCTTCCTGACATATGCAGGCACATATGTTTGTGGGATCTATGACAAATACCCAGTTTGGGCAACTGTAAGATAAGAACAAGGAGGAGAGCTGTGAAGAACATTGGCAGTATGTCAGTATTGTCAAAAATGCAGGACCTCTGTTGTCCCAACCACATGCTCAAACTAGAAACATTACCTAAAGCCACTGAGTGTTGCAGGGAGAAAGCTCACATGCTTATCTAACCTGCATCCTTTCTTCTCTGGTGGAACCCATGTTACCATGATGAGCTCTGCTTCCCAGACAGCATGCTACTCTTGGGCCACAGAGGATGTGTGCTCTAAAAGGTCTTTTCCAACCTAAATGATTCTGTGATTCTGTGAAATGCAGATGGGGCTCTGCGATAGTTTAGTCAAGCTTTCCTTCTTCTTAGTCTTGGAGTTTGCCTAGGGTTGGAGCTAGTTTTTGCATGGCAATGGCCATTTTATTTTGTGCTGACTAGATCTGCAGCCGTGTGCAGAGGCAACGCAAACCGTGGCCTAAAGTGGCGGAGGATGGCAAATTATCTGTAGCCTTGCTTTTTAGTTCGCCTGGGAAGAGGAGCTTACTACTGTCACTGTCATTGAGGAGAGGAATGGTTTATTGAGACAGCTGCTAGTGGGAAGTGAGGTAAATTCTGCCCCATGACATGCAATTTTGAGGAACATCCTGTCTGGTGTTCCTCAGCAGCAAAAGAAGCAGCACCCCATTTTCCAGGGCTGCCCCTGGCTCTCCTCAGCTCTGCCTCATTCAAAACACAGAGTTTGTGTGACACCTGCACAGACCATGTGGAGTTAGTATGACAGAACTCCATACCTGATGTCTTCTCAGAAAACTCCCCACTATGGAAAAAAACCCTTGTGCCCAAAACTGTAGGTTCACCAAACCTATATATTTGAGATCGGTTATGGAATAAGTTATGCTTTTGTATTTTAAAGACAGCTATGGAAAAGTGAATAATATTCTGTAGTTATGAGAAAGACAAAAAAAACCCCATTAAAACAGTGAAATACAGGGTAATATTTGTCTTTCAGGATTACAGCTTGTGCCATGACCATGAATAAATATGTGGAAGAAAATGTTTCTCAAAAATCCTATACAACAATAAAGTATTTCATGAAGATGCTGAGCAGTGTCAGTGAAACATTAATCTTCATCTTTATGGGAGTGTCTACAGTTGGAAAGAACCATGAGTGGAACTGGGCCTTCGTTAGCTTCACCCTCCTTTTCTGTTTAATCTGGAGGGCACTAGGTAAGCAATTATCAGTCTATGCGTCAGTATTCTTTTCAAGTGAAACTTTTTACCTCTTCTCAAGTAGAAAATACAAAAAATTGGACAGAGTCCAATCAGCTTATAAGAATGGTTTTCTTATTGGCAATGTGTCCTAGATTGCAGGGTCAACTTCCACCCAAAAATGGAACCCATCAGTTTTGTCCTGACCCTGCCTGTCTAAACTCAGAGGAAGTCTGCTGTGTTTGTACATGCATTAAGTACGTGTGCTTAAATACAGTATATGAATTTTAGTCAATATTTTAAAATATAAGCAAATTTGGCTTAAAAGAATTAGCAGTTGTACAACAATTAAGGCTTATAGGTCTTAAACCTGCCCCTCACCCACATTTCACGTGTAATGATTCAGTCCCTCCATGTGTCAAGGCAGCTCATGCTCTGATCTGCCTCTGCACCCCTACTTCCAGCTCCCAAGTCTCCCTTCAGTGCAGAAATCTGATTTATTTTCCATCATGCACCTGCAACCCCACAATACCTTATGCGGAAAAGCAGCCAAGGAGCCTGACTGCTCCCCTACCTCCTGGACCCCAATCTTTACCTACCTTTATACCTTTTCTCCATTCCACCACGACCCTGGAGTCTTTGCCTTCAGTACACCAGCATGCTCTGGCATCTTTTCCCTCCATCCCCAGTCCTGCATCCTTTTTGTCTATGCAAGTAAAATCAAATAAGTGAATAGAAGTTTTCAGGGTTCAAAGCAGAGATTGATGGAGGTGACAAGCCAAAGGGTTCAAAAGCACCTCAAATCCTATTAAAAGAAAAAAAAAAAGGAGTCTTGGTCTATACTGGCACTGAGAATTATTGCTGTTCTAGAGGTGCAGAATCTAGCAGATAGCTGTCTTGTGGAGATTAATTAGCTCCTTCAGGTCCTAAACCCAGCTGACCGAAAGTGGTTAACTAACTATATGTTTAAGATGATGTTCTGTAAGCATTTAAATTTTTCTTCCATGGTGTTTTCAAGCGTCTGAGTAATACTTAATTCCTTCAATAATATATATGTAAGAAGCAAATAAAGTGTTTTAAAACAAATATTAGCATTGTGGAGGAATTCTGTGTAATTTAATTTACTTTTCTGGTTTGTTTGTTTTTGTTTTTTTCCCTCAGGTGTTTTTGTTCTGACTCAGATCATTAATGTGTTCCGGACAATTCCTCTCACTTTTAAGGACCAATTTATTATTGCCTATGGAGGCCTCCGAGGAGCTATTTGTTTTTCACTTGTATTTCTGCTTCCTCCTGCTGTGTTTCCCAGGAAGAAATTGTTCATCACTGCTGTTATCGTGGTGATATTCTTTACCGTTTTCATTCAGGTAATGCGTTTTCTCTTACAGACTTCTTTCTTGGACAGTTCGTAAATAAGCAGTCGGTAAAAATCCAAATGTACTGGAAGGAACATACTTGAAGGTACTCTCTGTGGTCATAGTTTAAAAGAAAATGCTATGCAGACTGATGACAGGTAGCAAAAGAATGCCAGATATTAAGTACTTGTGCTAACGTGTAAGTAGCATTAAGCATTTAAGATGTTGTGAGGTTGGAGTAGAGATAAAGCATAATCTGGGTGCAGCCCTAGCACTAATTCCTTGTTAGAATATTTAAAGTTATTAATTTCTCAGGAGTTTGTGTTGGATATAGTGCACAGCAAGCAGGGGATTTAAGACACTGAGGGCACTGAGAGATGAACTGGAGTGTTTGAGTCTAGGTGTTAGGCAGTGATGGTGCAAACCAGCTGGACATCCATCCAAAAGTACCAGGTGTGCAGAAGAACGTAAAGAACTGGCCTCTGGTGTCAACGTGGCCATGGAGGCCTGGTCAAGAGTGACCAGGAGAGAGGGAAATGATTGAAACCAGCAAAACGTAGAGGAGGCAAAGCCCCTCAAACAAACATCTCAGAGTAGTCGCTATCCAGAGAGATGAAAGCGATGTGAGGGGTTAGTACATGGAATTACAGTTCTGTGGGAAAAAAGTTTTTAGCCTGTCTTTTAAATGGATAAATGTGCCATGGGAAGTATCTGTGCTTATGCTTGGGAAAGGGGAAAAGGTGGCTGGAGCATCTGGAAATCTGTTGGCTGATCTTAGCATGTAAGCTGCGAAAATTGATTTTGGAGGGTAGAATAATTTAAAATATAGACATAAATGGAATGCGTTATGAAATGCAATATGGTTTACCAAAGGGAAGCCTGATACCATTCTTTAATAAGCCAGTTTATATTCTAGAGTAATCTCATCCAACTTCACTATTGTAAAATCTTTGGGGCAGGGGACTATGTAGGAGATTGTTAGCTTAACTACTCATTAAACTGAGGTTTAGATTGACATTAGGATAATTGTAAAGTGAAATAGGTGTGCTCAGCTCGCACCCTGAAATGCCTGTACACCAATGCATGCAGCATGGGGAATAAGCAGGAGGAGTTAGAAACCTGTGTTCGGTCAGTAGATTATGATCTGGTGGCAATTACAGAGACGTGGTGGGACAGCTCACATGACTGGAATGTGCTCATAGATGGCTATGTCCTTTTCAGGAAAGATAGGCCAGCCAGGCGAGGTGGCGGAGTTGCTCTTTACCTGAGAGAGCATCTACAATGTACTGAGTACTGTCCTGGCACAGATGAGGAGCAGGTTGAGAGTCTATGGGTGAGAATTAAGGGGCAGGCTGGCACGGGTGATACTGTTGTAGGTGTCTATTACAGGCCACCAGATCAGGGTGAGGAAGTTGACGAGGCCTTCTACAGGCAGCTGAGAGCGGCCTCACAGTCACAGGCCGTGGTCGTCGTGGGGGATTTTAACTTCCCTAATGTTTGCTGGAAGGACTATTCAGCCTGCCATCCACAGTCCAGGAGGTTCCTCCAGTGCATTGATGATAACTTTCTGATGCAAATGGTGGAGGAACCGACTAGGAGAGGAGCACTGCTGGATCTCATCCTCACTAACAAGGAGGGTCTAGTTGAAGCAGTAAAGGTTGAGGGCTGCCTCGGTTGTAGTGACCATGAAATGGTGGAGTTTAGGATCTCGTGCGGCATGAACAGAATAGCAAGCAGAATCGCAACCCTGGACTTCAGCAGGGCAAACTTTGGCCTTTTCAAACAATTGCTGGGGGAAATCCCATGGGCAAGGCTGTTCGAAGGTAAAGGGGCCCAAGATAGTTGGCTAGCATTCAAGGACTGCTTCTACCAAGCTCAAGATCAAAGCATCCCGACACGTAGGAAGTCAAGGAAGGGAGCCAGGAGACCTGCATGGTTAGACAAGGAACTGCTGGGTAAGCTCAAATGGAAGAGGAGAGTTTACAGATCATGGAAGGAGGGGCTGGCCACTTGGGAAGAATATAAGGCTGTTGTCAGAGGATGTAGGGAGGCAACTAGGAAAGCTAAGGCCTCCTTAGAATTAAACCTGGCGAGAGGGGTCAAGGACAACAGAAAGAGTTTTTTCAAATATATGGCAGATAAAACCAACACCAGAGGCAATGTAGGCCCACTGTTGAATGGGGTGGGTGCCCTGGTGACAGAAGATACAGAGAAGGCAGAGTTGCTGAATGCCTTCTTTGTCCCTGTCTACTCTGCTGGAGGCTGTCCTGAGGAGCCCCGTACCCCTGAGGACCCAGAGGAAGTCAGGAAAATGGAGAAGTTTGCCTTAGTTGATGAGGACTGGGTTAGGGAGCAGTTAAGCAATCTGGACATCCATAAATCCATGGGTCCCGATGGGATGCACCCCTGGGTACTGAGGGAGCTGGCTGAAGTCATTGCTGGACCACTCTCCATCATCTTTGCCAAGTCTTGGGAAACGGGAGAGGTGCCTGAGGACTGGAGGAAAGCAAATGTCACTCCAGTCTTCAAAAAGGGCAAGAAGGAGGACCCGGTAACTATAGACCGGTCAGCCTCACCTCCATCCCTGGAAAACTGATGGAACACCTTATCCTTGGTGCCATCTCAAGGCATATCAAGGATAAGAGGGTCATTAGAGGCAGTCAACATGGCTTCACCAAGGGGGAGTCGTGCTTGACCAACCTCATAGCCTTTTATGAAGACATAACAAGGTGGTTGGATTATGGCAGAGCAGTGGATGTGGTCTACCTTGACTTCAGTAAAGCATTTGACACAGTCTCCCACAGCATCCTCATAGCTAAATTGAGGAAGTGTGGTCTGGATGGTCGGGTGGTGAGGTGGACTGCGAACTGGCTGAAGGACAGAAGCCAGAGAGTTGTGGTCAATGGAGCGGAGTCTAGTTGGAGGCCTGTATCTAGTGGGGTGCCTCAGGGGTCAGTGCTGGGGCCAGTATTATTTAATATATTCATCAATGATTTAGATGAGGGAATTGAGTGTACTCTCAGCAAGTTTGCTGATGACACTAAGCTGGGAGGAGTGGCTGACACGCCAGAAGG
Organism: Psittacula echo; assembly: GCF_963264785.1. Classification (NCBI taxonomy): domain Eukaryota; kingdom Metazoa; phylum Chordata; class Aves; order Psittaciformes; family Psittacidae; genus Psittacula; species Psittacula echo. The sequence continues at coordinate 61,186,556 of NC_137736.1, forward strand.
CTGTGCTGCCATCCAGCGGGACCTGGACTGGCTGGAGAGTTGGGCTGTGAAAAATGGGATGAAATATAACAAGGGGAAGTGTAGAGTGTTACATCTGGGTAGGAACAACCCCAGGTTCCAGTACAGGTTGGGGAATAACCTATTAGAGAGCAGTGAAGGGAAAAGGGACCTGGGGGTCCTGATGGATAGGAGGATGACCATGAGCCAGCAATGTGCCCTTGTGGCCAGGAAGGCCAATGGCATCCTGGGGTGTATTAGAAGGGGGGTGGTCAGTAGGTCAAGAGAGGTTCTCCTTCCTCTCTACTCTGCCCTGGTGAGACCACATCTGGAATATTGTGTCCAGTTCTGGGCCCCTCAGTTCAAGAAGGACAGGGACCTGCTGGAGACAGTCCAGCGCAGGGCGACAAAGATGATTAAGGGAGTGGAGCATCTCCCTTATGAGGAAAGGCTGAGGGAGCTGGGTCTCTTTAGTTTGCAAAAGAGGAGACTGAGGGGTGACCTCATTAATGTTTATAAATATATAAAGAGTGAGTGTCACGAGGATGGAGCCAGGCTCTTCTCGGTGACAACCAATGGTAAGACAAGGGGTAATGGGCACAAACTGGAACACAAGAGGTTCCACTTAAACTTGAGAAGAAACTTCTTCTCAGTGAGGGTGATAGAACACTGGAACAGGCTGCCCAGGGAGGTTGTGGAGTCTCCTTCTCTGGAGACATTCAAAACCCGCCTGGACGCCTTCCTGTGTAACCTCATCTAGGTGTTCCTGCTCCGGCAGGGGGATTGGACTAGATGATCTTTTGAGGTCCCTTCCAATTCCTAATGTTCTGTGATTCTGTGATTCTGTGAATGAGGAAGGGGCTGACAGTTTCTTCTTTAAAGGGAAAGAGCAAGCACATGGTTCTTTGGGTCAGAAAGACCTCTGGGGATCTCTACTCCAACCCTGTGCCCAAAACAAAGCCACCTTCAAAGCTAAGTCATGTGCTTGGGGCCATGTCAAGTTGAGTTCTGAATATCTCTGTGGTTGGAGATTCCCCAGCCTCTCTGGGCATTTGCTCTAAAGTTCAACCTGGGTTCCTGGGGAAGGTTTAGTTTAATATTCTCATTACTGACCATAGCACATGAAGACAGGAATTTTTTATTGCTCACGCTTCTTGAGTACAGGCTTTGGAAGGTGCTCTTAGGGTGCCAGTGAGATGGGGTATTATGTAGAAAGAAGAGAATAACTGAAAGATAATACAGTAGAAACAGAACAGCAGTAATAAGTGCAAACATCTTGCTAGGACTCTCTTACTAGGGATTTCCCTTATGAAATGAGAACCTTTAATTTGGAAAAAGGGAAAAAAACACTAATCGATAATGGGGTAGAGTTAAAGCCACCAATACCATGGGAGCAGAAGAAAGGCATATCTGATCTTAAGACATATTGAGACAGGTATTTCTGTCAGAGAATAGTGTCATGTTCTAGAGTGATTGTGGGACTGGTAGGCCTGTCATGTGAAAGGAGACCAGAATGCCTTGGCCTTAGTAAAATGAAGAAGAGGCAATATAATTAATGTTTATATGAGGGAGTGAACACCCGAGGAGGAACACTGTTTAAACTAGAAAGACAAATGCTGGCACAAGAACAAAGTGGTACAAAGTGACCATGATGCAATTAAGAAACAGCTTTCTAATTACCAGAACAATGAAGTTCAGGATGCGTGTTCTAGTATGAGCAATGGGGCAGAGAAACCTAACTACTTTAAAGATAAAGCTGGATTCAGTTACGAGAAGAAATATGTGACCTGGTTGTCTGGGACAGTAGGGACTGATCTTAACACCATGATGGATTCATTCCCCTCCCTTGTGCCAGTGCACTTATACAAATAAACAAATTATGTCAATTCTTCCACAAATAAGTATTAAAAACCATTATATAATTCTGGGATAGCCAAAACATTCTGTTCTTTCTCTGAGAATAGTCAAACAAAGACAAAAGCATTAGCGTCATGATCTTGAATAGAAATTTTAGTGCTACTGTTGACACATCTTTGAGTACCTGTTTTAGAAGTAATCACTAAAACAGGAATTTCTGTGCTTGTTTTGGAATGATGTGGGATCCATTTATTAATTCAGAAAAAAGTGAGGGTTTTTCTAATACATGACAACTGAAAAATACCTCCAACAAACCAAGTTTAAAAATACTGTGGAGGGGGCAAGTGACATATTCTGCATGGGGTTTGCCAAGTTGCCCTTCTTGGACTTCTTAGCTCTAGGGAGCCTCTTCCTTCCTTCTGTTGCATTAATGGAGTCTGTGTTATGACAAGGACTTCCTAGCTAAATGCATACCTGCTGCTGATGAGAGTAAATTCATTGTTATAATTACTGTGTCAGGCTGGATTTTGGGGTTAGGAAGGTGAAAGAGTATCCAGAGCTAAACAGCTATCTGCAGCCATTTTTAGTGCTCTGGCAGAGATGGAAAAGACTGCCAGGCTTATTTATTTATTTATGTTTATGGAAAAATGTATTTTTTTTTTCTCTTTACAGGGAATAACAATTCGCCCACTGGTGGAGTTTCTTGATGTTAAAAGGTCAAACAAAAAGCAGCCTGCTGTCAGTGAAGAAATTTATAACAGGGTACGTTGCAGCTTTAGTGTCATAGATGAAACTCTCATACAGATGAAATTCCAGGTGTCTTTCAGTAAGACAAGGATTCAATATACAGTATTCCAGAGAAGCACATGCTCTTTTAGGTTTGCTAGCTGTTATAAGTTCAACAACTGTAAAGCTTATATTTAACTTTTGACAATTACCAAAATTAGCATTATTGCGTATCACTGGTTTTGAACCTTCACTTTCTTAATTGTTCACTTCTTCAAGTAAATTAAATTTCTGTAGTTTGTTTCACATTATGAGATACATGTTGGTTTAGAAATTTGTTACACTAAGAAACATTTGGCAAGGCAATTACACTGCATTTGGGTCAGTTTAACTAAACAAATGCAGACTTAAACTTACTTAACTCTCCCATCATCAGCCTCTTTATGGATTTGTATTTGGTATGTGTACATCTCCAATTACTGAGGTTTATTAGCTTGTATATTCTTGAATGTATGTCTCGTTGCAGTGTAACTATGGCAGGTGGCTTGGAATTCCAAAAATGAGGAATAATAAGGGCTGCATTCAGCAAAGAAGTCAATCTAGGCATCTAAAAGTCTGTCCTTTTAGAGTTTATACTTTGGACTTGTGTACCAGGAGTTCCCCTGGAGTTTAAGAGATCCTACTATAGTACTTGGAGTAAGAGCAAACGAGCTGCCTCTGGGGATCAAGTAAGATCTTAGCTGAACTGATTCACTCTTTTGTAATTCATAATAGGCTGAGGAACAATGTGTTTCTAATATTAGGTGATGAAGATGCTTCGAGGTGAGGCTAAAACCATGGTTCCCTAAAATAGGAGCTCAGGACCTGAATGCTGGATATCTCAGCCCTATTCTGTGCATCCCAATGGGCCAGTTCTGATATGGGGAGCTGCTGCCCACTCAAGCTGTCTCCTCCACAAAGTTATACCTGGTTCACTGTCAGGCCTGGGGAAGTCCCTGGGGAGGTCCCAGGCATAGCCTTGAGGGGTTAGGGAACTTAAAAGAAGTAAAAATACGGGAAAAACCTTCAGATTCAGGCAGAAGCTCAGCAAGGTTGACATTGAGGATATTAGCAGCTGACTTCTGTCCTTCTGGGGCTGTGTGCTAAAGGAAGCTCCAGGGGCAAAATTAGAGTTTGATTTGACTGCATTTAGTTAAACTGGAGCATTGTCCTGAATTCTGACCAAGTGCTTGTTTTGTAGCAAGTTAGAAACTAATAATGTCTAAGGGCAAACCAGGTGATGTTTATAAGTTTACGTAATGAACCAATGTTTCCCTTTAGTTCTTTGACCATGTGAAGACTGGAATTGAAGATGTGTGTGGACACTGGGGTCACAACTTTTGGAGAGATAAGTAAGAATGTCATTTAAACCTCTGTTACACAAGAAAGGCTGAACTGGCTCAGCAGCAGCAAACGAAGGCTGTTGGGCATCATATTTCATTTTCAGCATTTTATTCTTGAAAGTGGATAGTTGTTTTTAGAATGTGTGGGTTACAAAGGGAAAGCAGCAAAACAATGTCTTTTACTAAACCACAAGCAAGTAGAACAAAGTCTCTGGCTGGGAAGAAATGCAGCCCTCTGATCCCAGGGTGAAGTATGGTACCTCCTGAGGGTGTGTGTCCTTTCCCTTTTTCTGACAGTTTCAGAGCATTTCCTGTATTTCTGTGGAGCCTTTCATCCCATCCAGCTTTCCTCCTACAAATTGTATGTCTTTGCAGTGTTAAATGAGGGGTTAGTGTCCTGTTTGATGGGAAACATGCAAGAGCTTTGGGACTTTCTCTACACAGATAAAGCAGTAGCTGGCATGAGGTACATGAGATATTCTAATGGCAGGCAGCTCCACACTTCTTGATGGTATTATTTAAGACTCAGTGTCAGTTAAGAAGATTACTACTGGCAATACCTGAATTGTTGATGTTTCATTTTAGTTGCTGAATCATCATCATCGGTTTGGATCTAACTCCCTTTTCTCAGGAGCACACTCTTTTAACACCCAAATCCTTTAGACCCAAAGCGTGGGCATTACTCACCCACCTTCTAGTCACTGCTCCAACAAGAATTAAGTGATTTATACAAAGAGAAACAGCACCGTCAGGAAGGATGGTGAAGAACCCTCTCCAAATGGCTTGAGGGCAGCACAGTGAGGACACTCCTGACAGGTGCATGACATGGGTGCAACTTTTCTTTACTCAGCCTTATTCTTCTTCAGTCTGTGTGAGATCTTTAATGAACAGATTATCGAGCAAAGGATTGTCCCACCTCTTCATGACCTTCAAAACCCAAATTCAAGAATAATGTCAGAATGGCCAGAGGGCAGAATACTTTCTGACAAACAAAATCACCCTGGCTGTAATGAATGTTTTTTCTCTAAGCATCCAAGAGAGTTGCAGTTGCTTTGGAGAAAGGGAGAACTTCCAGAGCAAGCTAAATTTCAAAGAAAAAGCAGCGATGCAAATTTAGACCTTCTGTTTGTTATTACAGTAAATATTTAATGTTCTCTTTGTCTCCAAGAAAATGGAGAATTAAAATAATATTATCTAATAACACAGAATACCTGAAAGTTAACTAGGGAGACTGTCCATTAATGTATTAACCAAAACACAGGTTAAGACTATCTGAAGCAAAGATGAATTTGATCCTTTTTTATATTACTTAGCCATAGGTTGTTAATATGAACAGACACATTCCCAGGTAAGAAAAGCCTTCACAATGGCATTAGCTACAGTATATTGGCTTTCCTTAATATGCACATAAAAATTAAGTGGTTGGGTTGGTTTGCCTCATACAGGTTTAAAAAGTTTGACAATAAATACCTGCGAAGACTTCTAATCCGGGAGAACCAGCCCAAATCCAGCATTGTTTCTTTATACAAGAAACTGGAAATCAAACATGCCATTGAGATGGCAGAGAGTGGAATGATAAGTAAGGTCCCATCTTCAGTGTCTCTCAGGTAAGTAAGCAATGCCAGCATGGCCAAGCATTTCAGCTGGGTCGCGTAATGTATTTCACAGCCCAGTCTGTAGGCAGAATAATCACTTTAACTTGGGACACTTGTGTCCAAATGTCACCTGAAGATTAAGGAGATATGAAACAAGAGCATTTTGCCTGCAGCTCACACGTGGAATGCTTGGTGAGCTGTGCTTGTCTGGAGTGTATAATTTTACAAGGGCAGCTGCTCACGGGAACATTGATTTACTGTGTAGAGCAGAACTGGATTTGAACCAGTGCCTGCCCATCTGCTGCAAATAGCTACAAGGGAAGCCTGAGGGGCATTTTGAAAAGTACCTTATCAAATTTACAATTGAATATAATTTTTACCAAATCTTGGAGGCTGAGTTTTGAGCCTTACCACTGACTCAAATGAGATCAAGATTTCATTCCTATACACGTTACGTTTTCATCTGTTCCTCAGTTGCTTTGAAATGCTGTTTCCAACTCTAACAAAGGAAATAGTTCAAATGTAGTTTTCAATCATAAAAATAATATTCTTCCTCTCTCTGTCTGTCCCCCTCTCCTCTATTTTCCTTTTTTTTTTTTTTTTTTTATCCTGCCACAGTGAATATCATGAAGGAAAGATAAAGCCACTTTCTCCCACTGAAATGGAAAATATGCGGGAAATACTAACAAAGAATCTCTACCAAATACGACATAGAGTAAGGATGAAGTTTTGCATACTTAAATAACCCACTATTCTTTGTATATACTGATTACCTTCCTAACATATCTTTGGGCTAGTACATCTTCTGTACCGTATCACAGTAATTAACGCTGTTACTTACTTTATTGCCTATGAATCCATATCCTTTCATATGTACAGAAACATATTCATACTCCTTTATGTAAATAGCTTACTTGATATTATACTGTTGATACACCTTAATGTTTTTGTCATATTTCCTGCAATCTACTTACATTATTTAAAGAGAATCATAGGTGCAAATTCAACCCAACACTGTCTACTTATATCAGTATTTTGGTCACTTCGTGATTTGAGATTAGATTTTCCATTTGCCTCCAGTGGTGAAGTTGTTTGTATTAAGAGCAGAGGTGATGAGCTGGAAAAACAGTGAAATAAAAGCAAAAGGACATTTCACGTTTATCCTCCTGGGGCTAAAGTTTGAATGCCTGAGCCCTTGGAAAACATTCAAAAGTGGAGCGAGCTTCAGCTTGCTGGAGGTAAAAATGACTTCCCCCTAGGTGACTCATCGCTTTCAAAAGTGCATCCGCTACTGACATACTGAATGAGCTAGTGCAGTATGGGGGTGAACACTCTATTAAGACAGCTTTTTCATATTTCTCTTTCATTATGAAGATCATCAGGTAAAAAAAAAAGCAACAAACAAAAGAAGGTGCTTGTGAAGGGGATGACTAAAAAAATGCTGGCGTAATTGCTGTTCTTGCTCTTAATCATCTGCAATATGATTTTATTCACAAGGATTTATGATGCTTATTAAAACATTAAAGCAAAAAGCCTGTTTTGCAGTTTTGCAATTCAATGCATTTGACATTGTGCTTTTCAGAGTGTGACCACTGCTTTTATTTTTCAGACAATGTCATATAACCGACACAGCCTGGCTGCAGATGCAAATGAAAAGCAGGCCAAAGAAATTCTGATCCGTAGGCGGCACAGCCTCAGGGAGAGCCTGAGGAAAACGAACAGCCTGTCAAGAGAAAGACCGGTACTTGCATTTTGGTTATTTCACAGAAAGCAGTTCTTTGTAGCTAAATATCATGCAGAAAAAAAAGTCTTCTGAAATGCAGAAAAAATAAATCCTGGATTTGGAAGACAACTGCACGTATAATGTCACACTTACACTTTAAGTTGCACACATGGACTCTGTTGACCCTTTCAGCAAAGCTTCAGTCTCGTAGAATGGGATATGGGAGTGGGATCTGCTGACATAATTTTAGCTCAGAGTTGCTGAACAGGCTCTGTACACAGTGTACTTCTAAGGTATGGTCAGTATTCTCTATCAGTATTTTCCCATTTTGCGTATCAGGGAAATTAACCACCCTATGAATATGTATTTTCCTGTTACAGAAATACTTAGTGACTGTTGTCCACATTGATACAGTTGCCCTTCAGCAGCTGAGGCTGGAATGATGTATCCAATAGGCACTATATCTCATTTGTGACCATTATCAGGGATACTATGGTGTTAATTGTGACAATAAATCTATTCCTGATTTATTTTTTTCCTCTCAACCACAGTTACATATTTCGTCTTTGTCATACGAATAAATTATTTACTAGGTGGAATAATGAAGAGACTCAGCAGGATTGAGATTTTTTTGGGGCAGGGAGAGAAACAGGGTATCCATCATCTTTTTAAAATGCACAGGCTGTAATTTTAAAAGTAATTATCCTTGTGTAAATCCACCACGGAGGGAAGCAGAGCAGTCTTGAGCAGCACAACAATATCCAAAGTGGAAAAATCTCTCATGGAAAATAGTTTTCCTTTCAGGTTCCCATTGAATGCGCAACAGTGAATGGTACAAGCAGAGGAGAGCTGGTAGACTGTAAAGGTTTTTAAAAATCCTTGTAAGAAAGAATGCCCTTGAGAAACTTTTGGCTTTAAAAAAAAAATGCAATCTGTCCTGGAAAGTACCTCTCATGTTCCAGGAAGTATGAGGTGTGCTCTGCTCCCACAGACTTTAGAGCTTAGTTTGGGGAAACCAACGATTTTATATCCTGAACTGGTAAATGATCATGCTGGTACCCAGCTTCCCCATCAACACCAGTGTGATTAGTCAACTGTATAAAGTCATTTATATGTATAAAGTGCTTGCAGGATCAGAATACAAATTAGTGCCTGAGCTTCAGTCTCAACCTGCTTTTTGCAGCTGACTAATAAAAAGTTTCAGACTGGAACTGCATGAAGTGATGCCATGTTTGCAGTGTTTGCTTACTTAGGAAAATCGGTACATGTAAGGTTGAGCTTAGAGAGCATACATTTATTAACTTTGATCTCAGAGGGTATATCAGTAGGCTTTCCTTTGATTAAGATGCTTGAGATTATTCAGTCTTTACCTTAGTTAGCACAGATGTCAACCAGCAATCAGTGTTAACTTGAGTGTGTAGTAAAAGATCACATATTAGCTAATCTCCAACTATTTAGCTACATAAACCTGCTTGAGCCTTAGTCATGCAATAGCTTAACATTTCTTATATTATTTCCACACAGGCTGCTGCAAATACAAAAAGATTCCTTTCACTTCCTAAAAACACTAAACTCCCAGAGAAACTACGAGTGAGAAATAAAACATCTTCCAGAGGTAATGAAAAATTTTCTGCTGTCTCTTTTGCCTATGTAGAAGACAAGTGTTTCCAGGGATGACTTAGAGAAATCAGCATATTAATTTTTCAAATAAATACTAAATATTTTATGTGTAAATGTTTTCATTCTAGTGTTAATACCTTCATAGCGTATTTCTAGGGTTGGATGTTCAGCAGGGGTCTTAGAACATTAAAAGCGATTGGCTCTAAACCAGGTATTTGAGTGTAGAGAAATGCCCAGCAAGCCGAGTTTTGTGAGGCTTTTCCAGTTTAAATGCTGTAGTGGTGTAGTCCTCTTAGCACATCTCCTCATATGAGCAGGCAGCAGCCTGACACGCTTCAGCACCAGAAACAGTGCCATGGCTCATTCTCCTTGTCTTTATTCCATAATGTCCAGATCTTGCTTCTGGATTATAGGCTTATTTGGTTTCTTTTCTCAGAGGGGCAGGATAAAGGACAGTGCTCTGAGAACCAAACCAGAGAGGAGAATGAGGACATGAGATCTGGTTTGTAGTTCTCATGAAGAACTTCTCAAAATGCTGTGGTTTACTACCAAAATGTTATATTATTTTTTCTGCCTAAACTCACAAATGTTTTATATTGGAGTTCTTAAATTCTAATAACAACAACAAAAAAGAAAACTATGGCAACCATGTGATGTGAAAACTTTGCACAGTTCTATATATTACTTTTGATTATTACTGGTCGCATTGCCATGCACTCCTCAGGAGTGCTTCCTTTCATAACAAGCAACCATCAAGATCTCTTGCTGGGAAGATTAAATCTCTGCACAGTCACTAAAATTTCCTGATCCCCACCCTAATATTTTCCACTTTTCCAAATTAATTGAGCAATAACCATGCTTTTGTCTGTTTATAATTACGTTTTTGCTCTCTTCAATGAAGGATGCCTTTTATTCTGTAGTTATGTCTGCAGAGGTCACCTACTGTCACCTAGAATTAAAGAGGAAATGAGCCTCCAGATTATTCAATTGTCAAAAAATACATTATTTGATATATGTAGGGGGGAAAAAGCCTGCAAACACAGTCTGACAAAGAACCTCCTTGAATATATAATTAACTGGGTGAATGGACAATTATGTGGTGATATATTTTTTTGACCTCTTCCTCACCTTTCTAAAAGAAATAAAATGTAGGCTACCAATGGAAGATGTTCTTGTGACAGTTGCACGGTACACAAGTCTTTGCTTTGCTATATTTAAAACATCACATCTGACTTAAGTCTAAGAATAGATCTGAGGCAGTCATAAATGATTGTTAAAATGAATATCAAATGACTGAAGTGTGCAAGTTTTGATGAAGATGTTTGTCAATTTAAAATAAGTCTGCTGTGGAAAACATGTACATTTGTGCATCCAGAAAGCTGTCAGCTTGGTTTACTCAATAGTGGTCATTTTAGAGCATTCCCTGAATGTTTATGCCAGCTTAATGATTATGCCAGCTTTCCCTTGACCGTTTTCTACCCTGCTGTGAGGGGGTGAAGGAGTCTGCAGCACTTTCAGTTTGTGAGCTTTTCCCTGTGGATTTTCTTTGATATAGTACATTCAGGTGTATTAAGGATGGGGTGTTTCCTCCCATCTGTACACTGACCTTGGGAGATCCTTTGCTCAGTGGAGTATAGACACTCCTTTTCCAAAGTCAGCTTTCTAGATCCCCTGTACATGTTGTGCTCTGGAAAAGCCTCAGATTAGATTTCACAAGATATGAGGGTGAGAAGTCTTAATTTTGTATCCTGCTTGGACATAAGCAGGGACTAGAACCCAAGTAACTCAGAGAGAGACATGTCCAGGTTTTCCATGTCCAGAGCCAGAACCGGGGAAATGTCAACTCAAACAGGGGAGCACTTGGTGATTAAGGAGCAGCTGATTAAGGGCTTTCTAAAGAGCACACTTTTGAGGGGAGGGATATTTGTAAGTCAAATCTATCTTCTGTCCTGGCAGAGTTAACTGTCTATTACCAGTCCAATCAGAAAGCACTGAATTTAGGAAACATAGAGAATCTTTCTTCTATGGCTGCTAGTGCTCAGTATACTGTTTTTCAGATATTCCTGAAACAGTAGTATTCTGCACCTAAAACTTTAATTTTGTTTTCAATTAACAGTGGGTGACAGCAGTGACTCTGAGATGGATGCTGCTACCACAGTGCTCAATCTAAGACCCAGAGCAGGGAAAATCTTGAGAGACCAGAGACTGAAACAGCAGAGGCCACTGCCTGAGTTTAGGGTGGAGTGGAAGAATGAAGTTGACGGGAGCCAGGATGGACGAGGAGAGCAGCAGGAGCCAAGTGCCTTGCCTCAGCCATCCATTGGGTTCAGGCAGCCACTGCTGACAAGACCAAGATTTGGCACTTTGAGCAGGGAAGATTTGACTGCAGACCATGGGTCAGCAAGACCTGTGCCACCACCACGGTTAGTTAGGCAGGCATCACAAGGGGAGAGGCAGAGAACCAAGCCTGAGAACCAGCCGTACTGAACATGGCAAAAAGAAAACTATTGGTAATAAACCACGGATGTGTCAAATTAGGATTCTATCTGATCAGACTATGGGAGCCATTAAAAAATAAAAAAAAGCCTCAATGTGCATCTAACCACTTCCATTGGATAAAGTCAATGCCATCAACTAAGTGAAAGGAGTACTGGAGCAACTGCAAAGCTGAAGATATAAAAACAATCTCTTTTATAAATAACTTATGGCAATGCTTTAATTACTTTATTTCCACTATTAAGACAGGATGGAAATGTGCCTTATCACATCATCTCTTGTGGAACCAAGTCATGCTGTTCAATACCCAGTTATCCACTGAAAATCATTGTTGAAATTCTGGTGATGAATGGATTCTTAAAAAAAATTTTGTATCATTTCAGATTTTATTTATAATCAAATAATACTTGTTTTAACCAGAGCTTTATTATGAGTAACACTGAAAATTGCACAATGCACCTATCGTATAGACTTTGTAAGAAGAATAAATATATTCCTGAAGTGCGGTTTGTTTGAAGAGCTGTGATGCAGCAAAAGGGGAAGAAGAGAAGGAATAAGCTGTACGAGCAGGATTGCAAATATAGTTTATAGAAAAGAGTTGTAACAGAGACAAGACCTGAATAGCTTGAATTTTTACTTTGTGAGTTTTTGGCAATATGTTACCTTTGAAAGGTACTGAGGATCACCAAAGGAAATCTGACTTTCAGTAATGTCAACAAGAGCTGAGAGCACCTAGCAGGGCACCAGAAGCCCTAAAAAGAGAAAACTTCAAGTGGATAAATGATGTACTTATTAAAAACAGCTTTTTGCACCTTAGTTTCTTGGTTGCAGTGCAAGCCCAGCAGTAGAATAGTTGCAGAGCGCTGCATGTAGACAAAGTGAGCAGTCTGGGTCAGGGACCACTGAGGCTCAAGAAAGCTCTTCAACTCACGCTTGTGACACTGGTCAACTTGTTTTACTTTTTTTTTTTCCCATCTGTAAAAGGGGAAAGATAATCTTTTCTTTGTCTGAGCTATACACTCCAAGGAACAAAAGTGTCCCATCTGATTTGTTTGTACAGAAAAGTAGCACAGTGGGGCCCTGGAATCAGCTGAAGTCACTGGGCACCTTAGTAACACCCATAAGAAACATGGACTTCTTCATCCTAGTGTAAATGACTGCCATTTGAGTGCATACGGGAAGGGAGGGTGCATTAAAATAAGTGATACTTAACTGTAGCTCTCAGGAATTTGCACTTTCTGTCCCACTTAATCTGTCTTAAGTTTTGAGCTTGCTTTAGCACAGATACACATTTCAGCACAACGCAGAAATCATTTTCATTCTATTTGTTACAAGATTGATAACTTTCATTGAAGAATGTACACTGTGAAATTATAACTTTTCTTTTTCATTAGCACATTTCTAAATCTGTGGGCAATACGATTCTTTTTTTATTTAAGCTTGTTTTGAAATAACTATTAAAAATCAGAATTTCCTTTTAAAATCACAGGGTAGATTTCTTTCAAAGGTTTGTGGACAGGGTTGATGACTTAGTTTTATAATGTGGGTTTAAGACTTTCCTTTTTCTAACAGCTTTTCCAGAATATTTATTTCATGTATGTATTTGAAATGTCAAACCTTCCTAAACTCTTTTATTGGCACAGGTCTTTTAGTCTTTTTCCTCCATTCCAGCTATGGAAGTTTCTGCTGTGTGTCAAATGCAAAGTCTAAGCTGCAGAGGGATGGCTGTGTGAACCCTCGAAATCTCAGTCAAATATTCATTCTTTTCAACAAACGATTTTTGTAGAAGGCAATATTCATCTCCTGTTTGGAAATAAAACTGGGTTCAAACAAAGCCAACAAGCCTTAAAAACAAATTTAAATTTGTCTTGCAACAGGAAAACGTTTCATCAGTAAAATTGTCAGTGAGTAGTCTGTCACTGCATTATCAGGATGATCTTATTTTCTGAATAAGAAAAAACCCTTGAGTTTGGATTTCAGCTTCGAAACCACATCCTCCTTGCGTATCAGATTGTTTAGATGTTTTATATCAGGCCCATCTGAAATCTGACCAAATAAATAAATGTATAATGTTGTACATCAACATTTATTTTACTCCCTGTGGAGTTTTCTCATTCATATGCTGGCAATGACCAAGCAATTGGCTTATATCTGAGGAAAGCTGCCTTTTTTGAAATGGTTGTCGTTTTTTATGGCACAATTTTAAATAATGAATGTAGGTTTCAGCAACCTTACTGCTTTGCTGGTTGCTGGTTGTCTGTTAGTATAGTGCATGCTCAGCTCATTGGTACTTAAAGTGAATGTCCCATAGTACAAGCAGATCAAATTGGAGGTCGTTTTTGTGAAATATGGTCTTAAGTTCCTGGTGCTTCGAAACACACTAGCACATTGTTACCTTGACAAAGCACTTTGAGATCCACAGAATACGAGTATCAAGGCAGATCTCCAGCATAGTTTTGCAGTGAAGCAGAATTACAGATCTCCTTGCAAGTGCTCGCTCCCTTCCCTACTCCTGCTCTTCCCACACTTTTCAGGCTCTTTTCCACTAGTGCTGGGTCAGACCCTCATCACCTCTGAGAACTGCTTTTCTGGGTGTTCTCCTTTTCAGTAGCAATGACAGCAGCAATGACAGCAGCAGGTGACACAGGCTGTGTCCCAGGTCACCCTCCTCATTCAACTCTTGCTCTGGTTTGAGTTAGGAGTTTGCCTTTTCCTGTCCTGCAAAAGAAAAGCAAGATCAATAGCACTGTCTGATCTTCCTAAAAGCCCATCTAACTTCAGCTCTCAGAGGAGACTTCCTTTCTGTTGTATTAAAGAGTTTGTCTGCTGAAGAATGAAATGCCAAATAAATCTGTCCTCGAGCACCATCTGATGGGGAAAGTCATGTATTGACTGGAAACGTGTTTTTCACTTTTTCAGGAAACCACATCTCCAACAGTGACAGGGAAACTTGCCAAATCCACATACAATTCTTTTTTATTTCCAGGCGGACTCGCCGATACACTCTGTAGTACTGATATTTTATTGCCTTTTGAAGGAAGCACAATGTCCAATTTTCCAGTTTTAGGGGCAGTAGGAATATATATGTTACACTGAATTAGGGTTTTCTAAGAATTTCTTTCACCCTTCGCTTGCTAAAAGGCCTATAAATTGAAAGGAAATATAAATATACCTAAGCAAGTAGATACAGGAAGGGCTACAGATTAGATAGGCATCCAGTTATCTGTTTTAAGCAGATATTTGAAAGAGAAAATGAGAATAACTTGCCATGAAAGGCAAAATTTTAAGGGCTTTACTACTTGGTATTAAAGTATGCTGCAAGCTCCACTGAAACCACAGGTGTTCAACAAAAGAAAACCATGCTGCATAGCAATTTAGAAACTTGATATTCTTCTCAGCTGAAGCCACATAGAAATCACATGGAGAAACAAAGTTTAAAATTTGGCCAAAATAACATGCATGCTGTTATGAAGGGTATCATAGCGTCTCTGGGAGCAAACACACTGCACCCTGCACTGCCTTTTTCAAGAGATGCCAAGTCCACCAAATCCAGACACCAGTGGCATTGTAAGGCTGACACTGCAAGAAATGCTTCAGCTGGTCACTATTTCCAAAATTGTCTTAAGTTCTACCAACATCCCCTAAATCCTGAAGAAAAGATGAAGGATTTTGAAATTGGCTGGAGGAACGCTTTTTGTACTCCAAGAGCTCTGATCCTATAAAAATAGGTTTGTGAATGTGCTGAAAGCATGGTATCTGCAATACACGGCCCCAGCCAGGCCAACAATAGATTGGAGGCTCAGGCGGGAAAATGTGATGGAGAGGGATATCAAACCCAAACGTTAGAAGGAGAAACTGCTTCAGAATGCAGTGGACAGGGGTCATGGACTACCTGATTCATGTTATGTTTAAATCTGGGAGAGATTTATTCCTCTCAGATGTTATCCCTCATTTTAGCAGTCATCCCACCATGTTTCCATGATGGCATCTATATGATAGTTTTCCACAGCTGCAGAATGAGTTCCAGCTCCTCCTGTTTGTTGTGTATGCTGTGTGCATTGGTGTGGATGCACTTCAGTTGGGCTACGGATCCCACCACCTTTTTATGGAGAGAAGCTCTAATTCCTTTGTGACCATTCTCAGGCACTTCTGTGGTTTCTGACACATCAATAACCCTTGTGTTTTTGCTGCCAGGTGGATCTCCATCCCTTACCTCCACTGGGACAGCAGGACTTCACTAGCATGTTGTCCCTCAAACATCGGTGTGGTGCCCCCAGGCTTATCTCTAGTGAGCCTGTTTTCATCTCTTTTTCCCTTTAAATCTAGTTTAAAGCTATTTCCATGAGCCCTGCAAACTCCTGTGCAAAGATCCTGTCCCCCCTTTGAGACAAGGAAGGTGTACCCCATCCTTCACCATGACCAGCAGGCCTGGTGTCATGCAAATTGACCCATGATCAAAAACCCCCAAATTCTGCCAGTGACACCAGGCTTAGAGGCAGGTATTGATCTGATGGCTCTTCTTGTTTCTTCTGTCATCATTCCCTGCAACTGGAGGCATAGAAGAAAACACTACTTGTGCTCTTGATTCTTCAACCTGTTGTCCCAAGGCCACAAAGTCGTCTTGATTGCCCTCAGACTTCTTGTTGCAAGTCTTCATTGCTACCTACCTGAAAAATCTGATAATAATCTGAGGGCTGTACCAAGGTAGGAAGCTTCCTCATCTTACCTTTAACCTCGGTCGCAGGGAGACAGCAGACTTCCCAAAGAAGTGGATCAGTTTGAATTTAGGGCCTTCTGTTCCCCTCAGAAGGGAGTCTCCTATGACAATGACCTATCTTTTCTTTATGGGAGCAGGGTGTAGGCTGACTTAACCTCAGTGACACCTCCACCCTAGATGAACCATTGTCCTCATTGTTTTTCGGTTCCACTTGCAGAGCCTCATACCTATTGTGCAAGGGCACCTGGGAGGGTGGGGTAGTGACAGAGGAGATATGCCTGCTGCGCTGGGCAGGAACTTGTCACCATTGCCCCCTATCCCTTAATGTCACTGTGTTCAACCAGGCAGAGAAAAGATAGGGAATCCCCCGTATCATGTGTCCTGTCTGGCTGCTGGGCCTGTCTCAGGGAAGGTAGAGTGTGATTCCAGTAGTTTCCCTGTCTCGTTCTCCCTGATACTCCTCAACCTACTCACCTCCTCCTGCAGCTGTAAGGAGTCACTACATGGAGGAGTTCCTGTACCTGTCACACCTCCTTGCAGGTGTGCTCACTCCTGACATCTGATAGTTCCATAGAGCACACACCACAGCCAGGAACCTCCAGTTCCCACCAGAGCTCTGCCCGAGGAGCTGTGTTAGCTGTGGTGGGTGCAGAGCTCAGAGGTCATAGCTTTCTGTCAGGTTGATGCCACTGCTCCCTGGTAGAGCTGGCAGGGCTTCAGCTGCCTCCCAAACTGCTGCACCACACCTTTGCTGATGTGCCATGCCCTGTTTGCCCACCCTGTGGGTTGCGCTCCTCGTCGCTGGTGCTCCCTAAGGGCTTTTTCTATACGTGCGTGGGGGGCCCTGCTCAGGTTCCTAAGGCAAGCTCTACAAACTTTAATCTTTATAAGAAAAAAGTCTGAGCTTTACGCACAATCATTTGACTCTCAAAGTTCAGGCTCTAATATAATCCTTACAAGATTAATGATCAGCTCTTTGTGAGTAAGTCTTTACAATTCTAGCAGTAACAGTATGGTTGAGTCATGGGTGTTCAAATCGCAAGGTGACAAGATACGAAGCATCGTTTACAAAGGGGTAATTCCACCTGTGGTGAAATGGGGGCTGGCAGCTCCTGAACAGAGATTCCCATCAGCTGGAATGTGATAGCCTTATGGAGTGCCTGAAGTTACGAGCAAGCCAGTTAGTAAGCAATACTTGTCCTGTTTTGTTGCCGCATTATATGCTCACTAGTCAACTTGTTCTCAGAAAACAAGAGTGGTACTGACCTCTGTGATGGTGCTATGGTGAGGAAATTCAGAGAAAACAGGACAAGACACAGGACAAGAACTGGTGTGTTTATAAAGGATCTCTTCAAATGTATGCAGCATACATCAACACAAAATAAACCTTACATTTGCTTAATCATTTAAAAGCAACAAAATCATTATATATCATATGCTACCAGCTGTTTTACAGAAACAAATTATTACATTGTATTCACAGCCTCTGATCATAAAGATCAGAAAAGTAGTCACTATTAAAATAGTGGAAATTTCCAAAGGTAAAAAGCAGAAATAACCCTAACAAGCCCAAGAAAACCAATCCAAAACTAACAGAAACAGCAAGCAAGAGAAAAACCTTTGTTTGCAGTGATTTGCAGATAAACTTTTTTCTTTAGTCCATATTCAGATCTGTTTTGTTAGTCTTCAGATACCACAACTGGATTCAAGGAACTGCTGAGCAATTCAATAAAGCCCACTAGACTGTAGCAAAAAATAGCTGCAACTATCCTCCCTCAATTTAAAAGGGGAAATCACATCTCCTCATCTCCAGGGATGTCATTTACTCATCACTCTCAGAACTGGCACAGTTATGGCAACTAAGAGGCAGCACAAAGGATCCAAACAGACACTAGAACAGTAGTTTAAAGTACGCTGTCTCAAAACTGGTAAGTTCTCTATTTTCTCTCACTTCTTTTTCATATATTGTCAAACCACTTCTTGGTTGAATCCTTAACTCCTATGCCTTTTATGTGAAAAGCAGGCAGATTCAGATGATCATTTGAAGGAACAGCTTGAAGAAAAAAAAAATAAAACACCTGCATATCATACTGACTTGTGCTGTAGATTCAGCAGAGGACAGGACAACAAACAGAGACAAAATGATAGATGTGGAATGTTTTCATTTTATTTCTATTCCTTAAAAAAATTATAAGAAAAAGAAAGTAGTGCAACTTCTCTGTAACTGAGGCTTAACAAAGAAGAAATGTTTCTGCAGCACTTCAGAAATCATTCTGGCCTACAACAAAAAACTTCACTTCTGTAACATCAGTGGCAACATGTCCCTTAGACCAGCCCTCCATAGATTTCTTAATTTCATTATTTAATTCCATTTTTAACTAGCTTATCTGGAGAACTTTTTTCAAAATAAAACAAAAATATCTGCAGATCGTGGAAAGCACATTTTTCACATGTATAAACAAAACTCGTGAAATTCTGAAGCTTTTATAAGCAATATTCAGGCAGCTGTACGTGGTACTATGAACTGAATTTTATGGTGTTTACCGAATTCAGCTTTAATCTCTGCAGCAACTTAGAAGGGTAAATGTTACCTCGTATAACCAACAAGTGTAAGGAAAATTACTCAATCTTTCGCATATATTATTTTTTGAGGGTTTTTTCCTATCCTTCTCCTTTAGCCCCTGCGATAGTTTCAAAACAGAAGTCCCTGACTTACAGAAAGGTGGGTTTAGGTAAAAAAAAAAAAAAAAAAAAATTGGAAATTTACGGAAAGAATGGGGCATCTATCAAGCAAGAAGAAATAAGACACTTGAAAATGCCTCACATTCCTAGGGAGAAATGAAACACAGATTATCACAATGAGGAACTCTGAGAATATGTACTAAAATCACAGCATTAACAAGGCATACTCATTATGTCAATATATACAATTAAACCAACTCAGAGTTCTATATGTAGCCCTAACGTTCTGCCACTGGTTTCACTGAGGTTTCAACAAGGGTTTAAATAATAATATGCACTGGAAAAGATAAAGAAAATAAAAATAAAAAAAAAATGCAAAACACCATCTATGACTGTTCTGAAGCAGCAACATTATTTACATGGATGCATTTAAGGACATAACTGATTTTTAATAACAAAAAAACCCCAACAAACCAAACCCAAAATTACACATAGTTGACTTTGTACTTTCATTGAGTAATAGTAGGGAAAGCATATGAAATGTTATCAGTGCAAAATACATTTTTTTGTATGTTTCAAATGAAATGCAAGCAGTGGTGACTGGTAAGTAATATGAGCTTGAACATTAAACACAGGAGAGAGTGCCACAACTCATCGTATAGTTCTGAGAGTAACCTCTCATTAGTTAAAGTGGTGTAGACAAATGAAGACCATAATACCAACAATTACACAGTTTTTCTCTTGTCACTGAAATGTCACTTATGCTTCCAAAGATACGAAAAAAATGCACTCATCCAGTTCCACAAGCTGCTCTAGTTGCTCCAGTACACTTTTAATAGTCATAGCAAATTTATTCTTAAAATGAAGGTAGAAAAATTGCACAGGAAATACTAACAAATAATTTATGATAAAATTGTTCAGTAGAAGTCATTACTAAACAGAAACCACCAGTTCAAGTTTCAATAAAGCTTACATTTGGTCTCAGTTTCAGCCTGAATGGCCCCGTATTATTCTAAAATTATCCATTTTAGGCCTTCTAATATATGAAGTTAGCACATACCCAGTTCTGTTACCTGGGAAAGAGCAGGCATCAGCAGCAGTCAGATGGCCACTCCAAAGTGCCTAATCATGCTGAGCAGCAAGTTTTGTAGACAAAGTATGCTTAATAAAATGACATAAACAAGCACGCTGGTAACTAAGCTACTGTCATGGCAGACAAATGGCAACAGACCACAGCATAAGAAATTAAGGCGAACGAGCTGTATTACAAGTTCTCCTTCTGATTAAATAATAAAAATTCTCCTCTGAGTAAATAATAGGAATCAATTTCTGTCTTCCAACAATTATCAATATAAACACTGTTCCAAATGTGAGCTACAAGCAGGATTTGTGTATTTCATGTCATTCCTTTTTTCCCTCCAAAAAGGTTAAAAATCCTTAAAAAAATCCCAGCCACTACAATACAGCAACACCTGTTCCCCTCACAAGTATTGTAGTGGTACCAGTTAGAATAACATTTGTCTACATTTAACGTTCCTGCAGCAGAAATATTTGTAAGCACTTGCCTTCACGTTAACATAATGTGCCCTCTTAAAACATCCTGTTACTACTGTACAAGTCTGGCAAGTGTTAAGCACCACCTCAGGCTGATTCACTTTGCCTCTCCTTTGAGGTACATCTATGCAATCCAAATTTGCAACTATTGATTTTTTAACTTCACATTTCCATGGCTACAGTATTTTTGTTTGTTTGCATTCATTATCAAAATAGCTGCTAAAGCTAGTCCAACCCCTAGACTTGGAGGGCCACAGGGACTGAACTCCTGAGCAATTCCAGAAAGGAGTGGGGCAAGTATACGTCCCACTGATGTCACGGACTGTCCAACACCTAGGAGCGTACCACTGGCCTCATTCCCACCAATGGTCAACTCAAGATCAATGATACAAGTACGACCTATAGTAGTTGAAAAGGCTAAGAATGTGGAAGACAAAATGACCATCCATATGCTCCGTGCTGAAGCATACAGGAGAATCAATGTGCAGGTAAGAGTACTAGAGTGCAACAAAATTCTGTATGTGTTGTGCTGATAGAGTCTTGTTATCGGTCCGAGCAGACAACCAGCCAGGACTCCAAGTGCACTGCTATAGCTCATCAGGTATCCAGCGAACAAGGGTTTCAGCCCAAATCTCTCCTCCAAGGCCAGGCTAAAATTACTGTAGTACAGCAGTATAGCAACAGACATCAGCAATCGCACTAAAAATATATCCCACAGATCAGAGCACGCAATTTCTTTAATCCTCTTCAGCACTGTTGTAACTTGGATCCATGGAGACTGGAAAAGACTGCCGCTTGCCATAGCTCCATTAGGAGCTGATTTCAAGCACAGGTCATGATTTGCTTTTGCTGAGAAGCTGTCTGTTCCTTTTTTCCCTTGTTGACATTCCCTATTGCCAGTGTTTTCTTCACTCCAGGGTAACATCCAGACAAGACCTATACAGATCAAGAAATTAGCTGATTTTATTCAATTGCATTAATTTTACTTGGAAGACATTAGCTTGATTGTAACCATGTACTTAGTGTAAAGATCAAAGTTTAAAAATGACTTAACAGTCATTTCACTTTAAAAATTTTCAAAGATTAAGTCTAGTGCTATTCACACTATCAGTTCAATTTTAAATGCAGTGCAAGCAAGGAAGAAAAACATCGAGATGCCACACTCACAAAATATAAACAGATCTAAAGGCTAAAGCTGATTTCTAGTCTCCCTGTATCTGAATGTAAAAGTGATACATAGAATACAAAGGAGAAGCACCTGGAGGTTAACTGTTTCAAAATTGCCACCCTTCCACAAAGGTTCAAATTCAAAGGGTAGTACTGGTAGACAGAACATGTATGCCATATATAATAAACACACTATGAATACAAGGTATTAGAAACAGTGTAAAAACACAAAAGTGAGGAATGAAGGCACCCAAGATGCAAAATATGGCATACAACTTACCAGCATTCAGAAGGAAGATAAAGGCACAGAGGAAGGATGTTTGATAAAAGCCATCTTTCAGCTCTGTAAGGTAGCCACCAACAACAGGCCCCAGAATGAAGCCCACACTGGAGGCTGCATTGAAGCGTCCCATCACTAAAGGGCGGTCTCGCTCAGAAACCAAGTCGGAAAGGAGGGCTTTAGAGATTGAGAGTGTGTGTTTGAAGATACCTGCAATGCAAAATAAACAAAATAAACATATATTGCTCAGTCCAAAAGATTAAAAATGACAGAAGCTATCATGGTCAAAATCTACATGATTGGTATTTTTAAGACTCCATTAACCATAAGTTCTTCAATGCTAGAGTCCTGCAGCTGCCATCCTGGCTGTTCAAGGATTTGGCTTAGGCGATTTTGATCAAGGCAATCAGTTCATGCCTCTGCTCAAAGTTATGCTCCTACAGCCCTGCTGAAAGGAGAAGTAACTAAGCTCAGTGCTGAAGCACACTAGGAATAAAATAGCCAGTACAACAGCAACTTGTGGATGGTTAATGGTGAGAAAGGAATAGCTTGCCTGAATACAAACATAGCTCTGTACCAACTTTACTGAGTATGAAGATTTCCAGGATTGTAACACACCAATTTCTATGGGAAACTGGTGGGT
Organism: Psittacula echo; assembly: GCF_963264785.1. Lineage (NCBI taxonomy): Eukaryota > Metazoa > Chordata > Aves > Psittaciformes > Psittacidae > Psittacula > Psittacula echo. The sequence goes on from NC_137736.1 coordinate 61,208,995, forward strand.
GGCCGAAGAAGGGCACAGAAGAGTAAGCAGACTGCAGAAATATTAATAATGCCATCTTTTACGTTCCTTCCCTCTGACCAGGGCAATGCTGTCACAGTGCTACTAGAATTTAAAAGTATTATTTCTACTAAGCAGTCAAATATCAATTAAATAATTCATTAGCAAGTTGTCTTTAAATATTAACAGCTCCTGAATCAAAACTATGGGCCATAAAAGTGGCCTTTAGTAGATGTGTTCAAAGTAATAGCAACGCTTATTATATCAGAATATAGGCAATAGGTGTTTGGTTATTTTAAGAACTCTGAAATGAATCCTGGCACAAACTTAGCTTCAATGCTGCAAACATACACACTTTTGCAGAACATAAATATTCTGTTGAAGCAGCGACATAAAATTTCAGCCAAATATTGTAGTGTCACTTTGAGGTACATTTTCAGCAAAAGAAAAAACAGTAACACGTATCATTCTATTCTCTATTGCAAATGCAGATTTCCAGCAGTTACCTGGTACGTTGTGTACCTGTTATGACTAAACTTACAACAGCCTCTTTCAAAGTACTGCTATACTCCTCATATAATTCAGCCATTCAAGGTGGCATAAAAGTTGTGACAGCTGTTGAACATACAATTGTCCTGGTTTCAGCTGGATAGAGTTCATTTTCTTCCTAGTAGCTGGTACAGTGCTGTATTTTGGATCTAGGATGAGAATAATGTTGATAACACATTGATGTTTTAGTTTACACTAAGTAAAGGACTCTTCAGCTTTTCATCCCACCTTGACTGCCCCTCAGTGAATAGGTTGAGGAGCACAAGAAGTTAGGAGGGGGCACAGTGAGGACAGCTGACCCCAGTTGCCCAAAGTGATATTTCATAACATGTGATGTCATGCTCAGGACATAAAGTAGGAAGAAAGCTGGCTAGGGAACACTGCTCATGAACTGGCCGGGCATCAGTCAGCCAGCTGTGAGCAATTGCATTGTGTATGACTTGTTTTGTAGATTATTATTATTATAATTTTCCTTCCTTTTCAGTCCTATTACACTGTCTTTATCTCAACCCACAAATTTTACATTCTCCCTCCTCTCCCACCCCCTCCCCCCCACCTCCCGATTTTCTCCCCTATCCCACTGTGTGTGTGAGTGGTTGAGTGGTGTTTTTAGCTGCCTGCTGGGTTAAACCACAACAACATTTCAAGTTACTTTCAGGAAAATGTCATGAGAATACTTGATTTGTGGAGATGTTTCAATTACTAGGGTTCAGCCGGTACTGCTGGGTGATGATGCTATGTAGCCATCTACATACCATGTTTTCCCCTAGTAGTAATTCTCAAGCTGCGACTATGGGGAATTTAAACTTGAAAATCCCAAGTGTTTACTCACCTACAGGAACCCTAGAAATGGCAAACAGGAACACAGTGGTGGATGCTCCAAGAAGGAAGTAACCCAGTGCACTGAGAAAAATACAAGCAAGCAGGGAATACCGTCTTCCTACTATATCACTCCAGCAGCCCTTTCACAAATCAGGAAATAAAGATTAGCTTTTTAAAACACTTAACTATGTACAGTGAACAACCAATATTTCCAAATTAAACTGAGAAAAGGGATGAAAGGACTGTTAATGAAAGCTTAATAAGCTTATTACACAACATTCCTAAGTGCTTAAATTCCTGAAGACACAAGCAGAGTTCTGCCCTGCCACCATTGCACCTGCTGAAACTATGATTCCATTTAATGTCATGCATAGAGCTTTTTAAAAAATAATTTTCCTGTTTTAAAAGTACAGTCCTGCAATATACATAATGAAATATTAGTAGTAAGGGCACTCTGAAAATGTTAGTACAACCAATCACTAATATTTGTTTGCACCAATGGTTGCAATGTATCAGATACTTGTTGAGCATCCTAAAACAAACGATCTTAGCTATGAGGAGTTTGTCAGCTGAGTGCAGACAGGGAGTAGTTATGAGAAGGGCAAACAGTAAACTTGCATTTAGCATTCTTATAAATCATCTTGATTCCAAAGGGAAACAGGTTTTTTGAGAAAGCAGGCAATGGTCTTGCAGTTCAAAAGAAAATGCCGTAAGATTATAGAAGTAAATTATTCTAGGTGGCAATACCAAACAGTTTTTTCATGAGACGCTCAAAATCTCCTCTCTTAAAAAGGCTAGGAGGTATCAGGGTAATATTAAAGGTGCTCCTGGCTAAGGAGGGATCTAAGGGATTGATAGGTAAAGCATGTATTCAGGAGGTTTAATCTCTGCACTCTTGCTTAGATTAGGATGTAAAAAATCAACTGCTAACAGAAAACAAAACCAAAGAAAGCTCAAAGACATAATACATTAATTTAAATGAAAAATTACAACGCACTGCTCATTAAGCAGGGAAAGCAAACTCTAGGTAACAAGCTTATGAAAAGCTGACTTGTGAGACTGCTTTTTGGACAGGCTACCACACTGAAGGAAACTTCAGCTTTACTAGCACTAACATTGAAGAAGAACCCTGTGTGACTGCAACATACTCTGTAACGTATCTGAGCCCAAATCTGGATTCTAGTTTTTGACCAAAGACTGTATTCTGTTTAGTTCTGAAAAATCTGGCAATTCCCTAGAAATGAAACAAACATGTTCCATGCAAACTACAACCGAGATCATTCAAGCAAAAATGCTTATATGAACACTATAAATGTTTTCAAAACATCAAGAAATGCTATTATTAACCTCACCCCTTTTCCCTTTAAAATCCATAGAAATACCAACATGCTCAGAAATGCAGTGTTAGAACTCACCACAAATGTGCTGGAAAATAGCTGCATTATACCATAGAGAGATCCTAAAACAAGCAAGTAAAATACCAATGTTAAAAATTTAACTTCATTTTTTAAGAAAGTGAAAACCACACAAAATTTTAAACGAGGCAACATGAAAGACATTCTGGAAATAATTTACTAGAATAAAAGGAAGAGGGAGCAGGACAAACCAAGGGTAGAATTTAACACATAACCAAGGACGCTCACAGTTTAAGCTCAGATAGTAACTCGGAACCTTTCTGGGTAAGAGTTTGAGACCTGAGCATGACACGAGCATGACATGGTGGTTGCTTCCACCACTGTAAGCACGTGGCACTTGCCTTGGCAGGTTGGTGGGAGTGTGATACAGTCAATCTGCCAGGCCTCCCCATATTTGTACTTCAGCCATCGTCCTCCACATCAGAAAGGCTTTAACCGCCTGGCTTACTTAATTGCAGCACATTTCACATCCATGAATGACCTGGGCAACACTGTCCACTGTTAAGTCCATCCCTTGATCATGAGCCCATCTATATGTTGCACCTCTGCCTTGATGGCATGAAGTGTCACGGGCCCACCGTGGGCTAAAAATAATTCACCCTTATGTTGCAGATCTAAATTCATTTGAGCCACTTTAATCTTAGCAGCTTTATCCACCTGTTGGTTGTTCTGATGTTCCTCAGTGGCCCAACTCTTGGGTACATGAGCATCTATGTGGCATACCTTCACCACCAGGTTCTCCATCCAGGCAGTGATACCTTGCCACAGTGCAGCAGCCCAGATGGGTTTACCTCCGTGTTGCCAGTTACACTGGTTCCATTGCTGCAATCACCCCCATAGGGCATTTGCTGCCATACATGAGTCAGGATAAAGTACTGGCCATTTTTGTTGTTCAGCAAAGTGTAAGGCCAACTGGATGGCTTTCACCTCTGCAAAATGACTTGACATGCCTTCTCCTTCAGCGGTTTCTGCACTTGTCATAGGGGACTCCATACAGCTACTTTCCATCTCTGATGCTTTCCCACAATACGGCAAGACCCATCGGTAAACAAGCCATACTGTTTCTCCCATTTTTGATGAACTGCTGCTTAAAATAATACTCAACTCAGCGTAGAACCCGAATTATACACAAAAAGTGCTAAATTTCAACCAAAATAAAAAAGGATGGTAATAAAAAGCTGAATAACAGAGCCCATGTCAACCACATAGCTATAAAAAATACATCATTACAAACCATCGACAGAGCCATAAAATGTAAACAAGAACTTCAAACCACAAAACTTATCAGTTATTTTTTAAGATAAAATCCCAAATTTTCAGAATTTACTTGTAAACACTCCTAAAGACATTAAATATTTTGCCAAAAGACAGCTGCAAGAAATTTACTCAAACAGGGAGCAATCATGGACTTTGTAAAGCTCCAGAGAACCAGCTGCAGAAGTACTGTTTGCAAAGTCTGTAAATAACAATAAAATTAAAAGCAACACCTCTGGCTCTCAAAGTTGCTGAGCTGTGAATTCTTGGATGCTGAAAAAGCACCTGCACAAGTACCACTTCAAGACTTCCTTGTTCTTTCCAAGAGTGCTCTTTCCCAAGCACCGTCAGTATGCAAGTTTGGACAGGTCTTTGCATCTAACAAAGTATGGTGGTTTTATTGGGAAATTGGCCTTACTTTGTATTATGCTACTAGCAAGGAAGAATTATGTTACAACTTCCAATTTGCAGTAAGGCATAATCCAGGTCACATTATCTTATTGTTCAGTAAATCAGTCAAGTACTGCAACTCACCTATTATTCCAGCAACTGTATGACTTGCTCCTAGAGATTTGATATGAAGGTTCATCAAAGGAACAACCATGCTCACACCAAATAAATCCTGAAAAGAAGGCAGAAAAAGTTTTAATAACTGATCACGTTTACAAAGATGATGGCAAGCTGGCTTAGTAACAGTCGATATTAAAAAGTTCCATAGCAGTAGAAGATGAAAAGAATTCTTTTCATGGCCAATGTGGTACATTCTAACCTTTAAAATGCATTCAGGATGTACAAAATTACGAAAACACATAAAGGAGTTAAAACTATGGAAACAGCAATCTTCTTTCCCCTGTCAGATACAGTAATTTTTAAGATATATATTTAACATTAAATATTCCTTGAATATATATTAAACTTTATCTGCTTCACAAGAAAAGTACTTGGTACCAGTATTTTAAATTCAAAGTGGTTTGTAATTTCAATTGCCTACAAATAGTTTTTATTTGGGCAAAGACAGCATACTCACAAAATCTACAGTATTTTAGCTCTCATCCACAATGGGCCAAAGCTATGGTAGATCTAAACCTACCTACTGACTGTCTTTGTGCATAATTTAAGAAATGCACTGAAAAGACAGAAACATGAAGGGAGAGAAAAAAAAGCAAAGCTTAAATCAGAAATGTTTTGTAAGAGGAGGGCAAAGGTCACTGCCCGTCCTTAACACTATAAGAATCTCCTACTCACTCCTTTTGATTTTTTATCTTTTGTTAAGCTAACCACATCAACTCAGGAGTTCTTCTGCTACTATTATCTGGCACAGCATACGGTATCCTATATCAGAGCAGAACCTTACAGATCTAGTGGAGTAAGAATCACCTTTTATCAAGGACTACTTGAGCTGAAAAAGACTAGCTCTTTATAGTATGCCCATAGCCTGAATAACTGTAACAATGTGCACTGCAATGTAAATTCTCACAGGCTGTCATTAAGTACCTTTTGATGGTTGAAATTGAGGCTTACAAGGTTAGAATCATTATTAAATATATTAGCACCAGCAAACAGAGCACACAACTTACAAATATCTTCAATAACACAATCTTAGGTGTTGTCTACAAACCTGAGGAGAGGTTCAGTGACTTTGTCCAGGTCATCAATAGAGACATTTAAAAACACAAGTCTCCAAATACACCCTGGCAGTACTGGACTTTTATAGGCATAAAGGTAGAGCAAGACCTATTAACCACTATCCTCTGATGGGTTAGTTATTTCTCATTTCACCTATAATGTCTTAGGTCAAATAATAAATACCCTGTATTTGCCTGGTTCCAGGAAGCTTGCGTCACAGGCAACAGCTCTTCATTATGATATTTCACCATAAGCTGCACCCTCTAAAAGGATGCTCACTTCTTGATTGATTTCAGTGTGTACTACAGCTCAGTGTCAGGACATTTATTACAGGATTGGAGAACCACAGTGCTTAAGTTAGCTAAGAAGCAAAGCTTATTCTAAATGCACTCTTTGCTAGAATATTTGCTCCAGGACACAAATCAACTACACTGTTTCTACACTGTTTCCACTGTTTTCTATTTCAATATATCCACATATCATGGTGCAGTGTCATACTAATTTTGTACTAAATTTTCCAAGTCAAACCTTTTAGTTTTAAATTCATTAAATAACAGTTTCCTGAGGCTCGTGAATCACTACAAAATACAAGCCTTCTCTAAAAATCGCCCCCCTCCCCTCGCCAAAAAAGCATGGACTTTTTTACTTTACTTTACACCAGCCACTGGTATTTCAAGGAAGTAGAACAGCTCTGACAAGCACAAGGCAAGACTTAGCTTTCAGGGTGCTACACTACTCCATTGTATTTACAGGACGAAAACCATATCCATGTATGAAGCTGCACGACTGTTTGCACGGATGAAACAACACAGTAGCAACCAACCAATACCACTACCAACATTAGAACTGCAACAAGGCGGCAGGTGAAGGGATATACTTCAAACCCGAGCCTGATCTGAAGTTCAATGGGGGGGGCTACCGCTACCAGTCAGGGTCCGAAGGTGCCCGCAAGATTCATCCCAGCAGCGGCAAAGGCCACGGGGAGGAAAGTAAGGGCGCTTACGGGGACCGTCCTCGGGCTTTGCAGCATCTCCTGAGGGGACCTCTAGGCTCCGAAACAAGCTACGGACCCGTTCCCCTTCTCCCATCTCTAATACGGCTCCTGCCATGGGGCCGGGCAGCGGGCCCTGTGAGGCAGGAATGGGAGGATTTCTCTCCTCAAGCACGGCTGCCTGGCAGGCCTCGCCGGAAGGACACCCCCGCAACCGCACCCAGCCTCCTCACTTACCAGGAAGCCCACCGCGTAAAGGCACCGCACGAAGCGGCCGGACGTTGCCGCTGCCGTGCTTCCCGAGGCTCCCCGGCCCCCATCCTCGTCTTCCTCCTCCATTCGGCCAACGGCGGTCGCGGGCCGGCGCTCCGTCGCGGCGGCGCTGGACATGCGCAGTGCGGGCGGCGCGGCGGGTGAACATGGAGGTGATTGGGGAAGGGGGAAGTAGCAAAGTTTGGTGATGTGTTTGTGTTAATGAACGTGCTCTCTGTATTTCCTCTTTTTCAGGCGAGGAGGAAGAATAAGGATCCCTGCCCCCTCCTCTCCTACCCTGTAGGACTTTGCCCTTCTTGCCTCTTGTTATGTGGAGGGTTTTGCAACCTGAGTTTTGCAACCTGTGAGTTCAGGGCCTGGAGCTCGAAGGAAAGGAGGAAAAGTTAGATAGGGTGGAGGGCCTTTGGAATGGGAGCTTGGTAACTGTCCCATTGCACGTTTCTGTCAGTTGCTATAGAAATACAACTTTTGAACCTGTGCATGGCCAAGCCTGCCTTATCCACGTGGAAAGTGGCTGTGCCCCACTGCTGCTGCTTGGGCCTCTCACGGGAATCAGCCAGGTGCCATCAGGTGTTTCTGATGGCAGTGTTCTCCTGCCTTGTTGGGTGGTTGGTAGTGATTGTACTGAGCCAGGGAAGAAGGGCATCCCTCTTTATCCTTGGCCCATGCACAGCTGTGCTGCACTTCGTTAAAGTCAGGGGTAGCTGGATTGTACAGAGCTATTATGTTACAATATATTAGCATCCAAAGTAGTAAAACAACATTCTTAAATCTCTGAGATGCACAGGTGGACTAATTGTGACATGCAAAATACTGTGTCCAGCTTTGGAGTCCTCACTACGGGAAAGATATGGACCTCTTGGAGAGGGTACAGAGAAAGGCTGAGAGAATTGGGGTTGTTCAGTCTGAAGAAGAGAAGACTCTCAGGAGATCTTACTGTGGCCTTTCAGTTCTTAAAAGGGATCTTTAAGGAAAATGGAGAGAGACTTTGTAGCAGGGCCTGTTGCAACAGGACAAGGGGTAATGGTTTTCAACTAAGAGGAGAGATTCAGGCTGGACATGAGAAAAAGTTTTTTACAGTGAGGGTGATAAAACTGTAACAGGTTGCCCAGAGGATGTGGTGGATGTGCCATCCTTGGAGATTTTCAAGGCCAGGATGGATGTGGTTCTGGGCAGCCTGATTTAGTTGAAGATATCCGTGCTCATTGTAGGGGGGTTGGATTAGATGACCTTTGAAGGTCCCTTCCAATCCAAGCCTTTCTATGATTCTGCAATTTATGTTGGAGGTAGAAGGGATTTTTTCCTTTCCAGCTGCTAAGCTGGGCATCAATGAAGGGACTGCAGTTTTAAATAGTTTTTTAAAAAAATGAAAGGAAACAGGAGATGTTTTGTTTTTAATTATCAGAAAAGCTTTTGAAAAATTATAATGAATCACATTTTAAAAGTTGTCACCAGTTGATAAAGTTTGAGAATGATTAATCAATGACTGTCGATAGGGCAACTTCAGTCTTGTCTTCATGTTTTCAGAAGAAATAAATATTACAGGATCAAGGGTCTTCAACAGATTTAAGGCACAAAAAAGTAGAAGGGGAATGTGGTTTTCCTTATGGTTATGAAAAATTTAGCTCAGGAAAACCCAACAACCAAACAAAAAATGTAGACAGCAAGACGTATTCCTGTATATGCAGCTTATTTATAAGACACCAAGGCAAAGCTTAGCCTAGCATATGCATAGGGAAAAGATGTTTTCAGAATCTCTGCAATGGTTTAGTCATTATCCAAGTGGCTATGATATTTTATAGTTGGCTTAACCAATGCATCCTATTAATTTAGCTCTCTGAGGCCACTTTGAATAACAAACCCTCTCAGTGAGAGAAGGCATTATGGGAATTGACAGTATATTGTCTGCTCAGTATTGCACTAATTTTACTCATGGTCATTTTATCTGATACAGGAAGTGGAAAAGGCCTGAAGATCTATCAGAGGAAACTTAAAGAGGTGGATGATTAAAAGATATTGCAAGAGTTTAGGTATTCTTCCTGTGGTATAAGGCAGATTGGGTTTTTTCAAACACTGAGCCCAGGTGAAATTTTTGAGGTTCTGTGTAAATGTCAGTCTGTGCTATAAGTCTCAGAAACCAGATTTGGCAATTCTGCGTTCTTCTTAGATTCTGAAGATAAAAGTGATCTAATATAATGGGGACAGAGTATTGTAGGCAGAAATATTGGATTCCCTGACAATGAAACTGTTCCTTAGTTTTGCTTATTATTTCAAGCAATGTCCATGCAGAATGGTTTGTAAAGCAGAATAATGAATAAGCAGAATAAATGGCTTTTAAAGAGAATAGCCCAACTTTTTGATGCTCCAATAACAGTGTCATTGCAAACTATGTGTCCAAGAACAAAAATAATTTAGAAAACATATAGATGTCACTTCCTTTAACAGATCTTTTCTTGCTTTTATACTGACAAGCTTGATCAGATCATTGAAGAATTGTGCATGTTGCATGTTTAGTTTTGTATAATATGTGAGAAAGGCATTCTATAGTAACATGGCAAATATCTCTTGCATTTGAACTGAAGGCAAATGGTTCCTGCAGCCTTGGAGGTTCTCACTCATGTTCTGTCACTGCAATTACAAAATTTAAGATAAAGGCTCCTAAATAAATCTTAAGACGAAGTTCCCAAATAATGTGGTGGTATGACTGACAAGGGAATTGAGTAATGAATGAAAGAAATACAGAAGAGAATTTATCACAGTCTTAAGGAAAATAGAACTAGTCTTAGTATTTTTGGGGGCAGAATTTCATAGTTGGTTGATTAAAATACTATCAATACAGTACACTTACATAGCTTTCAGGTATTTGATTTGTTGCAGTTTTAAGGTGTTTGATCAGTACATACTCAGAAATGGCAAACAGCATGTGGCTTCAGAATTGTTTGGTATGTCTCCAGATTGTATTTATGAATGGATAATCTTCCCTGATGAAGGGGTAGATGTCTACATAGTCTTCTAATTTCAGACCCTTTTTCTATAACCTGGAAAAAGAGATAGAATCAAAATTACTGATTTTTATGGACAATCCTAGCACCAGGAAAATTAGGCAGACTACTGACACAAGAAAATCTGAGCATTTAGCTTCCATGATACATGTAAGTATTCTGACTGGAAAAGCGCAGCTACAAACAAAGAATGATGCTCGCTTAGGAAGTGTACCCCTCTGTTGTGGTAGTCAGTGATTATGAGATGAACCTAGGAGTCATAGTAAATAACCAGCAACCAGAAGTTTTATTGCTATTCTGTGGCCCAAAAAACTATTTTGGGACACATCCATCCTTTGATAAGAAATAGAGGTAGCGGAAGTAAGCTAGGAAAACTTTTATTACATTTGTATCAGTTATTTGGTCTAAGTATTAATGCAACATGATATCTAGTTCAGCTGTCCTAATTGAAGATCAATGTTGAATAAATGGAGAGGGTTGGAAAAAAGCAGATGCTTTAAGGGCAACAAAAATGTTTCTTCCAGTGCTGGGCAGCCAGAGATCAGACTGTACTTAGCCTTGCTTAGTGGGCTACCCTTGCCTCAAGTTATGAATGGGAGGAGAACTGGTTTGCTGGAGAATGTCTGAAGCTCAGTTTGCTAATGAGGAGAAGGTGTGAGGGATCTGCAGCCCTTTACTACAAACATCCACTGTGGTAAACGCCAAACAAGGGGTTGAGACAGCTCTGTGTCTGTGTGTGCTCCAAGTCATGACAAAGTGGAAGCACTGGTGAAAGTCGTTTGAAATCTCACAGTTTTGGGAAAAAGATCCTTTCATTCCTTCAGTGGGGGAGAAAATGTTAAACCTTATAAATTCTTAAATAAAGTTTGTAAAATACTTTTGTAAGACAGATCTGTGAGAACTATAGCAATTTATTGCAGTAAATGGAATGTATTCTTGGATTCCAGCATTACAAATGGGTAAGGTCAAGATCCCCAAAAGTACAATCTTATCACCAAATTTAGTGAACCTATCAATGACTTATTTCATTCTGGTTTACCACTTCAGATCATTAGGGTAACACTGAACAGTCATTGCAACTTTTTAAATACAAATTGAGCCCAGTAGAAAAAGTTACAATCCAGTGGTCCAGAACTTTTGAAGATGTACTGTAAATGAACTTGAGTTTGGAAATTGCTGTTACTCTTGAGGACATTTAAAGTGTAATCGCTCTGTAAAGGTCTGCAGAATTAAGGAATCTGGAAAGAAACGTTTTGACTCCACCCTCAAAGCTGTAAGTACTGGTGGTCATGGCAGAGCGACTGCCAGGCTGTGTGTGGTTCTGATCTACTTGAAGATGTCCCTCCTCATTGCAGGGGAATTGGACTAGACAACTTTTCACACACATATATGCACCCGTCTCTCTCTCTCTCTCTCCCTCCCTCTCTCTCTCTTTCTGTCATTTGGCTTGACTATCCAATAATTATAAGAAAAGTTTAGAGCACTCACCATGGATGTGAGGAACTCAGATGCACCTTTGATGGTTCTAGTTACTTTGCCAGCTTGCAGGTACATGTATTCATCACACCTTGATGAGCTGGTGCTATGACTCAAAAAATACTGTGCCTTCCCCTATTTTTACCTATTTTATCCAATGTAGCTTTAATGTAAGGTATAATGCAGAATGAGATACATGAAACAGTACTAAATTTTTGTTGTCCTGTCTGTGGCTGAATAAACCTGTGATGCTTTGTACAGAGTGTCAAAGTTCTGAGTATGAGAGGGTATGAGACGGTCCAAATAGGATATACACCCTGCAGCTTTGTTTGTCTAGGTGGCTGTAAATTTATCACATGTTCACGTGGATATGTAACTGGATCCTGGGTACATAAAAATGTGTAGATATAATGCCTCATGAAGATTGTTGTTGGTTTATTAAAGTATCTGTTGGAGCTGTTGCTGGGATATGAGCTGCTTTTGTCCTTAGGTCAGAAGAAATGTAGTTGCCATCATTATCTCTTCATGTGCTTAGTAGAGCTCATGTGGAATGAATAACTCAGTGGTACCTGTGTTCAGAATGGCTTGATTTCATCCATGTGTAAAGGACTTATACTGTCTTAAATCTCTGCTCAGGTTTTACACGAGTTGACAGTGTGCCCTTGCTGAAAAGAAAGCAAATGGTATCCTGGTTTGCATTAGGCAAAGCGTCGCCAGCAAGTTCAGGGAGGTGATCCTTCCTCACTACTCAGCATTGGTGAGGCCACACCTGAGTGGGGGTGGCAAGTCCAGTTCTGGGGTACCCAGTACAAAAGAGATATGAACATACTGAACCGAGTTCAATGAGGGGCCTCTAAGATGATGAAGTGTCTAGAGCATATGAGGAAAAGCTGAGAGAGCTGGGACTGTTCAGCATGGAGAAGACAAGGGTCAGGAGCATCTTTTGAATGTGTATGAATACCTAAAGGGAGAGTATAAAGAGGAGAAAGCTAGGCCTTTTTCAGTGGTGCCCAGTGACAGGACCAGAGGCAATGGGCACAACCTGGAGCACAAAAGGTTCACTTTGAACATCAGGAAACACTTTTTTTTACTGTGAGGGTGACTGAACAATGACTAGTATGGGTTACCCAAGTAGGTTCTGGAGTCTCCAACCTTGGAGATATTCAAAAGCTGCCTGGACATAGTCTGTGACAACCAGCTCTAGGTGGTCCCGCAGGGGGACAAAGTAGGGGGCTTTGGCAAGATGATCTCCAAAGGCCCCTTCCAACCTCGATCTTTCTGTAATTTGTGGCCTGATTTACTGTGGTATTAAGGTTAAAGTTGTCTTATCTCAAACTAGTTATTCCAGGCCCCCTTTTAATCAGTGGAGGAAAAAAAAACCAAAGTAATTGCACTTTGAAGTAGTCATCCAAAAATAGGTCAGATGGACTGTGCCACAAAAGTGCTGATACGACTGTAAAGGAAACCAGAGGTGACCAGCTTAATTGGAGACAGCTACTCTGCAGCTGTCTAGTGTTAGGTAAAATGAATCCCAGCTAAAGATTTAATGAACAAAGTGTACTAGGTGGACTGTGTGTCTGCCCAGCACGCTACTGACATTTGACTGTGTAGGTGCAATGGATAACTTACTACCCAGCTGCGGAAGATGGACAGGGTGAGGATCTGAATCAGCGGGTGAGATACTCTGTTGCTGTTCAGAATGTTTTTCTTAGACAGTAAATGGGCATTGAGGTCTCAGAAGGACTCAGCTCTGAGGCAGCTGCTGAAATTGTTTCTTGGTGTATAGTGAGACACGCAGCCAGTTCTAAAAGGCTGTTTTTAGATCATGGACATATCTGCCAGCATAGATAAGGAGCTGCCTGCCAGTTCCAGACATACACACAAGACATTTAATCAATCACACACAAACATAAACAAGCAAATAAACAACCTCCCCCTCCCATAAACTAATCAAGATTTTTTTTTTTTCCCTTCAGATGAAAAAGGAAGGAAGAAAGAAACAGCGTGCTATTGTTTCAGTTTGTTTTTTCTTCCTATTTCTAAATAAAAGGAGGGGCACACATACTATATTGAAGCTGGAGCAATTTAGATACATAAATAAAATATGCAGATTTAGGAGTTAGTTTAGCCCTGTTTATCTGGAAAATAAAACAGAAATAAAATCATAAAACTTTTGCCAGCTTTGTTAAATGAAATTGGAATCCCTCCATTATGTGGGGGCCTTCAATCTTCACACTGTGAATCAACAAAATCAATTAATATTGGGCTTAATTGGCCAAACTGATCATACATTAAAACTGATTTAATTACTTAATTGTCATTATAGTAGGGATAAATTTGGCTACGTCACTTTGGTTTAAAATGCTAGTCTTTCTGTAGAAATCTAGGAGGTTTGGAAGGAGTTGGGGCGTGACCTTGTTTAAGATTCAGAGTAATGATTTTCTTAATAAGCCTGGCCCTGCTTTACCTCTGCTGGCCCTGAAACTTTCTCTCTTCTATTGAGGAACCTTCAGAATTTACTTTAACTGAAGAAAAAGTGCCCCAAGACTTTCTGTGTATTCAAGTAGTGGATAACATGAATTTTTAAGCTGACATAACAAGTCTTAACATGGCTTGTGATTCATTCCTAACATAGCCAGGCATAATACTAGAGATGTTAGAGTATTTAGAAGATAGCACTGCCAGAGAATGTGCCATAAATATAAAAGAGAATAATTAAGTCAGATCCTCTCAGGATGAACATGCTAAACTGAGACCAGAGTGCATGTACAGTATATTAAAAATAAATACATGTACTGCACAGGCGGTGGTTCAGCTGTCATTTGAATTTAGTGAATTTTTATATGCAAGCTGATTTCAGTGAAGCTACTCATGAAAGTAACTTACTGTCATGTAGAAATGGGCTCATGCAGTCACTGACATATTTCTGACCTGAAGCCAGGTAGGTGCAATAAGACTGAAACCAGCCATTTTATTTCTTTGATTATTTGTGGTTCAGTGACTGAGTCAGCTGGCTGGAATTCTCTTTTTACTTGTGGTGTAATGTTGAAAAAGTCATTTCACCACTGTGTACCACAGTTTCCTTAGCTATAGGTATGAATAGCAGTGCATAACCATCTTTGAAAAGAGCTTTGGGAATTTTGAAGTAAAGCATGTCAGTGAAAAGTATTTGTATTATTTTCACTGGCAGTATTCACCAACTTCAGATTTGTCCCTTTTTTGTACTCATACATAGCTCTGTCCAACTTTTAGGTACTGTGAACCTGGCTTGTAGTTGTGATTTAAGAAAGGTGTGGGTCTTCTCTAAGTCCTTTTGTCATACCTGCCTGCCAGATATAGATGCCTTAGACATCCTGGAGCATCCAGTGGTGGGAAATGACAGTAAGGCAACTGTATCCATCTGTCTAGGCATATTTCAGTCACCATCATGTAGGCTGCTAGTGCCATTTGAGGTGAAAAAAAGGTACCTAAGACCCCTGTGTGGGGCTGGGAGGTGTGGTTAAAACTGGGAGAGAAATACGCCCTTCTGGATAAATATGCCATCAGGATACCCTGAGAAATAACTAGAGCTAGGTGCCCACTTGAGTGATTAAACTGAGCTTTCTGAGTCTTATCTAGGTTGTGCTGAACTGTTCTCCAGGCTCTTCTGACTGTATTGCTATTCATTATAATGGAAAGACATATATGTGAAATACAAACTTGTGTGAAATTGTCTAAATTTGGGTATTAGTAGTGAACTTTTTTTTTCTTATTTCCTTCCTTCTATTTTGGATAAGACAGGAGAGACTAGACTAGAATATTTCAATTGGTGGGGACCTACAACAATCATTTAGTCCACCTGCCTGACCACTTCAGGGCTGACCAAAAGTTAAAGCAT
Source organism: Psittacula echo (assembly GCF_963264785.1). Taxonomy (NCBI): domain Eukaryota; kingdom Metazoa; phylum Chordata; class Aves; order Psittaciformes; family Psittacidae; genus Psittacula; species Psittacula echo. The sequence goes on from NC_137736.1 coordinate 61,224,277, forward strand.
TATTCTAAACTGCAAGTAATCCTTTTCTAAAATATGTCTTGTTTTCTTTTATAGCACATTCAGTGTGTTGTTCTTTTTCCTGAAGATGTTTTTTCTTTAATAAAGAACAATAAAACATTACTTTCTAAAGTGATGTTTTGAAAGATCACTTTCTGCTATAGCAAAGGGAGCTGCATGGATGGATGCAGGGAAAGTAAATATGTTAAAAAGAGTCTGTTTGACTGAAAAATCACTTACTGTTCTGCATACACTGAAACTGTGCAGTGCAAAAAGGCCACAAAATGCTCTTATAGTGTAAGAAATTAGCATAGTGTCAGGTTTGAATAAAATATGACTCATAACAAAAGTGAATATGGTGTTAGGTAGATCATATACAAACACCGAGGACATATCTCTGGTTCATCTATCCATCTGGAAGTGAGGTGAGGTCTTTTCCTTGCTCTCTTTGAGCACACTGCTGCCCTTTCCGAAGAAATACTGGTATACTGGAAAGACTCCCTCTGGAGACCTAAGTCTGTTGTAATAAAATTACATGACAAATGTTTTCTGGAGTAAACTGACTTCATCCTTCTCTTGATCCCAGCACTTCCCAGCATGGGATGTTCGTGAAGTATTTTCTACTTTGGGTAAGGACTGCAGAGTAAGGTGCATAGTATAAACTCAACAAGTATCTACAGAAGCATGTAATCCACTAGATATGTTTGGGAAGGCTTGTTTTACATTAATAGAAGTTGTTGAAAAGCCTTTTTTTGAGGGAGTGAGTCCGTGGAATTTAAATGTGTTACCTCATCACCTTCCAAAATATCCAAAGCACATGCATGGGAAAGTGTCTTCTTTTTTAAAAAGATTGACGTTTTCTTACCAGGTGTTGGGAGGAATTTTTGATTGCATGCTTTTCTGATGTATGCAAATAAGATGCATATGAATAAATCAGTTAAATGCTTAGTTTAGTATTGTCAAAGTTATTACATTAACAGTAAGATGGAAATTTTTATAGCTACCTGTAGTTATAATAAAGTTTGGAGTTTTCAAAGGCATCTCGTCAATTTGGCTACCATAAAAAAATTCTCAGCCTTCATTTACTAACACAACGTAGTAACTTCTGAAGTGTTGCATGTGTTTCATTCTCTGCTAGCAACTAAGGAAACATTCACCACCAAGCCTGAACTTTGGAAGTCCTTTCTGCTATTACATGCTCTGTTCACGTGGATGGATGGAGCCATTGCACCTCCATCTCCACTGATGTTGATGCACCAACTGCAATAATATTTCAAGTCAATCCCCGATTAGTTAGGGGAAGGTCAGCTATTTTTGACTGGCCTCGCCCAGACAGAGAAACAGAATGAAGCTCTGCCATCAGTGTCCTAAAATAGAAGGCCCTTTTCATCTGTCAGGCTTGAGCCAGCCACATGGAACACAAATTAGCAGATGCAAACCGAATCACAGGGCGCATTAAAGGAAGGGCACAGGCAGAAAGTCAGGTGTAGAGAAACTTCTTCAGATATGAGCTGTATTCTCCAAACAGCTTATTACTCACTTTCCCAATAACTTTATTTATTTTACTAAAGTAATTAAGGAGGTTTTTTGTAAGATAACTTTGATAATGAAACTAAGTGTGGGGATATTTTTTGGAGGCTTCTTTGCAGCTTTGGGGGTTTTGCTTTTTTTGGTGGCATTTGGAACTGATTATTGGCTTCTTGCTACAGAAATAGGAACGTGTTCAAACGCACCTGAAGATGCTGGGGTTAGTATGGATGTTTTTATTTATAACGAGAATTAAATATATAGGCTTCTTGGATGTTTATTTTGTAAGAATTTATTTCTGTATGAACTTTTGAATATTCTCATTTTGACCTTCTGGAGACTTATAAGCCTGCTTTAAACCCTCTTGTAACCAGGTGTAATTAGCTCTGAAATGGATTTGTATTTTGTGATACTACTTTTGCAATATGAGATTCTTTCAAATGAAGTACAACTGTTTAGATATGCTATAGCTAATCTCTACTCAGATAGGCTGAGTTTCATTATGAGGGTGGTGTTTTTTGCCTCTACATCTAATTTCAGTTGTATGATAATGCCTTTTTTTGTATATATTTTTTTCCTTCCTGTAGGGAGAGAAGGCCACTTTCCATCATGAAGGTTTCTTCTGGAGGTGCTGGTTTAGTGGAAATGTAGGAGAGAATAATGCCAGCATGTGGAATTTCTGGTATAGTAAGTAACTTTTTCATTTTACATTATCTACAGTAGCTTGTTCTCAAAATTGCTGTGGTTTTGGTGGGGTTTTTTTTTTCCCTTCTTATGAGTCACTGGGTTTCTTATGGCTTCTTCAGTGATCAGGTTCTTTAGCTACCCTAAAATAAATTCTTGACACATTTTTGTGTGTTAAAGGAAACCCTGGGACAAAATGATACACATTCAACTGTCAACTTACTCTTTGAGTGTTATGGCTGCCCTGTTAACCTGAGTCCATTCTTATCAGGACAGTCTCTTGCCACTTACGTTAAACAAACTGTTTGTTTCTGCAATGTGGGGAAAAAGAGCTTAGTGGTTAGGATGGTCCATGGATTTTTGTCTGGAGAGTTTTTCCAACTAGTTGTACAAGTGGGTTAAGGAGGGCATGGGTAGTTTCACTGTGAAAACTGTGAAACTGTGCACATCATCTCCAGAAAAATTTCTCTACTAAACTCACAGATGACCCTTTGCTTTCTTTCACTACATCAGATAGTATTTTACAACCAAAAGCTCCTATGAAGAGAGGTCAAACAAAACATCTTTTCCTGTCTTTGACCCTATCTCTGAGGTACAGAGCTCCCTCTTCTTATTGCAAGATTTACACAATCCTTGTGAAAAGCAGATGCTTTCATACAAATTTTAGTTCAATAACCCATGTTTTCCTAACCATATTGCTTGGTCTTAGGTGGCAAATGTAATATTCACTGTAGTTAATTTTCCTTTGTTACTTATCTGGAGAATTCTGTGGTCAGGTATCTGAAATTTAAATGTGATTTAAGCTATAGTCAGCTTTTATCTTTCACAAGGAAGAAGGTGATGTTTTTATATGCATTTAATATAAAGGGTGAAATTATCCTTCTCTGGGGATATTGATTCTCTAAACTAAGCTCATATGTAAACTTTCTGAAGATGCTTGATATTTTTCATTGTTCTTTCACAACAGGAAAAGTAATTTCCTGGGATTTTTTTTTTTTTTTGTGGGACATGCGATAATGTGATGCACATAATTAACCCTCACAAGTGAAAGGATATATGCATGTAAAAGCATACATATGCATCACATATAAATTGAAGTGTGCCTCCAGCAAGGCTGCTTTACTGTTCTCAAAATCTGTGTTGCCCTTTAAAGAATATCCGTGGCTGGATAACAAGGCTGGTATCTCTTACCAAACTAAATCCACTGTAAGTTATTGCCTGAGAAAAAAACCTGGAATTTTGACCTATAGAACACAGTTTGCCCATTTGAAGAACAGGCTTATTTTTAAGGCAGTAAATTATTAATCTTCATCTTTCTTTCACTTTTAGCTAACCAGTCGCCTTCCAAGAATTGTACACATGCTTACCTGTCACCATTTCCTCTTATTCGAGATGAACACAACTCAACCTCCTATGACTCTGCAATCAGTAAGTATTTTTTTGGCTGCAAATGGATTCAATGCCTATAGTTTCAAGAAAACCATTTGTATGCTTCAGTGTAAAACATCCTTATCACTCCACACAGTTTAATTAATAGTTTTGGTGTTTCATACTTCTCATTATTTTACAACATACAAATTTAAGCCACTAATTAGCAAAGTAGTTAAATGAATGCTTAGCTTTAAGCATAATGGCAGAATTATGGTAATTTATTTTTTTTTTAAAGATATTTCCTCTTTAAGTGCTTTATTTTCTCACATAAAAAGTATCTTCCTTGAACAAGTACTTCTCATGTATTCCAGTAAACCTGTTGGTTTTTTTTTTTTTTTTCAAAATAAATAATCACATGTGGAAATATATTGCAATTTTACTTTATAAGGAAGGAGTAGAGGGGCCTTAATACTGTCTAAGTTTATTCAACTAATTTAGATGTACTGCACTGACTGCTGGATGTGCCAGCTTCTCTACAGTGACACTATAGGGAGCTGGGGCTCTGAAATTACTCTCAACAGTGTGTGCTTAAGACTGTAGCAGTGGACAGTTTTGTTTTGTCATTTCTGATGGTTTCATAGGACTTTTTTTAATAACCCACAATGTGTGGGTGCTGCATTTCTCTGAGCTCACTCAGTGATCCTTTCCTGTCCTGAAGCTGTAATTATGCCTTTGCTAGCTTCAAAGTGTCTTCAGAATCCATTTTTAATGCTGCAGACATGAAAAAGAAAGTAAGCTGGATTGATAATGTTCTGTTAATCTTTAGAAATTATGAACTGTTTGTCCAGGAAGAATTCAGACCTCACCATTCAGAGATCTAATCTGTAATTTTACAGCACATCTAGAACAGTGTATCTTTCCATTTGAAAATGACAGAGTCATCAGGTCCCAATAATCTAGACAGAGTTTATATTCCACCATTCACTCATACATTCACAAAGGATCCTCAATTCATATTACATGATTACACAGAAGTGGACAAACAAAGAATAAGGAAAGGAGAAGGAATATCATCAAAAGTTTAATTAATTTTAGTTATGTTTGCCAAAAGAACCACTGCTCAAATATAATTTTCCTATCTATACTTCATATAAGGAGATTAAAAATAGAACTGTAGTAGGGATGCTGGCCCAGGTAGGGTGTACTCAAAGCCATTCCTGCTATATAAGTAGGTACTGTTGGATTGCTTTTGAGCTCGTTAAAACGAAGAGGGGTTTTTTTATGCCTTCAGCTTGTTTTCAGCATCCAACCTGAATTATTTACTAGAGCAGGTATGCTTGTTCAGGAATCTTTCACAACTTTTTATGAAAAAGGTTATGTCATAGAATCATAGAATCACAGAATAGTTAGGGTTGGAAAGGACCTTAAGATCATCTAGTTCCAGCCCCCCTGCCCATGGGCAGGGACACCTCACACTAAACCATGCCATCCAAGGCCTCATCCAACCTGGCCTTGAACACCGCCAAGGATGGAGCATTCACAACCTCCCTGGGCAGCCCATTCCAGTGCCTCACCACCCTCTCAGTAAAGAATTTCTTCCTTATATCCAATCTAAACTTGACCTGTTTAAGTGTTAACCCATTATCCCTTGTCCTGATTTCTTCTGTTAGTTTAAAACTTGTTTCTCATTTTGTCTAGTTTGATGGTCCTGCCCATGATATTTGGCAAACAAGTTTCTAAAACCTCTCTGCAACTGCAGTTGCTAAATTAAGAAATGCTAGAAGGTTATCCTCTTCTTGATTCACAGTGGAGGAAATGCTTCTCTGTAAAAGCCAGTGGCAAAAGCCCTCAGTTTGATTTCATGAAAAGCAAAATTTCATTAACTATTTTATATCCAGTTGGCTGCATTGAATAGGTTGCATCAGCTAAACATAGAACAAAAAGGCATTACCAAAAGATTGAAGTTATTGTCCCTTTTTTGTTTCTGCTGCTGTTTCTTGATAGAATATTACCATTTTCATATACTTTCTCAACTTTTCATAACTCTCTCAAAATACTCACTTTTCAGGATAAAAAAAGAAATCTCTCACACAGGTTTATAGCTGTAATTTTAGTGAGACTCAAATCCTATTTTAATTAGGTGTGGATAAGAAGAAATATTCTGAAAAATAGTTTACTGTTTTGTAGAAAAGTAAACGGCTGAATAAAAAGCTTTACACTTCATTAGAACAATAAAATATGTATGTACCACACATCTTTATAAAAATCTCTAACTTTTCTGCTAACAGGACTGTTAATTTTCTGAGCAGGTGAAGGCACATGACTTGTTTTACAGACTGTTTGGCTTAAAAGACTTTGGGACCTTATCACAGGAATTCGGATTTAACTGCAGCCCCTTGTGGAAACAAAAGTGTGGTTTGTTTGTGGAGTGGCTTGTTACCATCCAATTAGAAGGGCTCAGGCAAAAATAGGTTTCCTCAGGGATGTAAAATCTCTGCTGATTTTTGAGTGCAGTGTCTGGACCAAGTTCTCTGTTGACACAGCTCCTTTGGCATTAGCGTCAGTATGAATTTGGCTCAGAGGCTTCCTGGGCCAGAATTCAAAAGAAGCTCAATCTATCCCCTCTTATGTACTGATTTACATCTTTTTGTATGTTGGTTTTATGCTTTTTGTATTATAGTTCCCAAAAGACTCAAAACACCAAGGACCTTGAAGTTCTGTGTTACAGTACACTTTACAAGGCTTTAGACCAAAAGCTTGGTTCATCCTGCTGTACAAACCTAGACTATGTCAAGAATTATAGCCTTAGATGGAAATGTAAAGGCAGAAAAGCCTTCAGTGATGCTTATAGTGGAAATTTGAATGCATGTCTTAATGTTTCAGATTTCTTTTTATCATTACTGTCAGATACATGATCAGCTTTGAAGGGTTAAGTAGCACTGCATTGAAATTACAGCTTGCTGTATCTTTTAATTACAGTTACAATGGTTTTGTTCATTCACCAGTTTTGCTCAGTATCTTGGCACAGTGGTGAGGACTCCACCCATCTGCAGTGTAAGGTGTGGTCCACAGCTGTGCTAGCCGTCATTTGTGGTTAAAGTGCTTTAAAGAAATTTTACGCCATGTCATTTATCTTAACCTGTAACAGGCATCTAAATGAACTCAGGGAAGCCTGACTCTAGTGACTTTCTGTGATTGTACAGTGGTTTATAGTGACACCTATTATAGGGTGCAGCTCTTAAGTAGACTTAGACAGCACCTCATTGTGTTGCCAGCAGATTCATTTGTATGATGACTCACAAATGTATGTGCAACAAACTACAGCCTAGGAATAAAAAAATATGAAATTAGCCCATAGAATAAAAGTGCCAGAGTAGTGAACTCTGCATGGTTATCCTGTCAGTCTATTTTGTAATCATAATAGGATAGTACTTAAATAATAATTAATTGCTAGCTAGATTACTGCATGGTATCATGGCATTAGATTACTTAACAGTGACATTCAAGGACTATCACACTTTTATAAAATTCTTTTACTACAGAACAATACTAGGCCTGTTTTCGAAAAATGTACAAAGTACTTATTTGTACAGGGAGTCCCATTGGCTACAGTGGGATTATTCCTAAGACAAAGAAGTGCAAAATTTAGCACTTAGCTAAGTCATTAATTTTATTCTTGAGTTTTGGTTTTGTTTTTTTTTTTTGCTTTTTAACTTTATTTTGAAATGAACAATAGTTCCTTAACTGTTGTAAATTGCCCCAGCCCCTTCTGAAGCTAAATTGGAAGACATTTAATGGGGCTGCACTGACACATTAGTTTAATACTCTGATTTGTAGCTGCTAATACTTTCTTTCCTGACTATTAGTACCTTATTTAGTCTAGTACCAGGCACATTGCCAGGATTTGAAGTAATGCCTAATAAAATGTAGAATACACAACATTTATAGGACTGAAACGAAATTCTGGTTCAGCAACTGTTAAATCTAAAATGGTGTGATCAAATTTATTGGCAGGTTTGTTACTAGGTTGAAATTAACCTAAACTAATCTAAAATATATCAGCAATGAAATCTGAGAATACAAACTGTACAGTGAAATGTTAGCAATAGCCTATTTTTAGGGCAAAAAAATCCTGTTATGCAATACAGTCACATAATTGCCCATGAGAGATTGTAATACAGTACATTTACTAAGGGAGAACACCCCAGCCACTAAGCAGTGATAAAGTAGGAAGTATTGTAAAAAAGTAATGTATTCCCACTGTGAATATTGTATTTGTTTTACTGTTAAGGTTATTTAAAAAAAAGGGTTTATTACTACTAGGGGGTATTAAAAGGTACTGAGTGAAACTGAGAAAAGTCTTGCAAGGTTTACTGTGCTGCCAGGTGTGTCTCCTATGTGCTGATGAGATCTCTGACCTCATTCATAGCTGTTTATCTGCAGAGAAAATACGTACTAGTGATTTAGAGCAGTTAGGCACTTCACCTTTCACAGTATTTTACGTTGTGAGTGGCAATACTCATGTCAGATGAATTTTGATATCTCTTACATGAAATAGAGAGGTAAAAAAGACATATTCTAAATTGCAGTCCACAGTCAAATCACAGGAAAAGTTCAATTTAGGAGGTAAGTTGTGGGTGAAAATTCAAGGCAATGTTCCGAAGTCATTTTGCCTATCCTTAGCAATGTTTATGAAACACTGTACTCACACATGCTTCAGAAGTTTTTCAGCATTTTTAGTGCTTAATAATTTGTGTTGACATTAAATTTAATATTAAGTGTCTGGGTTTGAGGTTTGTTCTTTTTTTTCATAAGCCATAGAAAACATACGGGCTTGATGGCTGAGATTTTAAAACACATGAAGTCAGCAAGGACAATAAGATATGTAGTATGGTTTCAAGAGGTTGATGTTAACATCTCCAATAGTAGATGGGTGTCAGATTGTCATTTTAGCTAACCTGTTCCTGAATAACCCATTATGGAGCTTCAGAGGTGTGTGTGTGTGGCTGCTACACAAGTGTGTGTTGTAGATGACACAGCTGTGGAACTTTGTCAAAATACATTATTGCTTCTCTTGCATATCATGCACCAGTAACTTCTTAAAATATAGATCTATGTCTTAGTTTATAATCAGTGCTGGGACTTACTGTACTAGATAATTTTCAGATATTTCTCAAAAATTTGGCCCCTTATTCAAAACCAGATAATACTTCTAGATTTCAAATGATGTAAAAGTCTCCAGAGGGACCCAAATTAGCATCTTTAGGGAGAAAAACAAGTAGCAAGGGAAAACTACAGGTCATGCAATTTTGAAGGAATATACTGCAGTTATAATGTTCCCGTAGTATGGAGGCCAAACGGTGCAGAACTCAAAGACAAGCATACCGTGTGTACTCCTGTTTTCCTCTAAGTACTGTTTTATTTTTAGGCCTGCCTGTCACTGCCAAGGCAAATGTTGTACCCGACAAAGGGGCAGCTTACCAAGACAAGTTACAGAACCTTCTGTTTAGCACTCTTGCAACACAGAGCAATGATATCCAAGATTAACACTGCAGATAGGTTTACCTCGGACTCTGCAGTAGTGCTTGTACTTTATTTCTTCTGTTGTAAGAAATACTTTGATTAATGCATGTATTTGAGGTAGCTAACAAACGTATCTGTGAAGTGCTTTGCTGAGGCAAGTGTGCTCTTTGTCATCTGGACCAGAATATGGGCTACCTTAAGAACTGCCTCAGTGAGACTTGAAATGGTGCAAACGTATGTTAACACTTTGCATGAGTGCACTGAACCATTATTTCTTGAAACAGGCTGCTTGGATCACAGTGTCAGCCCTTTTCATGGGCTATAAAGAAGCATAATTCAAAGCAGCATCTTCTGTTGCATTTTAGCTGTCATGGTTTACCTCAGAGCAGCAAAGTCTTTGACTTGAAGAGTAAGTTCATTCTTAGGAAGGTTTAATTTCAACTGGCTCTTTTGCATCCATCTGTAGATGCCAGCTAAGGTAAATGACAGTAGAGCTGCATTGTAATTTTGACTTATTAGCCCTGTAGAAACTGATCTTGCCCATCTGGGCAGTGAAGATGGGAAATGTCCAAGCAAAAATAGGCCTTTGCAGAAAAATGGCTTCTTGCTAATGAAAAAGTCTAAATGTTCTTAGGATGTTCCTCAGACCTGTGCCACAAATGATCCAAATGACTTACTGGCTTGTAAATTAGAGGGGGTAGTCTTTTGATTGAAAAGTTGCAGATCTGGGAGCATTGCAGACTTTTTACCTGCCAACTATACTGTGTTTTCTAGCTGATGTTTAATGACAGAGTTAGCTGGATAAACAAGCATTAGGGTCATCAGAATTTATCTGTGAATCTCTAGAGTAAATAATTATTTATGGAGAAATAGAATGGAAGCTTATTTCAGGTGATAGCCAGGTCAAATCAGTATTTCATGTATAATGTATAAAATTGTTATGCTGTTGGAGCACAGAAACAGCTTTTGTTTTGTATAGCTACAGAGAGGTTTAAACAAATTTTCATCAGTTACATATGTACTCCTTTTTTGTGTTATGTTTCCAGGAATATTTGAACAAATAAAGCTTTTCTGGTAAAAAACTAAAAGCAGACTTCAGAGTTTCTCGTGTGAAGAACAGATAATGAAACTGGATACTGATTTTGTAATGCTGGAGAATCTTGTATCCTCGTCCATTCAGAAAATAGAAACAATGCTGTATGATTTAGGTGACTGACTATAATGATATCGAAGAAAGCTTTTTCAAAGTCCATTTTGGCCAATGTGTCCTATTATGTAGCATGACTTTGAAGTACCTTGGGCCATCCATGTAAAAGAGTTGGGTGGTTATAGACTGATTTAGTGGTATTAGGTTTTAAATGCGGAAGTAATGTCCCATGGACTTGGGGACCGCGATGAAGCTTAGCAAAGTAGTCCCATGAGTAAAATAATATGAAATTGCTTCAGAAACCCAAGACTGAAGGACTTGAGAGATTTACCTCTCTAGGTCTCCATTCACTGTCCATTTGCTTTAAGTGAATCATTTAACTATGAGTTTAACTTCAAACAGTTGCCTAAATCCCGTAAGAGAGAGAGTACTTAGAGCAGAACGTACACTTAACTGCTTTGCTGAACCACAACCTTATTTCTCACCTATTATTTCCATATTCTTTTTTGTTTATGTGGAAAGAAGAGTTGTATTGGATATGAACCAAAAAACCACAGTTTTAACCCCTCTGCCAGCTTATTTCAGATACATTCATCCTTTCATGCCCAAATCTGCTGACTGGTGTGACGGAAAATTATATCTCTGAATGTTTGCATGGATTAAAAAGGATGGTATTTAAAAAGTGTGGCTAATGTGATGTGGTGAATGTGATCTAGCTAACATAGAAGCAAGATGGTATATACTTTAGCATGAGTTAAGCTGGTCAAGTTAAAAACTGTAGATTTTTGGAACACAGTAGTGGGAAGCACAAGCTGATAATGTGTAGTACACCTCCAGATTTCAGATGAGGGCAAACCCAAATTTTTCCAGAAGCTGGCTCTAACAAGCTGTATGAATTGGCAACTTTCAGTATATGAACCAGCGTAATAGTTTCTTGGTTGTGTTTTGCCATAACAGTAAGTAGGTGCTGTCAAATGATAAGTGGCAGTTTCTTTTGTGACTCACTTTTCCAGACTTGCCAGCTGGCTTATATGCTTTCCCTCAGTTGGGTGGAAATGTTTTTTACTGACTGAATTGTCAGTGCTTCAAGATTTTCAGATCTGACGATGGAGATCTTTGCAACTCATAATTTTACTAATGGGTTGTGTTAATGTACCAATTTTTAAATTCATGGGAGAAATGTATGTCACTCTTGTAGCATTTGTAAAATGATGACTTTATTAAATGGATGTGCAATTAACCAGCTAAAAAATAATTGTTAGAAAGACGCTTTTGGCCAGGGTATGTCACAGAACTCTCGGCTCATTTATCACCAGCTGCATCCATTAATTCAGCGCTGCTTGGCACTAACAGGGCTTCTGAAACATCATGTTTTAAATTTAATAAAATACAAAGAGCTTTAGAGCAGGAATAGGCTGGTTTAAAATACTTCACTGTTTTTCAGAAAGCTGGGTTACATTTTTTGAATTTCTTCCCCTTCTGCTTTAGATTTTCATTTATTGAATATAACTGTATGTAAGGGGAATTATCCAGTTGTAGATTGTAGAGAACTTGCAGATTGCTATTGGTGATATGGTCTGAGCACTAAGAATGTCAAGATGTTGCAGCTCTCTGCTTCTCCCAGGCAATTGGGTTAAAACAGTTGCATCCTGTCAGTCTATTCATTTATCTCGAAGAAACATTGCTACAGCTTTGGTGTACCATTTTCTAAATAGCATAAATTTGGTCAAGTTGTTATCTTACAAGTCACTGCTAAGTTTTAAGCAGACAGATTTTATTCATGGTAATTTACAACCTATTTTCCATGATCATCAGATAACAACTGACATTCAAACCTAATTTAGTCCACATGATATGTAACTTGTAGGCCCAATAGAATGAATGTTTCATTTGTTAATAAAGCAAGTAAGAAGAAAAGGGGAAATTATATGTCTTTGTTAGCCAAATATGCCACTTGTTTAAGTTCTAAAAAGTGTTGTATTCTTTTTCCCTCCTTCCCTTTCTTCAGTTTATCGAGGTTTCTGGACAGTTCTTATGCTCCTGGGAGTAGTCACTATTGTGATGGCTAGTTTCTTCATCATCTGTGCAGCTCCTTTTGCCAGCCACATTCTGTACAAAGCAGGAGGAGGCTTTTTCATCATTGCTGGTGGGTATACTGTTTGCTCAGTCAATTAAAGAATAGAAAGGATGAGGTATTTCTTCCATTTTCCTTGACCAAAAACTATATCATTCATGGCTAAAAGAAAGAAAAAGCATATGCTTCTATCCTTTGGCTTGTGGAGTGCCTACCATGGAGACAATTCTTTCCACAGTTACTTAGTCATGAAATTATTCTAAAAGCAACTTTTGGATTGAAAAAAAAAAATAAAATCCAGGACAAATCATGGAATTACACTGCAGTTTCAATCTACTCTTTTAACAGGAAAAAAGAATGCATATTTAGGGGTGCTGCCTTATAGGATTCTCAAAGGCTGAAGAGAGGTGTTTTTTAATAAGTGACAAAAGAGATCATTATGGTGGGCTCAAGGAATTTGGAAGACGGAGTAGAAAAAATAGTTGTCGCATATGAGTAAGTGGGAGCTTTAAACCTCTGTGAATGAAAGATAACAAATAACCTAACTTCCTCTTTCCTCATAACCCACATGTACTGTGGAGGATGCACCCTGCCATGATTCAGCTGATATGGGCAGCTCTCTGGGATGCTGTTCAGTTAACCTTGCAAAGTCTGGGAAGATGTCACACTGGTGTATAAAATACAGTTGTGCAGGATGTAAATGATACTATGTGCTCAGTCACTGTTCTCCTTTGTATATAGCCTGGTGAGAGGCAGCCCTGTGAGAGCAATATTTTGTTACGGGTTAGAGCCACTCATGTCAGGACCAAAAAGCCCGGGCTCTTTTTCTGCTTCTGTTGCTGAACTGCTGACCTTGCTTACCAACTTCACCTCTCAGCTCTTCATGCGCAGCAAGTGATCATTATTCCATTTTAAAGGATCCTCAGTGAAGTGTGGGAAGTATTTTATAATATTTTTGCTGAAAAACCTCCTGCATACTTGAATTTGATCTGAGAATTACTCCTCCTCACTTTTAAAAGACATACAAAATATATTCATAGTCTGATGGAAATCACAAGATATTTCAATGCTTTTTGTCACTAATTTGCAGGGTAAGAGCCCATGTGAGTCCTACTCTTTCTGCATTTGTAATCTATAAAAAACCTCAGCTGTGACTAGAAAGTGGCAGAGGCTGTTATAGAGGAAAAGGGCACTTGAAAGACACCAGAAACTGATGGGAAGGGGTGCAAAGTGACATGTCTGTTCTCCTCTCTGGGTCAGTTCATCTGCCCTCCTCTAGGCAGAGGAAAGTTAGATCCCCAAGTCTGCACTAGTCTCCTTTGTCTTCCCTAGGAGGCATGCAAGAGGCAATAAAAGAGACATTTGCGGTAAAAATAGTAGGTACGTAAGAAGTTTCCCTAGCTGTGGATTCATTTCATCCTGAAAGAGAGGCCTAATTGGATCAGATGAATGCTTATGGAGGAACCCTACACCTCTATTTCCTTTACTGAGGGAATGTAGAGAGGCTATTTTTTCAGAAGTGTGAAGTTAAGTGAGCTTTGTTATCCTAGTGTGTGACTTTGGGCCTGTCTCTTTGCCCTTCTCACCCTCTGTCTCTTTAGAGCAGATGTTCTTCAAGGGAAATCATGACTTCCTACTCTGTATGTAGTATTTTTCAACTTAAGAACTGTTCTCAATCAGCATTTCAGAGAAGAGCTGTGTTATATTTATTATTGCCATTATTGCTGTTGAAAAGCAAAGATATTTAGTAAAATTCTGCTATAATTTGCCAAAAGGTAGTGGTGACAGCACAATATAGGATGCTGGAGCCATTCAGCTTGCACGGGAAATTTTGGCTTGAGCGGGGGGACATGGTTCCTGACCAATTTCTTCTATATCTACTGCCAGTCTCACCAGGAGGGTGAGGTTGCCCAGGGAAGGTACTCACTGTAAACATCATTATCCTACCCAACACTGAAGATCCCCCACAAAGACACTGAAAAAAGTTTGTTGCTCTCAGCTCTTCTCAGAAGTATTCATATTGCCAAGGTGAAGGTTTAATTATATCGTGAATTAAAATCGTGCTGTGGGAGTGACCATGCTGACGTAAGAATTGCTTATAAATCCTTTGTATTTGATATAATTTAAGCTGTATCCTGTGAGATGTTTTGGGCACAACTCAGTTTCCCAACTGTGGTATTACTGATCAATGGCCCATTAATGGAGTTAAATGGAGAGTAAGAGAGATTCTGTGACCCAAAGGTATGACAGCAAGAAATTGCTGTATTTCTTTCTCTCCCAGTAGGAAATCCTCACAGTAGTTAATACCTTAATTCTGGGATAACCTGTGGGCAGAGCTAAGGTAGAACCTGATGCAGAAGAGGCATGTTTTAGCCTGCCTCTAGAAGGCAGGATGTTGTGCTCTACTGTGTTCCCTGCTGCCCTGGCCTGTTCCTCCATCCATCTCCTTCAGAACTAGAAGAGCTAAAAATAAAAGGAAAGGAGGGCATGAAGGGGAGAAGTGATGAGAAGTGGTACATATTTACCATTCATACCAATATGTGATCAGGATGCAATCAGGGTATTGGCACTAGATGATCTTAAGGTCCTTTCCAACCCTAACCATTCTATGATTCTATGATCTATTTAAACACAAACCTAAGGGAAAAATGTAAAGATGTGACTTAAATCATAGGTGAAGTTAGAGTTCTTTTAAAACAGAAACCAGCATACTAATTTGAAGAAAAAAAGGAATTATATACATTGTCTTGAAAGGGCCTGGATGCTGTCTTTCCACAAAATTCGAGTAGCTGTTATACTGGAGAGAATAGTATGCTTCTGAGAAAGAAGTTAGACAAGACAGTTCTGTGGAAATTTGGTAGAAGATGGGAAGATCAGTCATTTTCCTACTTACATACCTTTAAAGAAAAATGTTAGATGAAGCAATTTTAGTACCTGTTATTGGATTGAAGTATCTGTATCCTTTTGCCAACCTCAACTGACAAATTAGGTGGCAGATAAAAGCTCTGCCTCCACTGAAGAGAACAGCTTGTAATATGGTCTGCTGTGCCATCTTAGGGTTCAGAAAGCAGCTGAAGATATTATTGGGAGTGGAATTCATGCCAACTGTTCAGCCATCTGAAAGCTAAATGTTTTTTATGAACCAAATACTTAAAACTTCTAGCACCAATAGTAAGAAACACTCTCAGAGGGACACTTCATCATATCTGTGCTAAGGCAGAGAGACTTGCCTTTAGAAGGGAACCATAAAAGAAGCCATGATAGAGCTCCTGAGTGACACAGAATAAATTTAGGTTGGAAAGGACCTCTTGTGTCCATCAAGTCTGACCTTCCATGATTCAAAGCAGGGCTGGCTACAAAGTTAGATCAGGCAGCTCAGAGCCTTATCCAGTCAAGTTTTTAAAATCTCCACTAACTGATGTTTCACAGCATCTTTGGACACTTGTCTCAGTTTGAGCAACGTAATTGAGAACTTGTTTTTTTCTGTGTGTCCACCTGAAATTTTTCTTGCTGCAGTTTCTGATCACTGTGTCTCGTCCTTTCAGTGTGCAGACCTCTGAAGAGTCTATCCCCATCATCTCTAGAATTTCATTTAGAAAGATGAAGTCTGTTTTTCTTCTCTTCCCAAGCTTATTCAGCCTGTCCTTTTCCTCCATTCCCCTAGTCATCATGGTGGTCATCATCTCAGTTTGTCAGTGTCTCTCTTTCACCAGGGAATCTCAAACTGGACACAGTTTTCCAGATATGCTGTCAAAAAATGCTGAGGAAAGAGAAATAATAGTATTTTCAAACCTGATGATTGTGTTCTTCCTAGTGCGGCTCTGTATGAGATTAATTTTCTTTTATGCCTGACCTGCTTGAACTCTTGTCCACTGAGAGGGACCACTCTTGTACTTTAAGGAAGTTGCCTGTGGGGAACAACCAGATATTCTAGACACCTTTGTCCTTCAGAGCATCATTTGTCCTTCCAAGCAGCCTTCCTTGTGATCCTGCTTACCGGTTTCTTAACAGGCTAAAGTCTGTTCTCCTGAAGTTTTGTGTCTTTAATCTCCTGCTCACCTTCTGTATTCCTCCTAGGATACTAAACTTTGCCGTTTCATGGCCGTTATAACCACAGCTAACACCATCTATTGCATTCTTGACCAGTTTTTCCTTATTTCTGAATAGCAGGTCCGGTAAAGCACTTCCATTATTAGTTTGTCTGTTCCACACCTGTTTCAAAAAGTTATCATTGATTCTAGAGGATATTGGGGTGGCTGAGTCCCTTGTAAGATCCAGAAATCATTACTATTTTTCCAGTCCACTACTTCTTCTTGATTGGGTGGCCTGTAGCAGGTGCTCACCATGATCGCACCATTTTTGTCCATCTTATTGATCTTAACCCATAAGCTCCTATGACTTAAATCTCTGTCCATTCAAGACAGGCCGCAGCCATTCCACCCCATCTTAACTGCTTGTTCTTAAAGAGTCTGTATGCATCCAGCAAAGCATTCCAGTAAAGCAAACTGCTCTACCATGTCTGCAGCTGAAATGGCATCATCCACTAGAATTCCTCCTATGTTATTCCAACAGCAGGTTTATTTATGTACACACATTTGAGATGGGCTTTCAGTTGTGCTGCTTTCTTAGCGGAAGTGTATGATCCTCCCTTATTGCTCTGTCCCATTCCATTCCCCCTGCTTTTCTGGAGGCTTTAATGTCTGTCTGCTGATGGTCCTTGCTTGCATCTTTTCTCAAGGTTACTGAGCTTATTGTTCTTTTCCTACCTTGTCTGATGGATCTCGCCTCTCTCCAGCAATCCTCGAAGCTCAGAGAAAGTCTCATGGTCACAGAAGCCCAAGCCCTGCTTGCAAGACTAGCTACAAAGCTAGGAGCTGACGCAGAGTGTAAACCAACATTTGCATAGATTTTATTGTTTGGGCAGCAGGTTTGAGACCATCATCACCAGAGCCTCATACCGTTGCCTATAACCCTTAGAGCCCTGCAATTACTCACTCAAGGTCTCTGTGCCAGCTTCACTGATGCCCACGTGGATGAACCGCAAAGGGTCTCCAGCAGCCAAAGAGACCTCAGAAGCCTCTCCACAGCATCACATATCTGGGGTTCAGAACAGCAGCAAACCTACCCACAGAGCAGTTATGATGTCTAATCTGTAGCAGAGTCACACCCCTACCTTTTCTTTATCCTGATCTTTAAGAAAGGCTGCCCACTTCTCTTATTGAGTGCTGCAGTGGAGTACCAATGGAGAGGCATACACAGTTATTGGCATTGGTGGCAGCTTATTGACTAGCAGCTTCCTCTGTTAAGCTTTGTAGCCACATTATCTCCCTGAGGCTGCAGATGAAACTACAGATGCTACACCTGTAAGGGAAAGAGCGTATCAGTTCAACAATATTATAGTCAGTGACTTGAGCACTGTGTTTGCAGCCTCACCTCCATGTCTGCAATATCAGAGGTTGGACCAAGAGCAGCTACAGTAATGCAAACTGTAAGAAGCCTTATAGTTGCTTCAAAGGTCATAGGAAATGAAGAGAAAGCTGACCTAAAATAATAACTTAAGACAGCCTTCAGTAAAGTCCATAATTACCTTGGGCCTGGCTAGTGGTGAAAACTGTCCTGTTGTACTGATGTCAAACAATCAAACCCCCAGGATGTGCACAGAACATTACAGAATCACACCCTCATGCAGAAGCAAGATTAGAAGTACCAGTATGACTTCTGCTTCTTGCCAAAAGAGTGAAAAAGCTGATATTTTAATTCTAGTTCCTAGATAAGGACAAAAATCTGTCTTCAGAGATATATGCCAACTCCCATAACACTTAAGTGGGATCCTCTGCATGTACTTCAAAGTGGAATGTCAACCCTACTTTTTAAATAAAGGTCACAAGAGGCCAAGGTAGGTGTCAGAATCTGTAATAAGGAAAAGGACATAAAAATGCAACTGAAAAAGAAAAAATATATATATATACACACACATACAAGTTTTCCTCAAGTGAGATAAAAAGTTCTAAACTTCTAGGCACAAGTAAAAGGCTCACATCATTCTTTACAGCACCTGTTGTCTTTGTGTCTGCATAGTAAAAAATTCATGCCATAAACAGCCATTCACCATTGACAAGTGAAAGGCATTTCTACGTGGGAAGAATAAGTACTAAAGGCCAGCAAACTGCTTCTTGAATTCATAGACATTTCTAAAGGTTCTGTATTCTTCTCTGCAATATGCACAAGTGTTTGTTTGAAAGAAATTCAAAAGAATGAATGCAAAAGACAGAAAGAGTGACCTCAGAGAAGTCCACGTCTTATCGCACTGCACAGAGCTGTGTATTAAACGTGTGTGTTCTTAAAAAAAATGCAAAATGACAAAAAGGAGAGAAAAAGGAGGAGGAGGGAAGTATTTATTTGTCTTAATCTCTGTCAGACATATTTCATGTTCTAGGAATAATTTCCCCCATCATTCCTGATTCATGCAACTGCTGTTTTATTTTATATTCACTAAAAGGCAAGGGCAAATGGACATCCACACACTGTGCAAAAGGTCTAAATGCCACAAGTGTAGAAATACGTCATAGCACACATTGTTCCTAAAAATATTTGCTTCATGAAATTGTTGATTTTATTTTTTTTTCAATCTCAGTAATTTTGCTCTGGAGCTTGGCTATGAGAGTTCATAACATTCAAAATAGATAGTGCAAGACTGCAGGAGCGGATTTCCCGGAATAAATATATACATAGTATGCTCCTAAGTGCTTAACTCCCATGAAATTACAACTCTGTGAAAATTAGACAAAAGGAGCACTAATGAAAGAAATGCTGTTGGAGGCAATAGGACATGGTCAGTTTTTTCTTAGCCTGATACTAGTGTTCAAGACATTTCTTGAACACACTAGGCAATATACCTACTAATTAGCTTCCATTAACAGATAGTGAGAACCCTTAAATACTCCTTTAGTGCTTTAATTAAATAAGAGGGATTACATATTGTCCCTTTCCTTTTCTTCTCTTTTAAAAATGAACATTTATCTCTGCTTGACATACATTTCTTCAGCAAATTTCCATACCCAACAGTTTGCCACACACGGGTATTAGCAGCTTGCTGTGAAATCACCCGATGGATTTTAGCTTCCATAAAGTCAATTTACCACTGGCAGCACTTCCTTGCTATTTTGCACCTACATGATGTTGGCTTTGTTTTAACCAGCTAGCTATTGTTTCAGACTGCCCAAAGAGCAAGGGATGCCCATTCTGAGATTTAAGCACTGTAATAGATTCTTGTTTTCATGGCAGATGCTTCTGACTAACTGAGCTACTTAGTGTTGTTGTACCTGCCTAAGGTACCAGAGGTCATGTTGGATGTGCAAAGCCCAGTTATACTTACCTGCTACTATAGTAAGGGAATATGCCTCACCACTTTTTGTAATTATTATTGTTTTGGACTAATTTTGCCTCAAGAATAAATAGAAGACTACAGATATTTGAAAATTACACTGCATCTGAAGAGGTAAATTCCAATGTTCATGTGGATTTTGTCAAATTATTAATGTATATTTCAAAATCTTTGGGCTATAATTTTATTCTTTTTTTCTGTTTGAAAGCTTGAACAAACTCTATGTTTCTAATAACTCCATTTATAAATTTGGCCCTGAATGTTTTTACATAAAAATTTACTAGCTTTGGCTGCTTATAATTTTCCTGTTGCCTGCATTACCTCTTATCATTAGATGTTCTGTTACAGGAATCTTCCTCTCAATTTGACTTATATTTGGAGTATCTTCAATTTAATTTCTCAGTCTTCATGTCTGGCCCTAAGGTGATCCTTTTCTCTGATTGTTTCACTGGTTTTATGTTTAATACAAGCACAGTATTCCATCAAAATTGAGTTTTACTTAGGTAAAATACTTTCCAAATGAATTTATGCCTTTTAGAGCTGAGTGTTGGTTGTTTTCAAACTTTGTGAGGAATTTGAGCCCTAGCAAAAACTGTAATCCTGAAAGTATATTTCATAGATAGGGAATGTGTCTCCCTCCTTTATTTAGTTTTTCCACTTTCTTTCAGCCTCATAAAAGTTGTAGATCCTTTGGGATTTTCAGTCACATTTTGATTATGCCTTAGGTTAACTACTTCAGCTCATTTTTTGGTGGGCTTCAAAAGGTAGCGTTCACTGAGTTGTGAGCTCTCACCTATCAGATGTTCAGGATGTCCACAGTATAAAGCTTTTTGACCTTATTTTGACCATATAGCACTAACAGGAGCGTCAGCAGGTCACCAGAAGGGCAGGAAAAGAAGGTGGTGAAGCAGCATCTCAAGGTGGGGATGGAGAAAGGTAACCATGACAGATTCCCAGAACAGATGGAAGCAAATGCTAGTCCATGGGTGCTTACAAAGTTCACTTGTGGATTTTGCCACAAGTGTCACATTTGTTCATGGTTGCACTGCAAGTATTTAGGAGGGTGGGGAAGAGACCACAAATACCTTTGACTTCTGCTCTGCAGTTTTACAGCCTGTAGACTCAGGTTTGGCAAGAAGTGTTCCCAGAAGTATGCACTGGTTTATGGTTCTAATGAGGCATGTAAGCATCCTCGGGTAAAATCATGATGGGGTGGTGTCCTCCAGATATTTTAATATTGGCATAGATAGTTTTGCTGCTGTAACTGTGCTGTGACAGCTGGACCTAAGGGAGCAAGTGGGTACAGGCTGGAGCATGCAAAATATTCAGACTTATGCCCTCAGTTTTCTAGCAGATCTTCTGCTGGAGCATCTGTCCTGCAGGCTTGCATTTCTCAAGTGTCCACATTCCTCTAAAGTGAAATGAAATATTAGGAATGCAACTGATACTTTGGAAAGTACTTTCTTCTTATATCTCCTTCTGGTGTATAGTAACAGAAAGATTAACAAAGTTTGTAAGTACATGTGCTCCTATCACTATCATGTGTAAACAATACAAAGGCCTTTCAGAGGAGAGGTTGGGAAAAGGCTGTGAATTATGTGGTAGATTAATTCCAGGAAACTGTTGTATCTAATCTGAGGCTAATACCAATAGCCTGCTTCATAGCTATTATTTCATTATTGTTGGGTTTTGTTACTACAACAGGAACTTCTTTTCTAATGTGGAGGATCTTGAATTAAATATTTGATTAGAATACACTGAAGGTAGTATGTTCCAAATAAAGCCCTTTTCATAAAAAAAAAGTAGCAAATGTAGATAGGTGAAGATGATAGAATGTGTTTTCTGCCCTTTCCCCCTTTTCATATCTCATCCAAAAAACTACAATAGAAACAATGTCAGAGTTTGGAAAAATGGGAAATAAAAGTAGGTATTTTTTTCAGGTCGTCCTGTTCCATCCTCCCTTGGCTCCTGAATTCAGAACAGTAAATACCTGCCTGAATTTTGTCCCTAAACACACCTGAGTTTGAGTATGTCTACCAAAGTCAGATAAATCCTTTATTATGGGAGTATGCCTTTCTGTGCAAATCAGAAGCAAGACTGAGACAGGGCTTGTTAGAGGAAGCCAAAGGCAAAAAAATTATCCAGTGGTGGCTGACTGTCTTGCAGATGGGACCTGAAGTACTGTCAGATTTCTAAGTATTACAGTAAATGCGCCCAGCATTTGTCTCACACTGTGTTGTTAAAACCTGGTGTTTCTTTTCCAGGTGTCTTTTTTTCGCTGGTAGTCATGATGTATGTCATCTGGGTCCAAGCGATGGCTGATCTGGAAAACTACACAAACATGAAAAAAATGGATTGCCCAGACTTTGCTGTTTATGTGCGTTATGGCTGGTCTTTTATGCTGGCTCCTATAGGAGTATTTTTTGCTTTATTAGCAGGGATGCTGTTTTTGTTGGTAGGGCGTTCCATTTATTTACACTCAGACTAGATGTACACTGCTTCAGGCAATACAGTAGGAAAGGAATCCTAATGAAGCTTCATCACAATTGTAAACTGGAACACAATTTTATACATTACCTTTATGGCAATCCTAAGTGTGCAGGCAGACTTCTGGAAGTTCTTCTGTTACTTGTTTAAGGGTAAAGGACACAAAACTCATTACAGGAGGAAACCACCTTTAGCCTCAACTAGTTGTTCTTAATTCTTTAGTAAGTACACTTATGGTTCTCCATATTGTACTAGTAGCAGCATATTTGCAGTTTTGCAACTAGAGAAAGGCAAACATTTTCTGCAACCTAAAGCCCAACACGAAGTGGGCCAAATCAACATTTTATACGTCTTTTGACATTTATTTTGTGCTTCTACTTGTGGAAAATGGCACAAGGTAGAGGAGAGAACAAACATTCACACACAATAATTCAGTCTGCCCCCTCTTCTGTTTTCAACTACTTGCCTTAGCTTTAGTCTAAGCAAACATGTCTGTGATTTATAAAAATAGAGTGCAGTTGTTCATACAGCATCCATGCGAAGAGGACGAGAGAGAAGACAATTGCCGTGAACAGCGACCTGGTGCTAGTCTGTACATGTAGAAGCCTAACTGCTTCCGTTACATGTTTCTCTTTTCTGCATGCATTTGAAAGCTGTATACTTCTGTGTTCTGAAATCCACGTATTTTGCATGATTCTATAAGCCAAAATGCCATAGTTAAATCACTAGCTAAAGTTATGCCAAAATTGTACTTTGAATTATAGCATTAATATTTTAACCAAGTTTTAACCCTTTTATTTTTATCTGGAATAGTCGGCTTCTCCAACAAACATTTTCCTGGTTGTGTAAAATTACTTTTTTATTAAAAAAGGTTTATTATGAAGACAATATCTAGGACATGAAAATGTATATTTCATGTAGCCTTCATTTTCCCAAATATTAAAAATCCACATTAAAGACCAAATCCAACTCACCTACTAGTCATCCCAGGGAAAGCAGTGAGCCTAGCAGTGGAGATGGATTTGGTTCTGTATTGATTGTAGGAGTGGCTGGTTCTCTGTGTATATGTGTGCGCACATATATTTGGAAGATGGGGTAAGGATGGGACTGTATGCATGGCATGAAAAAGATGGGGTGGGGTTTTAACAATGGGGAAACTATCTGGTGTTGGGCCCAAGTTGAAATTAAATCCATCTGAGAGTCTGTTGGTTTTCACTTTGTAACTCAATGAGGAATAGTTTAGGACTGATGGGGAAAGTAAAGACTGCATGTTGGTTTCTTCTTGTTCATAATGCTTAATTCCACAGCTGTTATGAATACTGAAAGCATCACTAAAAGGCAGGAAAGGAGTGCCCACCTAGAAGATGTGGTGGGCCAGATTGGATGTTGCTTCCATTTTGGGAGTTTTTGTGATTGGAAACTTTCCAGCCTTCCCTGCTACTTATTTATTTTTCCATCATCAAGATTAGTTTTATACATTTTAGAACAGGAAGACAACAAGGGCAGGGGATAGGGGATCTGGGACTGTGAGATCTGGAATAATTATCAAATCACAAAAATATTTTTATTGGCAGCTAACATGGTGTTTTTAATTAACTGTGTCAGAGAATATGATGGGTGAATTTTAACCAAATATTCATAAGCATATATATGAACTCCGTATAAATGATAGCCATCCGGAGAACATTAGGCTTACACCATAATGCCGTTGGTTAGTCAGGAAATGCTGAAATTAACCCTGACCCTTGTGCATATGGTATTATATTCCTGCCCTTAATTACACAATCACATACTGTTTCTCAAATAATACAATCTGTTGGTATTTACCCTCTTTACAGTCTAGGATACTCACTGGTAATTGTGGAGGTAAATTCAATAATCAAGAGTTATTTGACTAGGTGCCCCTCCCAAACCCTGTCTGCTTCTCTGCAGGGGAGAGTCCTTCTCCACAAGAGCTTAGAGGGGGCAATACAGAGCCACTTTCTTGCAACTTTTAGAAGCTGAAGGAATTGAGAGGTGCCTCAGAGCTGGACTTCTTCCAGCAAACCTAACCATGTGTGCAGCAGCAACTAATAAACTCTGCAAGGAATGAGCCAAAGGCTCCCGTGGAGACTTTAATTCAGCCCATGTGCATCTTCAGAACTCTCTCCATTATGCAGCTAAATTAGTTACAGTCTTGTGTGCGAGGCAGCCTGTCTTGGAGACAACTCTTTGAGTCAGGCTGTGGATGTAACGGCCATTGAAGATCCAAGGTGTTTTGGGAAGAAACTTCATGAGGCCTTTCTGGTGTCAGTAGAGATTGCTTGAATACTCAATTCTTTACTCAAACTCACACTCTTGGTAATAGTCTGTAGCTCCATCAATTGGCCTCAATTGGATGCCACCTTCTCCTAATAGCAGAACTAAGAGTCAGGTTCCTTCTGAAAGAGCTAGGACAGGTTGCTTGTTCCCTCCAAAACACACTATGCATAGTAAGTAGCTGCTGCAGACCAGGGAGTGGTGTTGAGGGTGGTGGGAAGTCATTTCTGTATGGATATTACCTAAAAGCACAGTCTATCTCTGTTCTTCTGAACTATGTGCAGGGGAATGGGTTTGTAAGAACTTGAGGAAAGCAAACCAGCTAAGGAGACTCACTCCATGGCATTCTTCCAGATATGCTTTTGTCTAGCAAATCCTTGGTGGCAATGCAGGGATTTTCATGATTACAGCTGAATAAAAGATTGTAAAGGGATTAAATGCTGTGAAATTGGTAAAAAACCCATGTTCCTCACAAATCTATGGGCTTTTGAGCTTATTTTGGTTGATTGGGGTCTGTTTTTTAAATTGCCTGGCCACTTAATAGCCTGCGGTCATATTGGAAAAAAAAGTTATTTTTTAATTTATTTTTTAAGTAACATGGTTGGAAAAATGATGGTAAGAAACAGGTAGGTGAGAAGCATTTTCTGATTACTTCCAATCTGACAGTCATACGCTTGTCCAGTGCAAACATAGTAAGGACTGTGACTACCGACAAAGGAAGCAGTGAGAAAACAAGTGGATGGACGTGAGAAAGGAGAGTGAGTGTCCCTCTGATGCCTCTGCCAGCCCGCTGTGCAGCTGTTGTGGATTCCTAGGGGATGCGCTGATACAACATGGCAAAGGCAACTGCGGACAAAAACAGTCAGAGAAGGATTTACCCCTAGTTTATCCTTGTTACTGATTGGGGTGGCAGCTGGACTTTTCACTGTAGATGAGCTTCATGAAGTATGTGACTGTTCATTGACACTTATGTTATTGCGGTAAAGCGATGTTCTCTTTTGAGGAAATGCAAAATAAAGCCTACTTTATTTCTCTGGAGGGTGCCTAGCTGTTGCAACTGAGACTGTACTCTATAGGGTGCTAGTAAACTGCTAGTAGGACAGTTGTTACATAGGGTCTGTATTGCTGTCTCCTTTATGGCAAAATCCTAACTTGCTGCAAAGTATGTTGTGCTCAGTATCTTTTTTAAGAAGTCATATTTAACCTCTTAAATGAACTATTTACCTTCTGATGCAGCAGCTGGGTTTTCCCCTGGCTCTCCTATTCCTGCCTGTTTTCAGCAGTGTGATTTCCCAGCAGTGAAGACTGGATAAAGTATGTTCACGTGAAATTCAGCTGTGTTAACTTAAAGTAAGTCTGGATTGCTGCTGCTGCTGTTGGTGGAGACACTGAAATTGAAAACAGAAGTTGGTCATCTATAATCAAAAGTGACAGAAGGGATGAAGAATCACAAGTATTTACAGTACTGCATTTCCCTCCATGTCTCTTACTCACATTACCAGTTTTAACTGGTCTATCTTTCCAGTCCACAATGTGACTCATCTGCGCAGGAGACGTGTTGACAATAGGGATCAGGAGAGCCATTTGACATGACGGTAAGAAGGAATGGAGGGCTGGCAGCATCTCCTATATTTGACATCCCCAAACTCTGCACCTGATTTTTCCCTGCATCCCAAAGTGCCCAGAGGAGTCTCACGGAGTGCTGCAAGACTCCACATTTTGCTGTGAGGACAAAGGGAGGGCCAGGAGCAGAAGTCACCTGTAGATCTGTTCCTTATCTGTTTCGAAAAACTGCCAAACATGTATTTGGTACAGACTAAGGGGAGCCTTTGAACAGGGAAGGTGCTTTTCATAACAGGAGACAACCACCTTGAACTGGGTTGCAGCAAGGGAATGGTCTCAGTGGTGGTGCTTCACATTTGGCACACTGTCCTCCTCCACTTTGTGCCTGGGTGCCCAAGGAGATGTTCTCTGAAATGACCTGCATGTGATTCAGGTTTTAAAATGGTTAAGAAAAAGACCTTAAACTAATCCGTCTTTAAGATGGAAACACTTTTTAAACAGAAAGAAACCCAGAAAGATAATGAAAAACGTTCCCCCCTCCTTTTCTATACCACATCAGATTGACTCTGTTATGTGGCTTTACTTTGAAACAGATCATTCTCATTGCAACACGTTTAATGCTGCCAGCCACCACATGGTTATTTGGCAGCTATTTAAAGCTCAGATCATATTACTCTGTCGCAGTGCTAGGCACCCATGTTCCAACTGGTATACAACTGATCTAAAGAGAAATCAGCTTCAGGTTTTGTTCTCTGAAATTAAATGTGACGGCATGATCTCTATGATCCCTTTTTTCCACTTTTCTTTCTTTTTTTTTTTTTTTTTTTTGTATGCATTATTAGTTTTTGGAACAGCATTTTGCTAGCAGCTCAGGGGAAATTTAGTTAGGTTGTCAGCCTGATACAGTGTATTATCAGATGCGTTAGCTTTTCCTCCCTCTTAGATTTGCTTAAGAGCTTATAAACCACAGAGAATAAAAAGTGCTAAATAGAATGAAATGACCTGTCAAGGGTAGATATAGTATTTGTGAATGACTTAAAAAAATTCCACCAGCTCCAAGCACTCCAGTCTCATTGACAGTCTGTGCTATCTTGAAATTTGGCGTCTTTCTTTTTTCCCCCAAGTAAAACACTTTGATGGTCATTGATCTTTGATGATTGCTTCTTGAAAAGGACTAATTTTGTCTTCCCATATTCAGTCCAGGATGAGATTTTATAGCAGGAGAGGATGCCATTATGAGATTTGAAATAGATTTGAATCCTGCTCTTAATATGATAAGCCTAATCTTGAATTTTACAAAACATTGAACAAAGTCAAGACAAGTGACTCCCAGGTAGGCTTAACCAATAAATACCCTGCAGGGAATTGAATTTTTTTATTAATGGAGAATAGGAGAATCCATAGGGAATAAAGTGCCTGCTCTTATATGCAGGTTTTAACCCTGATAGATATATTAAATCGAGGTGCTGAGATGACCAGTGATCATAAATAGGAAATATAGGATAGTGCTTACCTGGAAGTTCTGGTGGGTATTGATTAGGAAACTGAAGTTTTGTATGTAGTCCTTCTTTCACTTCTTTTTTCTGAAGTCCTGTCTGTGTTGTTCATCATTGTCCTTGTCCACCCCAAGTCCAGCAAGTATGTCAAAACTTTTTCAGGGTTTAAAGCTTTGCCTTGGACTTTAAATAGCAACTTGGTAGTCAACGCAGTATGAATAGCATATCTATATATTCCAGGACTAATGCTAAGTTTATAATGTAACTTGTTTCTTTGGCACGTAGATCACATAATCCAGTACAAAAGCACCTTTACAATCTTCCTCAAGGAGCAGGCTTTAGGGAGAGAAATGTTAAGGCTCCCTTGGAGCACCACATGCTTCAAGGCACTGGTGTGCTGCTGCCATGCTGCGCACTTGGTGCTGAAATGAGCCTGCAGAGCTATGTGAGCTGCTCCAGGACCCACATCAGGGTCCAGGCATGGGAGAATACAGAATAAATGCAGTCTCCAGAGATGTCTATGTATCAAGGT
This sequence comes from Psittacula echo, assembly GCF_963264785.1. Taxonomy (NCBI): domain Eukaryota; kingdom Metazoa; phylum Chordata; class Aves; order Psittaciformes; family Psittacidae; genus Psittacula; species Psittacula echo. The sequence continues at coordinate 61,252,360 of NC_137736.1, forward strand.
AGCATGGACATACCAACTACCTCCAAAAAGTTAGCTTGAGTACTCTGTCAGCTGATGGTGACTATGCTGTGGTATCAAGACATAGTCTTGTTAGTCAAAGAGAGAGGTGGAACTGTAACCTGGACTATACTCTCTGCCTTTCCCACAGAAACAAGGCCCAGACTGCCAGTACTGTGGTTGAATCACTGCAGCTTCAAATGCTTGTTTTGCCGTTGAAGTTGCACAATACACCATTAATTCGTGGGATTCCCAAATGTTAGATGTGTCTGAGGAAATGAGCCTGGTGGGATTTAGACCAGAACGTGGTATATAGTATAGGCTGTGGATCCTCTGCTGAATCTGTACAGTACCATATAGAAGCTGTGCAAGAGCTTCGTATTTCCTTGGAAGACATTTCTGATGATAGGCTACTAACTCCGTATCTACGGAGAATGCAATCCAAAGGAGGCACGTGCTTCTAGTTGCCATCAGAAAAAAAGCTCTAGCCTGACAAAAAAAATTCCCTCACTCCTGTCAGCTTAGTTTTAATAGTCCTGATGAAAACCTAGTAGTACCTTATTGCGCGAACAGTCACATAGAAATCTGTCACAAGGCAATGACATACACACTCAAAGACGGGATGGTGACAGCTGGTTCTAGTACATAAGACCGTTTTACAAGTCTTAAGCTGTGATTTCACCCAGTAGGAAAATATTTGGGTAACTTTTCTACAGTAAGAAACATTACTTGGTAATTCAGATGTATGGGAATATTAAGTAATTATATTCCAATTATTAATTGCTATAAGAAAGTATATCTGACTTTTTTTTCTCTGAAGAAAAGAACCCCAATAAATTCTATGCATATTTCAGTGACAGTGAAATCACCTTCAGATTGCCCTTGGTAATCTGTGCCCGTATCCCTGCTGCTGCAGTGAAATGAGCACATCCCTTAAAGACTCTGCATGAATCAGCTATGGGCTCTTTAATTTAATGAGGAGCTTCTGCACTCAGAATAGGATGAAATTCATGAACTAGAGAGACTAAAGAAAAAGTCCCAGTTAGAAGCTAATGCCCTACGTCTTGATATCTGAAACTCTTTGATCAGTCATATGCTTGGGTTATTTGGTCAGATCCTTATTCCAGCACAAACACACTGCCAGTTCAGTTATCACCTGTATGTCTAGACATAGGGATACCTTTAGATGTAAGAGTGCCTAAGAAACTGTTCCAATAATAGAAAAAGACAGGGCCCTGGGAGAGTGATTTAATAAAAACCATTTTGCCCATGCCAGCTTTTCAGTGAACCCGGATTCTACTGATGAAGAATGCCAAATGTGTGGTTTTACGTCTGAAAAGGACACTTGTGCTACATGAGCTTTTGAACTACCTGTTCGTCCAGCATTAAGACAAAGAGTTGGCAAAACCAAACTCACCTCACGAGACATGAATGCCCATCAACTTCTTTCTCTGTGAAAGAAGAGCTGCAACCTGCATCACAGTTATGGAGATTTATATTTGCTGTTCAGTTTAAGAGGGGACACAGGTAATAGCCATGTCACCCCTGTGCAAGCCACAACCTGTATGTTACACATAGGATGGAAATCCCCTCAGCTGATGCCTACATCTGTCAGCTCACTGCTGTTTATTCTCACTCAGTGACTCATAAAAGTGGCCTGGAGGAAGAAGACTGTGACGACAAAATTTTTGGAGAGGGGGTCATATAATCACAGGATGGTTTGGGTTGGAATGGACCTTAAGGATCATCTAATTCCAGCCCCCCAGCCATGGACAGGGACACCTCCCACTAGACCAGGTTGCTCAAAGCCCCGTCCAGCCTGGCTTGGATGCTTGGGCAGGGGTGTGTTACTGTGGCGCGGTCTGCCCCTCACGAGGGGCCGGCTGGGCTGCTGCACCCATCGCGGGCTTCCCGGCAGCCCAGCCGCGGGGCAGCGAAGCCCGAGCGCAGGAGCCCGAGAGCGGTGCGGGACCGGAGCGGGGGCTGAGAGGGCTGCTGCAAGGCGCTCGGCTGCCACCGGGGGGCTTCATTTCCCCTCGAAAGCAGCTCTGCCGGGAGCTCCTTCCAGAGCAAGCGGCTTGCTAGCGCTAATGAGAGTCTGGCTTTCCCCCCCCACCGTGGCGAAGCGTTTGCTGTTGGCTCGGGTTTATCCATCTAAAGGTATCTCGGCCTCCCTGTTTATTCTGGGGGGTTCCAAGGCTGTCGGCCTTCTCAAGAGTTAATACACTTCAGCACGTTTCACCCTTCACAGGAGTCTTGCATTACTTTAATAACAGCAAAGGCCGTTTCTGGGCCAGGACAGCCCTAGATGTTGTGCTAAAAGCTCTTTACAGCCTACCAGACTCCTGTTCCTGCAGTGCTGTTCTACTTCTTGCTATAAACGGGTGCTTCAATAATTTCTTGCTTAAATAACTAGCCGTGAGAGTAATACATATTAATAACTATAATAGAGGGGTTTTTAAAAACACTTATATTCATTCGTAAGATCTCAAAGTGCTTTTTAAATGAGGTCAGCACAATTAACCCTATTGAGCCACTGCTGTGAAGAATTTCCAGACATGCTCATAACTGATGCTGTCACTGTTCATCAGCCGATCAAATGCTCCTGTTTCCAACACCTTCAAGCCGAGGCTGGAACCAAAACCAAACCAGCAGGAAGCCTTCGGATTAGATAAGGGTTTTGGTCACAGAAGCTGCTGCTGCCTTGATGCGGGGAAGAAAACAGCCGGGAAGCATTTGGAAACTGACCCTCTGTGGTTAATGTGGTTGGGGATGATTGAAGAGCTGAAATGAGGAGGAGCAGCAATTGGCAGAAACTGGAAGAGGTAGCAGTGAGAAGGAGAGTGAAGTTTCTTAAGTAATATGTAGCTTAGAGAGCTGTCACAGTTTTTGAGATAGGCTCCTGCCCTTCCTTGGAGAAAAACGTTCCCAGTGATCTGGAAGACTGAGGGGGCTAAAGCCCTAAAAGGAGGCTTCCAATTTTAGAAATGTCTCTCCTTTCCATAATCCCTTCCACTTTCATAACATTTTCTACGTATGACATTATACAAACTACATAACTGACAAATCTTCCGTTTGCATTAGATTTAAGTGCCTTCCCTCCCATCACTCCTCACCGTTAAAAATACATTACAGAAATTACTATCCTGCCTAGGAAAATGTGTGATGACTCTGGTGTCTGTCATTTATTTCTAAAACATTTTGGCACTTTTTCTGCAGGTTGTCTTTTCCCTTCAGCTTCGAGTGGGGGAAAGGGAAGTGCAGGGTTAGGGCAAGATTTTTCAGTTTCCCTGGTTATCGCATGCATGCATTGCAGCCCACATGCCAGGCATAACAGGGTCTAAATGCTGAGCAGGAGCAGTGAAATCCTCAGGAGGAAAGGAGAATAGAAAGCACAGGGAAGCCACACTTTGGACTGCCATCAGAATGGCCATATCAAATCAGAGCAAAGGTACTGACGCAGGATCTTGTCCTCCTTCAGTGGCCAATATCTGCAGAAAGACTGTCAGCAAACAGCAAGTGTAATGTGTCCTTTCAGTTTCTGCAGAGGGAACAAATTCACCCCTTCTTTTACCTCCTTGCCACATGGGCTACGTTTGGCCCTCTTCATCCAAACAATCCTTTGATCTCCTCCTCTCTCCTGCAGGCCCCTGGCTGATGCTCCAGCACTGCTTTTCAGGGGCTGCTCACGCAGGGCATTTCTGAGCATTAATCATGCTGCAGAGATCCATTTTCCCTCTGATAAGAGCCTGGATCCATCTGCAAGGAAAGGAGGGAAATCAATCTGCCTGATTGCTGTGGACCCTTCATTTTGCACTCCGTAGCCCCCCGCCAAACAGAGCAGTGGGAGAGTCTCTGCTCAGTTCCTCCCAGCAGGTGTCACTATGGAATGGGAAAATGCAATTCCAGGGCCGGGAAAAAAACTTGGCTGCAGGCAGAGCATCCTCTGACACTGCCTCCAAGGTAGCATGACACTGTCTCTGGGAAACTTTCATAATTAGATCTGAAACAGATGTGCTGCCACCCTCTTCTTTCCCCCCTTTTTCCCCTCCATCACAACAACCGTAATAGTGGGTCGGAAGAGTTTTCTGGCTTTCTTTAAACATTGCTTCGCAAAGAACAAAGAGACACCCATCTTTATGGATCACTACTCTGTGTAGTAACACAGCACAATAACGTGTAAATTTTTCAGAACTGTTGGTAATTACTGATAAGCCCAGTTCAGCTCTCAGTTACATACAAAGCTGGGTAAACAATAGGAGGAAAAAATTAATTAGAGACCATGTTTGCTGAAGCTGGTTAGCGACTCCATCTGATCACGTTCCTGCTCCTTTTATTCCCTTTGCACAAACATTTGGGTGGGCAGGTTTTGCTGGCACCTAGGTGTGCAGGAGGAGCTTTTGACTGTGTAAATAGTACATCTCTCCCAGGGTATGGGCCCTTTTGGCAAGGGTTTGCCTGTGCTCTGCCCTTTTGTTTGCAGCTGGGGAGGTATTTGGAGGCCCGAGAAGGTGGAAGCTAAATGGTCACCTCTCCCAAGCAATTCTGGCAGTTTATACATCAGCAAAAGCAATAGGGCAAGAGAGAAGAGAAGAAAGGCAGGAATAGGACACAGTGGGAAGGACACTCATCTGGAGACATTTCACATGTGTTTTGACCCCTGAATACCCTTGTGCAGTATGTCTTACAGCAAGCACAGCCTATATGGAGAGGCAGAGGGGAATTCAGCATCTTGCACATGCTCTGAACACACTGATGGCACAAATGTTGGACCTAGCTTGAATTGCCTCTCTTGCTGGGAAATCTGGGGTGGGCCCAGTTCTTACAGTTTTGTCCCAGTCAAATGGTAAAGCTTGATGAGTGCTACAAGGCAACTTGAACACTGCATGGGACCCTTGTTCTTCCCTGGTTCTTCCTCAAGGGAACTTCTGTCTGTTCTAGGGGACTGAGGGTGTCAGAGTGTTGTCCAGGCTCTAGAAAGCCTGTTCTGCGTAGAGACCTCATAGCAGCCTTCCAATACCTGAAGGGTTCTGGAGAGGGACTCTTCATCAGGACCGTACTGATAGAATGGGAGATAATGGGTTTAAGCTTAAACAGGGGAAGTTTAGATTAGATGTAAGGAAGAAGTTCTTTACTGTTAGCATGATGAGACGCTGGAACAGGTTGCCCAAAGAAGTGGTAAATGCTCCATCCTTGGCAGTGTTCAAGGCCAGCTTGGACGCAGCCTTGGGCTACATGGTCTAGTGTGAGGTGTCTCTGCTCATGGCAGAGGGGTTGGAACTAGATGATCTAAGGTCCTTTCCAACCCTAAACATTCTATGATTCTATGAGATTGGTCACAACAATGAAGAAAAGGGCTGATAGCTGTGACATGAGATCAGCTTTCGCCATTCTGTGATTCTGATTCTATGACTGATTGAACCCCCTCACTACAATAGGACTGATTTACCAACATCAAAACTAGCTCAGTCTTGAGAAGGTGATCAGACCAGATGACCTGCAAATGTCCCTTCCAACTAAAATAACTCTATAAATTCTATGAATGTGGAGTCACATTTACTTATCCATGTTCTTGTGCAGCACCATTATGTTTTCCACGTGACATTTACCAGTTTTATGCAGTAGCAATGCCTGTTCTTCTGCTCTGCCTTTTTCAGAGATAAGGAAGGCTGAATGTGACATCCCCTCAACTGGTTATAAATCTGATATACATCTTTTCCTCTCCTTCTTCCTGGGAGGAACTCAGAAAGCTGCAGGTGAGGACCATGACTGGCCCAGGGGTGAACAGAGAAAATACGTCAGTGCCCTCAGCATCATCTCCTCCTGTCATGCTTCATTCCCTGAAGTGCTCCTTCAGAGTCAGGACCTCAGTGATTTCTTCAGATTCAGTTCCAAAATGTAGCAACCAGGTCAGGCAAACATGGGGATGGCTTGATGTTTTCCTGGCAATGAACAGTTTGGTGAGACCTGGCATCTGTTTAAACTCATAGTGTATTTCTCCTCTTGTGAAAAAATGCTTGGCAGATGGATTCATAAAACCCTACCCTTAAATACACCCATTTACTGGTGTTGTTTGTGCCCTGGTGTGCAAAGCTGTGTTTTATGGGGTTCTGGGAAAGGCTCACATCAAAGCTAATGCAGTTTATCCGTGATACTTTCAAGAAGAAGAGGAGTTCAAAATATAGGAAATAAACTATGAAGACAATCAGGCTTCACATACACTTTCGTGTACTTAATGCTGAGTCGGCACCACAAAAAGAAGAGTTCTGGGCAGGGGCCTAATATTGGTCCCTCACTTTTCCCACTATCACATTGGACAACATGAACCTCATCTAACTTAGCCTGCGGCATCTCCCCTTGGCCACCAACCACAAGCATCTGCTCTGGCAGTGTGCTTCTAAAACAGACTCGGACTGTGTGGATGTAATTAAATTCTCCCCTTTCCCTATTTAAGCTACCATTAGGAAAAAAAAATGATCTCTATGCTCTAATTTTTGTTTATTCTGAACGCACATGCTGGATGTAAGCCATTCTAATTAAACTGCAAACTTCTTTTATAGAGAGCTCAGATGTTGCTGACATTGATGTCAAGCGTTATACGCGTCTGTATCATTTGCACTGATCTTTCTAGATTTCGAATTAGGAATTCTAAATTCCTCATTTGGCATAGAGAAGGAGTAGCAAAGAAAAAAGAAAAACCAAACCCATCAAAACCCCCAACCAAGCCCCTAGATTTATCTACTGTTGCACTTGGCTGTCCTTGGGGTCTCCCTGGAATTTACAATACCAGGAGCAGAGCCTGAAGCACGGTGTCAGCTGGCAAATGTGGGTGGTACTTGGGTGTCAGATAAAGATTCATTTAGAAATGCAGCCAAGGAGAAGCAAGCCTCCTTCCATATCCAGCCCTTTCAAATCAGGGCTCAAATTTGGCATCATGCAGTGAGCAAGTGCTCTACAAGTGATTCCCCACGCATAGCTGACAGAGGTGATGCTACTGTAACCTACACAGTTGCACCGGGTGTCCAGCAGAAGACCCTGATACCCTTTGCTAGCAGTGCGGGAAGGTCTGGGACATCCGCCAGCTGAGCTGCATACACTTGCTCATACTCAATTAGCAGGTTCAGGCTGTGTATGCAATCCACATCATCTACAGTGCCAAGCTGCCAGTTGCCCTCTGCAGCTAATAATATAGAACTGCAAAGTACAGTTAATTAAGTAGGTACAATTTATTCCATAGTATGTTCTCTACATAAAAAAGGGTGTGTAGTTCTCTGCTACTGACGTAAGGTGTTGCGTCCAGAGTTGTCCCTTGTGCTCCTTGTCTCAGGTACAGATTCCTTCTCACATGCTCTGTGTGAGATTGTGGCCTGCACCCAGGGTTGTGGAGGCCATGACTGGCACCAAAAATGTTAAGTATTCTTTTGAACTTGGGGTCTAGACTTGTGATGGTTTTTCTTTGTCTATCTTTGTCATCTCCTACTTTGTAAACTAGGATCCCAAAGAAGATCTACTATCATAGTTCTTTGCATAGTTCAAAGTTCCAGCTTCATATAGTTGAAAAGTAACAGTGTGGAGGGCAGAGGACAGGATGAGGAAGGTAACTTTTCAAGCCTAGCATCAGGATTTCTGTAGAATCTTCATGCCAGCTGCTCATGGTCATCCCCACCAGTGTTTCTTCCATGCACTGAAACACTATCCAGTTGTCTAATGCATGGATTCTGGGTCAGCTTCCGTCATGCACAGAGGCAGAGAGCTATGACTTATATGTAGAGAGGATGTGTAGGAAATGCTTCACAAATAGAAAGGGGCTTGTTTTATAAGCTGCCAGTGAGTCCCCTTTCAGAAAGAAACATATTTTTCAGGCTGTGTATCATGTATGAAGGCAGATTTCTTACAAATGCCTTGTTAGGAACAGGGTGAAGAGGGCTGCAGTGAAACTTTATGAGGACACTAAAAATCATTAAAGGAAAACTGAAACAGCACAGAAGTTATTTACAAATCATTAAGAGTAATCTGGGGGCTACTGTAAGAGTGAAACTTTGCTTTTTCCTCTGTCTCTGCTTGCTACAGAGAGCTTTTGGCAGCATCTGCCATTTGTCTAGGTGAAGGTGAAATATCCATTTGGTTTTGAGAAGGAATCAAACATTTTTACAGTGCATCTCATCTTACTTAAAGTGTTATTCTTGGGTTGCAAGGAAAGCTTTGCTACCACACTGCAAATGAGGTGTAGGTCCAATGAAATAAACTCAGACCAGTTTAAGCAGAGACCAGAAAAGAGTACCACATGTTTCTTTGAAAAAGAAAGAAAGAAAAAACCAACAAACAAACCAAATAACAAAAAAGCTGGAAGAGAGTGAAAGATAAAGATGTATTTGAATGATCTGGTAATTATATCTACACCAAAAGCCATTCATTCATTTATCTATTCTTCGTTTGCCAGCATTGGCGAGCAGGCAGGAACGAAACTCTTCCAACCTTCTCTGTCACTTGCTGCTTCTTTCATCTGCTTTCCAATTGTGAAATCAAACACTTAGCTCTCCTAGTGCTATGGAGATTTGGAAGGTTTCTGTTGTGTTTCCTTCCTTGAGTTGGCTTCCAGTTAACACAGCAATGGACAGGCCCAGTATGAAAGGTCAAATGATTAGTCTATAAAACTGAATTATTACTTCCAGGGGAAAATAGAAGGCCATGAGCACTGCATTCTGAGAATGTCACTCACAGTGACTGGAAGGCATCTAGGTGTTAGAGAGGGCTGATAGACATATAATGGACACAGCTCTGTGCCACTTACGTACGACTGGTATAGGGATAATTGCCTCACACACACATTTCAGACATATAGGAAGGCAAAGTGTCTGTCTGTAACAGTCTATGGTTTGACTTAAGGGACAACAGTTAGCAAGGGAAAGAACAAGAATTAAGAGAGTAGTAATAAGATCACACAGTAAGTAACTACCTACATGCACAATTAGATGGTTCCAAGCCATTTTAAAGTTCTGTGAATTACGGTTGTGTGAATAATTGATTTTTCCATTCACTGGTCAAACTGAAGAAAAAAACCCATTCATTTTGGTCTGACCTGAAACATAAAATTTTATTGGGTTATTTGGCAAAATGAAAAAAGTTGTAGAAAGTGATTTGAGGTTGAAGTCAAATGATTCATTTTGGTGGGGGAACTGAAATGCTCGTTAAGCACATTTTTAATTTAGAGAAATTTAAAAATAGTAACTTTTGAACAAGATGTTGAAATACTGTGAAATATGAAAAACATTTCTCTTTCTTTAAGTAATCTTTTTTTCAGTCAAAATTATTAGCCACATTAAGCCGGAGTCAGGTACAATTTTGACCTGATCTATTTGTCTGGTACCTAATGCCACTGGTTCTCTCTATCCTTCCACTTTGCTTTCACAAGATGATAGTACATTTGTTGGAAGAAAGGTTGCAAACTGCTTCTGAAGGAAATGATGATTTGATTTTTAAATGAAGATTTTTATCTCACTTCTGTTGGAGACAAAGGACATAATTCTAAACCAATTCTCTCTTATAAAGCTAAGATTCACAGACAAAATGTCCAAGTGAAGCAGTTCTTTAGTTTTTTTAAAAAGTAATGTGTAAATAAATAAATAAGGCTTGACAAATGAAGCAAGCGGTTCTTTTTCAGTCCATCAAAACCACTACTGGTAAAATTACCAATTACCAGTCCTGAGAAATAAACCAGAATAAAATATCATGGTCTGTCAGAGTATGCAGTGACAAGTGTCACAGATTTGCACTGGATTTACAAGTCATCATTCCTGCAGCAAACTGGTGGTTACCCTGGGTGCAGAGTGCCACGCTGGGGTCCCATGTGGACTCATGGACAGGTGAGATCAGAGTCTAGTCGTGCTGGCAGCCCGGGTGTCAGTTTCAAAGGCTGGATCCCTCATTTCCACTCATGAGGGAAAAGCTGGCATGCCTCCTGTGGGCTGTGCTTTCAGGCTTGCTCTTCTTCCAGGAACAGTTCAAAGATCAAAGAGCGAGCAGACACTATTTCCCGGGATCCTGAAAGATACCCATTACAAGGGCCCTGTGGGAAGTGCCTGGCAAATAAGCAGGATTTATTTGTCATTTTGGTTAGTAGCTGGTTCCTTCCCACCCTTAATTTTCCTTATGTTGGAAATATTTTCTCTCTTATGAATACCATCCACTCTTTATTGGTACTGTCTCTTGAGATATGTGCTGTATTTCTGCATGTCCTACTTTATACATACTTAAATAATTCCTGAATGGATTACTTCTTTCTTGCATTAGCTGAGTAACTTTGAGCAAGGAAAGAAATTGTCTAACATGATCACCCTTCCCCACATCTGTCTCTCAGCAACACTGACTGGTATATTTGGTGTACAGGGCCTCTGCCAGCCTCAGGGAAGAGAGATCTTCACTTGTGGGGAACTGTATCGACCTCTCCACACATGGGCTCAGCACAAGAGTACAGACAGGTATTTATGGCTCTGAAGTCCTAAGCAGCTATTCGAAATGAAGACACCTTGATCGTTAGGTTATGGAAAATAATGGGCACTATGCATGTTCTTTGATACGTGTGCTTTTCTTTTGATTTGGCTGAAAGCTTCTCATTTTCTGTCTTTCCTCTCCCTACTGTCATTTCCCTTTTTTCTCTTTCTAGTCCCATTTCAACCTGACTTAAAGAGTTTATGAAGGAGAACCAGGCCCCAGCACAGCCATTGATCTTAAGGGGATCAGGTTTCTTCCCATATCAGTCCGTCCTTTGGGTGCTGCTGAAGCAATCAGACAATTCATTTATTTTCTATTAAAACTTTATTAAGGACAACCAATCTTATTTTTCTTTATGTGTTTCTCTGTTCTCCAGAAAACTGGAAAAAAACAGTCACACTAAGATGTACTCATAAAGCAATTAATAATGATAAAAATAACATCATCACTGTCATTAATGACCACATTCCGATACTCTTTTTCAGGCAATAGATCACCTTATCATCACTTCTGTGGCTGTCTGTGCAAAAGTGAAAAAAAAAAAAGCTTCTCATGGTGTATAAGGAAATTGAAACCTGTTTATTTATGACTGGGTAAGAATGAGCTGCCTCATTAATGTGGTATAAAATGGATATAATTCAGCATTCCATACAACCCTCCATGACGTGTTGACAGGTGCTGTCATGCACTATCACTTTTAGGTTATTGCACTCTAATAGACTACAATTATAGCTCATTTAATATGATATGACAGTGAGGAAGCACGTGTGAGGCTACAAGCAGTTACACTTACAAACCAAGCCTGTAGCAATGGGTACAGCTACAGGTAAATATTGCAGGGGGCAAATCCCCTTTCCACCATCACAGGACCTAAATCTCTGTGGCCACAGGTCTTATGCATACAGTTCTTGCAATGAAACATTTGTGTCTAGCCACTTCCTCGCATTTTCTCTTATTTTCCCCACAAATGCCAATATTACTGCTTTCAGTTGTGCCTCCTAATATTGCTCCAACAGTCGAAACCACAGCAGGGGGTGGAGTAGGCTTGAAGAAAAGCCGAAGCTGTAAGTAGCACAAGATTTATAACAGTTGGCAGCCCAACATCTCATCTCGTACAAACAACTCAGTTTCTTTTTGGCGACCTGCTGTGCCACTAACAAGGCAGGCTACAAAATTCACCCACTGGGTGATGGGGGAAGGCAGCACAAAGCACATGCCAGCATCATTTTCATATGGTAGGCGAGTGGCAGAAAAGTTGGGCCCTATGCTCTGGTTTCACTCATTAAAGGGGAAAATTGCAGAACTGATGCTGGATAGAAATATTTTTAACTGGTTATAAAAAAAATCCACTTGGGAAGGTTAAAGGTTTCTCAACATTTGCAACCTGAGCATTGCAGGGTTTTGTCAGGGCAAGAATCACACTGCGGCCATGTAGGTGGTATTATATGCCAAAAAGATGACAGCTAGTCTGTATTTTTGTTTAAGCCAAGGTGAGCGGCTTTGCTGCTTGCTTGCTTAAAGTGTATTTCAGATATTGTTTTAAATGCTCAGGTTGCAGCTGTGTTTGCACACTGAGCTACTGCAGGATATAGTCTTGGGAGTTGCTGCACACTTTAATTCAAAAGTTTAATTATAAAAGCCCAGAAGCTGACTCTATGCTATGTTTTCAGAAAACCAGCTTTCTGGCCTATGCAGCCATGGTGCCTCAGCAGCTGGGTCACGCCATATAGGTCAGGATGCTGCCTGTCCTTTTCTTGCATTCATGGAAATGGAGTTATGCTCCTCAACTAGTTCGTAATGAAACACCTCCTTCGCATTACAAAGGATGTGCTTGTTCACTGAAGCTCTTTCCCTATCAGCAGCAATCATATGCTTGGCATGCCTACTGGAAGAGTACACTCTCAGCCTCTTCTGCTCCTCCTCAGCAGCTCGGAAGTCTCAGCCTGGTGAGCTGTCACCTTCCTCCCTCCCTTCCTGAGCAGCGACCGCTCTCCTGCACAATTCAGTTTTCCCTGCTCTCCTCACACGTTTCCAAACCTGCAGCTCCCACCATGTCATCAATGTGCCTGCTCCAGCTCCTGCCAGCAGCTCAGCAAAGGTGAAGGGAGGTAGCTTTCAGGTTGGGAGCATGACTGGGCTGCTGCTTCTCTACCAGTGGGAAACAATTTTCAGCCAGCCCCGTGTGCCTGACAAAGCGGGTATTCTGCCCACAGCTACTTTTTTTCAGGGGAGATGCCTATGTCCACTTCATCTTGATAATACCAAGTGGTTGCTATATCCCATGGACTTGCCCAAAAGGTGCATACTGGAGCCATCATCACACGCAAACTCTTTTAAACTAACTGTGCCCTCTGGTTCTTAGGGAGATTGCAGTGCTATGGAGAACAGCATAAACAAGCCCCCTGTGCTAAAACCGGTATCCTTCTATTTTGCATCTTTTCATGCTGCTTTATGCCTCCATCCCAAGGGAAGAATTAAATTAATATAGCATAGTGGGGTGCTGGAGAAAAAATACAAGTAGTGCTGATATGATCAAGAAACACTTGCCTTTAAAATTATTGCTAACTTGAAGAAGGACTCTCAAAAGCTCCTGCCGCTCTTTGGGGAAGAATTTCCTCTGCAGAGCAGTGACACTTGGGATCCCAATACCTTGTTTCCTTCTGAAAATCTCCCATTTGACATCGTTGTTGTTTTTAGGATAAGCACTAGGGACAGCCCTAAATAAAGAGGTTTTATTTTCCGGCAGACTGGTTGCAAAAAGCACCAGCAACAGAGTAAACCCTTCTGTGTTACAAACTTCAGTGATTTTATCGTGTCTTTTAATATTTAATGCTTATAAAAAGCTCCTTTCACCCCCACCCCCCCCCCACCCCCACCCCCCCCCTTCTCATCCTCACTTTCATAGTCCTGGGAAAGTAATTTATTTAGCCCCCTTTGCTATGGACAGGAACTCCAATTGTGGCTGTGTGGGTTTAGTCAGATTTTCAGGAGTAAAACAGTGTGCTTCACTCAGCTACTACAGAGTGATTTCTAACACATTTCATAAATTTCATTCTGAAAGAAAAATGCTAAGTAGAGAATTCAAAGTTCTCTTTTTAGTGCCTGTCTTCATGAACTGCTCACAGTGGATAATGCCATAACCTCTACTGGTAACATGCAGTATTATCAAAGCCAGGCATTCACAGATCAGCAGGGAGGTAAAGACCTGAAAGGCTTTTTGTTAGTCAAAACAAAGTCTGATAGTAAGATCTTTTCAGGTATCTCTTGTTTTTAGGCTTCGTATTAGTTTTGGCTTGACTAAAACCATGCTAAACTGGTAAGCATTATCTTTCCCTTCTTTGTTCCTTAGAGTTGTGACCTGTAGTTTTTGTGTGAAACAAATATTCAGACCTATGCATATGTGATAAAAAGGAAGTCTGGTATATTAGTATGCTTTTTTTTACTACATGCAGTATTCTTTTATTTTATTCTTACATAAGGAATACTTTGGTGGTAACAAGGTAACAAATAGAGTCAATTTTTAAAAACAGTCTAAGATTATCGAACACTTCTAAAATCAGATTCTCTGTGAAACCACCGTTTTTATTTCTTCACATGCACAAAAAAACTTGGGGTCTTATTGGAATTTGTCCAGTAGGACACATTTCTCCGTTGTTCTTCTTTCTCTGTCTCTTAATTCTTTCAATATATTTCTATTACTTTACCCTGTCATTTTCCCTCCCTTCCTTCCTTCCTTCCTTCCTTCCTTCCTTCCTTCCTTCCTTCCTTCCTTCCTTCCTTCCTTCCTTCCTTCCTTCCTTCCTTCCTTCCTTCCTTCCTTCCTTCCTTCCTTCCTTCCTTCCTTCCTTCCTTCCTTCCTTCCTTCCTTCCTTCCTTCCTTCCTCCCTCCCTCCCTCCCTCCCTCCCTCCCTCCCTCCCTCCCTCCCTTCCTTCCTTCCTTCCTTCCTTCCTTCCTTCCTTCCTTCCTTCCTTCCTTCCTTCCTTCCTTCCTTCCTTCCTTCCTTCCTTCCTTCCCTTCTTTTCCTTTCATCCATCCATCCATCCCTTCTTTTCCTTCCATCCATCCATCCATCCATCCATCCATCCATCCTTCCATCCTTCCATCCTTCCATCCTTCCATCCTTCTATCTGTCCTTCCCTCTTATCTCTCTCTTTCCCTTTCTCTTTCCTTTCTCTTTCCCTTTCCCTTTCCCTTTCCCTTTCCCTTTCCCTTTCCCTTTCCCTTCCGTTTCCCTTTTCCTTTTCCTTTCCCTTTCCTTTTCCTTTCCCTTTCCTTTTCCTTTCCCTTTCCTTTACCTTTCCCTTTCCCTTTCCCTTTCCTTTTCCCTTTCTTTTTCCCTTTCCCTTTCCTTTTCCTTTTCCCTTTCCCTTTCCTTTTCCTTTCCCTTTCCTTTACCTTTCCCTTTCCCTTTCCCTTTCCTTTTCCCTTTCTTTTTCCCTTTCCCTTTCCTTTTCCTTTTCCCTTTCCCTTTCCTTTTCCTTTTCCCTTTCCCTTTCCTTTTCCTTTTCCTTTTCCCTTTCCCTTTGCTTTTACTTTTCCCTTTCCCTTTTCCTTTTCCCTTTCACTTCCCTTTTTCCTTTCTCTTCCCTTTTCCTTCACTTCCCTTTTCCCTTTCTCTTCACTTTTCCCTTCCCCTTCCCCTTTCCCTCTCCCTTTCCCTTTCCCTTTCTCTTTCCTTTCCCTTTCTTTTCCCTCTCCCTTTTCCACTCCCTTTCCTTTTTCTTTTCCCCTTTTCCCTCTTCCCTTTTCCTCTTTTCCATCTTCCCCTTTCCCCTTTTCACTTTCCCTTTTTCTTTCCCCTTTTCTCTTTCCTGTTTCCCATTCTCCTTTTCCCCTTTCCCTTCTCACCTTTCATTTCCTTTCCTTCTCCCTCACCCTCACCATCTCTTTTCCCCCCATACCTCTCCTTCAGCTACTTTGAAGATAAATCCTATCCTTGCAAATTCATAACTGACGGCTGAAAACTAGAATATTTACTGGAAAAATAAGAATGCACAGCAAGACTTCTTTATTCTCTTTCTCATATATATTTCTTTATAGGGTGCATTCTGCAGTATTTGGTGCATGTGGAGATGAAAAGATACTTTACAGGGAAACTGAAATGTATTTCCAATGACATTACTATAGCACAAAATGGAATACTATGAATGACAGTCACTCAGATTTCCATAAATGCAGCTCCTCTATAAGTGAAATTCTGAAGTGATTTTTATTTCTAATGTCACCCTTGGAGGCTCTGCAATGTCATCCTCATTTTTGCCAGAATAATTATATTTAGTTTTGGGGTTTGGTCTATCACAGGTCTACAAATATGTTTCATTATTTAACATTACTTGTTTATCTAAAACAGGCAAGAAGCAATGATTTCCCTATTTCACTTCTATACTGTATGGGCATTCTTCAACGGTTAAAATGGTATCATTAGGGGAGGAGAAGAGAAAACACTTTTTATAGGTGTTTCCCAGTGAACACAACAGTCTTTTTCTGCCTAGTGTGATAGGCCAGTTGAACCTTGTGTCACATGAAGACCTGAATAGCTCCCACTCAAAAAGGAGCAGTTTCCCCAGTGAAAGTACAGTAGTCTTGTAAGTCTGAAGTATGTATGTGGGAAGCTAGATTTAGGGATTTTTCTTTACCAGCAAGTTATGAAGTTTCAAAATGGAATCAGTCAAATCAACCTTCCAAGTCCATTTCGGGCTTTCTTTTTATTATTTTTTTTCTCTTTGGACATAAAACACTTCAAATAAAAGTTCTATTAATAAAGCTCTAACCACAGATTAAATATTTCTGCTGATATTATTTGACTGATAATATCAATTTCAAAGTTCAAATTTTAATAAGGTATTACAAAGCATAGGAAGAAACAAGCTAATCAAGCCAAGTTTCATATTTCCCCTCTTTGTATAAAATGATAAGTGAATTTAAAGCTATGCTTTGTCTCTTTAGTATCTGCTAAATATGGATGAATTACTGAATATATATTTATTCTTAGCCTCATTTGAAGGCAAATATTTACAAGGCTTTTCTCTTGTAATCTGATTTTAATATCTCAACTGAAAATGATTCATAACATGTGCCTTCAAATTCCCTGTCATTAAAGAGGCCAAAAATTAATTAGCTGATTCTAGCGAGGGTTTCTTGGAACTGACCTTGAAAGAGAAAGAAAAAGAAGTACTGTTTATCAGATCATTGTACATTGTTGTTGCTTGTGCAAAGAATTTCAGGAGTAAATAACAGAGACTGACAATAACTTGTGTCTGATCCTTCATGCTGATGTATGTGTACATCCTCTGGTTTTCTGTGGCTCTTCTAGTAGGTCGTCAGGGGCCAAGTATCTTCTGTACTTTTGGTATGGAAATTGCTCAGACAGGCATCGGTTATGTGAAGTGTGTTAGCAACAGTTGTGCACGCAATGGGAAGAACCTCCCTTTAATCCCTTGTCCAGATTAAAATGCAGTGAGTGCGGAAATACTTGCAGGTCTTTTTTTTTTTGCATCTTATAAATATACTCAGGAAGCCATCTGGGAACAGAAATACTCCCTAAGTACCGCTGACCTGAAACACAAGTGTCTTTGTGAAGTCAGTTTCTCTCCTTCCTTTGAAAGACAATCTTGCTGATGCTGACTGCTAAAAATAAGGACGCAAAATCTTATCCAGCATCTGGACTTTTCTGTGCCTTAATCCGTTCATTTCCTTATGTATTGTTATATAGGTATTTCTGTGCACACTCTGATTAATGTACAAATATATATTTTACTCAGTAGGATTAGAGTCAAGTGGGCCTGATTCTCCACTTCCTTGCATCATTAGCTGTAAGTGTAGGTACAGCCCTTTTAAGAACTGTCATTTTATAAGGAGCTTTAGGAATTAGATTAACTCTCACTTTGCCACTTCACAAATAGTATCCATCTATTGTGAGCTGAAAATAATTTTTTTTCTGGGATTTTATCTATTTTTTTTTCTAGAAACCTGAGCTGTGATTTGCCTTCTGTCCCATTGAAAGCAGCTGTTTCCAAAGGGTACTGTATAGTGTTGGGGCAAGAGTATTCCTGTAAGAGCGTAGAGGTATGTGTGCAGTTATTAGGTATTTATGCCATCTAATTACCAGGCATAAAGGTGCAAATAAGATGTTTAACAGCCCTTACACAAACCACCTCAGAAACCTCCTCTTTAGTTCCTGTCATGAGTGGTTTGCAATGTATTTGGGGAGGTCTCCTTATTAGGGGGGTATGTTGACTCTATGTATATTTTTTTTCATGTGTTTGTTCTGGGCAATGGTTCATTCAGCTTTGCAGTAAAGCACACATTTGCTTTGTTTACGTCCATTTTCTTCTCCTCCTATGAAGCTGTGTACTATGGTAGCTGTGGTGTCCTTGGTTGCTACAGCCACATTATCTCAAAGATATTGTGTCAGTGGCAAATGCTGTGATAGTAGGTACTTTCATATCATCCTGTGTTAGGATTTAAATGTGTATAATCTGTGTATTTCTGATACTCCCACTTGCACATTAGGTTGACAGTAATCATCCTTAAAAGAGTCAAACAGGAAAAACTATTTCACATCATCTCTTCAGCAGCAATGAGCCTTGGTTTGCCATGAAAAAAAGGTTTTCATGGTCATTCTGAGTATTGCAGAGATCTGGTACCAGAATAGTGATTCAGTTATAATTTCATAAATGTGAACCAGGTCAGGAAGACTTTCAAGATTTCAGTTTTTCACAGAAAGGAAAATGAAACAAGACTTGTATACTTAGCCAAATAGTAGTGTAGCCTCAGCTCCAGGGTTTGGATTTTCTCAGTAATTTAGTGTCTGCTTTGGTTTTGATAACATTAATTCATTTAAAAAAAAGCTGATGAAATTTACTGAATATTAAAGCATGGGAATTTAATATGTACATTTCTACTCTGTGGGATTTTGTCTTTCCACATGAGTGTGTATGCACACGCGTGTATGTTGTGTTTCATACATCCCCAAATGCCGCATCTGCAGGCTCATAGGAGGATGTGCCAACGATGCAACGATACTGATGAAGCTGAGGTGATATGCAGTCTCCTGGTATCTGTCCCAGAGTATCATGCATCCTTTTATGTTCCTATGATAAAAATCTTGATTTGTCTATGAGCAGCCTTTCATATGAAGCTTGAAAGTTTAGGTGTTCTTGTGGGACTTTGCCAGTTCGGTGTTGTCCAGTGTTGCACTATTATTCCCTGAATTAATGCATTTAACAGAGGTGCTTCTGGCAATGATGGAAAAAGTCAACAACTTGCTGGTGCCCCTGACTTATTGAAGGTCTTATATTTCAAGAAACATGAGGGATTGTAAACCCACACTTAGCACTTTGGATCAAGTTGCACTCAACAAGAGTAATTGTGTTTTTATCAGTGAATGGGTTCACTTTATATAGTTTTTCCTTCTTCCACAAGGTTAGCTTTTTCTTGGTATAATTGGTAACTTTTCATCTTTACTTAAAACACTTTCTGGAAATTCAGCAGAGATTTTCCTTGAAAATGAAGTTGAGGCACAGTTTTAGGCAATTGCATGTAGTTAGTTAAAGGTGGTACAGTCTGCTGTTTAAAAGCTTCTACTGTATTCAGCTTCATATCTTGCATTTTATCAATGTGATGTGATCTAACAGGCACAGGAAAGACAGAATACCCTGAGTAACCAGCAACTGCTACAGGGCAGTATGATTTGGCAGAATCCTACTTGTAACTGCCGATTTTGAGCTGAGGAAATATGGATAGAAAAAAAAAAAATACAAAATTGTTTGTGCCTTGCTTTTTTGCAAAAATGGGAGGCATTGCTTGAGAAGTCTGGATTACTGATTTTTCACTTTTTCTTCTTTTACAAAAACAAAGGAAGTAATGTTTTGAGTGACCCTTTCTGTGTACGTACTATCTGTGATTTTGATATAGTCTTCTCATTATAGTAGCCACATCCTTCCCTTCTCATAATAGCTCTTTTGCTCTCATCCGTGGTGTCACTGCTTATTTCCTCCCTCTTCATTATCTTGTGTAGTGGACTTATAAAGATCTGTTCTTTAACATACAGCTAGATGACCTAGTCTGGGCTTGCAATAAAAAGCATGTGCTATGGGAATACTAGAGAGCTTGCTGTGATCTTTGAACAGTGTTTTTTTGGTGTTTGCTGCTGTATAGTTCTTTTTTCCATAACACATCCCTGTCTATTACCCTTACCACCACCATAAAAAAAAAAAAAAAAAAAAAAAGGAAAGAAAAAGAATGTATTTAATTGCAAGGCTTTGAAAATCAAGTTTAGAAGCTAAGGATGTAGACACAAGATGGTTAACATGGTTCGACAAACATAGCTCCAGGGAGCTAGCTAAATACACTACTGAATTAGCAAATCAAGCCAAAGAACTTGCACAGTCTGCTCGTTTATGATTTCTTGAATGCTCCTAGTCATTGGGTATGAACAAGTTATGCTACAGAGTTTACAACATAGCATATATACTTCACAGCCTGTTATAGCCATAATCCATATTTTAATGCTTTATGTCAGGCATCCCTGCTGCCCTCTAACCATTCTTTAATAATAAGACAAAAATGATATTTTAGGGTAACAGTTAATAAATAACGTGACTTATCCAATCACACCTTTCACTAAAATATTATTATCTTTTGACAGGTTCATTACTGTGGAGACATCAGGGACTGATGAAACATTGTCTAATTCTACCACTAGTACATTTTCTGTAGTTGTCTTTCTTTTAATTTAATTCTCTTATTCTGAAAGCATACTGTCCATTGCAATTATCGAATGAGCATTTAATCTAGCATAACTAAGGCATTTTAATCTTTTCTTATGGAAAAACGATTAAATGGTCATAACATTGCTGTGATGTGTACTCATCTACTCCTGACTTAGGGAATCAAAGTTTTCTCCTTTCTGATAACTAAGCCTCAAGTAAGATTTTAGCTTTAGAGCAAAGAGTTGGCTGCCTGAGAAAGATGAGGACTGTCATTTATTTCATGATATCACAGAGTCAGAAAAACAATTTGTGTTTATCAGTTACTTCTGGTAGGATTGTTTCTGGGCAAATTCTGCCAATTCTGCATATGCCAGTGCCTTTTTCTGGGTAACATTTTTTTAAAAATTATTTTTTTCTTGAGTGAGAGATGTGTAAATAGAACAGACTCAAAATCTAACAGATTTAAACAATGCAAAAGGAAAAAAAGAAGTATTCCAAACCTACTTTCTGCATACTGCTGTGATCACATTTCAAGAAAACTAGTTCTTGTAGTCTCGTGTATCCTTCTTGCCTTACATTGCATATATAAATTCAATTGAAAGTGAATCTGAAATACACAAACATACATATCGAAAATAAAGTACTGGTTTTAAAGTTTACCTTCAAAATTTGGCTAGAAGCAAAGTCCATCCCTAACAAAAAGGTGACTGAATAAGAAACTCAAATTAACTATCCCAGAACTGAACAGTAGCTATCAATCTTTTTTCTTACTGAGATCTAGCTGCTATCACTGTAGGACAACATTACCTGTTGACAGGAGAGTAAGGGGCAGTACATTCATTGCTTTTTCCAAACATTCTGTAATCTCCAAATTCCCCTGGAGAGATTGTATCAGATATCCACAAAGTTCTGCTTCAAATCAATTCAGAGACTTTAAAAGTACTTTAATAATAAGTAGAATTGTGAAAAAGAAAGCTAAATTTATCAGATAGATTTATTGTTTATTGTCCCAGACCATTTTTAATGGATCGTTATTTTGCTGTTAAATAACTAAATCTGTACACATTTTTATAAAGGATTATTTAGAAGTCATATTTCTAAATTGAAGGAAAAAGTGCAGATACATATGTGTACCCTGCAGCATGCTTTAGCACATACTAAAAATATGACTTCACCAGGTTAACATTCAGGTTGTCACCATTCAGGAACTCTCCATCCAAAGCAAAGATGAAAAATGTCTTAGCTCACCCTTACAGGAAAAGAAGTCTACAAAAAGGGCCTAATATTAAGGTTTTTTGTCCAGTTACTGTGAATTTTGGTTTGATAATATCAGTGCAGGACCTCATAACTCACATATGCATTGCAGATGGATACCTTACAGCTGTTGGGTCTTCTAAAGATCCTTTGGCTAATTCTCCTTCTTCATACTTCACCTTCATACCTTTCATGAAGCTGAAGTGTTTCACTGTGAGAGCCTCTGGCTTTAATGAACCATGTTCATTTATTTTTTGTTCTCTTGTCCAGCATCTTTGTTAGTGACACAGACAGTGGGATTAAGTGCACCCTCAGCAAGTTTGCCGATGACACCAAGCTGTGTGGTTCAGTTGATACGCTGGAGGGAAGGGATGCCATCCAGAGGGACCTTGACACGCTTCTGAGGTGGGCTGATGCCAACCTTATGAAGTTTAACCAAGCCAAGTGCAAGGTCCTGCACCTGGGTTGGGGCAATCCCAGACACACCTACAGGTTGGACAGAGAAGAGATGGAGAGCAGCCCTGCACAGAAGGACTTGGAGGTGGTGGTTGATGAGAAACTTAACATGAGGCAGCTTCAGTGTGCGATTGCAGCCCAGAAAGCGAACCATATCCTGGGCTGCATCGAAAGGAGTGTGACCAGCAGGTCAAAGGAGGTGATCCTGCCCTGTCCTGGGTTCTACTCTGCTCTCGTGAGACCTCACTTGGAGTATTGTGTACAGTTCTGGTGTCCTCAACATAAAAAGGACATGGAACTGTTGGAACAAGTCCAGAGGAGGGCCACGAGGATGATCAGGGGACTGGAGCACCTCCTATATGAAGACAGGCTGAGAAAGTTGGGGCTGTTCAGCCTGAAGAAGAGAAGGCTGCGTGGAGACCTCATAGCAGCATTTCAGTATTTGAAGGGGGCCTACAAACTTGCCGGAAGGGGACTATTAATCAGGGACTGTAGCGATAGGACAAGGAGTAATGGATTTAAAACTTAAACAGGGGAAGTTCAGGTTACATACAAGGAAGAAATTCTTTACTGTGAGGGTATGTTGGGCAACTGGAACAGGTTGTCCAAAGAAGTGGTAAATGCTCTGTCCTTGGCACTGTTCAAGACCAGGTTGGACAAAGCCTTAGATGGCATGGTGTAGTGTGAGGTGTCCCTGCCCATGGCAGGGGGGTTGGAACTAGATGATCCTAAAGGGTGCTTCCAACCCTAACCATTCTCTGATTCTATGATTCTATGGTGTAGGTATGCAGTGAGAAAATGGACAACATGAGGCAAATAACTAGTCTAGAACGAGACCAGCTACCCATTTAGTGAAGAGTGACATTGCAAGTGGCAGCTGACTCTGACACAAGAGCATCAGTAGAGATAATGATACTCCAAAATATAGCAGAGGTAATAATGGCCAAATTGCATCAGCTCCTACTTCCCTTAAACGTCTTTTAACTTATCCCCTGAATACTTAGCTTATGCTTTTGAGGACAAAGGTCTTTCTTTCCCAAGATGCTTCCTGAGCAAATTTCCTACCCGGATAGGCAGAAAAAGGGGTAAATTCATGTTTATCATTGAAGGATTAATCTAATATTTTTCTTCGCAGACAAATACTGACAAGAACTGTTGATCCTGAACACAGCAGCTTTCTCTGAGGGCAGCTGCATGGGAAAACTGGTAAAATTCAGCTTTATCAGCAGCTGTAGAAAAGCTCTTTAATTTAAAAGTAAATAATCATGAACATCTTCTTCCATGCTGACAGTGTAAAGTGTGGAAGACTCCTCTATTCCTGCTAGTAATGAATGGAAAAGGCTACTTTTGTTCAGTTTTGAACCTGCTCAGTCATTAGGGGTTTGCAAGTTCAATTCAGACTTAAACGTTATAGGGCCTGCATGCTACTGGAAAAAGATCAAAGCAAGGAAAGGAACAAACCCAAGTCATGTCACTGAGGAAGGACACTTTGGAGCTTGAACATTTATTATGGTATTAATTCATACTTTTGATCTTTTAAAGAAAAGGATGGATGACCTTTAAAAATATCAGGGAAAACATGCATTAACTTTGCATTAACTGAGTTCTTAAAACCTAGAATGATTATGAAATACACATAATTGCCCATATTTTTTCTCTCACTGATACAGAGAATGCCTCTGCTTTTGGATCAATGTTGAAGGTATAAACAGGATGAGGTCTCTCTTTCTAAGGACACTTCAGGAATGGGAAGACTTGCTAAAACAAGAGCAAGCCCTCTCTGCCCCTTCAGCTGTGGCAAGGTGAACATTCCATGTGTCTCCTTTCTTAACATGGAATAACCATGGTTTGGAATGTCTGACTGGGAAAAGTGTTCAGTATCGAGTCATGTAGCTGGGGAATGTGCTTTCTAGTCATCGGCACTGGAAAGCAGGACTGCTTGCTGCATTCTGCCCCAAAACATGGCAGAGAAACAGCATCTCTGCCTTGCAATGTGATGAAGAAAATTTCCCTTTTTTTTTTCCGGTTCTTACCCTCCAGTTTGTCACTGGTGTTGATCTTTCTTTCATGCTTCCAATCATGGGCATGAAACATTAACATTTTTTGTTTTTCCAGCAGTTGGCTTTTCTTAGCAGTTTGGTTCACATGATAGGGTAGTCTCAGGGTATGTGAAACTGATCCTTTTTAGTTGAAACTAAACCAGGAGATAGCACTCCAAGAATCCACCTAGTGTGCTATATGTAGTAATGGGTGTTGAAACCACAGGCACAGTTTAATATTCCCTCATGACCACAGGGTTTCATCAGCCCTTCTTGGCTCAAATCCAAAATAAGGGTAACAGGTAACAGTTTGCTTAAGTGGTAGCTAGGTTAATGACAAAGTGAGGACTTCACATTTTCTCTCTTTTTACCAAAGCTCCCTTATCTTCCATGTTCTGTGCTTTGCCATTCCCCATTTATTTGCTCTTTTTTTTTGCTTTTTCCTCTGTCCCATTCCACGTCTGATTTGAAACCTCTGATCTTCTTCAAAATCTCTGTCTGCCCTCCCTCTCCCATTTTCACGTTTCCCTAAGTCACTTCCTGCCCTAAACCAAAGCTTATTGGCTTCTCTTCAAATCACAAAGCATGCATTATGTGTATTTGGAGATGACTGGAAAAAATGTTCAACTTAAATAGTATTTATTTACTAAATTTGCTGATTCATTCATAGCTCAAACTTTTCAAAATACTTATAAATTATCATTCTGTTCTGACCTTCTCTGTATAAAAATCTCTATTTTCAGCTCAAAATAACTGATTGGTTTGTAAGCCAGACTCATTTTATTATAAACTTTTATAAAAGTCTGAAAAATATTTTAACTGATTTGATACAATTTTCCCCACTGATTCTTAATATGTGAAAAATTTCAAAATGCTAACATTTGTCCCAGCTTGAGGATGAAAAAATAGAAATCTAGAAATATTTTGCTTAGCAATAAAGCCATATGGTTAAGAAGAGCAAAATGTACATATGGCAATAAGATCATTTCCTGTAATTCAACCCAATAGCACAAGAAATTTGTTCAGACAGGTATGGAGTTTGATTCTCATTTATGTTACTGCCACCTCAATCTTATCTGGCCATAAAAATTGCCCTGAAATGCTAACAGTAAATAGTGCATATGCTTCCACTAAAAGGTGTCAAAATCTTCTTGTGTCCTTACACCTGATTGGGTTCTGGTGTGTGTCTGTAATGCACGTGTATGTGGTTGAAAGTTCAATCCTTTTTTTTTTTTTTCTTTCCCTTGGTCTGAAATTAAATAACTATAAAAAATCCACACGAGGATTGCAATATTTTTACACCAAAACAGAGTGAAAATCAATGTATTCTCTAACTTCTGCATACTCCCCTTTCCCTACCATGCAATCCCTGTTTAGACAATTCTTTATTGTACAGAATTGATACCACTCTCTGTGGAGAGACTTCTTCACGGCGAAGCATAAATGCAACCACAGATTAGCATCCTCAGTTTCAAAGGGGGTTTCGTAGGGTGCTCAGTAGTGATTAAAAAAAACCAAAAAAGACAATCGCGTAATAATCCTGTATATCTAACTCCCACTGCTGGCTTTCAGGACATTTCAACAGCTTCACCATCATTTCTACATGTTTATCCCAGTTTCCTGGAATACTGCTCACAATTTACCTGGACAAAGCCTTGCTATTTCAACTGTCAGGTTGCTGAATACTCTGCACAGGGAACTCCTTTCAACTCTCTGTGTTTTAGATCCTGTGATACTGTCTGCCTCTCTGAAGCACTTTCAAAGGTGGATAGTATTAATAGAGAACTTTAAGAGCTGATACACAGTCACGGTTATTAAAGATGTCAACAACTCACTTTAACGCAGCAGTATTTTTTCCCAAAATGTATTTTCAAACAAAGTTGTACTGACTTCTGTTCTGATTTAAATGCTGCTTGCTTACATCGGGAAATACTTGTCTCCAAGGAAACTCCCATAGATTATAGTTTCTACATACTTTGTCTCCCAGCTTCTGTAAAGCACTGTCTTCCAACCTCTGCACAGCCAAGTTAAATAGAGCTTTTACTGTTACAAGTGTAATGCTAGTATGTGTTAGCTAACTTTATTGCAGAGTAGTCAAATGGGAGAAGGTACAGCGCTTGACAAAGTCAGAAATGGAGAGCGCAAGTAGTAGATGATGCTACCAACCCCCCCTCACTGTTTATTATTATCATACAGAAAATATTCATATTAATAAATTATGTTAAAATTCAATAGCAGTTTTCATACTCTGATATTGTGAAGCAGAATGGAGTGGCAACTGAATTGTTGGTTAGTTCTAGTAACTGTAAATCTTTGTGTACTTAGATCCAAAGACTAAACCCGCTCCCTACTTTCTATTCTCTATAGTACACTTCCTGGCCACTGAAAAATTGAAGGCTGAGCTGAAAATAATACGGCTTCCTAAGCTCTTGCTGAGAAAATTCTCCATCTAACATAGTCATTTTATTAAAAAAGTAGCTGTGAAAGATAAAAACAAAACCATTAAACACATTGCCAAATTATTCCGTAAATATATCTCATTTTCTTTTGTTTGTTATTTATTTTCATGTTCAACAGTTTACTATCATTCAGTCTTTGCCCTCAGGTTTGTTTGGGAACAGGGATTAAGGAGACTGTCTAAGGAGCAGATTTTGCTGTCAAAACCTGTGTAAATCCATTGCATATATTTTAGTGGACAAATTAAGACTATCTAAGTTTTCTGATAATACAATAGGTAGCAGGAATGCATAAAGAAGACTAAAAGCAGCATCTGACATTATTCACTGTCAGCAAATGACTGTTTAAACATAAGAAAATGATCCCAAATTTTGGATGATCTTAAAACCTAAATCCACAGGACAGCTGAGAGAGTGAGTGAAATTGCACAGAAAGCAATTTTTCTGGACAAAATACATATATTTTCTGTCATATAGAAATATAAAATACAGATATATTAAACTGCTGCACCATAAATATCTTCCACTTGGTGACTATGAAAATTACCATATTATTTCCTGATTCAGATATGACCGATGAAACCTAGTATTAGTGATAAGTGACTGTACGTACAGTAACTTCTGGGTAGGACTGGCATGAAATAATTTAATGATAGGATTCACATACATACCTGCATTAATGTACCTGATCTCACATTTTCTTCTTCTCTGTCATTTAACCAATTCTACAACCCTAGCAGCAAAATGTCCAAAACAACCATAGGATAAGATCATTTGGAAGCAACTTTTCCCCATTATCAGTGACATGCTTTTCCTGGCATACAGTGAATCAATTGTGTTCTCAAATTGTTGAGCGCACTGCCTAAACTGTTCATGATGGCAATGCATTGGTGTCACGGAAGCCATACAAACCCATGCTGACTGCATTTATCCCTGTCTGTCACCAAAATGCAACTGTTTTGGTAGCTATGGTCTTTTCCCTGAAATGATAGACGTTCCAGTGTTAACGCATGGTCTTTTCTAATAGCACATAGGATTCTTGTAGAAGCATTGACACAGATGTATAGAAAAAGCACTTTTTTCCTGTCAATAAGTTGGATTTACTGTCTGGATACTCTGCCAATATTATTTGCTGTAGCTGGTGGCTGCAGTCTAGCTATACTGATTTATACTAGTGGCCATTTAAACATAAGAAAATGATCCCAAATTTTGACTGATCTTAAAACCTACATCCACAGGACAGCTGAGAGAGTGAAATCGCACAGAATGTGATTTTTCTGCACAAAATACATGTATTTTCTGTCATAGTATAAGATTTTAACTGCTTTTACCTGGCTTATGCTTCCACCTCTATTTTTGCCCTAATGCAGTGTTTGGGTTGTTATGTGCCTTAAGATGTAAGAAGGTTGTCTGCAAAAATGCTTGTGAAAAGACTCCCCACTAAAATGCTTTCAAATACGTTCATCACATGCAATCATGCAAGAGAGAGAAAATGACAACAGAACATTCAGTATTTACCCTAATTTTGATTTTTATGTAAACAAAAACCCTTCTGACTAAGAATGTCAAGAAATATTGCCCTTAGTCCTATGATAAGTCACTCCAAAGGTATTTATATAACACAGGTCTCTGACTCCTGCTCTAGCCCCTGGAATATGCCAGTTCAATGTTGTTCTGCTTTCTCCTGTTGTTTTCAGAGAGCATCAACTGTGTTTTGGCTTGCTTCCCAGACAATGTTGTTCCAGAGCAGAGATTTTGACCCTCACTAGAGACAAAGACATGTGAATCAAAAGTAAAAAACGGGGTAACAAATAAAACACTAGAGCTGCAGGCATGTGAAGAAAATCATAGCAGGTCGAATGGTAGACCTTGCCATTGGTGTGACCTCTAAACTTAGGTTTCATTTCCATATCTCCAAACTTACACTTGCTTTTCATGGCCTGTGCTTACCTTTGGGATGTCCTGGCTTTGAATACCAAATATTCTTGAAAGACAAAAATCTTTTCCAGCTTCCCAGTAAAGGTCACTTGTGTTAATGGTAAAGGCACCTATTGTAGTAGGTGAGTGACACTGTGATGGGTCTGCTGAGTCTACCATAGCTAGACCTAACTTAACCACAAATGTGCCCATGTTTTCAAGCACCTGTCTTTGGAAAGACATTTTGTCAGACTCTTTGGTAGCTTTAATATGCTGTAATATGCTTAGATTTACCTGTCTGGAAGCCTAAAATAGTCTGGGATTGAGGTGGAAGTGCCTTCCACCTACGATTTCTGGTCTAAATTGTGTGGTTTTCTAAAGGATTAAATATGTCCCTTTTATATCATGAAGCAACAGAGAACAACCCAATTCAGTGAAAAATGCTGACTAAGCAGCCCCTCAGACAAGGAAAGGTTAACATAATTGGTGTGAGAGATGGCCTTCCAATGACTTCTAATGGAAGCCGTAACTGATCCCAGGACTCTGAGTAACAACATACAGCTTAAAGCATTTTGTTTAACCTATAAAGGTATTGTATGTAAATGTCTCTATCAATTGGAATCCCCATCAAAAGATGCCTGCTGGTGCTGCCAACATTTTGAAGCATGCACATAGAGATCAGAGACTTCCAGGCCTTTGCCTTTTGCTTGTGTGACATTAGTATTAGGAGTATGAAAAGAAGGGTTGATGTAGAACAGTACAGTGTATGGGCAACTCAAACACACACTCTGGCTACTAGCATGTTTATTGGTGCAGAAAGATTGGAGTCAGGCCAGGATATCTAAATTTCTAATTACTGGGTACCAGTGTGGCATGGAAAGGCATTCGGTGTCCTGTCATTGTTTCTTCATTAGGGAAGAGCCTCTTATCTTGAAATGGATATCAGCAGGAGACTGAATGTTGTGAAAATTATCCTTTTTATAGGGTAGGCAAAGGCCTTTGGTTAAAAGAGAACAGCTACAGACTGAAGAATGGGCTTGCCGAAGGGTGTGATAGCCTGCAAGGCATGGTGCTGTTGATTCTCTTCACAAGCCATGCTGTCAGACCTTCATTTTCCACCTCTTCCTTTTTGTTCATTTCAGTTGTCTAATTTTTCTCTTCATCTGTGTCTTGAGTCAAGCACGTCAGTTCCCTTTTGCAGCCTTTTGTGCTCATTGATCGGATGCTGTCATCTTCTTGACTATCCTTATCTGCAACTGAATCCTCCAAACCTGCGCCTCTCTGCCCTCCTTCTCCACGAACCCCTTGCTACCCCTTACCCTGGGCTGTCAGCATAATGAAGGCTTGATTTCAATACTTCCCCTCATTTCTCTGTTCACTGCTCTGCAGGTTAATGCAGATTCCAAACTTCAACAAGCAGCTGTTAAACATGTCATTAACACTGCTTCGGCTGCAAATGAAACTCTGCTATTGGGATTATTCCGGGAGCTATAGTTTTGTGATGAGCTTTGTCAATCACAGCTGACCTGCTGTGTACAGAATGAAACTCAGATTATCTTCTTTCTTCCTCAGACTCTTGTCATTTTTTTCACAAAGAATTACTATTCTACTCCCCGAAAGATTGATTACTTGCACAAATAAGAGAGTCTGAGACATTAATACAAAATTCACAGGCTTTTCTTTATCTCAAACCTGCAACTCCCTCTACATTTCCTCCTGGTAATTATATTAGAATTGTGTACACTAGGAATTGCCATCTGATTATTATGAAACTAGTTTTGTCATGACAAAAATGAGCTTAAGTCTTGTTTTTTTGGAAAATGATCAGTACAGTGCACTGGATGAGAGAGAAGGAGATTAAATCCAACTTGCTTTCATCCATGAATGCTTTCATCTCTTTTTCAAACACAGGAAATGATTACCAGTGCTATAAGCTGCAGTTCATATGAGTGAAAAAGGATAAGAAAATATTGAAAATTCTGTAACCAACAGTAGGACATAATATAGGTCTCTGGTACCCACTGAGAGACATGTACTTTATTTTTCTATGCTGGCAGTGTCAAGGGTTTCATATTTTAAGAGTTGCCTTCTACTGAGGTGTCGTTAAGTACTGGAGAATATGTTAATTAATTTGCCATTTCTTTGGGTTAGGATTTTCTTTCATTGTAAGACAGCAAAATATGCTAAATTTTTTTCACTCAAATAGCCTGTCCTCATCAGTCACTTAATGAACCTTATTCTTGTGTCTTTCTTTAATTCTGGAATTGTTGAATAACCCAAAACTGAACCCAAGTTTTCCTTTGTTCATAATGCTTGGAGAATATTTGAAATAAAGTAAGAAGCATTTACATTGGTTTGACAGGCTGACTTCAGTTCACGTCCAATTTAATACATAGATATAACACTGGTTTGATTTGGTTTTAATTCTAAAGTTGAGGAAATTGCTTGACCTCTTGCACAGTACTTTTAGTGAAGCATCAATCCCAATGAGCTCTACCTCCTGTGATACAAAACTCAGCTTTTTATTTGGAATCAGCTGCATCTTTGGGTAAGTGATATATTTAAATTTGAGCTCACTTCCTCTAATACTGCAATCCAGTAAATAAAACCATTTCAAGTTTCATTGTCTTTGTTCAATGGATTTTCCCTTTACAAGGCCCATCAAGCTTGTGCTGAAAAGTGAGTCCTGGTATCATTTCCTCCAAATTGCTATTCAAAGTGTTTGGGTTCGTTAAATGGTGTGCCCAAGTCAGTAAGAAATTCAAACTCTCTCAGGCACCTAACCCAACAGAGCTGCTGAATGTAAGGTCACGTTCAAAGTCAGATCATTGCCTCATGAATCATGATCACACTCCACACAAGTGAAAAAGAAAGACTGAGAGGAGAGAGCGTGTGTTTCAGGGAGAGAGGGAAGACGAAAGAGAGGAAGTAGCAAGCATAAGGTATGAATAAAAGGGAGAGACCAGGATGACAAAGAGCAAAGGGCTGGATAAACATAGGTTCTTCTTCTTTAACCCTTCTATCTAGCAAGGAAAGCAAGGGGAAGGATCTGAAATGTGGAGTAAGTGACAAAATGCTCACCAAACAAAACCTCACAATTATTTGTAATTGAATATTTCATATTTTGAGTCATTCAAGCTCTGTGAGCCCCCAATAGCACTTTTAAGTATTCAATTTTTTTCTCCATTGACTTTAATTAAGCTTGCCCCAGGCTGGCAATCCTGAAGAACGTGGAAAAGGTTTTTTATAAAGGAGTAAGCTTTCTAACAGTGCAGTTTTTTCTTCCTCCTGAAATCATCCAGTTGTTATTTAAACTCAAACTCTTATTATGTCATCAGGTACAATCTTAGAAATATAAAATACAGATATA